>NC_057799.1:508520092-509147616 GCF_018294505.1 Triticum aestivum
AGGCTAGGATGTTCATATGGGTGGTGGTGTGCAAACCATTAGACATAGGTTGTTATTCTTTGATTTTCTATCCCCTACTTAATTGGGAGCTTATCGCTGTATGGCTTGATTATTTTTCATACTTCACATGCCCCTCATTTGGTAGTATAAATCTGGCAGGGAGCATATGATAGGTGATGAATTCCTTCTCATCTCCAATAAGAAACTTCAGTTCAATGCAAGTAGGCCTGCCCCTAATGCCTAAAACAAACTCTTACCTCTCTAAGTTTGTGCAGTTTTAGTCTGCACTTGAACGATCAGTGATAGTTCTTCCTTATGGTCCAGTTAAAAAGATGAAGACCATGTTATAGTACAAAGATAAATGCAAGTGTATTGCTCAAAACATCTCTTGACAAATCAAAGAACAAATTTAGCTTCCATGTGACAAGCTCTAAAAGCCAAGATGTAGAGTTGGACTATGATGACCCACAAGTATAGGGGGTCAATCATAGTCCTTATGATAAGTAAGAGTGTCGAACCCAACGAGGAGCAGAAGGAAATGACAAGTGGTTTTCAGCAAGCACTGAAATTGTCGGTAACAGAAAGTTTGATAGCAAGATAATTTGTAACGAGCAAGTAACGGTAACGGTAAATAAAGTGCAGCAAAATAGCCCAATCCTTTTGTGGCAAAGAACAGGCCAAAACGGTTTCTTATAATAGGCAAAGCATTCTTGAGGGTACATGGGAATATCATCTAGTCACTTTCATCATGTTGGTTTGGTTCATGTTCGGTACTTTGATAATTTGATATGTGGGTGGACCGGTGCTTGGGTGTTGTCCTTACTTGAACAAACCTCCCACTTATGATTAACCCCCTCGCAAGCATCCGCAGCTCAAGAAAAGTATTATGATAAAATCTAACCATAGCATTAAACATTTGGATCCAAATCGGTCCCTTACGAAGTAGCGCATAAACTAGGATTTAAGCTTCGGTCACTCTAGCAACCCATCATCTAATAACTACTCCACAATGCATTCCCTTAGGCCCAAAGATGGTGGTGTGCCATGTAGTCGACGTTCACATGACACCACTAAGGGAATCACAACATACATATCATCAAAAAATCGAACACATATCAAGTTCACATGATTACTTGCAACAAGATTTCTCCCGTGATCTCAAGAACAAAAGTAACTACTCACAAATGATAATCATGCTCAAGATCGAAGGGGTATTAAATAGCATAATGGGTCTGAACATATAATATTCCACCAAATAAACCATATAGTAATCAACTACAAGATGTAATCAACACTACTAGTCACCCACAGGTACCAATCTGAGGTTCCGGTACAAAGATTGATCACAAGAGATGAACTAGGGTTTGAGAGGAGATGGTGCTGTTGAAGATGCTGACGGAGTTTGGCATCCCAAAGATGAGAGGGTTGTTGGTGATGACGATGGCTTCGATTTCTTCCTCCGGGAGGGAAGTTCCCCCGGAAGAATCGCTCTGCCGGAGGGCAAAAGTGCTCCTGCCCAAGTTCTGCCTCGAGACGGCGGTGCTTGATACGTCTCCAACGTATCTATAATTTTTTATTGTTCCATGCTATTATATTATCTCTTTTGGAGGTTTTATATGCATTAATAAGTTATTTTACATTATTTTTGGGACTAACCTATTAATCTAGAGCCCAGTGACAGTTCCTGTTTTTTCCTTGTTTTAGAGTTTCGCAGAAAAGGAATACCAAATGGAGTCCAAACGGAATAAAACTTTCGCGATGAATTTTCTTGGACCAAAGGACATCCAGAGGACTTGGAGTGCAAGTCAGAGAAGCCAGAGGCGGCCACAAGGACGGAGGGCGCGCCCAGGGGGGTAGGGCGTGCCCCTCATCCTTGTGGGCCCTTCATGACTCCACCGACCTAGTTTCTTCGCCTATATATTCTCATATATCCCAAAACCAATAGAGAGAGCCACAAAAACACTTTTCCACCTCCGCAACCTTCTGTACCCGTGGGATCCCATCTAGGGGCCTTTTCCGGCGTCCTGCCGGAGGGGGATTCGACCACGGAGGGCTTCTACATCAACACCATTGCCCTTTCGATGAAGCGTGAGTAGTTTACCACAGACCTACGGGTCCATAACTAGTAGCTAGATGTCTTGTTCTCTCTCTTTGATTCTCAATACCATGTTCTCCTTGATGTTCTTGGAGATCTATTCGATGTAATACCTTTTTGCGGTGTGTTTGCCGAGATCCGATGAATTGTGGATTTATGATCAGCTTATCTATGAATATTATTTGAATCTTCTATGAATTCTTATATGCATGATTTGATATCTTTGCAAGTCTCTTCGAACTATCGATTTGGTTTGGCCAACTAGATTGGTTTTTCTTGCAATGGGAGAAGTGCTTACCTTCGGGTTCAATCTTGCGGTGTCCTTTCCCAGTGACAGTATGGGCAGCAAGGAACGTATTTTATTGTTGCCATCGAGGATAAAAAGATGGGGTTTACATCATATTGCTTGAGTTTATTCCTCTACATCATGTCATCTTACTTAATGCGTTACTCTATTCTTCATGAACTTAATACTCTAGATGCAGGCAGGAGTTGGTTGTTGGGGAACGTAGTATTTCAAAAAAAATCCTACGATCACGCAAGATCTATCTAGGGGAAGCATAGCAACGAGCGGGGAGAGTGTATCCACGTACCCTCGTAGATCGAAAGCGGAAGCATTTAGTAACGCGGTTGATGTAGTCGAACATCTTCGTTATCCAACCGGTCCAAGCACCAAATGTATGGCACCTCCGCGTTTAGCACACGTTCAGCTCGATGAAGTACCTCGAGCTCTTGATCCAGTTGAGGCCGAGGGAGAGTTCCGTCAGCACGACGGCGTGGTGACGGTGATGATGTAGTTACCGGCACAGGGCTTTGCCTAAGCACTACGACGATATGACCGAGGTGTGTAACTGTGGAGGGGGGCACCGCACACGGCTAAGAGATTGTCTGTTATGCTATTGGGGTGCCCCCTGGCCACGTGTCTAAAGGAGGGGGGAGGAGGAGGCCGGCCAAGGTGTGGCACGCCAGGGGGGGAGTCCTACTTCGACTCTCGGTCCAAGTAGGATTCGCCCCCCCTTTCCTATTCCAAGAAGTAGAAGGGGGAAAGAGAGGGAGGAGAAGAAGGAAAGCCCCCCCAACCCTAGTCCAATTCGGTTTAGGCTTGGGGGGGCGCGCCTCCACCTGGCCGCCTGCCTCCTCTCTCCTCAAGGGCCCATGAAGGCCCATTAACCCCCCGGGGGGTTTCGGTAACCCCCCGATACTCCTGAAAATGTCCGAACGTTTCCGAAACCATTCCGGTGTCCAAACATAACCTTCCAATATATCAATCTTTATGTCTCGACCATTTCGAGACTCCTCGTCATGTCTGTGATCTCATACAGGACTCCGAACAAACTTCGGTCATCAAATCACATAACTCATACAATATAAAATCGTCATCGAACGTTAAGCGTGCGGACCCTACGGGTTCGAGAACTATGTAGACATGACTGAGACACCTCTCCGGCCAATAACCAATAGCGGAACCTGGATGCTCATATTGGCTCCCACATATTCTACGAAGATCTTTATCGGTCAAACCGCATAACAACATACGTTGTTCCCTTTGTCATCGGTATGTTACTTGCCCGAGATTCAATCGTTGGTATCATCATACCTAGTTCAATCTCGTTACTGGCAAGTCTCTTTACTCGTTCCGTAATGCATCATCTCGCAACTAACTCATTAGTCACATTGCTTGCAAGGCTTATAGTGATGTGTGATACGTCTCCAACATATCAATAATTTTTTATTGTTCCATGCTATATTATATTCTGTTTTGGACATTATTGGGCTTTATTATACACTTTTATATTATTTTTTGGACTAACCTATTAATCGGAGGCCCAGCCCAGAATTGCTGTTTTTGCCTATTTCAGAGTTTCGCAGAAAAAGAATATCAAACGGAGTCCAAACGGAATGAAACCTTCGGGAACGTGATTTTCGGAACGAACGTGATCCAGAGGACTTGGACCCTACGTCAAGACATCAACCAGGAGGGCACGAGGTAGGGGGCGCGCCTACCCCCCAGGGCGCGCCCTCCACCCTCGTGGGCCCCCTGTTGCTCCACTGACGTACTCCTTCCTCCTATATATACCTACGTACCCCCAAACTACCAGATACGGAGCCAAAAACCTAATTCCACCACCGCGACCTTCTGTACCCGTGAGATCCCATCTTGGGGCCTGTTCCGGAGCTCCGCTGGAGGGGGCATTGATCATGGAGGGCTTCTACATCAACACCATAGCCTCTCCGATGATGTGTGAGTAGTTTACCTCAGACCTTCAGGTCCATAGTTATTAGCTAGATGGCTTTTTCTCTCTTTTTGGATCTCAGTACAATGTTCTCCCCCTCTCTCGTGGAGATCTATTCGATGTAATCTTCTTTTGCGGTGTGTTTGTTGAGACCGATGAATTTTGGGTTTATGATCAAGTTTATCTATGAACAATATTTGAATCTTCTCTTAATTCTTTTATGTATGATTGGTTATCTTTGCAAGTCTCTTCGAATTATCAGTTTGGTTTGGCCTACTAGATTGATCTTTCTTGCAATGGGAGAAGTGCTTAGCTTTGGGTTCAATCTTGCGGTGTCCTTTCCCAGTGACAGTAGGGGCAGCAAGGCACGTATTGTATTGTTGCCATCGAGGATAACAAGATGGGGTTTATATCATATTGCATGAGTTTATCCCTCTACATCATGTCATCTTGCTTAAAGCGTTACTCTGTTCTTATGAACTTAATACTCTAGATGCATGCTGGATAGCGGTCGATGTGTGGAGTAATAGTAGTAGATGCAGGTAGGAGTCGGTCTACTTGTCTCGGACGTGATGCCTATATACATGATCATACCTAGATATTCTCATAACTATGCTCAATTCTGTCAATTGCTCAACAGTAATTTGTTCACCCACCGTAAATACTTATGCTCTTGAGAGAAGCCACTAGTGAAACCTATGGCCCCCGGGTCTATTTTCCATCATATTAATCTTCTAACACTTAGTTATTTTTATTGCCTTTTATTTTACTTTGCATCTTTATCATAAAAAATACCAAAAATATTATCTTATCATATCTATCAGATCTCACTCTCGTAAGTGACCGTGTAGGGATTGACAACCCCTTATCACGTTGGTTGCGAGGATTTATTTGTTTGTGTAGGTGCGAGGGACTCGTGCGTGGCCTCCTACAGGATTGATACCTTGGTTCTCAAAAACTGAGGGAAATACTTACGCTACTTTTCTGCATCACCCTTTCCTCTTCAAGGGAAAACCAACGCAGTGCTCAAGAGGTAGCAAGAAGGATTTCTAGCGCCGTTGCCGGGGAAGTCTACGGAAAAGTCAACATACCAAGTACCCATCACAAACCCTTATCTCCCGTATTACATTATTTGCCATTTGCCTCGTTTTCCTCTCCCCCACTTCACCCTTGCCATTTTATTCGCCCTCTCTTTTCCGTTCGCCCCTTTTTTGTTTGCTTGTCGTTATGGCTAGTCCCCTATCTGTTCCTTTGTCCCCTGAGAATGAAGTTCTTAATTTTAAACAAAGGGAAGGAGAAAATTTAAAATACGCTTGGTATAGGATTTGCAATGCTCAAAATAGATCTACCAGGAAGCAATCCACTTCCGTTCTTCTCCGCAATTTTTACGTAGGCACTACTCCTTGGTACAGATATATCCTTGATACCATTACTGGAGGGAATTTCTTGGGTAGCCATACTTTTGATTCTTATAATGCTATGATAGATTTGTTTGGCTCACCCCCTCTTATGATTAATGGAACTATGTTAACTTTGGAGCATGTAATGCAAAGGCTTGAAATAATTGAAAATAAAGTTGCTACCGTAGAGCTAATTGAAAATTTGGATAAAAAGATCCACAACCGAATCACTCAATATGGATCTAAAGTAGGAGTCACTTTGAAAAATATTAAGGAGAAGGAACCCATAGTTAATGAGAAAATAAATCAGGATTCCACTAGAATCGATAAACTTGAGAATATCATTACCAACTTGGGAACCGCTTTTTCCTCCGTAAAGAATACTCCAGGTCCTCCAACTAAAATTCCCAAGCTTATGTATGTTCCTAAAAATAAGGGTGAATCCTCTAGTAAGGAAACCGCGGATCTCAAATTTATAAGTATTCATCCCAATCTTTTTGCTATCATTAAGGAACCAATTGTTACAAATGAATTTTTCGATCTTGTGCCTAAAAGTTTGATAATTAATAAAAAGAAAGAAACTATTAAGGATGATAGATGCCTCATTGAAGAATTGCCTACTAAAGATGGCGATACCTAGATCTATCCTTGCTTTTATGCCTAGCTAGGGGCGTTAAACGATAGCGCTTGTTGGAAGGCAACCCAATTTTATTTTTATTTTTTTTGCTTTTTGCTTCTGTTTAGGAATAAATCTTTGATCTAGCCTCTGGTTAGATGTCTTTTTATGTTTTAATTAGTGTCTGTGCCAAGTTAAACCTATAGGATCTTCTTGGATGATAGTTATTTGATCTTGCTGAAAATTCCAGAAACTTTCTGTTCACGAAAATAATTGTTAAAAATCACCAGAACGTGATAAAATATTGATTCCAATTGCTGCGGATCAATAAACAAATTGTCTAGGTCGTCCTATTTTGTCTGAATTTTTGGAGTTCCAGAAGTTTGCGTTAGTTACAGATTACTACAGACTCTTCTGTTTTTGACAGATTCTGTTTTCCGTGTGTTGTTTGCTTATTTTGATGAATCTATGGCTAGTAAAATACTTTATAAACCATAGAGAAGTTGAAATACAGTAGGCTTAAAACCAAAATAAATAAAGAATGAGCTCATTACAGTACCTTAAAGTGGTGTTTTGTTTTTCTTTCGCTAACGGAGCTCACGAGATTTTCTGTTAAGTTTTGTGTTGTGAAGTTTTCAAGTTTTGGCTGAAAGATTTGATGGATTATGGAACAAGGAGTGGCAAGAGCCTAAGCTTGGGGATGCCCATGGCACCCCAAGATAATCTAAGGACACCTAAAAGCCAAAGCTTGGGGATACCCCGGAAGGCATCCCCTCTTTCGTCTACTTCCATCGGTAACTTTACTTGGAGCTATATTTTTATTCACCACATGATATGTGTTTTTGCTTGGAGCGTCTTGTATGATTTGAGTCTTTGCTTTTTAGTTTACCACAATCATCCTTGCTGTACACACCTTTTGAGAGAGACACACATGATTCGGAAATTATTAGAATACTCTATGTGCTTCACTTATATCTTTTGAGTTATATAGTTTTTGCTCTAGTACTTCACTTATATCTTTTAGAGCACGGTGGTGGATTTGTTTTATAGAAACTATTGTTCTCTCATGCTTCACTTAGATTATTTTGAGAGTCCTACAAAACAGAATGGTAGTTTGCTTTAACAATAATAGGCATTCAAGATTAGTAAAGAAAAAAAGAAAAATTCTTATGAGTGTGTTGAATACTATGAGAAGTTTGATGCTTGATAATTGTTTTGAGATATGAAGATGGTGATATTAGAGTCATGCTAGTTGAGTAGTTTTGAATTTGAGAAATACTTGTGTTAAAGTTTGTGATTCCCGTAGCATGCACGTATGGTGAACCGTTATGTGATGAAGTCGGAGCATGATTTATTTATTGATTGTCTTCCTTATGAGTGGCGGTCGGGGACGAGCGATGGTCTTTTCCTACCAATCTATCCCCCTAGGAGCATGTGCGTAATACTTTGCTTTGATAACTTGTAGATTTTTGCAATAAGTATATGAGTTCTTTATGACTAATGTTGAGTCCATGGATTATACGCACTTTCCTTCCTTCCACCATTGCTAGCCTCTCTAATACCGCACACTTTTTGCCGGTATCATATACCCACCATATACCTTCCTCAAAACAGGCACCATACCTACCTATTATGGCATTTCCATAGCCATTCCGAGATATATTGCCATGCAACTTACCACCGTTTCGTTTACTATGACACGCTCCATCATTGTCATATTGCTTCGCATGATCATGTAGTTGACATTGTATTTGTGGCAAAGCCACCGTTCATAATTCTTTCATACATGTCACTCTTGATTCATTGCATATCCCGGTACACCGCCGGAGGCATTCACATAGAGTCATATTTTGTTCTAAGTATTGAGTTGTAATTGTTGAGTTGTAAGTGAATAAAAGTGTGATGATCATCATTTTTAGAGCATTGTCCCAAGTGAGGAAAGGATGATGGAGACTATGATTCCCCCACAAGTCGGGATGAGACTCTGGACGAAAAAAAGAGGCCATAAAAAGGAGAGGAAAAGGCCCAAATAAAAATAAAAAATGAGAGAAAAACAGAGAAGGGACAATGTTACTATCCTTTTACCACACTTGTGCTTCAAAGTAGCACCATGATCTTCATGATAGAGAGTCTCCTATGATATCACTTTCATATACTAGTGGGAATTTTTCATTATAGAACCTGGCTTGTATATTCCAATGATGGGCTTCCTCAAAATGCCCTAGGTCTTCGTGAGCAAGCGAGTTGGATGCACACCCACTTAGTTTCTTTTGTTGAGCTTTCATATATTTATAGCTCTAGTGCATCCGTTGCATGGCAATCCCTACTCACTCACATTGATATCTATTGATGGGCATCTCCATAGCCCGTTGATACGCCTAGTTGATGTGAGACTATCTTCTCCTTTTTGTCTTCTCCACAACCACCATTCTGTTCCACATATAGTGCTATGTCCATGGCTCACGCTCATGTATTGCGTGAAGATTGAAAAAGTTTGAGAACGTCAAAAGTATGAAACAATTGCTTGGCTTGTCATCGGGGTTGTGCATGATTTAAATATTTTGTGTGGCAAAGATAGAGCATAGCCAGACTATATGATTTTGTAGGGATAAATTTCTTTGGCCATGTTATTTTGAGAAGACATAACTGCTTAGTTAGTATGCTTGAAGTATTATTATTTTTTATGTCAATATTGAACTTTTATCTTGAATCTTTCGGATCTGAATATTCATACCACAATTAAGAAGAACTACATTGAAATTATGCCAAGTAGCATTCCACATCAAAAATTCTGTTTTTATCATTTACCTACTCGAGGACGAGCAGGAATTAAGCTTGGGGATGCTTGATACGTCTCCAACGTATCTATAATTTTTTTTTATTCCATGCTATATTATATTCTGTTTTGGACATTGTTGGGCTTTATTATACACTTTTATATTATTTTTGGGACTAACCTATTAACAGGAGGCCCAGCCCAGAATTGCTATTTTTTGCCTATTTCAGAGTTTCGCAGAAAAAGAATATCAAACGGAGTCCAAACGGAATGAAACCTTCGGGAATGTGATTTTCGGAACGAACGTGATCCAGAGGACTTGGACCCTACGTCAAGACATCAACCAGGAGGGCACGAGGTAGGGGGCGCGCCTACCCCCCCCCCAGGGCGCGCCCTCCACCCTCGTGGGCCCCCTGTTGCTCCACCGACATACTTCTTCCTCCTATATATACCTACGTACCCCCAAACTACCAGATACGGAGCCAAAAACCTAATTCCACCACCGCAACCTTCTGTACCCGTGAGATCCCATCTTGGGGCCTGTTCCGGAGCTCCGCCGGAGGGGGCATTGATCACGGAGGGCTTCTACATCAACACCATAGCCTCTCCGATGATGTGTGAGTAGTTTACCTCAGACCTTCGGGTCCATAGTTATTAGCTAGATGGCTTCTTCTCTCTTTTTGGATCTCAATACAATGTTCTCCCCCTCTCTCGTGGAGATCTATTCGATGTAATCTTCTTTTGCGGTGTGTTTGTTGAGACCGATGAATTGTGGGTTTATGATCAAGTTTATCTATGAACAATATTTGAATCTTTTCTGAATTCTTTTATGTATGATTGGTTATCTTTGCAAGTCTCTTCGAATTATCAGTTTGGTTTGGCCTACTAGATTGATCTTTCTTGCAATGGGAGAAGTGCTTAGCTTTGGGTTCAATCTTGCGGTGTCCTTTCCAAGTGACAGTAGGGGCAGCAAGGCACATATTGTATTGTTGCCATCGAGGATAACAAGATGGGGTTTATATCATATTGCATGAGTTTATCCCTCTACATCATGTCATCTTGCTTAAAGCGTTACTCTGTTCTTATGAACTTAATACTCTAGATGCATGCTGGATAGCGGTCGATGTGTGGAGTAATAGTAGTAGATGCAGGCAGGAGTCGGTCTACTTGTCTCGGACGTGATGCCTATATACATGATCATACATAGATATTCTCATGACTATGCTCAATTCTGTCAATTGCTCAACAGTAATTTGTTCACCCATCGTAAATACTTATGCTCTTGAGAGAAGCCACTAGTGAAACCTATGGCCCCCGGGTCTATTCTCCATCATATTAATCTTCTAACACTTAGTTATTTTTATTACCTTTTATTTTACTTTGCATCTTTATCATAAAAAATACCAAAAATATTATCTTATCATATCTATCAGATCTCACTCTCGTAAGTGACCGTGTAGGGATTGACAACCCCTTATCGCATTGGTTGCAAGGATTTATTTGTTTGTGTAGGTGCGAGGGACTCGTGCGTGTCCTCCTACTGGATTGATACCTTGGTTCTCAAAAACTGAGGGAAATACTTACGCTACTTTGCTGCATCACCCTTTCCTCTTCAAGGGAAAACCAATGCGGTGCTCAAGAGGTAGCAATGTGCATTACCGAGAGGGCCCAGAGATACCTCTCCGATACACGGAGTGACAAATCCTAATCTCGATCTATGCCAACCCAACAAACACCTTCGGAGACACCTGTAGAGCATCTTTATAATCACCCAGTTACGTTGTGACGTTTGATAGCACACAAGGTGTTCCTCCGGTATTCGGGAGTCGCATAATCTCATAGTCAGAGGAACATGTATAAGTCATGAAGAAAGCAATAGAAATAAAACTAAACGATCATACTGCTAAGCTAACGGATGGGTCTTGTCCATCACATCATTCTCTAATGATGTGATCCCGTTCATCAAATGACAACACATGTCTATGGTTAGGAAACATAACCATCTTTGATTAACGAGCTAGTCAAGTAGAGGCATACTAGGGACACTCTTCTTTGTCTATGTATTCACACATGTATTAAGTTTCCGGTTAATACAATTCTAGCATGAATAATAAACATTTATCATGATATAAGGAAATATAAATAACAACTTGATTATTGCCTCTAGGGCATATTTCCTTCAGTCTCCCACTTGCACTAGAGTCAATAATCTAGTTCACATCGTCATGTGATTTAACACCAATAGTTCACATCTTTATGTGATTAGTTCTCATCGCCATGTGACTAACACCCAAAGGGTACTAAGGTGCGATCATGTTTTGCTTGTGAGAGAAGTTTAGTCAACGGGTCTGTCACATGCAGAGCCGTATGTATTTTGCAAATTTTCTATGTCTACAATGCTATGCATGGAGCTACTCTAGCTAATTGCTCCCACTTTCAATATGTATCCAGATTGAGACTCAGAGTCATCCGGATCGGTGTAAAAGCTTGCATCGACGTAAGTTTTTACGACGAACTCTTTATCACCTCCATAATCGAGAAATATCTCCTTAGTCTTCTAAGGATAATTTTGACCGCTGTCCAGTGATCCACTCCTGGATCAATATCGTACCCCCTTGCCAAACTCATGGCAAGGTACACAATAGGTTTGGTACACAGCATAGCATACTTTATAGAACCTACGACTGAGGCATAGGGAATGACTTTTCATTCTCCTTCTATTTTCTGCCGTGGTCGGGTTTTGAGTCTTTACTCAACTTCACACCTTACAACTTAGGCAAGAACTCCTTTGACTGATCCATTTTGAACTTCCTCAAAATCTTATCAAGGTATGTACTCATTGAAAGTCTTATCAAGCGTCTTGATCTATCTTTATAGATCTTGATGCCTAATATGTAAGTATCTTTACTGAGGTCTTTCTTTGAAAAAATCCTTTCAAACACTCCTTTATGCTTTCTAGAAAATTCTACATCATTTCTGATCAACAATATGTCATTCACATATATTTATCAGAAAGGCTATAGTGCTCCCACTCACTTTCTTGTAAATATAGGCTTCACCAAAAGTCTGTATAAAACCATATGCTTTGATCACTTTATCAAAGCGTATATTCCAACTCCGAGATACTTGCACCAGTCCATAGATGGATCGCTGGAGCTTGCACACTTTGTTAGCACCTTTAGGATTGACAAAACCTTCTTGTCGCATCATATACAACTCTTCTTTAAGAAATCCATTAAGGAATGCAGTTTTGACATCCATTTGCCAGATTTCATAAAATGTGGCGATTGCTAACATGATTCGGACAGACTTAAGCATCGCTACGAGTGAGAAAATCTTATCGTAGTCAACACCTTGAACTTGTCAAAAACTTTTTGCGACAATTCAAGCTTTGTAGATAATAACACCACTATCAGCGTCCGTCTTCCTCTTGAAGATCCATTTATTCTCAATGGCTCGCCGATCATCGGACAAGTCAATCAAAGTCCATATTTTGTTCTCATACATGGATCCCATCTCAGATTTCATGGCCTTAAGCCATTTCATGGAATCGTGGCTCATCATCGCTTCCTCATAGTTCGTAGGTTCGTCATGGTCTAGTAACATGACTTCCAGAAAGGATTACCGTACCACTCTGGTGCGGACCATACTCTGGTTGACCTACGAGGTTCGGTAGTAACTTGATCTGAAGTTTCATGATCATCATCATTAGCTTCCTCACTAATTGGTGTAGGAATCACTGGAACTGATTTCTGTGATGAACTACTTTCCAATTCGGGAGAAGGTATAATTACCTCATCAAGTCCTACAATCCTCCCACTCACTTCTTTTGAGAGAAACTTCTTCTCTAGAAAGGATCCATTCTTAGCAACGAATATCTTGCCTTCAGATCTGTGATAGAAGGTGTACCCAACCGTTTCCTTTGGGTATCCTATGAAGACGTATTTCTCCGATTTGGGTTCGAGCTTATCAGGTTGAAACTTTTTCACATAAGCATCACAGCCCCAAACTTTAAGAAATGACAGCTTAGGTTTCTTGCTAAACCACAGTTCATATGGTGTCGTCTCAACGGATTTAGATGGTGCCCTATTTAACGTGAATGCAGCTGTCTCTAATGCATAACCCCAAAATGATAGTGGTAAATCGGTAAGAGACATCATAAATCGCACCATATCTAATAAAGTACGGTTACAACGTTCACACACACCATTACGCTATGGTGTTCCAGGTGGCGTGAGTTGTGAAACTATTCCACAGTTTTAAATGAAGGCTGTCGTGGAGTTGTCACGGCAGATGTCCTCGAGCTAGGACTTAGTCGTGGAGCCATCACAACTAAGAAGCTTGGAGGGGTTATGCGGGACAAGGAACACGAAGGTTTATACTGGTTCGGCCCCTTACGGTGAAGGTAAAAGCCTACGTCCAGTTTGAGGTGTTATTGATTAGGGTTACGATCACCAGGGAGCTAAATAGCTATGCCCGGCTCTCGATGAGATTGTTGTCGCCCTTAAACCGCTGCCGGGTCGTCCCTTTATATAGGGAGGCTGACGCCCAGCAGCCCTTAGAGTCCCGGCCGGCTCATAAGAGTGTCCGGCTCGGACTCTAAACAATACTTGCCTTATACTACAAGCTCTATTATAGTAATGATTGTAACTACGGGCCTTAAGCCATATCCGGGTCTCAGCCCATCTCAGGCCCATCATCTTGAAACTTAGCTCCGGGCTTCTGGCAATGACCGTTCGAGTAACCCGGCCCCTCCTGGCGGGTGACTCTAAGGTCTATATCCTCAACATTAGGCCCCAGATTGACTTGAGCCGGCTCGTGTCAATCTTCAACTCTGCCGACAGAAAAAATCTCCGGCTTACCATTCGTGTGAAGGCCATAACCCGGAGTGACATCATCCTCTGGACTCCGGATAATCCGCCGTAACGTCATCCTCCATTAAGTTTGTTTTTTACTCCGCCAGATCCGCAACGGATCTTTGCTTTTACTGTCTTTCCGAAAATCGAGGCGTCGTGAGGGGGAGATAACCACGCCGTGGTCTCCTTGAATCTCGCGCCCACTTATGACTTCGCCTTATAAATAGGCCGGCCCAACGTGCTCTTCTCACGCTCCCTTTCTTCCTCCTCGCGCCGTCGCTCCTCTGCCCGAACTCGTGCTCCGCCGCCGTCGTCTCGCCTCCGACCTTCGTCAACCTTGGCCGCTGCATCACCCTGACCCGGACCAGACAAACGGCGGCAACTCCCGCACCTCTTCAGCTCCGGTAAGTTCTCACCACCCCGTAAAGTAGATCTACAGTAGGGTTCCTCCAGTTCTTCATAGTTCGTTGCGGCCTGCGGTAGTTTTGTTTTTTACCACCCTTCTCTTGATCTTAACTCTGCGTAGAACCACTGCGGTAGATGTTTGAGATCCATTTCACCTGCAAGAAGCCCTCCTTTTACTGCATAAGAACCGTGTTCAACCTCAAGAACTTCTCCTGCCTCTGTTTTTTAGGTCTAGAAAATTTTCATTTCTCCCGATCATTTTGATCCAAAAAAGCTACTGCAATATGTGAAACCTGTTTTACCACACTTAGTAAAAACTGCAGCCCTTGAATCTTGGCGGCTTATATCTCCGGTTTAAAGAAAACATGCGCCATAGAATTTTTCCGGTTTAAAGAGAACTATGCTCTGTAGAATCCTCCGGCTTAACTCTGGTAAAACCGTAGATAACCAAATTACTTTGAATCCCCCTGCAGCTTAAATAACCCACCGTATCTGAATATATATCATTAGTCCCCTTCCTAAGCCGCCATCTTAGTTTGAATGATAATCTCCGGCTTACAATTAACCCGAACACTTTTCTCTTTATCATAGACCACCAACCTTCACCATGCCTCCCAAGGCTCCCATCACTTGCAACTGGATGAGATCCAACGTCACTGACGAGACCCTGGCCAACTTCGTTAAGTCCGGATATCTGCCCAAGAAGGAAGTGATGTCCTACCGTGCCCCTGATCCGTCAGAAGAAAGACCACAGCCGAGGGACGGGGAGGTAGTGATCTTTGCGGACCATATGAGCCGGGGCTTCGCACCGCCCAGCTCAAAATTCTTCCAGGACGTGCTCAACTTCTTTGACCTTCGGCCTCAGGATATAGGACCCAACTCCGTATCCAACATCTGCAACTTCCAAGTCTTTTGTGAAGTGTATCTTGGAGAAGAGCCGAGTCTGCTGCTCTTCAGAGAGCTGTTTTATTTAAACCGCCAAAATGAGTGTGCCAACGGGCCAAGTCTGGAATTAGGCGGCATCTCCATCCAGCGGCGTAGGGACTGTCTGTTCCCTTACGCAGAGCCGCCGAGCCACCCTAAGGACTGGAATATGACTTGGTTCTACTGCCAAGATACGTCCCCGGCTGATGAGAACCCGCTGCCCGGCTTTCGCCCAACACGCCTAGAGCCGACTCATCCGCTATCCGACAAACTGACTGCCGCGGAACGCCAGCCTCTGCTTCCAACGATCAATAAGATCAAGGTCCTGCTAGGCAACGGTCTGAACGGAATTGATCTGGTCCGGGTCTGGATCTCTTGGCGGGTAATCCCATTGAGCCGCCGCCCCGGCTTAATGTGTGAGTACACCGGGCGAAAGGATGACCCGCAGAGGCACAGTCGCAATGATCTTCCAGAAGACGTTGCAGAGGAAGAGACCAAGGCTCTTCTAAACGAGAGCTTGGCAGACTGCGGAAGAACCGGGCTAGCCCCCTTCTGCAAGACCAATCCAGCCCCAGCGGTAAGCCGCTGACTTTAACCCTTATCTTCGTCTGCATATAACCTTCAACTGAACCGTTTTAAGAATCAATCATTGTATCTCTCAGGCTGATGATAAATTCTGGCGGGTCAAATATGACCATGAGGCGGCCAAAAAGGCCCAGAAAGCAAAGAAAGCCGCCAAGAAAGCCGCCCCTCGCAAAAAGGGAAGCAGACCCACTGCTTCGGAGCTACTGCAATTAAGCGACAGCTCCGAGTCAGAGGTAATCCTTAAACCTTTAAAGTCTTGCCATATTTGTTGTTTGTTGCTGTCCGCCTTATCAACATTTGCTCATTGACAGGATGACACCGGCGCCAGTAACCCGGTGGTTGAAGAGGTAATGTCACTTTCCTCCGACTCGGAGCCTTTGCCACAGCTGAAAGTCCGAAGAGTAACCCGGAAAGTAAGCTTTTCACATCCATTAGCTCATCAAGACCCTCAATTTGTTTTGAAGCAGCAGGTTCACGAAAGTCGGCGTCACACCCGGGCCCGCAAAGACACCGACCTCTCCGCCGGGTTACCCGATGCAACCAGGAAGCGTCGCACTGAGGTTTTTTCTCACCTATACCCCTTTCATCCGTTGGCGGGTGTTATCCGTCAGCCACTCAACTCTTCTGACTCCAATTACCAGGAGACCTCCCCCTCTTCGGGTGACTCCATGCAGTCAAGTCTGCCGGCCTTCAAGACTGCACCCGGGTAATAACAATCTCCTTACATTATCTGTCTGTACTTACTCTTTGTATGCCTAGCACTTCTGCCTTTTCAGTGCCCAGGCAAAGCTCACCAAAAGAGCAAAGAAGACCAGGTCAGCCGGAGTGCCAGACTTGCCTGAGCCGGAGGCGACGGCTCAAGAGCCGCCAGCTGCCTCCGCCCCCGAAGCCACCATTCCCATGGATACGGCGCCTGAAGCCCCTGCCCCGACTACCAAGACAACGACCGAAGCGTCGGTTAACCCGGAGGCCTCCGGCTCAGCCCCACCAGCTGACGACCCGGACGTGGTAATTACCCGGACGGAGTATGTTGAGCCGGGGAGACCGACCGTGCTGGCCAAATGCTCCGTGAAGGGGGAGTTGCTGCAGCCCCACCGGGTGAATCTGGACCTCTCCAGCTACACCGACTTGAGCATTGGAGAGCTCGTCTCTGGCTACATCAGCCAAGTTCACAAGAGCCGGGACGCCGAGATCGCCATGGTCAACCAGATCCAACAAAAATCTGAGGTATCCTTCTGCTGTCTTCTTACTTTCTGCATAGTGACCCTTGTCATGCTAGCCCCCAAGTCGACGACTTAAACTTGAATATGTTGTAGACTTAGGTCCCGGCTTACTCAACTGAGCCAGCAGTACGTAGATAGATACGTTCAATATGCATTAGCCCCCAAGTGCCAAGTGTCTTTGCTTGGAAAGCGCTTGGGACTTATAGAATGACTGTTAATAACCCGGAAATATATGCAGGCTGTTGGCAAGAAATTAGAGTCGGACCTTGCGGATCTCAAGAGCCGGCTGAAGACACAGGAGATGGAGACCCGGAAGGCAAACGCCAAGTTTGTCTCCAGCATCGCCGCTCAAGAGAAGCTGAAGACCGAATTTGATGTTGAGCGGAAGGCCTGGGCTGAGGAGAAGGCCGCACTGGTGACCCGGGCGGAACAGGCGGAGAAGGCGCTCTCTGAGAAAACCGCCGAGCTCTCCGGCCTAAAGCGCCAGGTTTCCCAAATGGTAGCCGCCATCTTCGGTAAGTCGCCTCACCGGCTTTCATCCATGTTAGAATGTTTACATCTCCTGATTCATCCTTGTCACCGGCTTATCTGATGTTGTTAAACAGGTCCCAGAAGCGCCAACCTTAACCAGAGCGTGGTCACCAAGTTAAAGGCCGTGTACACCCTGGTGGAACAGCTCTACACCGGGTCACAGCGTGCCTTAACTGTGGTGGCCCTATCCAACGAGGTGCCAACTCATCTGGCCGAAGTCCTGCGCCGGCTCGCAGTTCTGCCACAGCGGATCCAGGAGCTACGACGAGCATCCGCGAGAGCCGGAGCAATCGCCGCACTGAGCCGGGCCAAAGCATTCCTGCCGGAGCTAGACCCGGCAGACATCGCCCTGGGTTACCCAAGCCTGAAGGAAGACGGCTCAGCCTTCGACCAGAGGGATTTCGCGGCGTGTGTGAAGGCTGTATGCCCGGTGGCCACCATCATCGGGAATGACACCGACTTAACCAAGTATCAGCCGGGGTACAATGCGGAGAATCAGAGGATTCCAACCCCTCGCTATGAAGCTCTCAATCTGATTCCTCCGGCTTGTCAGCACACCTTCGCCCCGGAGATTGACCCGGCCGGGTTAATTGACGAAGAAGCCCAGTTCGAAGCTCTCAGTGGCATCGACTGGAAGTCGTCAACTTTCGAGGTCTTGGGATCAGCCGGAGCAGAAGACAGGAACGAGCCGGGGACTTCAACTCAGCAGGCATCATAAAACGGCTGGCGGTTCACCGAACAACGCTCCATCCTTGAGACTTGATGAATTTTGTAATAGAATAAGTGCAACAATTTATCTCTGCCGTGCCATCGTGCGCGTAATGAATGCTGAAATCCCTTGAAGTTATCCTTTTGGTGTTCCTCCGGGTCATAATTATCCCTTTGTCCTTCTCAACCTTAAAAGGTGCCTTTAAGTATCTGCATAGAAAGGCAAATCACAAGTCTCAATGCGGCTTACCACCCTGAGAATCAGGTGTTTAAGATGGATAACCCGGAATATGAATCAAAAAAGACCGGTCCTTAGTTATACTCTGAACATAGCCGTGATAACACACTTAACGGCCTGTAAGCATACTTCCGGATTAAATAACCCGGGTAGCACGGTTGGTATCTTAACTCTAATTTATTTGCCTTGATGACATCCATGATGTTCAACTAACAAGATAAACCAAAATTAAACCGGCAAGTGAGACCCGGCCATGCACACTTTGTCATAATCAGAGTAAACTTGTGATAAATCAGAACTTAGGGGCTTCCAGTTCGAATACGACCAGAGACCCGGCCCCAAAGGGGTTAAGCCAAGATTCGGATACGATCATATAGCCCCCAGTGGGTGTGGCGATGCCAATCAAGAGGGTACCGACAGCTATGTTCTCTTTGGTTCGAATACGACCCATGTTTGAACAGGAAGCCCCCAAGTGATTCTTAAAATTGTTTAACGACGCTGATTCGAATACGATCCACGTCGGTTCTCAGAGGGGTTAAACCGTGATTCAAATATGACCAAAGTTAACTTCCCAATGAGCTCGGCACTTTGCCAATCAAGTGGGTATCGACAGCTATGTTCTCTTTGGTTCGAATACGACCCATGTTTGAACAGGAAGCCCCCAAGTGACTTTACTGCTTACGGCTAGACTCGAATACGATCATAAGCCGGATCCTCCTTTAAATCAGCATGTAAAAAATAACACACGCATAATTGGAGGGGAAAAAAGGACAGAGGTCCTGCTTTATTGCTTATCATAATATATACATGTCTGAGATAAATATGTACACCACAAGAGCCGGTAGCTCAAGTGTAGTAAGGCCGAAGCTGAGCTATATTCCACGGCCGACGGGTCTCCTCCTCAGATTTACGCGAATCTTTATGTTCCCGAATATCAATGAGGTAATATGACCCATTGTGCAAGTTCTTACTGACCACAAAGGGCCCTTCCCAAGGTGGGGATAACTTGTGTGCATCTGTTTGATCCTGGATGAGCGGGAGCACAAGGTCGCCTTCCTGGAAGACCCGGGATTTGACCCGGCGGCTATGATAACGGCGCAGGTCTTGTTGGTAAATCGCTGAACGGGCTGCTGCCACATCACGCTATTCGTCCAACAAGTCCAGAGCATCTTGGCGCGCCTGTTCATTATTCGTCTCAACATAAGCCGCCACACGAGGTGAATCGTGACGGATGTCGCTGGGGAGGACTGCTTCTGCTCCATAAACCATGAAGAAAGGCGTGAAGCCTGTAGACCTGTTAGGAGTAGTGTTGATGCTCCATAAGACGGAGGGCAACTCCTCCACCCAACAACCCGGCGTCCGTTGCAAAGGGACCAAAAGCCGGGGCTTGATGCCCTTCAGAATCTCCTGGTTAGCTCTCTCGGCTTGACCATTGGATTGGGGATGAGCCACTGAGGAAACATCAAGTCGGATATGCTCTCGTTGACAAAACTCTTCCATAATGCCCTTGGATAGATTGGTGCCATTGTCAGTTATGATGCTGTGCGGAAAGCCGAAGCGGAAAATCACCTTTTTCATAAATTGAACCGCCGTGGCTGCATCGCACTTGCTAACTGGCTCAGCCTCCACCCACTTCGTGAATTTGTCAACTGCCACCAAGAGGTGGGTCTTCTTATCCTTGGACCGTTTAAAAGGCCCAACCATATCAAGCCCCCAGACCGCAAAGGGCCAAGTGATTGGGATCATCCTCAACTCCTGAGCGGGCACATGAGCCCGTCGTGAGAACCTTTGGCAACCATCACATTTACTGACCAAGTCCTCTGCATCAGCGTGAGCCGTCAGCCAATAAAAACCATGACGGAAAGCCTTGGCCACAAGAGATTTTGAACCAGCATGATGGCCACAATCCCCTTCATGGATCTCGCGCAAGATCTCTTGACCTTCCTCAGGGGAGATACAACGCTGAAATGCCCCTGAAACACTGCGATGATGCAACTCGCCATCGATAACAATCATTGACTTAGCCCGCCGGGTTATTTGCCTGGCCAGAGTTTCATCCTCAGGCAACTCTCCCCGGGTTATATAAGCCAGATATGGCATTGTCCAGTCTGGTGTGACATGAAGAGACGCCACCAGTCGTGCCTCCGGGTCAGGGATAGCCAAGTCCTCTTCTGTAGGCAACTTAACCGAGGGGTTATACAGGACATCGAGGAAAGTGTTAGGCGGCACCGGCTTTCGCTGAGAGCCTAGCCGGCTTAAAGCATCAGCCGCCTCGTTCTTCCTGCGATCAATGTGCTCCACTTGGTATCCCTAGAAATGCCCAGCAATGGCATCAACCTCGCGGCGATAAGCCGCCATGAGAGGATCCTTAGAATCCCAGGTGCCTGATACTTGTTGAGCCACCAAGTCTGAGTCACCAAAGCACCTTACCCGGCTTAAGCTCATCTCCTTAGCCACCTGAAGACCGTGGAGCAAAGCCTCGTATTCAGCCGCATTGTTAGTGCAAGGAAACATCAACCGTAGCACATAATGGAACTTGTCACCTTTAGGGGAAGCCAATACAACACCAGCCCTCGAGCCCTCCAACTGTCTGGACCCATCAAAGTGGATAGTCCAATAAGTGTTATCCAGCTTTTGCTCAGGCACTTGAGACTCCGTCCAATCATTGATGAAATCCACCAAAGCCTGAGATTTAACAGCAGTGCGTGGCACATATTTGAGGCCATGAGGTCCAAGTTCTATAGCCCACTTAGCAATTCTCCCTGTAGCCTCTCTGTTCTGGATAATATCACCAAGAGGGGCAGAACTGACCACAGTGATGGGATGACCCTGAAAATAATGCTTGAGCTTCCGGCTCGCCATGAACACACCATATACGAGCTTCTGCCAATGCGGGTACCGCTGCTTGGACTCAATGAGCACCTCGCTGACATAATAAACCGGCCGCTGAACCAGATGCTCCTTACCCGCCTCCTTGCGCTCCACCACAATAGCCACGCTGACAGCTCGTGCGTTTGCCGCCACATATAGTAGCAAGGGCTCCTTATCAACCGGAGCAGCAAGGACGGGGGGCTCTGCCAGTTGCTTTTTCAAATCCTCAAAAGCGGTATTAGCTGCATCATTCCAGACAAAGTTATTAGTTTTCTTCATCAACTGATATAAGGGCATAGCCTTCTCACCCAAACGGCTTATAAACCGGCTTAAAGCAGCGATACGACCCGCCAAACGCTGAACGTCATTTATACACGCCGGTTTAGCTAGGGAGGTGATGGCCTTGATCTTCTCCGGGTTAGCCTCAATGCCTCTGTTAGAAACCAAGAAGCCCAATAGTTTGCCTGCAGGAACACCAAAAACACACTTGGCCGGGTTAAGCATCATCTTGTAGACCCGGAGATTATCGAAGGTTTCCCTTAAGTCATCTATCAGAGTTTCCTCCTTGATGGATTTAACCACAATATCATCCACGTAAGCGTGAACATTGCGCTCGATCTGTTTATGAAGACAATTCTGTACACAACGTTGGTAAGTCGCCTGTGCACACTTGAGTCCAAAGGGCATAGACACATAGCAGAAGGCTCCAAAGGGAGTGATGAACGCCGTCTTCTCCTGGTCCTTAACTGCCATCTTAATCTGATGATACCCGGAATAGGCATCCAAGAAACTTAAGCGTGCACAACCTGCCGTAGCATCAATGATTTGATCAATACGGGGGAGAGCAAAAGGATCAGTCGGACACGCCTTGTTCAAGTCCGTGTAGTCCACACACATCCGCCAGGTGCCATTCTTCTTGAGTACGAGCACCGGGTTAGCCAACCATTCTGGGTGAAAAACTTCAACAATAAACCCGGCCGCCAAGAGCCGGGCCACTTCTTCACCAATAGCTTTCCGCCTCTCTTCGTTAAACCGTCGAAGGAACTGTCTGACCGGCTTAAATTTTGGATCAACATTGAGAGTGTGCTCAGCGAGTTCTCTGGGTACACCTGGCATGTCAGAAGGTTTCCACGCGAAGATGTCCCTATTCTCACGGATGAACTCGATGAGCGCGCTTTCCTATTTCGGGTCCAGATTTGCACTGATGCTAAACTGCTGAGACGAGTCACCTGGAACAAAATCAACAAGTTTAGTCTCATCAGCTGATTCAAATTTCATTGCTGGTTCATTCTCCGTGGTTGGCTTTTTCAGAGAAGTCATATCTGTTGGGTCAACATTGTCTTTGTAAAACTTCAACTCCTCTGTAGCACAAACAGACTCTGCATAAGCTGCATCACCTTCCTCACACTCGAGGGCCACTTTCCGGCTGCCGTGAACCGTGATGGTCCCATTGTGACGCGGCATCTTGAGCTGTAAGTACACGTAACACGGCCGTGCCATGAACTTGGCATAAGCCGGCCGTCCAAATATAGCATGGTATGGACTTCTTATCTTGACCACCTCAAAGGTCACCCTGTAGTTTTTCTCATCACTAAAAGCCACTTCTAATTCGATCTTGCCGACTAGATAAGCCGACTTACCAGGTACCACACCATGGAAGATAGTGTTTGACTGGCTGAGGTTCTTATCAACCAGCCCCATACGGCGAAAAGTCTCGTAATAGAGGATGTTGATGCTGCTACCTCCATCCATGAGTACCTTTGTGAACTTATAACCTCCCACCTGAGGAGCTACCACTAAGGCCAAGTGGCCTGGGTTATCCACCCGGGGAGGGTGATCCTCCCTGCTCCACACTATAGGCTGCTCCGACCACCGTAAGTAGCGTGGAACCGCCGGCTCAACAGCATGACCAGCTCTCTTGTGAAGCTTCTGATCCCGTTTGCACAAGCTGGTGGTGAACACATGATATTGTCCACCGCTAAGCTGCTTTGGGTTGGTCTGATAACCCCCCTGCTGCTGTTGATGACCCTGACCAGACTGTTGATTAAAGCCCCCTTGACCGTTCCGAGGACCGGAATTTGAGTCGCCGCCCGGGCCATGAAAGCCGCCGGCGCCTGAGCCACCGCCCGGGCCATTGTAGCTCTTAAAGGCCTTCATGATCGCGCAATCCTTCCACAGGTGAGTCGCTGGCTTCTCTCTAGAGCCATGCCTTGGACAAGGTTCATTCAACAGCTGCTCCAGCGTTGGACCTGACCCGCCGCCTCGGGGAGGGGGCCTCCCCTTGCGTCGCTGGTTATTCCCTTGGGAGTTGGCGTTGGCTACAAACTCTAGGCTGCCATCGGCCTTACGCTTGCCTCCTCCTTGATTCCCCGGGTTAAACTGAGGACCCATGCCGTTGCCATTCTTCTTTCCCTTCCCTGCCCTTTCATCGTCTGAAGGGGGATCCTTGGTACCATCGGAATCGGCGTACTTGACAAGAGCCGCCATTAGGGTACCCATATCAGTGCAGTCGCGCTTGAGCCGCCCGAGCTTCATCTTAAGGGGCACAAAGCGACAGTTCTGTTCCAACATTAAGACTGCAGAGCCGGCATCCATCTTATCTGATGAATGTATGATCTCCTTGACCCGGCGAACCCAATGGGTCGTGGACTCACCCTCCTGCTGCTTACAGTTAGTTAAATCCACAATTGACATAGATTGCCTGCAGGTATCTTTGAAGTTTCGAATGAACCGGGCTTTCAGCTCAGCCCAAGACCCAATGGAGTTCGGCGGTAACCCTTTCAACCACGTGCGGGCAGTTCCATCTAACATCATGGTGAAATATTTGGCCATGGCCGCCTCACTGACCTCCAGCAATTCCATAGCCATCTCATAACTCTCAATCCAGGCTGCAGGCTGTAAGTCCGCTGTATAGTTAGGCACCTTCCTAGGGCCCTTGAAGTCCTTAGGTAGACGTTCATTACGGATGGCTGGTACCAAACAAGGGACACCCCCGGTCCTGGTAGAAATACCCACATCAACGGACGTCGTAGGATAAGCCGGGGGGGTGTGATAAGCCGTCAATTGCGGCGCCTGCTCCGCCTCTTGCCGCGCTTGGTCTGTTGCGTAGAAGGCTCCATTATGAGCCGGGCCATGGCCAGGGGGCGGGTCATGGCGTCGGACATTACTTGAACCGGTTGCTGAGACCATGTGCCAGCTGTAACTCGGGCTCTGGCCTGGACGAGGGGTCGAGTGGATCCTGTCGCGGCTGTAGGAGTACGCCTCTTGCTGCGCTAGTGCCGTCTGCAGGAGTTCCCTGACCCGGCGGGTTTCGATGGCCGCCGGAGAGTCGCCGTCAACGGGGAGAGCCGCCAGTCGTGCTGCCGCAGCCACCATGTTCTCCAGCGGGTTATCATAATGACCCGGGGGTATTGGCACATACTGGGGCGGGGCAGGGGGCACCTGGGGAGGCCCCATCACTCGTGGCTGAATAAGGGGTCCAGACCCGGGCGCAATGACCCCTGGCGGGTTATTAGACCCTGCACCCGGCGTGTTGAAAAGATTGCGTGGATAGTAAACCGGTGGGAGTCGAGACTGGGCCTTCTGATGCCTCCTTCTCATGACCTCGTTGGCCGCGTTCTGATCCATCGTGAGTTGGAAGGACTGCGCCTGAATCAGCTGAGTCCGGGCGTCGAGAGCCGCCCGCTCCGCAGCCAGCCTGATACCTTCCGCTGCCAGATCCTCTTTAGCTTTTATCAGATCCAATTTTAGCTGTGCCACCTCCGCATCATGCCGAGCTTGATTCGCCGGGTCAACCGTGGCGGTTAACAGGTCCGTCATCTTGTCTGTGAGATCCATCAGCACCTGAGCCGGAGAAGGCACCGGGTTTCCCGATCCCGCAGCGGGGTTCTGAACAGGCTGCGCACCAGCCATAAAAACTCCAACCTAACTTGGCGGCTCAAAGAGGTCCGGAACACTGTCGCCGTCGGAACAACCCATGAGCCTGCCATCTTGAAGTTGGTACTGCGAGTTTGATTCATCGGTGGCCGACTCGCTGTCGGAGTCGGCGGCCGTCTCATCACCGGATCCAGATCGATCGGAGAGTCCTCCATGGATACACCCCACAAAAGCATGCCTTAAGGCAGGCCGGGCCCGGGCGGGTCGTGCACGCTGAGCCGTTTCGATGAGATCGGCGCAGAGATCCGGCTCGGGGCCCGGCTCACCAATCTTGCCAATGAAGACATGAATTCCGCCAAAGGGGACCCGGTACCCGTACTCAATTGAGCCGGCGTCGGGGCCCCAGTCCGCATCGTCGATGTAGAGCTTGCCGCGACGACTCTTGGTCATCCGGCCCACAGCGTATCCCTTGAGCCCTTCGAAGCTGCCCTTCAAGAACTCAAATCCACCGTGCGCGAGCCCCACGGTGGGCGCCAACTGTCGTGGAGTTGTCACGGCAGATGTCCTCGAGCTAGGACTTAGTCGTGGAGCCATCGCAACTAGGAAGCTTGGAGGGGTTATGCGGGACAAGGAACACGAAGGTTTATACTGGTTCAGCCCCTTACGGTGAAGGTAAAAGCCTACGTCCAGTTTGAGGTGTTATTGATTAGGGTTACGATCACCAGGGAGCTAAATAGCTATGCCCGGCTCTCGATGAGATTGTTGTCGCCCTTAAACCGCTGTCGGGTCGTCCCTTTATATAGGGAGGCTGACGCCCAGCAACCCTTAGAGTCCCGGCCGGCTCATAAGAGTGTCCGGCTCGGACTCTAAACAATACTTGCCTTATACTACAAGCTCTATTATAGTAATGATTGTAACTACGGGCCTTAAGCCATATCCGGGTCTCAGCCCATCTCAGGCCCATCATCTTGAAACTTAGCTCCGGGCTTCTGGCAATGACCGTTCGAGTAACCCGGCCCCTCCTGGCGGGTGACTCTAAGGTCTATATCCTCAACAAAGGCCAAACTCGTAGCTCAAATATTTGCCTCCGCGATCAGATCGTAGAAACTTTTTTTCTTGTTACGATGATTTTCCACTTCACTCTGATATTCTTTGGACTTTTCAAATGTTTCAGACTTGTGTTTCATCAAGTAGATATACCCACATCTGCTCAAATCATATGTGAAGGTCAGAAAATAATGATACCCGCCGCGAGCATCAACACTCATCGGACTGCATACATTGGTATGTATTATTTCCAGTAAGTCAGTGGCTCGCTCCATTGTTCTTGAGAACGGAGTCTTAGTCATCTTTCCCATGAGGCATGGTTCACAAGCATCAAATAATTCATAATCAAGTGATTCCAAAAGTCCATCCGCATGAAGTTTCTTCATGCTCTTTACACCAATATGACCTAAACGACAGTGCCACTAGTATGTTGCACTATCATTATCAACTTTGCATATTTTGGCATCAATGTTATGAATATGTGTATCACTACGATTGAGATTCAATAAACCATTTACATTGGGTGTATGACCATAGAAGGTTTTATTCATGTAAACAGAACAACAATTATTCTCTGACTTAAATGAATAAATGTATTGCAATAAACATGATCCAGTCATATTATGCTCAACGCAAACACCAAATAACATTTATTTTAGGTTCAACACTAATCCCAAAGGTATAGAGAGTGTGCGATGGTGATCTTATGAACCTTGGAATCACTTCCAACACACATCGTCGCCTTGCCCTTCAACTAGTCTCTGTTCATTTTGTAACTCATGTTTCAAGTTACTAATCATAGCAACTGAACCAGTATCAAATACCCAGGGGCTACTATGAATACTAGTAAAGTACACATCAATAACATGTATATCATATATACTTTTGTTCACTTTGCCATCCTTCTTATCCGCCAAGCATTTGGGGCAGTTCCGCTTCCAGTTACCAATTCCATTGCAGTAGAAGCACTCAGTTTCAGACTTGGGTCTAACTTTGGGCTTCTTCATGGGAGTGGCAACTTGCTTGTCATTCTTCTTGAAGTTCCCTTTCTTTCCCTTGCCCTTTTACTTGAAACTAGTGGTCTTGTCAACCATCAACACTTGATGCTTTTCTTGATTTCTACCTTCGCCGATTTCAGCATCGCGAAGAGCTCGGGGAATCGTTTTCGTCATCCCTTGCATATTATAGTTCATCATGAAGTTCTAGTAACTTGGTGATAGTGACTAGAGAACTCTGTCAATCACTATCTTATCTAGAAGATTAACTCTCACTTGATTCAAGCGATTGTAGTACTCAGACATTCTGAGCACATGCTCACTGGTTGAGCTATTCTCCTTCATCTTGTAGGCAAAGTACTTGTCTGAGGTCTCATACCTCTCGACTCGGGCATGAGTCTGAAATACCAATTTCAGCTCCTGGAACATCTCATATGCTCTGTGACATTTCAAAACATTTTTGAAGTCCCGGTTCTAAGCCGTAAAGCATGATGAACTAAACTATCAAGTAGTCATCATACCGAGCTTGTCAAACATTCATAACGTCTGCATCTGCTCCTGTAGTAGTTCTGTCACCTAGCGGTGCATCAAGGACATAATTCTTCTGTGCAGCAATGAGGATAATCCTCAGATCACGGACCTAGTCCGCATCACTGCTACTATCAACTTTCAACTTAGTTTTCTCTAGGAACATATCGTAAATAAAACGGGGAAGCTATACGCGAGCAATTGATCTACAACATAGATATGCAAATACTATCAGGACTAAGTTCATGATAAATTTAAAGTTCAATTAATCATATTACTTAAGAACTCCCACTTAGATAGACATCCCTCTAGTCATCTAAATGATCACATGATCCATATCAACTAAACCATGTCCGATCATCACGTGAGATGGAGTAGCTTTCAATGGTGAACATCACTATGTTGATCATATCTACTATATCATTCACGTTCGACCTTTCAGTCTTAGTGTTCCGAGGCCATATCTGCATATGCTAGGCTCGTCAAGTTTAACCCGAGTATTCTGCATGTGCAAAACTGGCTTGCACCCATTGTATGTGAACGTAGAGCTTATCACACCCGATCATCACGTGGTGTCTCAGCACGAAGAACTGTTGCAACGGTGCATACTCAGGGAGAACACTTATACCTTGAAATTTTAGTAAGCAATCATCTCATAATGCTACCGTCGTACTAAGAAAAATAAGATGCATAAAAGATAAACATCACATGCAATCAAAATATGTGACATGATATGGACATCATCATCTTGTGCCTTTGATCTCCAACTCCAAAGTACCGTCATGATCTCCATCGTCATCGGCATGACACCATGATCTCCATCATCTTGATCTTTATCAATGTTTCGTCACATGGTTGTCTCACCAACTATTGCTTTTGCAACTATTGCTATCGCATAGCGATAAAGTAAAGCAATTATATGGCGCTCGCATCTTATGCAATACAGAGAAAACCATAAGGCTCCTGCCAGTTGCCGATAACTTTGACAAAACATGATCATCTCATACAACAATTTATATCTCATCACGTCTTGACCATATCACATCACAACATGCCCTGCAAAAACAAGTTAGACGTCCTCTACTTTGTTGTTGCAAGTTTTACGTGGCTGCTACGGGCTTCTAGCAAGAACCGTTCTTACCTACGCATCAAAACCACAATGATTTTTCGTCAAGTGTGCTGTTTTAACCTTCAACAAGGACCGGGCGTAGTCAAACTCGATTCAACTAAAGTTGGAGAAACAGACACCCGCCAGCCACCTGTGTGCAAAGCACGTCGGTAGAACCAGTCTCATGAACGTGGTCATGTAATGTCGGTCCGAGCCGCTTCATCCAACAATCCCACCGAATCAAACTAAGACATTGCTGGTAAGCAGTATGACTATTATCTCCCACAACTCTTTGTGTTCTACTCGTGCATATAACATCTACTTTGTGTTCTACTCGTGCATATAACATCTACGCATAGACGTGTCAACTCCCCAAGCTTAGAACTCGCTTGTCCTCAAGCAAAAAACCGAAATCGAAAAGCATGCCCTTATGCTTAGAGACAGATGTGTCGATAAAAGCAAAATACGTACATAGAAGCATCATGCTTATTATTATAATAGCAACAAACTTTATCATACAATTTCTCATGAGCAAGTAACAATTCATCACAACATCAAAGTAAAAGAATAAACTCTATTGAAAACCAACAAACTGTGTTCTCAGTCAACTTTGCAACTACAATTCATCATCTTTTCAGGAAGGGTCTCGTATCGAAGCCTTTTGGCAAGTCCACATACTCAACCATCATATAATCTTCTATGTTGCTAACACTCACCTCATACACATGAGCAAAAAGTTTCAACCTGACACATAGAAAGATAGGGGCTTATAGTTTCGCCTCCCGACGTATTCATCTCAAGGGTGATGTCAACAATAATAATTTTTGCTCACTCATATCTAGCTAGATATATGTGCCTAAATTTTTCCTCACCACATGATGCTTGCAAAAAGAGAAAATAAAAAAGGAATAGGGAAGAATAATTTGACTCTTGCGTAAAAATAAATACATAAAAGTAAAAGATAGGCCCTTCACAGAGGGAAGCAGAGGTTGTCGTGCAATTTTTGGTTTGTATGCTCAATCTCTTAGTGCAAAAGAACGTTGTCGGTGTCAAAACCGGCGGATCTCGGGTAGGGGGTCCCGAACTGTGCGTCTAGGATCGATGGTAACAGGAGACGGGGGACACGATGTTTACCCAGGTTCGGGCCCTCTCTATGGAGGTAATACCCTACTTCCTGCTTGATTGATCTTGATGAATATGAGTATTACAAGAGTTGATCTACCACGAGATCGTAATGGCTAAACCCTAGAAGTCTAGCCTGTATCACTGTGGTAATGAATATCTCCTTTCCGGACTACCCCCTCCGGTTTATATAGGCACCGGGGAGATCTAGGGTTTACATAGGGCCGGTTACATAAGAAGGAATCTTCATAATCAGTCGCCAAGCTTGCCTTCCACGTCAAGGAGAGTCTAATCCGGAAACGGGTACAGTCTTCGGCCTTCATGTCTTCACAGCCCATCAGTCCGGCCCATGGATAACAGGCCGGACGCCCGAGGACCCCTTAGTCCAGGACTCCCTCAGTAGCCCCTGAACCTGGCTTCAATGACGAGGAGTCCGGCGCGCAGATTGTCTTCGGCATTGCAAGGCAGATTCCCCTTTCCGAACTCCAAGATAGTCTTCAGATGTAATGATCGTATCCGGACCTGTATACACAACTGCAGTGGATATACTATTTCACGAGCTCAATCCGCTGATAATTTTTGGTAATATGACATCACGCCTGCTCGGTCATTATTTTCGAACCGTTAGCTGGCCCATCGTCCCACGCCTCGAGACACGGTTTTATTGGCATGTCTTATCCAAGCGGAGATCGTGTCTCCCCTTCTTTGGGGGATTCTGGCCAACCCAGACGTGGGTAACCCAACCGTCGCTTGGGTACAACTCCTTGGGAATAGGCAAGTTTCGAGGCCCAGGAGGAGACGTTTGATATTCGCAGCCTTTATATAGGGGTACGGACCTGTCTTTTTCTTTCACGCTTGCTTCTTCCTCGACCCCTCCTACCCCGAGTTCCAACACCCGGGTTTCGGTTGCCTCAAGCCCAAATCATGTCCGGATCCAGGCGTCAAGGCCGGTGGGTAGCTTCTTCTGTCATGGAGGGAGATATTGCCAAGCTTCGGGTGGCGAGGTACCTGACCGCAGAAATCCATCATCGGCTTCCTGCCAAGGGGCAGGTTATTCCCACCCCCAGATCTGGTGAGAGGGTCGTGTTCGTGTCCCACTTCCTCCGCGGGTTGGGGTTTGCACTTAACCCCTTTGTCTGAGGGCTCATGTTCTATTACGGGCTAGACTTTCATGATTTGGCCCTGCACTCTATTCTTCTTATCTCGGCGTTTATCATCACGTGCGAAGCCTTCCTCCGAACTCCTCCGCACTTCGGCTTGTGGCTCAAGACCTTCGATGTGAAGCCGCAAGTGGTAGAGGGGTAGCAGGCCGAGTGCAGCGGCGCTACAGTGAGCAAGCTTGCTAGCGCCGTTTGGCTGAAAGGATCCTTCGCCAAATTTTCCGATCCGTGGCAGCAAGGGTGGTTCTATATCACCGAGCCCCGCGGCTCCAAGTGGGCAACTGCGCCCGCATTCCGATCCAGCCCCCCAATTCAGCTTGCATCGTGGATTAACAAGGGGCTGGATTGGGGATCAACGAATGATGTGCAAACTCTGCAAAGTCGCATCCGAAGCCTCATTGAGAGGGATATCGACATAGCCAACGTCGTTCAAGTAATGCTAGTTCGTCGGACCCTGCCGTGCCAGCGACGGCCTCTCCGCCTATGGGAGTTCAATCCAGAAGGGCCGCGGACTCTTCAGCACTTCTTCGACACAACGCATGAAGGAATGTGGAGATTATTCTTCGGGAAACGAAGGCAATGGCCGGACACCACCGAAAATGTCGGCCTAGACTGTAACCATACAGATACCCCGGTGAGTACCCGTTTGCCGAATACCTCATAATCAGATACTCAGTGGCAAGATACTGACAGAATCATCCTTTTTCAGGGCTGGATAAAGAAGGTGGAATGGATTAGGTGTCCGACTCCCCTTCCCGAAGACTCGGCTACTCCTGTGCTAACAAGGATGTTGGCCTCGGCACCATACCAGGCACCGGTAAGGGAGGGTAAAGAGGAGAGTGAGAATACCCAAGATGACCTTGGTTCCGGAGGTAAGTCGGACACTGAGTCCGGAGACATCGACCTTTCCTCGCCTGAGGACAGAGGCGGAAGAGGACCGAGTATCCCTTCTCCAAGCAGGAGGAAAAGGGCTACCTCCGAAGATTGGGAGGGGCGGTCTTCCAAGAAGGGCAAGGTGCCACCGTCGAGCGGCTTGGGTTTGGAAAGCGACGCCGTTAAACAGCTCCAACAAGGGGATAAGCCCTCTGCCAAATCGTAAGTGAATTCGGAGTACTTTGATAGCGTCCTGCTCCGTTGCTGTTACCGAAGATATACGTAACGCGTTCATGCAATTTTACAGGTCGGCACAGAGTTTTTCTGGGCGATCCTCTTCTTCGGGAAGTCTCCTCCCAGAGATGATGGAGAGCGAAACGCCTCCTCCAACCTCTTCGCCCAGTAAGGCGGATGACTCTGAAGTGTCATCGCGGAGGGTCCCTCTTAATCAACAAGTTACGCAGGGGGCAGAAGAGGCAGTACCCGAAGGTGGATCTCCAGCCATCCGGGATTATGGGGCTGATGATAACAAAGGCCCCGGACAGTCTGGCTCGCAGCCGACAATGATTCTGGAGACGGGTGAACCGATTCCTTCAAAGGATGGTTTTGCTCCTAGAGCGGCTTCCGGAGACCTGGAGACTCCGGATATATTGCGGGACATGTTGCGGAAAGCATCTGTCTCGGGGGAGCGGCGTACCTTGATGGGTACAGTGATTGAGAAGATTTTGTCCGCGAAAAGCGGATTAAATGAAGCCTTCATGAGCCTACTGAAGGGCTTCGAGGTTTGTGACATAATGTTTTCAGCTATGTTTCATTTGTGAAGATGCACCTGTGTATAGGTAGTAGCCCCTGAGACTCGGGTTGTCTTCCCCGAGGAAGCAAATGGAGGATCGAAAAGGATCGCTTGAGGACTAACTTGATAAACTTGAACACAGGCTGCTTCCCCCTTGGCCACTTCCCGGACTATGGAAATTGCCGAGCTGCAGCGGAAGATTGATGTGGCAGGGGATGATCTTGCATTAATCAATATGCGTCTTGACGAGTCGCAAGGTATGTATTCGGTGCAATCCCTATACATTTTTGTGGTATAAGCATGACGCTAAAATCTGTATGCTAGAGTATGCGTGCCTGCATATGGTGCTGCCGCCGTTGAAGTTCTTTGAGCGGAGTTGGCCCAGGCCAAGGAGCAGGCCCGGCGTAGCAATTCTGCTACCGAAAAGGCATCGGCCGAGCTGAAAGCCGAACAAGCTGCACGGCTCCAGGACGAGGAGAAGATATCCATGGTGGCGCTTGAACTAGAAAATGCCACTGGCCGCTGTGAATTTCTGGAGAAGGAGAATAAAGCCTAACGACTGAACTGGACAAGGCCTTACAAGAGGCGAGGGAAGCGCGATCGGAATCCAGAGCAGTCCGTGAGGAGGTTCGGCAGGCTAGGGAGATTGCGGCTGGAAAGCCATTTCTGCTGCAAACTAAGTTCGGTGACCCAAACTATGCTCAGCTTAACTAAGTGTGGAGTTCTCCGGACGAGTTCTTGGACTTGCCGAAGAGTTCTTCCGATGCGGCGCAGTATTACCAAGCGCGAGATGGGTATGCAACGGAGAAGCTTTTTTGATCGCAGTTTGGCGCATCAAAGCGCCCTCTGTTGCTCAATGAACAGCTGTCCCAATGGGCCGAACTTCATAGGATATCCGGCGCTGCCATGAAGGATGTCATAATCCGATTATGGCCAACCGAGCCTGTTCCGAATAGCTATTTCGGTTTGGTGCAGAGGCTTGTTGACGCGGTGCCGCGTATCGACGCTGTGAAGCGGTCAACGTGCATTGAGGGTGCATGAATGGCTTTTGCCCGAGTCAAGACGTTCTGGGGGAAGATGAAGGCCATCGATGTTGCGACAAAGAGTCCACCCGAAGGCAAGGACCGTCCGGAACCGGAGCATTATTTTGAAGACGTCCTAGAGGCCGCCCACTTGATAGAGGGTCAGTGCTCGAAAAACATAATGTTCGAGTGAGATGTATGGGAATTGTAAAAGACAATTTTATAGTTAATCTATTTTTATGTTTTGCTCGAAAGCTTGAATTCCTCCTGTGCGGCCGTTTTAATACAATCTGAAAGTTTTCCAGTCGTCGGCTTCAGCCCCCTCGTAGGAAGTATGGGGGTGTTCGAAAAAGCATTTAATCACTCTTTATCCAACGTCTTGGTCCATGAAGGAGGTGATAATGCGGCAAAACAGGCAATCGGATTATAGGGCGTTAACACTTTCACTTAGCCATAGGAGTTTTATGGGGGGGCTACGACATAGCCCCTGGTATGTATGTGGCGTATGGTGCCTTACATATTTGATCTAAAAAAGATCCTTCGTGTGGCACGGAGAATCGCTAAAGATTCCAAGAAGTCGTCAAGTGGTTGACCAGCTCACGCCGCATCATGACAGTCAGTTTTCGGCTTTCTCTACTGAGGTGCTCGTCCGGTTTAGACCAGGGCACAATCGCAGTAGTTCTCCCTTTACTACCCTAGCCGATAGAGTGGAACGTAGGGTAGCAAGCACAGGAGCCGGGAAACCCAACTATTGACCCAAGATAATGATTCAGAGCTGATACATATAAGGCCAAACTTGCGACGCTGAAGTATGCTATAGAGCTGTTCGGACTTTTACCGGCAACTCATTTGTTCCCACACCAAGCCCCTGGCAGGTTATGCCAAGGTATTTCTGTGAAATAACCGTAGGAGCCATATTTTGTTAGGGAAATAATGCGGACGATTAGTTCGGATATTGTTTATTGGGAACTGAGCGATATGCCAATGATTACTTATAATATATATATAAGCCATCCTCCCGGCTATTTGACATGCTCAGGGTTGGAGGCGGAGGAACAGGCATAGTACAGGCTCGAGAAATAGAGAGTGTGGTCAACAAAAAGTTATTTTGGACCTCCTGTCGCACGTCTGTGCCGCCAGTCCTCGAGGGGGGGGGGGAATCCTTGATGGAAATAGCCCCTTAGGTGAGTGTACGGATACGGACTCCGATAGAGCCAGTTTTCAGATGCTTATCCTGTTCGTCACCTGTTTTTAAAGGATAGCGAAGGAGGAAATAAAGAGAAAATAAATAAAAAAGTTACTGGAGTGCTTGCATGCGTGTCCGTATTGTGCTTCCGCCAATGCCCATGGTATCTTGAGTGCGTAATGATGTATCCGCGGTACAAACTTTGTAGGTGTACGGAGTGGGCGGCGGAAGTCGGGTTGCTATTTCCGTTCTAGGAGTTGTTGATCCTCGGGTGGACATTGCTTCTGACCCCCGGTGTTTCATTGGTGAACCTTTCCGTCATCCCTGTCGCTTGGCGGCCTCCTCCCCCTGTGTTCGGCGTTGAGCTTGCCGGCCTGTTTGAAGACCCAGCAGTTTCTATTGGTATGATTAGCTGGTTTATCGGGGTGGCCATGAATCTGGCAGGGTCGGTCCAATATCCTGTTCAGGTTGGATGGTTCATCTCGATTCGCCTTGAATGGCTTCTTCTGCTGACCGGGCTTGGGGTTGCTGAATCCGGCGTTGACCGCTGTGTCGCCTGATCTTTCATTGTCATTGCGACTGTTGTTTTTGCTTCCTCGTGGCTTGCCGTTGCCGTCTCGGATTTCGGAGGTGCCCTGGTTGCTGGCGCTATTGCTTCTACGAGCGAGCCAGCTGTCTTCTCCCGTGCAAAAGCGGGTCATCAGAGCAGTGAGGGTTGTCATGGATTTAGGTCCTTCTTGGCCAAGGTGGCGTGCAAGCCATTCGTCCCGGACGCTGTGTCTGAAAGCCGCAAGGGCTTCCGCGTCCGGACAGTCGATGATTTGGTTCTTTTCAACTAAGAACCGAGTCCAGAGTTCCCTAGCTGATTCTCCGGGCTGTTGGACAATGTGACTTAGGTCATCGGCATCCGGTGGCCGGACATATGTTCCTCGGAAGTTATCGAGGAAGGCCTCTTCCAAGTCCTCCCAGCTTCCTATGGAATTTTCAGGCAGGCTGTTTAACCAGTACCGAGCTGGCCCTTTTAGTTTTAGTGGGAGGTATTTAATGGCGTGGAGGTCATCCCCACGGGCCATATGGATGTGGAGGATGAAATCTTCTATCCATACCGCGGGATCGGTTTGTCCCGTCATATGATTCAATATTGACGGGTTTGAATCCTTCGGGGAATTCATGATCCATTACTTCATCAGTGAAGCAAACGGGTGTGCGGCGCCTCTATGTTGGGCCACACTGCGACGTAACTCCGAAGGAGTCCCTTTGCGGTTTTCGGCTCGGGCGTGGCGAGGTTTGATACGTCCGAATAGGTAGCCATCGTCGCGTGTCGAAGCATGCTTTCGCGATTCGTGGATCGGTCTTGCGTATCCTGCTCTATTGTCCAAGTCCCTCTGCATGTCGTCTGGGTAATCGTGACCTGCGTTGTTCTTGCCTTTACGGTGAGGTGGGGCGGTCTGGTGTTCGGCTTGAGTTGCCTCTTTATCCGGACAGAGTTCTCGGCGACCTGCCGCATTGTGTGACGATGGTATGGGCTCCAACGCCCCGTCATCGGACTGGTATAGCAATCTGTGCTTTGGGTAGCTTTTGGCTAGGCCACTAAGGCCGTATTCTTAGGCGACTAGGACTTTGGTCCATCTGTCGTTGAGTAGGTCTTGGTCAGCTTGAAGCTGCTGCTGCTTCTTTTTCAGGCTCCTTGCCGTATCTATCAGCCTGCGCTTGAAGCGCTCTTGCTCGAGGGGCTCTTCGGGTACGATGAAGTCTTCGTCGCCGAGGCTTACCTCATCTTTGGAGAGCGGAAGGTAGTTGTCGTCCTCCGAATTGTAGCTGGGCAGGGCCTGTTCATCGGGGCTGGCTTGCCCGTTTTCCTATTCCTGTTCGGATCTTGCTCCAGCAGGGTCTTCATTGTTTTCGGCGTCGTCTGGAGTACTATTTTCTCTAGTGCCATCGTTGCTGCGGCGTGACTGGGGGCGGCGTTTGGGGCGCCGGAACTTAGACTGTGTCTCGGGAGTTTTAACTGGATCTCCCTTGTCATTGCCGCGAGGCTTTTGAAGTGTATAGATCATGTACATATCATATGAAGGGGTGGCCGTCCCACGCCTGATGACTGGCGGGTCTTGGCCTTGCTCCTTATTGGCATCGTCGTCTATACCGTCAATGTCTTCGGAGCCAGAAGCGGGCATGTCGGTTAAGTCCTCGACAGTGGCTGTGAAGTGGGTGGCGGGTGGGAAGCGAAACTCCCCATCATCAGCCTCTAGCTCGAACCGAACATAGTTCGGCTGTGAGTCCTTCTCTAAGGACAAATTCTTTAAAGAGTTCAGCACATCGCCCAAAGGTGAGTGGTGAAAAACGTCTGCGGTGCTGAATTCGAAGATCGATAACCGATCTAGCTCGGTGTCCGCAGGCGTACATGGTCCGGAACTTATAGCCGGAGACGAGTCCGAAGTTCCGTATACGCAAATATTGCAGGGTGTCAAGTTCGTGTGCGGCTCCAACGCCGCAGACTCCATGGTTTCGGATGGCACGATCTGCTCTGGCTCTAGGGTCGTTGCAGCGACAGGAACCCTCTCCTGGATGTGATCCGATGACAGATTTAAGTCATGTTTATCGGAGCGAGGGGGAGCGATCGTCGCGGTCTCAAATCCATTGAAGATCAAGTCTCCACGGATATCCGCGACGTAGTTCAAGCTTCCAAATCTGACCTGATGGCCAGGGGCGTAGCTATCGACCTGCTCCAGATGGCCAAGCGAGTTGGCCTGCAGTACGAAGCCGCCAAACACGAAAATCTGTCCGGGGAGGAAAGTTTCTCATTGGGCAGCGTCACTATAGACGATCGAAGGGGCCATCAAACCTTTCGTCGACGGCACAGTGGAACTCTCAATGAAAGCACCAATGTCGGTGTCAAAACCGGCGGATCTCGGGTAGGGGGTCCCGAACTGTGCGTCTAGGATCGATGGTAACAGGAGACGGGGGACACGATGTTTACCCAGATTCGGGCCCTCTCTATGGAGGTAATACCCTACTTCCTGCTTGATTGATCTTGATGAATATGAGTATTACAAGAGTTGATCTACCACGAGATCGTAATGGCTAAACCCTAGAACTCTAGCCTGTATCACTATGGTAATGAATATCTCCTTTCCGGACTACCCCTCCGGTTTATATAGGCACCGGGGGGATCTAGGGTTTACATAGGGTCGGTTACATAAGAAGGAATCTTCATAATCAGTCGCAAAGCTTGCCTTCCACGTCAAGGAGAGTCCAATCCGGACACGGGTACTGTCTTCGGCCTTCATGTCTTCACAGCCCATCAGTCCGGCCCATGGATAACAGGCCGGACGCCCGAGGACCCCTTAGTCCAGGACTCCCTCAAACGTCACATTATATTGCCACTTATGATAGCAACCTTTATTATGCAGTCTGACGCCTTTATTACTTGGGTTTTTTTATTTCTGTGCCCCTCATTCGCTAGTTGTACTCATTCATCCCCACGCTCTTAACTTTTGTTCACTTTTCCCCACTCCCTTGACCGAAACCCTCAGAACAGGTTACAACGTACGTTGCCGGAGGGTCAATGCCTTTGACCGTTAACTCTGACGAGTGGGGCCGTGTAGGGCCGAGTCCACCTTTGACCGTTAACTCTGACGAGTGGGGCCGCTCCTGCGCCGCCCTGGACGAACCTGTATAGTGGTTTCGTATGTTGACCGTACAGTGGTATTCGTATACGAGGGACGCATGCAACTGACCGCGGTCGTGGGGTAGCACGTGTCGATGGGACATGCCCGAAACGTCCCATCGTATAAAGAGGGGGAACCACCCCCCCCCCCGCGCATCGCCCTATCATTTCCCCCAAATCCCCTCCCTGCCGCATCGTCTTCCTCTCCTCCACTGCCTCCACCGCACCGTCTCGCTCTCCCCCACCGCATCCTCTTCCTCACCCTCATCGCCTCCATCCGTCCGATGGCGGACGCTTGTGGCGACGCCAGCGCTGCGGCCGGAGATGTAGTGAAGCTGCAGGGCGCGGTGACCGCAGATGAAGTGAAGGACGTTGGCGGCATCCATGACGGTGCGGGGAAACTCGCAACCGCTGCGGATGTGGATAAGGAGGTGGCGGACTCCGCCTCAGCGCTGCCGGAGCAGAAGGTGACGGCGTCGAGCGGCACAGTCCATCCTGACGCGTAGCCTGGCGAGGAATAGGAGGTATTTGCACCTGCTTGTTAGTTGCAATATTTAGGATATTAGCTTGTAGAGTTAGTTGCATTGGTTAGATTGTGATTCGTACGGTAGTACAGATGGTTAGAGTAGTTGGTTTGATAGACGGGCCGGGGTTTTCTGTATGGGGGGGTGCGGGTTTTTGTATTAGGATTTTTTGGATTACATTCATTGCAAAATTGCTAGATAGATCTGTATAAAAGATAGGGATCCCTGTGCTTCAATGCTACACAGATGTATGCTTATTAGATTTGTTTTTAGTGCTACACAGATGTATCCACCACATCACAATTGGCAACGAGGCTTGTGAATTTTTCTAATCCATGTGGAAATGGGAGCAAGCCTAAGGACAACGCCCTACTGATTTTTGAGGCTTCCAAGATAAAAAAATTGGAAAGTCAGGGAGGCCTCATGTGGCGACGCTTGGATTAGCACGATCAACTTGACGGCCACCTTCACCCATAACCATCTTCAGCAAATCACCGCCCTTTGGATTGCCCTATGCGGGATCCACCTTGTTGAGATGGTGGAGGATACCATCTTATGAAAGCATACAACCAATGGGGATTATTGTCCATCCTCCGCGTGTAATGTACAATTATTGGCTATCACTCGCACCGACAGGTGCAAGGTCGTTTGGAAAGCTTGGGTCGCTCGGAATGTATTGTTTTTCTTATTGGCTTGCCATCCAAAATAGAATTTGGACGTCCGAGCGTTTGATCAAGTGTGGATGGCTAAATCGTGGCCCATGCCCACTTTACAAAGGGGAGCAAGAAACCATTGAACACCTCTTCTTCAAATGTCGATACACGCGGAGATTCTGGGTTTTGGTCAAAGATTGGCTTCACCTTGTCAGTACTGATATTTCCGATTGGGCAACTTCGAGGAACATCAAAGATGGTGGTTTGACATGGATTCCACCCACACGATCCACGACAGGGCAATGCGTTCTCTCACTATGCTTATTAGCAAGACCATTTAGGATGAGAGGACCACACCGGTGTTTGGGGCCAATCCGCTCCTCCATTCATCCTCCTCGTCATGCAGAAAGAGGCAAGGCTTTGGGCCATCGTGGGTGCGAAATATTTGGATCTAATTTTGCTGGGAAAGTAGTGATTCTGTAACTTGCACCATTTTGTTTTGTTCATGTAACTCTTGTCCAACTTCTCAATTAATGGATGAGACAAATTCTTTTGATCCCGTTTATAAAAAAATAACGTTGGTCAACAAGAGATAAGGAAAAGAAAATTGCCCATGTAGGCATGTAGCCGATCTTGTAAGGATTTATTGAAGACTCTTACATCTTCTATATGTTACCTGTCTATACTATCCATCAATACAAGGCGACAAAATTCAAGGACGTCAACATGGTAACGGGAGTAGTAATAAATAGGGCAGCCGAAAATTATCAGTGATGGTAGGGATGCAGAAAGATTTGCGCCAGAAATTTGTTACACAATACAACCACGAAGCAGCTAGAGCTAGGCAGTGCTCTCAATGTACTTCCTCCGTTTTAAAATAGATGACCCAACTTTATAATAACTTTATACTAAAGTTAGTACAAAGTTGAGTTGTCTATTTTGAAACGAAGGGAGTACTATCGTGCAAGAATTACATGTGTAGATTTTTTTTGGGGTCTTTTTGAGCAAAGCATGTGCAGATTGTGGTTCATGGATTATCACTGAGATTTGAGACTAGGACTAATCCTCTTCTCTCTCTCTCCCTATCTACAGCAGTACAGCACACAAAGTGTACGCGCATATACTTTTTTCTGAGAGGTGTATGTGTATATACTGGAGCAGTAATAAAGCACGACGAAGTTTACATTATCTATGTACTCAGTCTCCCATTCCGTGCCAGCGTCGCATGGGTCGAGTCGGGGAAAATATCGAGTGATACGGTCCTTCACATGATACGCCGCTCCAGAATTGGGTGGTCCTTTGGATCTGCATCCAAGGGACATGATCAACTCACTGATTTATTTACATATAGTCCCTTGTCTGTCGTAGCAAAATCACAGCAGATCTACACATTTCTCCTCCAGATCCTAACCGTTATCAGATTCTCGCTAGCAACCCCTGTCCTGAACACCGCATCATAGTGGGTCATGGACTCATGGCACATATCTAGCGATCAACTTTGTATCAAACCAACAAGCGTGGATTAATCAGACTAAGATCACATGATTAGTACAACACTGCAAGTATCCGTGTAGAATTTGTTTTTGTGACATATTTATTTATTCGAACGCAAAGAAGAGATACTGTTGAGAAATGCTAATCTGTCAAAAAATGAGCTGCTCAACAAGTACAACCAGAAGAAAATGTACTGCCTTCCGTTTGCATTGCCCACTTTCTCCTAAAAGAGGGGCTTGTAGCAAGGCACTGGAGGCACTGGGAATACAACAGTCATGAGCGCTATTTGATCAGATGAAACTACTGGGAGCATAAATTTCCAAGGGACGGCACATTCATTCATTCACAACATTCAAAAATCACCAGAAACAAAACTACTTCAACAAATAAAGTTCTTTGTCTTGGAACTATATAAGCTCAGCTAGACGGAACAACTTCACTCCAGATCACTTGATGAGTACTTGTACGCCATCCAGTGGCGGACAAAAAATCACACCTACATGATAAAATAAAGAATTAGGGCAACATATTTTTTCCAGAAAACCATACAACATTAAATATGTTGATTGTTTAAAGACATTTTGTGATGACAAATACCAGTCATGCATGTCGCACCATCTAACTCTCTTGATCGATTTTGATGTTTCTTGACCTTATAAGACCATGTAAAAAATCAGTTATTGACCTACAAACCATGGAATAATTAAATGATAGGACCCGGCTTTATCACCATAATACTTATGATTTGGTGCAACCGTGATTTTATTGCCAGTCAAATCTATTTACAAGAAAGGAGTTTTCATCCCAAATTATTTAGATATCAGTTGATGAGTAGTCGATCAGCACTGGCCAATGCTCTCCATCGACCGCATCATGGGCTACTTGGTGCAATTGAAATATACAAAAAGTATATTTATATATCAGTTGGTAACACCGCTTGAACATATAAAAATGTCAACCTTAACTATGCCGGCAATCAGCTATAACACCAACATGCATCTCACATTACGTGCAGGAGCGACAGAAAATTGAAGAGGGGGACAAAACAGAGCAATATGCATTTGCTTCGTGAGTTACAGAATAACCCAGGGGGTCTTTTGCATACTTTCCAATGCTAACTGATGCTGCTCAATCCTGTGCCTCTAGTACAGATCCAACGGACGACATGGGTCGGGATCATGGGATCATATCACCCACCGTATCACCAGATATGCACTCGCATGGGTCGCATCCGCGTTTCAGATTTAACTTTTCAGGGAGCCTTTTGTAGCGAGGCAGCACATGCGACCGACTCGACGGAGTACCGGTACCGGATATAGTTGCAAGTACAGGCAGGACTGCCATGCCGTTGTGCCCTGTACGCTCCCCATATCCCCCAAAGATGCTTGTGTTTCTTTTACCAGCCGTTGGTGTCGAATTTATCCGAAGAAACTCAAGTCCTGCAGTGAAGCACGGGAGCATAGTACGGCAGAAGGATACATATAGCTAGAATCATGTCCGCTTGATGCCGATCTTAGTACGAGTACTTAATTCCTAATCCGAGCACTGAGCATGTGCACACACCACCGTTGGGACTTGGGAGCGTCTTGCTTCAGATCTCTCTCTCTCTGTCTCTCTCTCGCTGGAATCTTGTTAGTAGTAGTAAATGGATTGTGTACGTTGTGTTGATGTGTTCGGTGGTTTCAACTCTCTATGAGCACTCGAATCTCGATTACCAGTTTACCACTGGAGTCTGGAGAATTTTACCGTCGGTAATTACCCAATCCATCAAAGACCAGGGTCAAAATGCCGTTCGCGGAGGCTGACAGTCGGGGACCAGGTAGCGCTGCGCTGAAGTCAGATCGTCTGGCTGCTAGTGGCAGTACGACAGGAGGAGCTGAGCGTGGTCCAATAATTCATCAACGGCCATATGGGCGACCCGCTGACACGGGAGCACCAGCCGAGCACTGTCAGCTTTACTGGAGGCCTCACTGTGCGTGCGTGGCATGTGTTCCTCGCCTCTGCGAACATTTCGGTAAAGATAAAACAGTGCTGCCATCGAGTCGAATGGATCTGGTGCTACGCTTTTAACGTGCCCGCTCCCGTCGCCACTACTCCTTGTTTCCGCGGAAGCTATAGTTATGCTGGTGAAAATGTTACCGTGCTAGTAGAGAGTAGATCCATGTGTGTCCCTGTTCACCTCCAAACATTGGTACTGAAGGCTAGCGTGTAGACTGTGGTGGCTGTAGCGCACCCCGGCGTTTATGTGTTTTTCTTGGCTCTGTTTGCAATGCAGAGGTGAGTTACAAGAAATACAAGGGATGGCTCAAGCCACGACACGGCAAGCACATCCAACCCTCCACTCCACACTCACACGGTAAACTACTCGGCTAAGACTCTGTTTATTTGGGCTTTTGCTTAAGCTTTTGTAGCTTTTCTACTTTGACCAAAAAACCATAAAAGCTCCTAAATAGGTGCTTTTGGAGTTTGGATACAAAAGCAAAAGCAAAAGCCCAAGCAAACAGGGCCTAAGTGTAGGGCTCTTTTCCCTCCTGCCGCAACCCATAGCTTGAGCTCTTGAAGAATTTTCTCTGCCGTGCCCCATTCATTGACAATATCAGCTCGTGAGAAGACCCTCCCGTTCCTCTGCTTCCACATGTTCCAGCGAATCAAGATGATGAACGAGTCGAAATCTTTGCGGTGCAATTTTGGATACGTTTGTGAGTAGCCGATCACCACGTCTCCATCCGATCCTTCGCCGACGACATGGTCGAAAGATCAATCCCGACTCTCCCAAAGCACAGGAACCACACTTGTCGGGCGAAGACACACTGGAGTAAGATGTGTTCCACCGTGTCTTCCTCCTTATCGCAAAGGAAACATGGCGAACTCGGATCTTGAAGCACATGCCTATGTCTTCTATCCAATGTCCATAGCCGATATTGCAATGCCAGCCACATGAAGATCTTGCAAGCGAGGGGTGCCCAACATCGCCACACTGCCGAAGTGCATTGAAACTGGATGCCCCCTGATGACCCACAAGTATAGGGGATCTATCGTAGTCCTTTCGATAAGTAAGAGTGTCGAACCCAACGAGGAGCAGAAGGAAATGACAAGTAGTTTTCAGTAAGGTATTCTCTGCAAGCACTGAAATTATCGATAACAGATAGTTTTATGATAAGGTAATTTGTAACGGGTAACAAGAACAAAAGTAAACAAGGTGCAGCAACGTGGCCCAATCCTTTTCGTAGCAAAGGACAAGCCTAGCCAAACTCTTATATAAAGAAAAGCGCTTCCGAGGACACATGGTAATTATCGTCAAGCTAGTTTTCATCATGCTCATATGATTCGCGTTCGTTACTTTGATAATTTGATATGTGGGTGGACCGGTGCTTGGGTACTGCCCTTCCTTGGACAAGCATCCCACTTATGATTAACCCCCCTCGCAAGCATCCGCAACTACGAAAGAATAATTAAGGTAAACCTAACCATAGCATGAAACATATGGATCCAAATCATCCCCTTACGAAGCAATGCATAAACTAGGGTTTAAGCTTCTGTCACTCTAGCAACCCATCATCTACTTATTACTTCCCAATGCCTTCCCCTAGGCCCAAACAATGGTGAAGTGTCATGTAGTCGACGTTCACATAACACCACTAGAGGAAAGACAACATACATCTCATCAAAATATCGAACGAATACCAAATTCACATGACTACTTATAACAAGACTTCTCCCATGTCCTCGGGAACAAACGTAACTACTCACAAATCATATTCATGTTCATAATCAGTGGGGTATTAATGTGCATAAAGGATCTGAACATATAATCTTCCACCGAATAAACCAACTAGCATCAACTACAAGGAGTAATCAACACTACTAGCAACCCACATGTACCAATGTGAGGTTTTGAGACAAAGATCGGATACAAGAGATGAACTAGGGTTTGAGAGGAGATGGTGCTGGTGAAGATGTTGATGGAGATTGACCCCCTCCCGATGAGAGGATCGATGGTGATGACCACGGTGACGATTTCCCCCTCCCAAAGGGATGTTTCCCCGGTAGAACAGCGCTGCCGGAGCCCTAGATTGGTTCCGCCTCGAGACGGCGGCGCTTCGTCCCGAAAGCTTCCTTCTCATTTTTTCCAGGGCAAAAGACACCTTATACCAAAAGATGGGCATCGGGGGGCTTCCAGGTGGCCCACGAGGCAGGGGTTGCGCCCTCCACCCCCGTGGACAGTTGGTGGCCCCCCTCTGGTGCTTTCTTCGCCCAATATTTTTAATATATTCCAAAACCGACTTTCGTGGAGTTTCACGACTTTTGGAGTTGTGCGGAATAGGTCCCTAATATTTGCTCCTTTTCCAGCACAGAATTCCAACTGCCGGCATTCTCCCTCTTCATGTAAACCTTGTAAAATAAGAGAGAAAAGGCTTAAGTATTGTGACATAATGTGAAGTAATAGCCCATAATGCAATAAATATCGATATAAAAGCATGATGCAAAATGGACGTATCAACTCCCCCAAGTTTAGACCTCGCTTGTCCTCAAGTGGAAGCCGATATCGGAAAATATGTCCACATGTTTAGAGATAGAGGTGTCGATAAAATAAAATACGGACATGAGGGCATCATGATCATTCTTAGAATAGCAACATATATATATTGTCATATGATTTCTTATGCTGAAGTAACAATCTATTCACAATGTAAAGTATGAATCAGAAACTTCATTGAAAACTAACAAACTATGATCTCAGTCATTGAAGCAATTGCAATTTATCGTAACATCGGAAAGAGTCAATGTAACACCCATGATGCGGCTATATCTCCCACGTGTCGAGGCACGACTTAGAGGCATAACCGCATTGTGGTTTTGTCGCAAGAAGGGTCATCTTCACACAATCCCATGTAATGAACAAGAATGGGATAACGAGAGTTGGCTTATAATCGCCACTTCACACAATACATAAATTAATTCATACATTATCCAAAATCCACACATAGACCGACTACGGTCAAATCCAAATGAAAATAAGATAACCCCAAATGCTAGATCCCCGATCGTCCCAACTGGGCTCCACTACTGATCATCAGGAAATGAAACATAGTAACGATCACGTTCCTCGTCGAACTCCCACTTGAGCTCGGTTGCGTCATCTGCACTAGCATCGTCGGCACCTGCAACTGGTTTGGTAGAATCTGTGAGTCACGAGGACTCAGCAATCTCACACCTGCGAGATCAAGACTATTTAACCTTGTAGGAAAGGATGGTGTAATGAGGTGGAGCTGCAGCAGGCACTAAGCATATATGGTGGCTAACAAACGCAAGAGAGAGCGAGAAGAGAAGCAACGCAACGGGCGCGAAGCTAGAAGTGATCAAGAAGTGATCCTGAAACTACTTACGTTCATGCATAACTCAAACCGTGTTCACTTCCCAGACTCCGCCGAGAAGAGACCATCACGGCTACACACACGGTTGATATATTTTAATTAAGTCAAGTGACAAGTTCTCTACAACCGGACATTAACAAATTCCCATCTGCCTCATAACCGCGGGCACGGCTTTTGAAAGATAATACCGTGCAGGGGTGTCCCAACTTAGCCCATTATAAGCTCTCACGGTCAACGAAGGGTAAACCTTCTCCCGGGAAGACCCGATCAGTCTCGGAATCCCGGTTTACAAGACATCTCGACAATGGTAAAACAAGACCAGCAAAGCCGCCCGAATGTGCCGACAAATCCCGATAGGAGCTGCACATATCTCGTTCTCAGGGCACACCGGATAAGCGAAGCGTACAGGTACCAACATAACCCAAGTTGCCAAGGGACGGTCCCGCATGGTGCTCTAGTTTGGACCAGCACTCAGAGGAACACTGGCCCGGGGGTTTAAAATAAAGATGACCCTCGGGCTCGCGAAAACCCAAGGGAAAAGGCTTAGGTGGCAAATGGTAAAACCAAGGTTGGGCCTTGCTGGAGGAGTTTTATTCAAGGCGAACTTTCAAGGGGGTCCCATAAATCACCCAACCGCGTAAGGAACGCAAAACTCAAGGAACATAATACCGGTATGACGGAAACTAGGGCGGCAAGAGTGGAACAAAACACCAGGCATAAGGCCGAGCCTTCCACCCTTTACCAAATATATAGATGCATTAATTAAATAAGAGATATTGTGATATTCCAAAATATCCATGTTCCAACATGGAACCAACTTCAACTTCACCTGCAACTAGCAACGCTATAAGAAGGGCTGAGCAAAAGCGGTAACTTAGCCAGTCAACGGTTTGCTAGGAAAGGATGGTTAGAGGCTTGACATGGCAATATGGGAGGAATGATATAGCAAGTGGTAGGTAGCGCAGCATGGCAAAAGAACGAAACAACTAGCAAAGCAAAGATAGAAGTGATTTCGAGGGTATGGTCATCTTGCCTGCAAGGTTCTTAGAGTTGTCGAAACCTTGATCCTCGTAAGCGTACTCAACAGGTTCCTCGTTCACGAACTCGTCTCCCGGCTCTACCCACAGTAAGAACACAAGCAATGGAACCATAATCAATCACGGGAAATGCACAAGCAACATGATGCAAAACATGTATGATATGCGAGATGTGGTATGCGATGCGTATGCGTGCTCTGGAGGAATAATGATGAACAAGGCAGTAACTTGGCAAACCAAGCATGCCACTGAAAAATGAGATGATTTCGGTCGAAATCGATATAAAGATCACCGGAAACGGATGCACGGTTTGCAAATGGCAAGCAAAACAAGAATGACACGATTCTGCGATTAACAGCATGATAGCACTTAGAATGCAACAAGAAACTATGCTACAGCACTCCAATATAGCAACAAAGTATATGGCAGTAATCTACAGGAGATGCTTGACAAAAGATGAACATTTAGCTACGGCTAGATCACATCACAGCAGGTTCAACCAAGCATGGAAAAAGTGCAAAAGGTAACAGGTTCACAGACTTGGTGAAATCACTGGACACGCCTGAAACAGCATCAGGTAGCAATGTTCAAAGCAAGCAATCAACATGCTACAGGAACTTAACATAGCAAAACAAGGCATGGAATGAATCTAGTAAATGCATAGAACAAAAGTACCTTACTGACATGAGCGAAAAAGGACCAGAAGATATGATGGCAACCATGTAAATATAGCAAGTTTCGTTAACAGGTTTAAGACTTGGCAGAAAACAGAGCATGACAGAAACAGTAATATGAAGGCATCTTTGTGACCTTGATTCACTCACCACAAAGCAATGCATGATAAAACAAGCATACCTACAGCAAGATGGCATGTTTATGAAGCTATCCAAGGCAAGATAAAATACATAGCATGAATGGATCAACTACAACAACCTTGGCAAAATTGAATAACACGTAAACAATCTGCCAGGAACATTTTGTAGCAAAAGTAGAGCAAGATTAAGACATACTATGGCACTCCATAATTGCAAACAAGGGCATTAATGGATAGAGTACAACTATATATACAAAACATCCTTACTGAACATCACCAAAAGGAGCATGGATCTCTCTGTGCCACATGGATACATAGCAACAAAATAACAGCAGTCACAGACTTAGCAAAATTACTAAGTCCCTGAAATCAGAAACATCACGAAGCCTAGTTTGCATGCTTGTGCTAGTCACCACATAGATCACAAAAATACATGGCATACACCTCTGTAAAGATGGCATGGCATACATCAAAACACATGTAGAGCTCATGCCCATAAGATGCACACATTAAATGCAACAAAAATAACAAATCCACAAGTTCTGATAAGTAACAGCAGTTAACAGCATATAGCACTCTTGCATCAGAGATTTGGGCATCAAGATGGACTCAAATGAACATGGCATAATGGAACAAAATGAAGAGCATCTTGAGACGAACATTTTGATTTATTATACGCATGAAACGGAGCTATATGCAGAGAGTTATGATGCGATGAACAAAGCAAGAATATGCAAGAACTTCGGGACTTAGAGAAATTTGGGAGGGGGAAGAAAAAGTCAACCTAGGGTTTCAGATCGGATCGGGGCTCGAGCTCGAGGCTGCCGGAGCTGGGGAGAGGAGGCGCCGGCGGGGAGAGTTCGGGGAGGACGAGGAGGGGCGCGGTTGCCGGCGGTGGAGCGCGGGCACGGGCACGGACGGGCGGCGGAGCGAGGTCGACGGGCGCGGCGGCACCGGCGCGGGAGGCGCGGGGTCGACGGGCGTGGCGGCGCCGGTGGAGAGGACGGGCGGCGGCGCGCGGGCGCGCTGGAGGAGGAGGCGCGGGCGCGCGGGCGGAGCCGGGCGGCGGCTCGGGCTCGGCGGGTGCGGCCACGTGGCGCGCTGTGAGTGGGCGAGGGCGGCGGCGGCGGACACGTCCGGTGGCGGCGGAGGGCGATTTTATCTAGGGTTAGGGTGGTTTTTGCCCGAGATTTTGGAGGGGGAGGTATTTTATAGGTAGAGGGAGCTAGGAGACTCCAAATGGAGTGCGGTTTTCGCCCACACGATCGTGATCGAACGACCTAGAGCATGGAGGAGACATAGAGGGGTTATTGGAATGTTTGGAGGGGTTTTTTGCTACAACACACAAAAGAGGCTTTGCGGTTACCCGGTTAACCGTTGGAGCATCAAACGACCTCCAAATGGAACGAAACTTGACAGGTGGTCTACCGGTGGTGTACCAAGGCCACTTGGCAAGCCTCGGTCCATTCCAAGAACGTTTAACACCAGCTCACGAAAAGAAACAAGAGGGGGGCGCCGGTGCGTGTGGGAGTGTCGGATTGCAAAACGGACAACGGGGCAAATGCTCGGATGCATGAGAGGAACACGTATGCAAATGAGATGCACATGATGACATGATATGAAATGCATGACATGAACAAAATGCAAAACGAAAGACAAAACCCGACCACAAAGGGAATATCATAACACATAGCCGAAAATGGCAAGAGTTGGAGTTACAAATATGGAAAGTTACATCCGGGGTGTTACAGTCAATATAAGAGCTTTTCAGCAAGTCCACATACTCAACTATCATTTAGTCTTTCACAATTGCTAACACTCACGCAATACTTATGGGTATGAAGTTTTAATTGGACACAGAGAAAGATAGGGGCTTATAGTTTTGCCTCCCAACCTTTTACCTCAAGGGTAACGTCAACAATAATGCTTTATGAAAACCCACATCCAATTGGATATATATATATCAGGATCTTTCCAACACATAGTGCTTGCCAAAGGATAAAGTGTAAAAAGGAAAGATGAAGATCACCATGACTCTTGTATAAGGTATAAGACGAAAATAAAAGATAGGCCCTTCGCAGAGGGAAGCAGAGGTTGTCATGTGCTTTTATGGTTGGATGCACAAAATCTTAATGCAAAAGAACGTCACTTTATATTGCCACTTGTGATAGGGACCTTTATTATGCAGTCTGTCGCTTTTATTTCTTCCATATCACAAGCTCGTATAAAGCTTATTTTCTCCACACTAATAGATCATACATATTTAGAGAGCAATTTTTGTTGCTTGCAGCAATGACAACTTACTTGAAGGATCTTACTCAATCCATAGGTAGATATGGTGGACTCTCATGGCAAAACTGGGTTTAAGGATATTTAGAAGCACAAGTAGTATCTCTACTTGGTGCAAAGAATTTGGCTAGCATGAGGGGGAAAGGCAAGATCAACATGTTGGATGATCCATGACAATATAATTTATTTTGGATATAAGAAAACATAACCCATTATGTTGTCTTCCTTGTCCAACACCAACTTTTTAGCATGTCATATTTTAATGAGTGCTCACAATCATAAAAGATGTCCAACATAGTATGTTTATATGTGAAAACCTCTCTTTCTTTATTACTTCCTATTAATTGCAACGATGACCAAAACTATGTTTGTTAACTCCCAACAACTTTTATTCATCATACTCTTTATATGTGAAGTCATGACTCTCCATAAGATCAATATGATCTCTTTATTTCTTTTTATTCTTTCTCTTTTTTTATTCCCTCAAGATCATAGCAAGATAACCAAGCCCTCGACTCAATACTAATCTTTATTATATATAGCTCACGGACTCGATTACATAGATAAGGATCAACAAAAAAACTCAAAGCTAGATCATACTAAACTTTATTCTACTAGATCAAGATATAGCCAAAAGGATCGAACTAAGAAAAACGGTAGAGATAGAAGTGTGATGGTGATACAATACCAGGGCACCTCCCCCAAGCTTGGCAGTTGCGAAGGGGAGTGCCCTTACCCATGTATTTATGTCTCTTTCTTCGGGGGTGGTGATGTGATATTCTTGGCGATGATGCCCCTTAAGATATGATTCTCTTCCTCGAGCTTATTGACTTGCTGCTTGAGATCCATTATTTCCCTACGGAGCTTACCCGTGACGGCTAAAGCTCCTTTCACCCATGGATGTTGCATAGCTGTGGGAGAACAAGTAACACTCCTTTTCATATTTTCATAAGAAAGAAATCTAGCATTGGGAGGGATGACCAAGTTTGGAATTGCTGAGCTCTGAAGTTCCTCCATCATGAATCTGGCTTGGAGACGAGAGGTAACTTCTTGATCCTCCTCCATGGCATCTATCCTTTTTCAAGTCGGCCTCCATCTCCTCCTCCATTGATGGACCAAAGTGGTCAGCATCACTGTTTGCTCCTGGCCCCGGTGTCGGATGAGACACCTGACTCTCCCCAACTGACTCTTGAGAAGACATCTTGCTCTAAATCTGTTGTAGAAACAACTCAAAACAAAAACAGAGGATTGTGTCGTGGTACGGTGGTCAAAACCTTCGGGAGATTATATAATGAATTTTTGCCGACCAAAAGAAGTATCGTGCAAGAAAACGGAGTCCGGAGAGCACACGAGGTGCCCACGAGGCAGGGGGCGCGCCCAGGGGGGTAGGGCGCGCCCTGCACCCTCGTGGATGCCTCGTGTCCCTTTCGGACTACTTCTTATTTTCCTATTTTCTTAAATATTCCAAAACGGAGAAAAATTGCGATTAGAACTGTTTTGGAGTCGGTTTACTTACCGTACCACATACCTATTCCTTTTCGGAGTCTGAAACATTCTGGAAAGTGTCCCTTATGTACTCCTCCAGGGTTACGGTGTCAATAACATTGGTTTGAACATTTATGGGATTGCCTGAGATATAATGTTTGATTCTTTGACCGTTCACCACTTTTGGATTTGTGCCTTTGAAGTTGTTGATTTTTATGGCACCGGAACGATAGACCTCTTCGATAACGTAAGGACCTTCCCATTTAGAGAGGAGTTTTCCTGCAAAAAATCTTAAACGAGAGTTGTATAACAAAACATAATCACCTACATTAAACTTACGCTTTTGTATCCTTTTGTCATGCCATCTATTAACTTTTTCTTTAAACAGTTTGGCATTCTCATAGGTCTGGGTTCTCCACTCATCAAGTGAGCTAATGTCAAATAGTCTCTTCTCGCCGGCAAGTTTGAAATCATAATTGAGCTCTTTAATGGCCCAATATGCCTTATGTTCTAGTTCGAGAGGTAAGTGACATGCCTTTCCATAAACCATTTTATACGGAGACATACCCATAGGATTTTTATATGCAGTTCTATAGGCCCATAATGCATCATCAAGTTTCTTGGACCAATTCTTTCTAGATCTATTAACAGTCTTTTGCAAAATTAATTTAATCTCTCTATTACTCAGTTCTACTTGACCACTAGACTGTGGGTGGTATGGAGATGCAATTCTATGATTAACATCATACTTAGCAAGCATTTTACGAGAAGCACCATGAATAAAATGTGAACCACCATCAGTCATTAAGTATCTAGGGACTCCAAACCTCGGAAAAATAACTTCTTTAAGCATCTTAATAGAGGTGTTATGATCAACACTACTAGTTGGAATAGCTTCTACCCACTTAGTAACGTAATCAACAGCAACTAAAATATGTGTATACCCATTAGAGGAAGGAAACGGTCCCATATAATCAAAGCCCCAAACATCAAATGGTTCAATAACAAGTGAATAGTTCATAGGCATTTCTTGACGTCTACTAATATTACCAATTCTTTGACATTCATCACAAGACAAGACAAACTTACGGGCATCTTTAAAAGAGTAGGCCAATAAAAACCGGATTGCAATACCTTATGTGCAGTTCTATCTCCAGCGTGGTGTCCTCCATAAGCCTCGGAGTGACACTTGCGTAGGATCTGTTCCTGTTCATGCGCAGGTACACAATGTCTAATAACACCATCTACTCCTTCTTTATAAAGGTGTGGGTCATCCCAGAAGTAATGTCTTAAATCATAGAAAAACTTTTTCTTTTGCTGGTATGTGAAACTAGGTGGTATAAATTTAGCAACAATGTAATTAGCATAATCAGCATACCATGGAGTAGTACGAGAAGCATTTATGACAGCTAATTGTTCATCAGGAAAGCTATCATCAATAGGTAGTGGGTCATCAAGAACATTCTCTAACCTAGATAAGTTGTCTGCAACGGGGTTCTCATCTCCCTTTCTATCAATAATATGCAAATCAAATTCTTGTAGAAAGAGAACCCATCTAATAAGTCTAGGTTTAGCATCTTTCTTTTCCATAAGATATTTAATAGTAGCATGATCAGTGTGAACAGTTACTTTAGAATCAACAATATAAGGTCTGAACTTATCACAAGCAAATACAATTGCTAAAAATTCTTTTCAGTAGTAGCATAATTTCTCTGGGCATTGTCTAGAGTTTTACTAGCATATTGGATAACATTTAATTTCTTATCAGCTCTTTGTCCTAGAACAGCACCTACAGCATAATCGCTAGCATCACACATAATTTCAAAGGGTAAATTCCAATCAGGTGGCTGAACAATAGGTGCAGAAATCAAGGCTTTCTTAAGTATTTCAAATGCTTCTACACAATCATCATCAAAGACAAAAGGAACATCTTTTCATAAGAGATTAGTCAGAGGCCTACAAATTTTTGATAAGCCTTTAATGAACCTCCTATATAAACTGGCACGACCAAGGAAACTTCTTATACCTTTAATGTCCTTAGGACATGACATGTTTTCAATAGCATCAACTTTAGCTTTATCAACTTCAATACCTCTTTCAGAAATTTTATGCCCCAAGACAATACCTTCATTAACCATAAAGTGGCACTTCTCCCAATTCAAGACAAGATTAGTTTCTTCACATCTCTGCAAAACTCGATCAAGGTTGCTTAAGCAATCATCAAAAGAAGTTCCATACACGGAGAAATCATCCATGAAAACCTCAACAATCTTTTCACAAAAGTCAGAGAATATAGCAGCCATACATCTTTGAAAGGTAGCAGGTGCATTACATAAACCAAAAGGCATACATCTATAAGCAAAGGTACTGAAAGGGCAAGTAAAAGTGGTCTTTTCCTGATCCTCTTTTGACACAGGTATTTGAGAGAAACCAGAATAACCGTCTAGAAAGCAAAAATGTGTATGTTTGGATAATCTTTCTAGCATTTGATCAATAAAAGGTAATAGTAATGATCCTTTCTAGTAGCTTTATTTAATTTGCGGAAGTCAATTACCATTCTATAACCTGTAACAATTCTTTGTGGGATCAATTCATCTTTATCATTAGGAACAACAGTAATACCTCCCTTCTTAGGGACACAATGGACATGACTTACCCACTGACTATCAGGAACGGGATAAATTATACCTGCCTCCAGAAGCGTTAGTATTTCATTTCTTACCACTTCTTTCATCTTAGGATTTAACCGTCGTTGGTGATCAACAACTGGTTTAGCATCTTTCTCCAATTTTATTTTGTGCTGGCATAGAATGGGACTAATGCCCTTAAGATCATCAAGAGTATATCCAATAGCAGCACGGTGCTTCTTCAGAGTTTTCAATAATTTCTCTTCTTCCTGCTCTGAAAGGTTAGCACTAATAATAACATGATATATCTTCTTTTCATCAAGATAAGAATATTTAAGAGTATCAGGTAATGGTTTAAGCTCAAACACGGGATCACCCTTGGGTGGAGGAGGATCCCCTAGAATTTCAACAGGCAAGTTGTGTTTCAAAATAGGTCCCTGTTTAAAGAATACTTGATCTATTTCCCTTCTTTCATTCATAAACATATCATTTTCATGGTCTAGCAAATATTGTTCTAAAGGATCATTAGGAGGCACGACAATAGAAGCAAGACCAATAATTTCATCTTTACTAGGCAATTCTTTATCATGGGGTTGTCTACGAAATTTTGCAAAATTAAAATCATGAGACATATCCCCTAAACCAACAGTAACAATATCCTTTTCGCAGTCTATCTTAGCATTAACAGTATTCAAGAAGGGTCTACCAAATATAATGGGACAAAAGTCATCTTGTGGGGAACCAATAGGGCTGCAAACGAGTCGAGCTCGAGCGAGTTGGAGTTGGCTCAGCTCAACTCATATGAAAATTCGAGCGAGCTCAAACTAAGTGAAGCTCATGATCGAGCTGTAGAACATGACTCGTGCTCAGCTTGTAACGATCTCGAGTCGATCTCAAACTAGTTTCGAGCGAAATGAGATGGTAAAAATTATAAATCTATGGATGAAAAACAAAAAAATTAAGGTGAATATGCTGGGAACCTTTGCCAAAAATATAGGATATTTAACACATAGTTGACCACGGGTCATAATTAGACCTAAATCTTCTCTGCACTTAATTAAGTTTGCATGTTCATTGGTAAATAAAATGGAGAAAAATTATGGACAACATATATGTTAATAAATTATCTTATTTTCATTTAATATCTGGCATGATCATTTAACATAATGATATTCTGTCGAGCTATCGAGCTAAAATCGAGCGAGCCAACATTGACTCAAGATCGACTCATTTCTCGGTCGAGCTACATAAAGTGTTCAAACTCAGCTTGTTTCTTTTCGAGTCGAACTCGAGTCGAGTCAAAAAACGAGTCGATCTCGAGCGGCTCACGAGCCTCGAGCTTTTCTTGCAGCCCTAGGAACCAAGAACAAGAAAATCAGTAGGATATTTAACTTTCCCACACAAGACTTCAACATCTCTAACAATCCCAATTGGTGAAACAGTATCTCTATAGGCATGCTTAATTGTAACATCAATATATTCTATCTCCTCAGGTGCAATATCATGCATAATTTCTTCGTATAAGGAATGAGGTATTGCGCTCGCACTAGCACCCATATCACATAAGCCATGATAGCAATGATCTCCTATTTTAACAGAAACAATAGGCGTGCCTAACAGGGAAAGGTGGTTTCTCAATATAAGCGGTGGGAACAATAGGATCAACATTATAAGTGATACTCTTTTCTTCAACTTTAATAGGTTCAACTACTTTTACTTCAATGGGAGGATGATATTTAAACCACTTCTCCTTAGGGAGATCAACATGAGTAGCAAATGATTCACAGAAAGAAGCTACTATCTCAGAGTCAAGTCCACATTTAGTGCTAAATTCACGAAAAGCATCGGTATCCATAAAAGATTTAACACAATCAAACTTAGGTGTTATACCTGACTCCTTACCTTCGTCGAGTTCCCACTCTTCAGAGTTGCGTTTAATTCTTTCCAATAAATCCCATTTGAATTCAGTTGTCTTCATCATAAAAGAACCAGTACAAGAAGTATCGACCATGGAGCGATTATTGAGAGAAAGCCGAGCATAAAATTTTTGTATAATAATTTCTCTTGAGAGCTCATGATTGGGGCATGAATATAACATTGACTTAAGCCTCCCCCAAGCTTGAGCGATAATTTCTCGTTCGCGAGGCCAAAAATTATATATGTAATTACGATCACGATGAACCAAATGCATAGGATAAAACTTCTGATGAACTTCCAATTTCAATCGGTTGTAGTTCCATGATCCAATATCATCACATAGCCTAAACCATGTCAATGCCTTTCCCTTCAAAGATAAAGGGAAGACCTTATTCTTGATAACATCCTCGGGCATACCTGCAAGCTTAAATAATCCACAAACTTCATCCACATAGATTAGGTGCATATCGGGATGTAATGTTCCATCTCCTGTAAAAGGGTTAGCTAGCATTTTCTCTATCATACCCAAAGGAATTTCAAAGTAAACATTTTCAGTAGGTTCAGTATGTTGAGGAGAAACTCTTAGCTCTACTGTTCGGGGTGAAGATACCCCGAACAAGCCCCTCAAAGGATTATTTTCCATAGTAACAAGTGACAGTAAATTTCAGCACACTATGATTTTTATTTCTTACCAAATTCCACCTACCAAAGGCGCTTCACTCCCCGGCAACGATGCCAGAAAAGAGTCTTGATGACCCACAAGTATAGGGGATCTATCGTAGTCCTTTCGATAAGTAAGAGTGTCGAACCCAACGAGGAGGAGAAGGAAATGACAAGCAGTTTTCAGTAAGGTATTCTCTGCAAGCACTGAAATTATCGGTAACAGATAGTTTTATGATAAGGTAATTTGTAACGGGTAACAAGAACAAAAGTAAACAAGGTGCGGCAACGCGGCCCAATCCTTTTTGTAGCAAAGGACAAGCCTAGGCAAACTCTTATATAAACGGAAGCGCTCCCGAGGACACATGGAAATTATCGTCAAGCTAGTTTCATCATGCTCATATGATTCGCGTTCGTTACTTTGATAATTTGATATGTGGGTGGACCGGTGCTTGGGTACTGCCCTTCCTTGGACAAGCATCCCACTTATGATTAACCCCCCTCGCAAGCATCCGCAACTACGAAAGAATAATTAAGGTAAACCTAACCATAGCATGAAACATATGGATCCAAATCATCCCCTTACGAAGCAATGCATAAACTAGGGTTTAAGCTTCTGTCACTCTAGCAACCCATCATCTACTTATTACTTCCCAATGCCTTCCCCTAGGCCCAAACAATGGTGAAGTGTCATGTAGTCGACGTTCACATAACACCACTAGAGGAAAGACAACATACATCTCATCAAAATATCGAACGAATACCAAATTCACATGACTACTTATAACAAGACTTCTCCCATGTCCTCGGGAACAAACGTAACTACTCACAAATCATATTCATGTTCATAATCAGTGGGGTATTAATGTGCATAAAGGATCTGAACATATAATCTTCCACCGAATAAACCAACTAGCATCAACTACAAGGAGTAATCAACACTACTAGCAACCCACATGTACCAATGTGAGGTTTTGAGACAAAGATCGGATACAAGAGATGAACTAGGGTTTGAGAGGAGATGGTGCTGGTGAAGATGTTGATGGAGATTGACCCCCTCCCGATGAGAGGATCGATGGTGATGACGATGGTGACGATTTCCCCCTCCCAAAGGGATGTTTCCCCGGTAGAACAGCGCTGCCGGAGCCCTAGATTGGTTCCGCCTCGAGACGGCGGCGCTTCGTCCCGAAAGCTTCCTTCTCATTTTTTCCAGGGCAAAAGACACCTTATACCAAAAGATGGGCATCGGGGGTCTTCCAGGTGGCCCACGAGGCAGGGGGCGCGCCCTCCACCCTCGTGGACAGTGGTGGGCCCCCTCTGGTGCTTTCTTCGCCCAATATTTTTAATATATTCCAAAACTGACTTTCGTGGAGTTTCACGACTTTTGGAGTTGTGCGGAATAGGTCCCTAATATTTGCTCCTTTTCTAGCCCAGAATTCCAGCTGCCGGCATTCTCCCTCTTCATGTAAACCTTGTAAAATAAGAGGGAAAAGGCATAAGTATTGTGACATGATGTGAAGTAATAGCCCATAATGCAATAAATATCGATATAAAAGCATAATGCAAAATGGACGTATCACCCCCTTCGCAAAGCATCTTGTAGGCTGACCTGGCCGAGTATATACCACTAGATGTCCATTACCAAATCGGCTTGTCCTCGGTGTTAGGCGAGAGTTGCATGGTCACCAGCATCTCCCACAACCATGCACCAGGCCATCCGTAGGTAGCTCTCCCACAATATCCAGTATCCAAGCGTGTAGCTGCAAGGCATCCTTGACCGTCCTCCCGTTTACCACTTGTTGTCTAACCCTTGCAAACACAAGGGGTGCAATCTCTGACACACGAGTCCCGTTTAGCCATTGATCCTTCCAAAACAACACACGAGAGTCGTCACGGAGCTGTCACTTAACCAGGCGGTTGAAAGCTGTGGAGACGTGCTTATCTGTGGTGAAGCTCAAGCCTTGCTAAGGTCTCGAATCATCACTGCGTCGCAACCATTCCCACCGAAGACGCAACACAATCCCCTGCTTCCAGAGGTCCAACACACCTAGTCCCCCGAGGTACTTGGGCCGAGAGACACATCGCCAAGACACCGCACATTTGCCGCCATGGATCTTACAAGAATTTGAGGCGTGAATTGTACAATACAACTATTTGAATGTTCCCCAAGAGTTTTGTGGAAATTGTTTCTTTAAGAAAGAGGAGGGGATGAGAGATAAAGAAACATTTTATGTTGAACTTCTCAAAGAAAACGAAAATATAAGGTTTCAGCAACTATTTATAATCGTCCAAAATGGGAAGGAAAAGGAATGGTTCTATAGAAATGTAGAAAGCCCATCATACAATCCAAATGGCATGACAGGAAAATTTCCTATATGATTTCATTTCTATGAAATTCTGTTCCAAACAGGCCTAGGAATGCACCTGCGAGACATGTCTAGTTTCGATTTAGTAGTGAACTAATGATGGTGCGGTCTTGATTCATGAGTAACCAAACCAAGAGAGCATGTTTGTATCCTGGTCATAATTTCAATGTAGGTCTAATCTTGTTGCTTTGGACTTTGGGGCGCAAAATGAGGTGCGACAAGATATATGATCCTACAACTTTGTGGTAACAAAAGTAGAAAACCAAAACCAAGCAACAAAATATTAAAGTGGTTGCTACAATCAAGATGATGAATATCGAAAGGCTATGTGGCATATGTGAATAAACACTCCAATGCAAAAAAAACTTATATGAATCTAAAACTTTTTGAAGAAGAACAGTGTGATGTTGGCGGGGGCGGGCAAGGGGTGGGAGAGTAGTGCCCCTGGCCCTGACTCAACTAAATATGTGTAATCTATAATTGGTGTACATGGAGTAAACCCTTCTCTTTTACATTATGTACAAGAGTAGACATGCATTATATACAAGAGATCACGAATTAGTAGGGAGGGCGTGGTGGCCATCGGCGACAAAGACGACGAGCAAAGCCAAAAGGTGGCATACGTTGATCACCCTTGGTGGTCATAATGTATGTAAGATTGTTGTATGAATGGATGTACCTTTTGGTGTCAATTTGATTGTGTGCAATGGCACAATGGTCATGTGATTGTTGTGGAGAACTTAGTAGGTTGATTAAGCCAACCAGGTTGTATCCCCATAAATCTGGTATCAGAGTCATCCCGACTGTAGAAAGCCTTAGTTAGCTAGGACATTAGATTACACAAACTATTTGTAAAAATATACCAACTTGTTGTGTGCAAAAATATCTCTAATATCCACCTCTCTCGGTTTGAGGCAAAACTTAACTAATTGCACTCAAGAATATTCCCCTCTTCTTAAGACACACCTCCTTTTCCAAATTCTTATAGATGGATGTTGTAGACCATGACCTTCCCAAGTCTAGTTCCACATGGTCCTTTCAGGAGTAGCGCATGCGGCTCATGCACTATGGGGCAGAGGCCCACATGCACACTGGACGACTAGAAGATCAAATGCATGGTCACCGGGCATGTGGCCAAGGTGAAAATCCTTGCTAGGGAAACACGTGATGATGGCTTGTGAGGACCTTTCTTCTTCACCAACCTTCGTGTGCAGACAGGGTGCAATGCCATGCGGCTCGTTGCTCATGAGGTGATTGTTTGCCTTTGCCAAATGTTGTTAGGAATGGCAAATCCAAGAGGCGTCCATTACTTTTCTCAAAGGGACAGACTCGAGGCTGAGGTAGTGGTTTTATTCCCCGTGAGTGAACGTGACTCAACCTTGGACCAACTCACCTACTTTGCAATCGCCACAGATTGTTTGCTTAGATGAGTCATCCTAGAGTAGGTGGAGGCACACAATGACCTTTAAAAGACATGAGACCTAGTATGTCTCCCGAGGCTGCGAGGAAGTCCAGGATTCAAGAAACCGGCGTGTGACAGCTTCACGTGAATGAGGGTCTATGGTTAGAAACACGCACCCATCGCAACTTTCCAACCGCCCATATACGTGGGTTGGGGAGTACCTTCTCCGATCCCTACCGAATTTGTCAAGGCATGAGAGTCACCCTCTAGCCCATCGTGATCACACCGATCCTACCTTGACGTTGGGTCCAGTTTTGAGTTCCAATTGACGAGTGATACATCTCCAACGTATCTATAATTTATTATTGTTCCATGCTATTATAATATCAATCTTGGATGTTTATTATGCAATTATATATCTTTTTTGGGACTAACCTATTAACCTAGCGCCCAGTGCCACTTGATGTTTTTTTGCTTGTTTTTGGCTTTCCAGGAAATCAATGTCAAACGGAGAAAAAACTTTGGATTAATTTTTCTGGACCAGAGGGGACCCCACAAGGTTCAGAAGAAGACCTCACGAGGCACGAGGAAGCAACAAGCTCGGGAGGCGTGCCCCGAGGGGAGCCCCCCAAGCTTATGGGCTCCTCGTGGCACCTATTGACCTAATTCCACCTCTATAAATTCACAAATATTTCCAATACATTAGAGAGCCACCCCCAAATACTTTTTCCGCCTCCACAAGTTTCTGTTCTTATGAGATCCCGTCTGGAGACCTTCTCCGATACTCTGCCGGAGGGGGAAATCGATCACGGAGGGGTTCTTCATCAACCTTGTTGCCCTTCCGATGATGTGTGAGTAGTTTACCATAGACCTACGGGTGCATGTCTAGTATCTAGATGGTTTCTTCTCTATCTTTGATCTTCAATACAATGTTTTCCTCGATGTTCTTGGAGATATGTTCAATGTAATCCTTTTTTGCGGTGTGTTTGTTGGGATCCGATGAATTGTGGGTTTATGATCAGATTATCCATGAATATTATCCGGGTCTTCTTCGAACTCTTTTATGCATGATTGTTATAACTTTGTATTTCTCTTCGATCTATCGGTTTGGTTTGGCCAACTAGATTAATTTATCTTGCAATGGGAGAGGTGCTTTGTGATGGGTTCGATCTTACATTGCTCAGTTCGAGTGACAGAAGGGGACATGACATGTACTTATATAGTTTCCATTAAGGATAAAAAGATGGGGTTTATTCATCTTGATTGGATTTACTTTGTCTACATCGTGTCCTCTTGCTTAAGGCGTTACTCCATTCTTTATGAACTTAACACTCTACATGCATGCTGGATAGTGTATGGAGTAATAGTAGTAGATGTAGGCAGGAGTCGGTCTACTTGTCTCGGACGTGATGCCTACATACATGATCATTGCCTTGGATATCATTATGATTATTCGCTTTTCTATCAATTGCCCAACAATAATTCGTTTACCCACCCTATGTTATGCTCAAGAGAGAAGCCTCTAGTGAAAACTATGGCCCCCGGGTCTATTCTAATCATGTATTAAAATCCAAAAATACCCTGCTGCAATTTTATTTACTTTACTTTATTTTGTGTTTTTGTTTATCTATCAACCACTACAAGATTTTATCCTTGCAAGTAACCGCCAAGGGATTGACAACCCCTTGTTTGCGTTGGGTGCAAGTGTTTGTTATGTTGTGTGTAGGTGCTGCTAACTAGGTGTTGAGTGGTTCTCCTACTAGATTGATAACCTTGGTTCTTAACTGAAGGAAATACTTATCTCTACTGTACTGCATCATCCTCTCCTCCTTGAGAAAATCCCAACGCAGCTCACAAGTAGCAGGAAGAATTTCTCGCGCCGTTGCCGGGGAGACATCACCAACATCTATCAAGCACCATCTCATAAACTTTCATCTCCTTGAATTTACATTATTTGCCATTTGCCTCTTGTTTTCATCTCCACCACTTCTAAAATGTTTCCACAAAAACACAAAAATAGTTTCCTTTTTGCTTGTTTGCTTGCTTTGTCGCGATGTCTCAAGAAAATTCTAAGTTGTGTGATTTTTCCAGTACTAATAATAATGATTTTATTAGTACTCTGATTGGTCCTCCCGACACTACTGCGAAGTCTTGTGATATTAATGCCGCTTTGCTAAATCTTGTTATGAAAGAACAATCTTCTGGTAGTCCTAATGAAGATGTTGCATCCCATCTTAACACTTTCGTAGAATTGTGTGATATGCAGAAGAAAAAATATGTGGATAATGATATTGTCAATCAAAATTATTTCTGTTCTCACTATGAGATCGCGCTAAAACTTGGTTTTCATCTTTGCCACGAAATAGTATTGATTCTTGGGATAAGTGTAAAGATGCTTTTACTGCCAAGTATTTTCCTCCCGCGAAAATTATTTCTCTTAGAAATAAAATTATGTATTTTAAGCAACTTGAGCATGAACATTTTGCCCAATCTTGGGAGAGGATGAAATTAATGATAAGAAAATTCCCTACTCATGGTTTAAGTTTATGGATGATCATACAAAAAATGTATGCGGGGTTGAACTTTGTTTCTAGAAATCTATTAGATTCTGTCGTGGAATTTTCACGGCAGATGTCCTCGAGCTAGGACTTAGTCGTGGAGCCATCGCAGCTAGGAAGCTTGAAGGGGTTAATGCGGGACAAGGAACACGAGGGTTTATACTGGTTCGGCCCCTTGCGGTGAAGGTAAAAGCCTACGTCCAGTTGAGGTGGTATTGATTAGGGTTACGATCACCAGGGAGCTAAACTGCTATGCCCGGCTCTCGATGAGATTGTTGTCGCCCCTAAACCGCTGCCGGGTTGTCCCTTTATATAGGGAGGCTGACGCCCTGCAGCTCTCAGAGTCCCGTCCGGCTCATAAGAGTGTCCGGCTCGGACTCTCAACTATTCTTGCCTTACACTACAAGTTCTACCATAACAATGATTGTAACTACGGGCTTTAAGCCTCCGCCGGGTCTTAAGCCCATCTTTGGCCCACCGTCTTTAATCTTGGCGTCGGGCTTCTGGCAGTGACCATAGGAGTAACCCGGCCCCTCCTGGCGAGTGACTCTAAGGTCTATATCCTCAACATTAGGCCCCAGATTGATTTGAGCCGGCTCATGTCAATCTTCCATTCCTTCGACAGAAAAAACTCCGGCTTACAATTGTGTGAAGGCCATAACCCGGCGTGACGTCATCCTCCGGACTCCGGATAATCCGCCATGACGTCATCTTTCATTAAGCCCGTTTTTTTACTCCGCCAGATCCGCAACGGATCTTTTCATTTACTGTCATCCCGAAAATCCAGGTGTTACGCGGGGAGATAACCACGCCACGGTCTCCTTGATTCTCGCGCCCGCTTTATGAGCTCGCCTTATAAATAGGCCGGCCCGACGGGCCTTTCTCACTCTCCTTCCTCTGTCGTCTCCTTCCTCTCACTGTCCCGTGCTACTCGAGCTCCGCCGCCGTCGCCGCCGCGGGTCTTCTCGTCGTCACCAGCTCAGGCCACTGCATCACCCTGAACGGACCAGAGAAACGCAACAACCTCCGCAGCTCTCTAGCTCCGGTAAGTCTTGCTTGTCCTGTAGAATAGATCTGCCGTAGGGTTCGTCCGCGTTCTTCGTGTTCGTCGCCATTGCCACAAACTCCGGTAGTTTTCTTTCTTACTACTTCTTTTCATCTTAGATCTGCATAGAACTATTGTGGTAGACGTTTAGCACCCATTTTACACGCGAGTAGCCTTCCTTGTACTGCATAAGAACCTTGCTCGGGCCCAAGAACTTCTCCTTCCTCCGTTTCTAGGTCTAGGAATTTCCCTTTTAGTCGACCATTTTGATCCAAATTTTTTTACTGCGATGTGTGAAACCTGTTTTACCACACTTAGTAAAAATTGCAATCCTTGAATCTCAGCGGCTTACAGTTCCGGTTTAAAGAAACCCAGCGCCATAGAACTTTCCGGCTTAAAGAAAACCATTGCACCATGAAATTTCCGGCTTAGCCGTGATAAAGCCTGTAGACAATCAAATTACTCTCCATCCCTCGGCGGCTCAAATAGCCCGATGTACTTAAACATATACCATTAGTCCCCTTATAAGCCGCCACATTGACATTGAACTGTAGACTTCTTCCGGCTCATAATTAACCCGGACAGTTTTTTTTATCATAGACCGCCGACTTTCACCATGCCTCCCAAAGCTCCCATTACTTGCAACTGGATGAGGTCCAACGTCACCAATGAGACCCTAGCAGATTTTGTTAAGTCCGGATATCTGCCCAAGAAGGATGTTATATCCTACCGTGCCCCTGACCCGTCAGAAGAGAGACCACAGTCAAAGGACGGGGAGGTAGTGATTTTTGCGGATCATATGAGCCGAGGCTTCGCACCGCCCGGTTCAAAGTTTTTCAGAGATGTTCTGAACTTCTTCGACTTGCGGCCTCAAGATATAGGACCCAACTCAGTGTCCAACATCTGCAATTTCCAAGTCTTCTGCGAGGTTTATCTTGGAGAAGAACCTAGTCTGCTGCTCTTCAGAGAGCTTTTTTACTTAAACCGCCAGAATGAGTGCGCCAATGGACCAAGTCTAGAGCTAGGTGGCATCTCCATTCAGCGGCGAAGAGACTGCCTTTTCCCTTACGCAGAGCCGCCCAGCCACCCAAAGGACTGGAACATGACTTGGTTCTATTGCCAAGACACATCACCGGCTGATGAAAGTCCGCTGCCCGGCTTTCGCCCATCGCGTCTGGAGTCAACACACCCACTGTCAGACAAACTGACTCCGGCGGAACGCCAGCCTCTGCTCCCCACTATCAACAAGATCAAGGCTCTCCTGGACAATGGTCTAAATGGAATCGATCTGGTCCGGGTCTGGATCTCATGGCGGGTGATCCCATTGAGCCGCCGCCCCGGCTTAATGTGTGAGTACACGGGCCGAAAAGACGATCCTCAGAGACACAGCCGCAATGATCTTCCTGAAGACGTTGCAGAGGAGATGACCAAGGCTCTCTTGAACGAGAGCCTGGCAGACTGTGGAAGGACCGGGTTAGCCCCCTTCTGCAAGACCAACCCAGCCCCAGCGGTAAGCCGCCAATCTGATCATCCTATCTTCTTCTGTATATAACCTTCATCTGAATCGTTTGAAGAAATCATCATTGTATTTTTCAGGCTGACGACAAGTTCTGGCGGGTCAAATATGACCATGAAGCGGCCAAGAAGGCCAGAAAGGTGAAGAAAGCCGCTCCCCGTAAGAAGGGAAGTAGGCCCACTGCTTCGGAGCTGTTGCAGCTAAGTGACAGCTCCGAATCTGAGGTAATTCCTAAACTGGTAAGCTCTTGTTATACTTGTCGTTTATTTCTGTCCGCCTTATCAATGCTGTTTATCAACAGGAGGACACCGGAGCCAGTAACCCGGTGGTTGAAGAGGTAACAATACTTTCCTCCGACTCGGAGCCCTTGCCAAGGCTGAAAACCCGAAGAGTAACCCGGAAAGTAAGCTTTTCCCATCCTTTAGCTTACCAAGATCCTCAATTTATTTTGAAGCAACAGGTTCATGAGAGCCGGCGGCACACCCGGACCAGCAAGGAAACTGACCTCTCCTCCGGGTTACCTGATGCATCAAGGAAACGCCGGACCGAGGTGATCGCAAAATTGTACCCTTTTCATCCCTTTGCGGGTGTTATACGCCAACCGCTTAATTCTTCTGACTCAAATTATCAGGAGACTTCCCCTTCTTCCGGCGACTCTATGCAGTCGAATCTGCCGGCTTTCAAGACCGCGCCCGGGTAACGATAATCATCTCATGTTGTTCTGATCTTTACTCATATTTTTTGTACTAACCTTTGTTGTTCTTTCAGTGCCCAGGCAAAGCTCACCAAGAGGGTGAAGAAAACCAAGTCGGCCGGAGTGCCGGATTTGCCTGAGCCGGAGGTGACGGTCCAAGAACCGCCAGCTGCCTCCGCCCCCGAAGTCACCACTCCAATGGACACGGCGCCTGTAGAAGCTTCTGCTGACCCGGAGGCCTCCGGCTCGGCTCAACCAACAAATGACCCGGACGTGGTAATCACCCGGATGGAGTTCGTTGAGCCGGGGAGACCTACCGTGCTGGCCAAGTGCTCCGCGAAGGGGGAGTTGCTGCAGCCCCACCGGGTGAACCTGGACCTCTCCGACTACACCAACCTGAGCATTGGAGAGCTCGTCTCTGGCTACATCAGCCAAGTGCACAAGAGTCGGGACGCCGAGGTTGCCATGGTGACCCAGATCCAACAGAAATCTGAGGTAACATCCTTTTGTTCTCTTATTTACTGCTTAGGTATCTGTACCATGCTAGCCCCCAAGTCGACGACTTATGGCTGAGTACGTTGTAGACTTAGGTTCCGGCTTACTCCATTTGAACCGGCAATGTGTAGATAGAAACGTTCAATATGCATTAGCCCCCAAGTGCCAAGTGTCTTTGCTTGGAAAGCGCTTGGGACTTATATAGTAACTGCTCACGTCATAACCCGGAAATTTATACAGGCTGCTGGCAAGAAGCTTGAGGCGGACCTTGCTGATCTCACGAGCCGGCTGAAGATGCAAGAGATGGAGACCCGGAAGGCAAACGCCAAGTTCGTGTCCAGCATCGCCGCGCAAGAGAAGCTGAAGACAGAATTCGACGCTGAGCGGAAGGCATGGGCCGAAGAAAAGGCCGCATTGGTAACCCGGGCTGAACAGGCGGAGAAGACTCTCTCCGAGAAGACCGCCGAGCTCTCTGGCCTAAAGCGCCAGGTTTCCCAGATGGTGGCCGCCATCTTCGGTAAGTCGTCTCACCGGCTTTCATCAAGCTTAGAATTTTCATATCTCGTAATTCATCCTTGTCGGCGGCTTATCTGACTTTATCAAACAGGTCCCAGAAGTGCCAACCTCAACCAGAGCGTGGTAACCAAGCTGAAGGCCGTGTATACCCTGGTGGAGCAACTCTACACCGGGTCTCAGCGTGCCTTAGCTGTGGTGGCCTTATCCAACGAGGTGCCGACTCACTTGGCAGAAGTCCTTCGCCGGCTCGCTGTACTGCCTCAACGGATTCAAGAGCTGCGACGGGCCTCTGCAAGATCCGGAGCAATCGCCGCGCTGAGCCGGGCCAAGGCATTCCTGCCGGAGTTAGACCCGGCGGACATCGCCCTTGGCTATCCAAGCCTGAAGGAAGACGGCTCAGCTTTCGATCAGAAGGACTTCGCAGCGTGCGTGAAGGCTGTACGCCCGGTGGCCACCCTTATCGGGAACGACACAGATCTGACCAAGTGCCAGCCGGGTTACAATGCGGAGAATCAGAGGATTCCAGCCCCTCGCTATGAAGCCCTCAACTTGATCCCGCCGGCTCGTCAGCACACTTTCGCCCCGGAGATTGACCCGGCCGGGTTAATTGACGAGGAAGCCCAATTCGAAGCTCTCAGTGGCATCGACTGGAAGTCATCAACCTTCGAGGTCTTGGGATCAGCCGGAGGAGAAGATAGGAACGAGCCGGAGACTTCAACTCAGCAAGCGTCGTAACTCGGCTGGCGGTTTACCAAACAATGCTCCACCCTTTTAAACTTGATGAGTTTTGTAATAGAGTAGGTGCAACAGTTTATCTCTGCCGTGCCATCGTGCACGTATTGAATGCTGAAATCCTTTGAAGTTATCTCTTTGATGTTTCTCCGGGTCATAATCAATCCTTTGTTTTTCTTAACCTCAAAAGAGGTGCCTTTAATTATCCTGCATAGAAGGGCAAATCACCAGTCTTGAGGCGGCTTACCTCCCTAAGCATCATAAGTTTTAGATAACCCGGAATATGAATCAAAAAGGACTTGTCTTCAATGACATCCTGAATACAGCCGTAAGAACATACTTAACAGCCTGCAAGCATACTTCCGGTTTAGATAACCCGGAGAAGAAGGTTGGTACCGCAACTCCGGTGTACTTGTCTTATAACACCCATTGTGTTCAGAAATACTGTAAACCCAAGTTAAGCCGGCAAAGTGAGACGACTGTACACACTTGGAATAATCAGACAAAACTGACTATAAACTGGGAGAACTTAGGGGCTTCCGGTTCGAATACGACCAGAGACCCGGCCCAAAGGGGTTATGCTAAGATTCGAATACGATCATGTAGCCCCCAGTGGGTGTGGCGATGCCAATCAAGAGGGTACCGACAGCTATGTTCTCTTTGGTTCGAATACGACCCATGTCTGAATAGGAAGCCCCCAAGTGATTTTAAGAATTGTTTAACGACGCTGATTCGAATACGATCCACGTCGGTTCTTAGAGGGTTAAACTATGATTCAAATATGACCAAAGGTAACCTCCCAATGAGCTCGGCACTTTGCCAATCAAATGGGTATCGATAGCTATGTTCTCTTTGGTTCGAATACGACCCATGTTTGAACAGGAAGCCCCCAAGTGACCTTATTGCTTACGGCTAAATTCGAATACGATCATAAGCCGGATCCTCCTTTAAGTCATCATGTAATCTTGCAATGAAAACAACACGTGCATATTTGGAGGAGAAAAAAGGACAGAGGTCCTGCTTTATTGCTTATCATAATATATACATGGCCGAGAGAAGTATGTACACCACGAGAGCCGGTGGCTCAAGTGTAGTAAGGCCGAAGCTGAGCTATGTTCCACGGCCGACGGGTCTCTTCCTCCAACTTACGTGAATCTTTGTGCTCCCGAATGTCAATGAGGTAATATGACCCGTTGTGCAAGTTCTTGCTGACCACAAAGGGCCCTTCCCAAGGCGGGGATAGCTTGTGCGCATCAGTTTGATCCTGGATGAGCCGGAGCACGAGATCGCCTTCCTGGAAGACCCGGGATTTGACCCGGCGGCTATGATAACGGCGTAGGTCTTGTTGGTAAATCGCTGAACGGGCTGCTGCCACATCACGCTGTTCGTCCAACAAGTCAAGAGCATCTTGGCGCGCTGTTCATTATCCGTCTCAACATAAGCCGCCACACGAGGTGAGTCGTGACGGATGTCACTGGGGAGGACTGCTTCTGCCCCATAAACCATGAAGAAAGGCGTGAAGCCGGTAGACCTATTAGGAGTAGTGTTAATGCTCCATAACACGGAGGGCAGCTCCTCCACCCAACAACCCGGCGTCCGTTGCAAAGGGACCAAAAGCTGGGGCCTGATACCCTTCAGAATCTCCTGATTAGCTCTCTCAGCTTGACCATTGGATTGAGGATGAGGCACTAAGGAAACATCAAGTCGGATATGCTCTTGTTGACAAAACTCCTCCATGGCGCCTTTGGAGAGATTGGTGCCATTGTCAGTTATAATGCTGTGTGGAAAACCAAAGTGAAAGATCACCTTTTTCATAAACTGAACCGTCGTGGCTGCATCACACTTGCTAACTGGCTCCGCTTCAACCCACTTGGTAAACTTGTCAACTGCCACCAAGAGGTGGGTCTTCTTAGCCTTGGACCTTTTAAAAGGCCCAACCATGTCAAGCCCCCAGACCGCAAAGGGCCAAGTGATTGGGATCATCCTCAGCTCCTGAGCCGGCACATGAGCCCGTCGTGAGAACCTTTGGCAACCATCACACTTACTGACCAAGTCCTCTGCATCCGCATGAGCCGTCAACCAATAAAAACCATGACGAAAAGCCTTGGCCACAAGAGACTTTGAGCCGGCGTGATGGCCACAATCCCCTTCATCGATCTCACGTAAGATCTCTTGACCTTCCTCAGGGGAAACACAACGCTGAAACGCCCCCGTAACACTGCGGTGAAGCAACTCCCCATTGATAACAATCATTGACTTAGCCGCCGGGTTATTTGCCTGGCCAAAGTTTCATCCTCAGGCAACTCGCCCCGGGTCATGTAAGCCAGATATGGCATTGTCCAGTCTGGTATGATATGGAGAGCCGCCACCAGTCGTGCCTCCAGGTCAGGGACAGCCAAGTCTTCCTCTGTAGGCAACTTAACAGAAGGGCTATACAGGACGTCCAGGAAAGTGTTAGGCGGCACCGGTTTTCGCTGAGAGCCCAGCCGGCTTAAAGCATCTGCCGCCTCGTTCTTCCTGCGATCGATGTGTTCCACTTGGTAACCCTGAAAGTGCCTAGCAATGGCATCAACCTCGCGGCGATAAGCCGCCATGAGAGGGTCCTTAGAGTCCCACTTGCCCGATACTTGTTGAGCCACCAAGTCTGAGTCACCGAAACACCTTACCCGGCTCAAGCTCATCTCCTTAGCCATCCGAAGACCGTGGAGCAAGGCCTCGTACTCAGCCGCATTGTTAGTGCAAGGAAACATCAACCGTAGCACATAATGGAACTTGTCACCTTTAGGGGAAGCCAATACAACTCCAGCCCCCGAGCCCTCCAACTGCCTGGACCCGTCAAAGTGGATAGTCCAATATGTGTTATCCAGCTTCTGCTCGGGCACTTGTGACTCTGTCCAATCATTGATGAAATCCACCAAGGCCTGAGACTTAACAGCAGTGTGTGGCACGTACTTGAGACCATGAGGTCCGAGCTCGATAGCCCACTTAGCCACTCTCCCTGTGGCCTCTCTGTTTTGAATGATATCACCAAGAGGGGCAGAGCTGACCACGGTTATGGGATGACCCTGGAAATAATGCTTAAGTTTCCGGCTCGCCATGAACACACCATAAACAAGCTTCTGCCAATGCGGATATCGCTGCTTGGACTCAATGAGCACTTCGCTGACATAATAAACCGGCCGCTGAACCGGATGCTCCTTACCCTCCTCCTTGCGCTCCACCACCATAGCCACACTGACGGCTCGTGTGTTCGCCGCCACATATAATAATAAGGGCTCTTTGTCAACCGGAGCAGCAAGGACTGGAGGCTCTGCCAGCTGCTTCTTCAAATCCTCAAAGGCAGTATTAGCTGCATCATTCCAGACAAAGTTATCGGTTTTCTTCATCAACTGATATAATGGCATGGCTTTCTCACCCAAACGGCTTATAAACCGGCTTAAAGCAGCGATGCGACCCGCCAAGCGTTGAACGTCATTTATACACGCCGGCTTAGCCAGGGAGGTGATGGCCTTGATCTTCTCCGGGTTAGCTTCAATGCCTCTGTCAGAAACCAAAAAACCCAAGAGTTTGCCTGCAGGAACACCAAAGACACACTTGGCTGGGTTAAGCATCATCTTGTAGTCCCGGAGATTATCAAAGGTTTCCCTTAAATCATCTATCAGGGTTTCCTCTTTTATGGACTTCACCACAATATCGTCCACATAAGCGTCAACATTGCCCAATCTGTTTATGAAGACAGTTCTGTACACAACGCTGGTAAGTCGCCTGTGCACACTTGAGTCCAAAGGGCATAGACACATAGCAGAAGGCTCCAAAGGGAGTGATGAACGTCGTCTTCTCCTGGTCCTTAACTGCCATCTTAATTTGATGATATCCAGAATAAGCATCCAAGAAACTTAAGCGTGCACAACCTGCCGTAGCATCAATGATTTGATCAATACGGGGGAGGGAAAAAGGATCAGCCAGACACGCCTTGTTTAAGTCCGTGTAGTCCACAATTGACATAGACTGCCTACACGTATCTTTGAAGTTTTGGATGAACCGGGCTTTCAGCTCAGCCCAAGACCCGATGGAATTCGGTGGTAGCCCTTTTAACCAAGTGCGGGCGGTCCCATCTAACATCATGGTGCAGTACTTGGCCATTGCCGCCTCACTGACCTCTAGTAGCTCCATAGCCATCTCATAACTCTCGATCCAGGCTGCAGGCTGTAAGTCTGTTGTGTAATTAGGCACCTTCCTAGGGCCCTTGAAGTCCTTGGGTAGACGCTCATTGCGGATAGCTGGTACTAAGCAAGGGACACCCCCAGTCCTGGTAAGGATACCCACGTCGACGGAAGCCGTCGGATAAGCCGGGGGGGTCTGGTAAGCCGTCAATTGAGGCACTTGCTCCGCCTCTTGGCGCGCTCTGTCCTGGTCTGCTGCGTGAAAGGCTCGATCGTGAGTCGGGCCATGGCCAGGAGGCGGGTCATGGCGTCGGACGTTACTTGAGCCGGTCGCTGAGACCATGTGTCTATTATAACTCGGGCTCTGGCCTGGACGAGGGGTCGAGTGGATCCTGTCCCAGCTGTAGGAGTACGCCTCTTGCTGCGCCAGTGCTGTCTGAAGGAGTTCCCTGACCCGGCGGGTTTCAATAGCCGTCGGAGTCGCCGTCAACTGGGAGAGCCGCCAGCCGTGCTGCCGCAGCGACCATGTTCTCCAACGGGTTATTATAATGACCCGGGGGTATTGGCACGTACTGAGGCGGGGCAGGGGGCACCTGGGGAGGCCCCATCACTCGTGGCTGAACAGGGGCTCCAGATCCGGGCACTATGATCCCTGGCGGGTTACTAGACCCTGCACCTGGCGTGTTGAAGAGGTTGCGTGGATCGTAAACCGGAGGGAGTCGAGATTGGGTCTTTTGATGCCTCCTTCTCATGACCTCATTGGACGCGTTTTGATCCATCGTGAGTTGGAAGGACTGCGCCTGGATCAGCTGAGTTTGGGCATCGAGAGCCGCCCTCTCTGCAGCCATCCTCATCCCTTCCGCTGCAAGCTCCTCCTTAGCTTTCACTACATCCAATTTTAACTGTGCCACCTCTGCATCATGCTGAGCTTGATCTGCCGGGTCAACCATGGCGGTTAACAGGGCTGTCATCTTGTCCGTGAGATCCATCAGTACCTGAGCCGGAGAAGGCACCGGGTTTCCTGCTCCAGCAGCGGGGTTCTGAACAGGCTGCGCACCAGCCATAAAGACCCCAACCTGACTTGGCGGCTCAAACGGGTCTGGAATACCGTCACCATCGGAACAACCCATGAGCCTGCCATCTTGAAGTTGATACAGCGAGTTTGACTCATCGGTGGCCGACTCGCCGTCAGAGCCGGCGGCCGCCTCATCCCCAGACCCAGATGGATCAGAGGGCCCTCCATGGATACATCCCACAAAAGCGCGCCTTAAGGCAGGCCGGGCCCGGGCGGGTCGTGCACGCTGAGCCGTCTCGATGAGATCGGCGCAGAGATCCGGCTCAGGGCCCGGCTCACCAATCTTGCCAATGAAAACATGAATTCCGCCGAAGGGGACCCGGTACCCGTACTCAATTGAGCCGGCGTCGGGGCCCCAGTTTGCATCGTCGATGTAGAGCTTGCCGCAACGACTCTTGGTCATCCGGCCCACATCGTATCCCTTGAGCCCTTTGAAGCTGCCCTTCAAGAACTCAAATCCACCGTGCGCGGGCCCCACGGTGGGCGCCAACTGTCGTGGAATTGTCACGGCAGATGTCCTCGAGCTAGGACTTAGTCGTGGAGCCATCGCAGCTAGGAAGCTTGAAGGGGTTAGTGCGGGACAAGGAACACGAGGGTTTATACTGGTTCGGCCCCTTGCGGTGAAGGTAAAAGCCTACGCCCAGTTGAGGTGGTATTGATTAGGCTTACGATCACCAGGGAGCTAAACTGCTATGCCCGGCTCTCGATGAGATTGTTGTCGCCCCTAAACCGCTGCCGGGTCGTCCCTTTATATAGGGAGGCTGACGCCCTGCAGCTCTCAGAGTCCCGGCCGGCTCATAAGAGTGTCCGGCTCGGACTCTCAACTATTCTTGCCTTACACTACAAGTTCTACCATAACAATGATTGTAACTACGGGCTTTAAGCCTCCGCCGGGTCTTAAGCCCATCTTTGGCCCACTGTCTTTAATCTTGGCGTCGGGCTTCTGGCAGTGACCATAGGAGTAACCCGGCCCCTCCTGGCGGGTGACTCTAAGGTCTATATCCTCAACAGATTCTGTTGCGGATGGTAACTTTATGGAATTCACACTAGGAGAAGCTACAAAATTTCGGGATAATATTATGGCAAATTATTCACAACGGCATATTGAAAGAACTCCCACTAGTAAAAAAGTGAATTACGTTGAAGAAGTTAGTACTTTGAGTGATAAAGTAGATACGCTTATGAAAATGGTCGCCAGTAAAAGTGCTCATATTGATCCTAGATGTGCCATTGTCTATTTTGATTGAGCAAAGTAATGATCCCGTAGATGTGAATTTTGTCTCACAAAATAATTTCAATAGTAATGCTGATAGAGGTAATTTTAATCCAAGACCGTTTCCTGGAAATTCCTCTAATAATCATGGCAATTCCTATGGTAATAATAATAATAATAATAATAATAATAATAATAATAATAATAATAATAATAATAATAATAGGATGCCCTCTAATCTTGAAAGTAATATTAAAGAATTTATTATTGCTCAAAAGGTTTTCGATACTATGATAGAGGAAAAATTGAGTAAGCTTGATGGTATGTCTAGGAGTGTGGATATAATTGTTTATGATGTGGAAAATATTAAATCTAAAATTTTGCCACCGAAGCTTGATATTAATGAATCCATTAAAACACTTTATGTCTCCATGGATGAAAGTAAAGAAAGAACCGCTAGGTTGAGGGCTAAGCGAGAATTCTTATAAAAAGTGATTCCGTCCGAATTTTATTATAATCATGATGAAGATATTAAAATGATTGGTGTTTCCTCCATTGAATCTTTGTTTAGAAATATAAAACTTGATGAAAAGGGGACTGAAGACAAGTCAACTTTAGCTAGAAGGCGTCCCCATTGTTCCGAGGGTGATGATTTTAATGAAAAAATTGATAAAAGTGGGTTTGGAGGGGTCAAAACTTTAAATAATGATGTGTCCACTACTTTGGATTTCAAGGACATTAATTATGATAGTTGTTATTTAATTGAGTGTATTTCCTTGTTGCAATCCATGCTAAATTCACCCAATGTTTACGAACAAAATAAGGCTTTTACTAAACATATCGTAGAAGCGATGATGAAAGCTTTAGAAGAAAAGCTAGAGTTAGAAGTTTCAATACCTAGAAAATTATATGATGAGTGGGAACCTAGAATTAAAGTTCAAATTAATAATTGCTAGTGCAATGCTTTATGTGATTTGGGTGCTAGTGTTTCCACCATACCAAAATCTCTATGTGATGTGCTGGGTTTCACCAATATTGATGAATGTTCTCTTAATTTGCACTTGACATATTCCACCATTAAGAGACCTTTGGGTAGAATAAATGATGTTCTTATTCTTGCAAATAGGAACTATATGCATGCTGATTTCATTGTGCTTGATATTGATTGCAATTCGTCTTGTCCCATGATACTTGGTAGACCATTCTTACGTACCATAGGTGCTATTATTGATATGAAAGAAGGGAATATAAGATTTCAATTTCCATTAAATAAAGGTATGGAGCATTTCCCTAGAAAGAAAATTAAGCCACCACATGAATCCATTATGAGGGCCACCTATGGAATTAATTTGAAAGATGACAACACTTGAAACTATGCATACGCCTAACTAGGGGCATAAAACAATAGCGCTTGTTGGGAGGCAACCCAATAGTTATCTTATTTTCTTGTTTCTTTTCCTGTTTTTTGGTGTTCACACCATTATGTTACTGTTATGGTTGTGCTTTTGTGTTTAAATCAATGTATGTGCCAAGTAAAGCCTTTGGGATGATTCGGATGGTAGTTGATTTGATTCTGTGAAAAAAAACAGAAACTTTTGCGCCTAGTAGAAGAATTGTTTAAATTCACTGGAATGTGATTTTGATCTAAATTTTTTAGACATGATTGATATACAAATTTTCCACGTTTTATTAAATTTTTAGAATTTTAGACTTACATAAGTATAGTCAATATTCAGATTACTGCAGACTATTCTGTTTTTGACAGATTCAGTTGTTGCATTGTTCGCTTGTTTTGATGAATATATGGATTGTATCGGGGGTATAAGCCATGGTGAAGTTAACACAGTAGGTATTAGGCAATAATAAAATATGAATGGGTTTACAACAGTACCTAAAGTTCGTGATTTGGTTGTTATACTAATGGATCTCACGAAGGTTTTGTTGAGTTTTGTGTGCTGAAGTTTTCAGGTTTTGAGTGAGAGCACGATGGATGAAGGGATAAGGAGTGGCAAGAGCCTAAGCTTGGGGATGACCAAGGAACCCCAAGTTCATATTTAAGGACACCCAAGCATCTAAGCTTGGGTATGCCCAGAAGGCATCCCCTCTTTCTTCTACCAACTATAGGTAATATTATTTGGAGCTATATTTTTATTCATCACATGATATGAGTTTTGCTTGGAGCGTCGCGTATTATATTAGTCTTTTCCTTATTTTCTTTTTAGTTTGCCACAATCATCTTTGCTGGACACACCTTTTTAAGAGGGACACACATTATTCCTGATGTTTTAGAATACTATATGTGCTTCACTTATATCTTTTGAGCTAGGCAGTTGCTTTTGTGTTTCACTTATATTTTTTAGAGGACAACGATGGTTATATTTCAAAGAAATAGTTGCACTCTCATGCTTCACTTATATTATTTTGAGAGTTGATAAATAGTAATAGCAATTTGCACGGGTATGAATTTTGTCTTAATATGATAGGTATTCAAGAGGGGTATAATTAAAACTTTCATGTAGATCACCGAATATGATAAGTTTGATTCCTTGCAATAGTTTTGCGATATAAAGATGGTGATACGTGGGAGGTACTAGTGAATGATTGTAGTTTTGTAAGAATATTGGTGTTAAGGTTTGCGATTCCCGGAGCATGCACATATAGTCTCTCGTTATGCTATGAAGTTGGATCATGATTTATTATTGATTGTCTTCCTTATGAGTGGCGGTCAGGGAAGAGCGATGGTCTTTTCCTACTAATCTATCCCCCAAGGAGCATAAGTAGTAGTACTTTGCTTCGAGGGCTAATAAACTTTTGCAATAAGTATGTGAGTTCTTTATGACTAATGTGAGTCCATGGATTATATGCACTCTCACCTTTCCGCAATTTGCTAGCCTCTTCGGTACCGTGCATTGCCCTTTCGCACCTCGAGATGTGGTGCAAAGTTCGCTGGTGCATCCAAACCCCGTGATATGATACGCTCTATCACAATAAGCCTCCTTATATATTCCTCAAAACAGCCACCATACCTACCTATTATGGCATTTCCATAGCCATTCCGAGATATGTTGCCATGCAACTTCCACGGTCCCGTTTTTATGACACACATCACCATTGTCATATTGCTTTGCATGATTATATAGCAGACATAGTATTTCTGCCCAGCCACCGTGCATCATTTTTCATATATGTTACGCTAGATCATTGCACATCACCCTAGAGGCATTCATATAGAGTCATATTTTGTTCTACTATCGAGTTGTAATTTTGAGTTGTAAGTAAATAGACGTGTCATGATCATCATTATTCATTATTAGAGCATTGTCCCAAGTGAGGAAAAAAAGAGGCCAAAAAGAGCCCAAGAAAAAAGAGGTCAAAAAGATCCCAACAAAAAAATGAGAGAAAAAGAGAGAAGGGGCAATGGTTACTATCCTTTTCCACACTTTTGCTTCACTTGACCATGTTTTTCACACTTTATGACACACAGCACCATGTTTTTCATATAGAGAGTCTCCTATGCTTTCATTTTCATATAACTAGTGGGAATTTTTCATTATAGAACTTGGCTTGTATATTCCAATGATGGGCTTCCTCAAATGCCTGAGGTCTTCATGAGCAAGCAAATTGGATGCACATCCACTTAGTTTTCTTTTTGAGCTTCCATACACTTATAGCTCTTAGTGCACGTTGCACGTCAATCCTTACTCCTTGCATTGACATCAATTGATGGGCATCTCATAGCCCGTTGATTAGCCTCATCAATGTGAGACTTTCTCCTTTTTTGTCTTCTCCATACTAACCCCTATCATTATACTATATTCCACCCATAGTGCTATATCCATGGCTTGCGCTCATGTATTGCGTGAGGGTTGCAAAACCTGAAGCGTGTTAAAAAGTAGTATGAACCAATTGCTCGGCTTGTCATCAGGGTTGTGCATGATAAATAATTTGTGTTAAGAAGATGGAGCATGACAAGGCTATATGATTCTGCAGGGATAACGTTCTATAGCATTGATATTTTCAAAGGTATGATTGTTTGTTGGTATGCTTGAGTATTTATGTCTTTATGTCAAATTATAGACTATTGCTTTGGATCATTCGAATCTTAATATTCATGCCACAAAAGAGAGATTACATGGTGAATATGATAGGTAGCATTCCACATAAATAAATCTGTTTTTATCATTTACCTACTCGAGGACGAACATGAATTAAGCTTGGGATGCTTGATACATCTTCAACGTATCTATAATTTTTTATCGTTCCATGCTATTATAGTATCAATCTTGGATGTTTATTATGTAGTTATATGCAATTATATATCATTTTTTGGGACTAACTGAGGGAGTCCTGGACTAAGGGGTCCTCGGGCGTCCGGCCTGTTAGCCATGGGCCGGACTGATGGGCTATGAAGATATGAAGACCGAAAACTCTCACCCGTGTCCGGATGGGACTCTCCTTGGCATGGAAGGCAAGCTTGGCGATCAAATATGAAGATTCCTTTCTCTGTAACCGACTTTGTACAACCCTAGTCCCCTCCGGTGTCTATATAAACCGGGGGGCTTAGCCCGTAGAGGGGATACACAATTATAGTCATACAGGCTAGACTTCTAGGGTTTTGGCCATTATGATCTCGTGGTAGATCAACTCTTGTAATACTCATATTCATCAAGATAAATCAAGCAGGAAGTAGGGTATTACCTCCATAGAGAGGGCCCGAACCTGGGTAAATATTGTGTCCCCTGTCTCCTGTTACCATCGACCTTAGACGCACAGTTCGGGACCCCCTACCCGAGATCCGTCGGTTTTGACACCGACACTAACCTATTAACCTAGTGTCAGTTGTTGTTTTTTTGCTTGTTTTTGACTTTTCAGGAAATCAATATCAAACAGAGTCCAAACGGAGAAAAAACTTTCAATTAATTTTGTCTGAACCAGAAGGGGCCCTAGAAGGTTCGAGAGAAGACCTGACGAGCCACGAGGGAGCGACAAGCTCGGGAGGCGCGCCCCGGGAGGGCGCCCCCAAGCTTGTGGGCCCCTTGTGCCACCTCTTGACCTAATTCCGCATCTATAAATTCACAAATATTCCCAATACATCATAGAGCCACCCGAAATACTTTTTTCACCACCGCAAGTTTCTGTTCTTATGAGATCCCATCTGGAGACCATTTCTGGTACTCTGTCAGAGGGGGAATCGATCATAGAGGGGTTCTTCATCAACTTTGTTGCCCTTACGATGATCTGCGAGTAGTTTACCACAGACCTACGGGTCCATAGCTAGTAGCTAGATGGTTTTTTCTCTCTCTTTGATCTTCAATACAATGTTCTCCTCGATGTTCTTGGAGATCTGTTCGATGTAATCCTTTTTTGCGGTGTGTTTGTTGGGATTCGATGAATTGTGGGTTTATGATCAGATTATCCATATGCATGACTGTTATAGCTTTGTATTTCTCTCGGATCTATCCGTTTGGTTTGGCCAACTAGATTGATTTATCTTGCAATGGGAGAGGTGCTTTGTGATGGGTTCGATTTTGCGTTGCTCAATCCCAGTGACAGAAGGGGACATGACACGTACTTGTATTGTTGCCATTAAGGATAAAAATATGGGGCATATTCATATTGATTGGATTTACTTTGTCTACATCGTATCATCTTGCTTAAGGCGTTACTCCGTTCTTTATGAACTTAATACTCTAGATACATGTTGGATAGCGGTCGTTGTGTGGAGTAATAGTAGTAGATGTAGGCAGGAGTCGGTCTACTTGTTTCGGACATGATGCCTATATACATGATCGTTGTCTTGGATATCATCATGATTATTCGCTTTTCTATCAATTGTCCAACAGTAATTTGTTTACCCACAATATGCTATGCTCAAGAGAGAAGAGTCTAGTGAAAACTATGGCCCTCGGGTATATTTTAATCATATATTAAAATTCAAACATAGCTTTCTGCAATTTTATTTACTTTATTTTTTTTTGTTTATCTATCTATCACTAAAAGTTTTGATTTTTGCAAGTAACCGCCAAGGGATTGACAACCCCTTGTTTGGGTTGGGTGCAAGTATTTGTTATTTTGTGAGTAGGTATTGCTAACAAGGTGTTGCGTCGTTCTCCTACTGGATTGATAACCTTGCTTCTTAACTGAGGGAAATACTTATCTCTACTGCACTGCATCATGCTCTGCTCTTCTAGGAAATCTCAACACAGCTCACAAATAGCGACAAGATGGAGGAGGACCCAGAGGAGCTTGTTCTAGGTGATGATAAGGATGAATACATTGTAGGATCGAAAGTATGTCTAGAGGGGGGTGATTAGACTACTTGACCAAATAAAAATCTAGCCTTTTCCCAATTTTAAGTCTTGGCAGATTTTAGCAACTTAGCACAAATCAAGTAATCAACCTACACATGCAATTCTAAGAGTATAGCAGCGGAATGTAAAACAATTGCATATGAAGGTAAAGGGAGGAGTTTGGAGGGAGCAAACGCAATGTAGACACAGAGATTTTTTATCCGTGGTTCTGATAGGTGGTGCTATCGTACATCCATGTTGATGGAGACTTCAACCCACGAAGGGTAATGGCTGCACGAGTCCACAGAGGGCTCCACCCACGAAGGGTCCACGAAGAAGCAACCTTGTCTATCCCACCATGGCCATCGCCCACGAAGCACTTGCCTACTAGGGTAGATCTTCACGAAGTAGGCGATCTCCTTGCTCGTACAAACTCCTTGGTTCAACTCCACAATCTTGACGGAGGCTCCCAAGTGACACCTAGCCAATCTAGGAGACACCACTCTCCAAAAGGTAATAGATGGTGTGTTGATGGTGAACTCCTTCCTCTTGTGCTTCAAATGATAGTCTCCCCAACACTCAACTCTCTCTCATAGGATTGGATTTGGTAGAAAGATGATTTGAGTGGAAAGCAACTTGGGGAAGGCTAGAGATCAAGATTTATGTGGTTGGAATGGAATATCTTGGTCTCAACACAAGTGTAGGTGGTTCTCTCTCAGAAAATGTATGTTGGAAGTGTAGGAATGTTCCGATGGCTCTCTCCACGAATGAAGAGTGGGTGGTGGGGTATATATAGCCTCCACACAAAATCTAACCGTTACACACAAATCACCAAACTCGGGGGGGCCGAATCAGAAAACTCGGTCAGACCGATTTAGTTCAAAATGTGAACGTTAGGATTTTGGGTGGGACCGATACGCCAACTCGGTGGGACCGATTCCATTAGGGTTAGGGCATAACGTAATCTCGGTGAGACCGATTACACAAACTCGATGGGACCGATTTTGGTAATAAGCAAAAAGAGAGTTGGTCAGGCAAACTCGGTGGGACCGATTCGCTCATCTCGGTTAGACCGAAATGTTACAAAGGGGAAACAGAGAGTTTGCATTGCAATCTCGGTGGGACCGATCGCTCATCTCGGTTGGATCGAAACATGACGAAGGGAAATAGAGAGGTTGCAATCCCATCTCGGTGAGATCAAAGTGACTAGGGTTTGTGGCAGTGGCTATGTCAAGTGAACTCGGTGGCGCCGGATAGAAAGTTTCGGTGGGGCTGAGTTTGACTTTTGGTTTGGGACATATGTGGATATGAGAAAATAGTTGACGGTTTTTGCAGCATATCACTAAGCATTTTGAGCAAGTAACTCATTAAGCAACACCTCACCCCCTTTTGATAGTATTGGCTTTTCCTATGGACTCAATGTGATCTTGGATCACTAAAAGTAAAATGTAGAGTCTTGTGCTTTGAGCTTGGGCCAATCTTTTGTCCTTAGCATTTTGAGGGGTCCACTTTCTAATCCATGCCATGCCAATCATTGAGCTTTCCTGAAATATTTATCTTGAAATAGTATTAGCTCAGTGAGCTATATGTTGTTAATCATTACCAAAACCACCCAGGGATAGTTGCACTTTCAATCTCCCCCTTTTTGGTAATTGATGACAACATATAGATCAAAGCTTAGACAAATGATAATAAGATTGAAATACATTGTCGCTTTGAGAAGTATGTGATAAGCAAGAGCTCCCCCTAAATTTGTGCATTATTTGAAATTTGCTTTTGAATGCAAATGCACAATCGATTAGGATCATGGGTTACTCTTCCATGTCACATACATGTTGGTGGAGCGCTCAAAATGATAATAATTAAAAACATGGACTCATCACCAAGCAAAGTGAATGATCATATATAAGATATAAAAGATAGTATCATCCAAACAAGCATTAAGGTAGCAAATGATCAATCACATGATCATCCAAGTATCTCACAAAAGACATAATGTAGCAAGCAAACACACAATAAAGTTCAAGCAAGTAAAATGCAAAGAGAGACAAAACAACACTCTCTCTCTCGAAGACTATGATATATACATATTTCTCCCCCTTTGGCAACAAGTACCAAAAAGTTAAAAATATGCATAGTGTTATGCGTCTCTCAAGCTTGGTCTTCATGAGGTGGTGTAGAGATGACTCCAAGGATGAAAGCTTCTATTGATGTAGCTGGAGCTGGTGGAGTGGCTGCTGGAGCTGATGGCACTGAGGCTGTGGCTGCTGGTGCAGATGTAGTAGCTCTTGTGTTTGGGACAGGCACTGCAACAGACCTCTGGCTTCTGGGCACTCTAGTAAAAGCATCTGTAGTAGACTTGCCCTTCTTCTCCTCCACTTCCTCCTGAAGTTGCTCAACCACTGACTGAATCTCAGTTACCTTGACATCAAGATCATAGAATTTCTGCTCAATGATCCTCTCCAAGCTCTCCTGGTTTTGAGTCAGGGTGGCCAAGCCCTTCTCAATCCTCAAGGTAGGTTGGATCAGATATCCAAGCTGATCTTGCTTGCTCTTCAAGAACACTTGATATGCCTCTTCAGCAGTTGGCATCCTTGCAACTTTCTCTACCCTTGCCTTCTCTCTCTTCTCATGTGCTTGAACTGATGATGGATCTTCCTCAGTCATGACAACAATGTTGTCCTCAAAGTCTGGCCTGAGGGGTAAATGCTCTTTGTCCAATAGATATGTGCATGTGCCCATCTTGGAGTTGATGAACACCTGAATTTGTGGAGCATACCCACAAGATCTCTTCTGATCTGCAGCTGTCCTCTTGATTGTTTCCACAATCAGACTCATCACTTTGAACTTTTGAGGAACATCAAATATATGCAAAAAGTTGATGGAGTGTCCTCTGATCATTCTGTGATCACCTGACTTTGGCAACAGAGTGTGCCTCAGAATGGTATTGATTGTAGGCAGGCCTGACAGTAAGTGCTTCATAGAGCCAGACTTGTGAGTCTCCAGGTCTGCATCAGGAATCTCCTTGTACATGCTGGCCATTGAGTTGTGATCCTTCTTCTTCTTGGCATAGACATCCAAGTCATCTTCATGAGCTTCTGGAGCATTGATCAATCTAGCCCACTCATCAACTGTAGACTGGTACCTTGTACCTTCTGACATCCATACGATTCTGCCATCTGGATAGAAATGAGCAGTAGAATAGAATTGCATGATCAGCTCATCATTCCACTTGGTGAGCTTTTGGCCAACAAACTTGTCAACCTCACATGCCTTGAAGCAGTCATAAACACCTGGGAAGTGATCTTCATTCTCTCTTATGTAGGTCCAGTCCACCCATCTCATGTCACACACTATGGGCTTCTTGTCAAGCAGGATAGTCTCATAGAAATCTTGTTGTTCCTTTGTGTGGAACCTATAATCCACAGCAGTTCTCCTCCTGATAGCATATGGGTCAGCCTTTCTCCACTGTCTCAGTCCTGCATCCTTCCTGATTCTCATATCTTCTGCAATAGGATGTGCATCCTTATGGTCAGGGATCTTTGGCTTTAGCTTCCCTAGCACTTGGGCTTCAGCTTCCTCTTCTTCAGTCTCAGGCACTGGGGCCTTGTTCTTCTCCTCAGCAGGTATGTTCCTGGTACTCCTCTTGGGTGCAGTCTTGGCAACTGGAGCAGCAGCTTTGGGAGCAGTTTTGGGCTTAGCAGCAGCCCCTGACTTTATAGCATCTCCCATGAGCTTCTGTGCCTTAGGTGCTGGAGCAGCATCCTCATCATCTTCAGAGGGATCTCTCATCATGGAGGACTTCCCAATGACTCTGGCAATGGTCTTATTGACCCTTTCCTTCCTCTTCTTGCCTTCACCTCCTTCTTTGGGCTCAAGAGTGAACTCCATTGTCTCTTGAGTAGAGGCTCTGGCCTTTGACATAGGAATTCTCCTTGTTGGTGCCTTCTTATTCAGCCCTGGCTTACTTGCAGCAGCTGTGCAATACTCCTTCTTCAGCACCTTCTTTTTGGAGCTTACTTCCTCCTCAGTGGCCACATAGTCCTCATCCTCAGATTCTGAGGTTCTCTTCTTCCTAGATCTGGTGGCTGCCTTTGGCAAGTTGCTTGGAGTGCTCCTGCTGCCATCATCAGAAGTGCTAGAGGGATCTGAGCCCTCACTCATCTGCACATGTTCCTCTGACCTGTTCTGACTGTCACTTTGATCAGACATCTTGCAGGCAAACTATCAGCAGACCCTATGAATAGGTTGTAGATGAGGTAGAGTAGATGAGCATCACAAAGTACAGAGGTTTTGCAAAACAAATTGAGTCAAAAATCTTAGTTTTAGTTCTCTGCAGAAGTGATCTCGGAGCTATCGGTGATACCAAAGCAACACTTGGAACCTAAACTAGTGAACTCGGTTGGGCCGAGTCACAGTTCGATGGCACCAAGATTGCTAGGGCTTCACAGAATCTTGAACTCGGTCACACCGATTTGCACGTTTCGGTCAGACCGAAAAGCGCATGTGCAATGGCCTAAGCCGAATCGGTGAGACCGATTTCTACATGTCAGTCGGTCCGAGATGAGTTCTGCGGAGAGCTAACCCTAAAGTTTTCGAATCAATCTAGACCTAAGGAAGTTTTAGCTGGATAGATTAATCACATTCGTGGCAAGAAACATGGCATTGTCCTTGTGCTAGGAATCGGAGTGAAAAAGACAGCACAAGGGGTCGAACACTTACCCTAGAGCAGCGAGTGTTCGCTACGGCGGCGGCGGCGGAGCAGATTCCGTCGACGGCGGCAGAGTCCAATGGAGGGAGGTCGTTGGCGGCGAGGAGGTGATCCGGAGACCCGAGGAGGCAGAGCAGGACACGCGCGGGCTGAGAGAATTTGAAGAAATTTCCAAAGTCTCACCCGTGGTTATTTATATCCCGACCCTGTCAGTGTGACCGAGTGGAACAACTCGTTGGCACCAAGATTGCAGAATCGCAAGCGGTTGCTGCAACTCAGTGTGACCGAAGTGTTCAAATCGGTTGCACCGAGATGAAAACCTAGATCAACTTAGTGAACTCGGTTTGGCCAAAATTGATTTCTCGGTCAGACCGAAATGCACAAAGAGGTTTTGGAAGTTTAAGTCTATGATGAATCGGGGACTCCGAGTGCTCCTCACACAGAGTGGTTCGAATATGACTTGATCAAACTTTGTGATGTAGCATGAATAGAGTTTGAGACGAGAAAAGCATAGATAGCTAGAGAAGGTTCTTAGGCATTCTTGTCCATCCATTTGGCAAAAAGAAAAACCAAACAATCAAAGCAACAAGTGGATGTCCTCGAATGAGTAAAATATGCAACCAACATGCTCACACAATAAAATGACAAATGAAATATGTGACAAAGCATGAACAATCACTCTAGCATCTATCAAGCAATTTGGCAATGACTAGGTCATCTATATATGAGTATATTGACTTAGGAGTCAAATGAGAACATTTGATCATAGGTCATACTCATCGTTTAAGCACAAGTGGGGTTGCCACTTTTACATAAAGCATTGTTGTGTTCACATCATTAGAGTTGCTTTAGCTCAATTGATTAGAGTAAAGCTCCCCCTAGATGTGATATCCCCTTAAGAGGGATGAACTAACCTTGGGTTTCGTCGATGATGACTTCATGTAGGTGTTGAAGATGTAGATGCTCAATGTTGATGTAGATCATTCGGAGCAATCCTTTGGAGTGAGTTGCACTTTCAATACCTACACGGGTTAGTCCCACAAGGAACAAACAAGGATATCCATAGACATAGAGTGATGTTCACATGAGATGATGTCCATGAATGCATTAGGTTACCTTGTCCCTTGTCTTACCAACAAGAGGGTTTGTGACTCCTTGAACTAGTGCAAGATATGGAAGTTGTTTGCACTTGTCCTTGCCGAAATGATAAGAGTGAAGTATGTTGGCGGAGTCACCCTCAAGAACTCTCTAGTTCTTCTTCTTAGGGATCCACACCATCTTGATGGGAATCCTTGGAGTTGTAGTCGTACTTGATGAAGTGGAACTTGGTGTAGTCTTGGGAACCCACTTGACCAAGGCTTTAGGAGCTTCTTCAAATGCACCAATCTCCTCTTGAAGCTTGTCCTTGCCTTTTAGCTTGTGGTCTTGTGGTGGAATATCATCTTGAGCTTGTGTTCCTTGGAAAGAAGTAGGATCATACTTCTCTTGTTGTGGAACAAACTTCATCTTGGGATATTGATCTTCTTCTCACTCAACTCCATTGGCATTGAACTTTCGTTCAAAACCAACACCTTGATTCTTCCGGTGTCTTCCTTGCTTGCGTACAATTTCCTCAAATTGCTTACTTCCGACAAGACTCTTGTAAACACCTTTATCTATAATTCCCTTCAATAAGCTATTTTCTTGCTCAAGTGTAACTTGGCTAAGAGAGTCATTAGTGGAATCAAGAGAACTACTAGAAGCAACAACATTGGATTTAGCATGATTGTTGTTACTACTAGAAGAAGAATCTTTCTTGTTCTTATTGCTAGATTTAACTTGTGGCATGTAAGTAGACAAGAGTAAACGCTTGGCAATGTAAGAAGAACTTTTCTTGCGAAGATCGTCATTGATTGCTTTTAAGAACTCATGCTCTTGCTCAAGGTTGAGCTTTTCAAAGCGTAGCGTCTCATGAGTCTTCAAAAGTTCTCGATGATCTTCCAAGGTAGTTTCATGAGCTAACTTAAGAGTGGTTAGTTCTTTAGTTAGATGCTCAATCTTCTTCTTATCATCGTCATTCATTTTACCTTGATTATCATGATTAATAGCAAGTTCATCATAGTTCTCATAACTAGAGTTGTCAACAAGTAAATCATCATCTCCTAGCAAATCATCTTCATCACTATTAAAATCAACATACTCGGGGTGTGTTACCTTTGGACCCTTGGCCATGAAGCATCTTCCAATTCCTTCATTTGGTGAGTCAAATATGTCATAGGAGTTGGTTGACACAAGTGCTAGACCGGCAACACCTTCATCTTGAGTATATTCGGAGTCGGAGTGATAACTTCTTTCAGAGTGATGGTCGGAGTCGGAGCCGGATACCCATTCACCAACATGAGCTTGATGTCTTCTTTTTGTGTAGCTCTTTGATGATTTGTCCTTCCTTTCCAAATCCTTGCTTCTCCGAGAGGGTCTTCGTTCATAACGATCATCTCTACTCCTTCTCTCTCTTGGTGGTGATTCTTCTCTTCTACTTCTTCTCTTGGGAGAATCTTCTCTTCTTTTGTAGGGAGCCGTACACTCATTTGAGTAGTGTCCGGGTCTTCCATGATTGTAGCAATTCCGTTCATAACTTGAAGACCTCTTGTCATTATAGGACCTTGACTTGGAGCTTCTTTCATTGCTTCTACTCTTGTAGAATTTGTTGAAGTTCTTCACCATTAGGCTAAATTCTTTATTGAAGGTTTGTTTCTCACTTGTTGATGTGGGAGCATCACACGAGGCTTTGTAAGCACCACTTGACTTGTTGTGAAGCTCTTCCTTATCCTTAAGTGACATCTCATGAGCAACAATTCTTCCAATGACTTCCGTTGGCTTGAGATCTTTGTAGTTGGGCATCATTTGGATCAATGTGCACACGGTATCATATTTTCCATCCAAGGCTCTTAGGATCTTCTTGATGATGAATCTATCGGTCATCTCTTCACTTCCTAAGCCGGCAATCTCATTTGTGATGAGAGCAAGCCTAGAGTACATTTCAGCGACACCTTCAACATCCTTCATTTTGAACTTGTCAAGTTGACTTTGAAGCACATCCAATTTGGATTCCTTGACGGAGTCGGTACCCTCGTGCATATCAATCAAAGTATCCCAAATTTCCTTTGCATTCTCAAGACGGCTGATTTTGTTGAACTCTTCGGGGCACAATCCGTTGAAGAGAATATCACAAGCTTGAGCGTTGTATTGGAGCATCTTCAACTCTTCCGCAGTAGCTTCACGGTTCGGTTCTTTCCCATCAAAGAATTCACCTTGCAAGCCAATACATACAATAGCCCAAACGGCGGGGTTATGTCCAAGAATATGCATTTTCATCTTATGCTTCCAACTAGCAAAATTAGTACCATCAAAGTAAGGACCTCTACGGTGGTAATTTCCCTCGCTAGACGCCATACTCTCCTAGGTTGTGAAACCAAGGCTATGATCACCAAAAGCTATGGAAATCAAACCAAATGGAGACCAAAGCTCTGATACCAATTGTAGGATCGAAAGTATGTCTAGAGGGGGGTGATTAGACTACTTGACCAAATAAAAATCTAGCCTTTTCCCAATTTTAAGTCTTGGCAGATTTTAGCAACTTAGCACAAATCAAGTGATCAACCTACACATGCAATTCTAAGAGTATAGCAGCGGAATGTAAAACAATTGCATATGAAGGTAAAGGGAGGAGTTTGGAGGGAGTAAACGCAATGTAGACACGGAGATTTTTTATCCGTGGTTCTGATAGGTGGTGTTATCGTACATCCACGTTGATGGAGACTTCAACCCATGAAGGGTAACGGCTGCGCGAGTCCACGGAGGGCTCCACCCACGAAGGGTCCACGAAGAAGCAACCTTGTCTATCCCACCATGGCCATCGCCCACGAAGGACTTGCCTCACTAGGGTAGATCTTCACAAAGTAGGCGATCTCCTTGCCCGTACAAACTCCTTGGTTCAACTCCACAATCTTGACGGAGGCTCCCAAGTGACACCTAGCCAATCTAGGAGACACCACTCTCCAAAAGATAATAGATGGTGTTTTGATGATGAACTCCTTGCTCTTGTGCTTCAAATGATAGTCTCCCCAACACTCAACTCTCTCTCATAGGATTGGATTTGGTAGAAAGATGATTTGAGTGGAAAGCAACTTGGGGAAGGCTAGAGATCAAGATTTATGTGGTTGGAATGGAATATCTTGGTCTCAACACAAGTGTAGGTGGTTCTCTCTCAGAAAATGTATGTTGGAAGTGTAGGCATGTTCTGATGGCTCTCTCCACGAATGAAGAGTGGGTGGAGGGGTATATATAGCCTCCACACAAAATTTAACTGTTACACAGAAATCACCAAACTCGGTGGGACCGAATCAGAAAACTCGGTCAGACTGATTTGGTTCAAAATGTGAATGTTAGGATTTTCGGTGGGGCCGATACGTCAACTCGGTGGGACCGATTCCATTAGGGTTAGGGCATAACGTAATCTCGGTGAGACCGATTACACAAACTCGGTGGGACCGCTTTTAGTAATAAGCAAAAAGAGAGTTGGTCAGGCAAACTCGATGGGACCGATTCGCTCATATCGGTTAGACCGAAACATTACGAAGGGGAAACAGAGAGTTTGCATTGCAATCTCGGTGGGACCGATCGCTCATATCGGTTGGACCAAAATGTGACGAAGGGAAATAGAGAGGTTGCAATCCCATCTCGGTGAGACCGAGATCCCTATCGGTGAGACCGAAGTGACTAGGGTTTGTGGTAGTGGCTATGTCAAGTGAACTCGGTGGCGCCAGATAGAAAGTTTCAGTGGGGCCGAGTTTGACTTTTGGTTTGGGACATATGTGGATATGAGAAAGTAGTTGAGGGTTTTTGGAGCATATCACTAAGCATTTTGAGCAAGTAACTCATTAAGCAACACCTCACCCCCTTTTGATAGTATTGGCTTTTCCTATGGACTCAATGTGATCTTGGGTCACTAAAAGTAAAATGTAGATAGCTCAATGAGCTATATGTTGTTAATCATTACCAAAACCACCCAGGGATAGTTGCACTTTCAATCTCCCCCTTTCTGGTAATTGATGACAACATATAGATCAAAGCTTCGACAAATGATAATAAGATTGAAATACATTGTCGCTTTGAGAAGTATGTGATAAGCAAGAGCTCCCACTAAATTTGTGCATTATTTGAAATTTGCTTTTGAATGCAAATGCACAATCGATTAGGATCATGGGTTACTCTTCCATAGTACCTCTGCTTCCCTCTGCGAAGGGCCTATCTTTTACTTTTATGTATTTACTTTTATGCAAGAGTCAAAGTACCTCTCTATTCCTTTTTATTTTTCTCTTTTGGCAAGCACCATGTGGTAAGGAAAGATCTAGGCACATATATCCAGCTGGATATGGGTGGGCATGAGTTATTATTGTTGACATCACCCTTGTGGTGAATATGTTGGGAGGCGAAACTATAAGCCCCTATCTTTCTATGTATCCGGTTGAAACTTTTTGCTCATGTGTATACGGTGAGTGTTAGCAATCATAGAAGACTATATGATGGTTGAGTATGTGGACTTGCCAAAAGTCTCCGAAGTGACCCTTCGTGAAAAGATGATGAATTGTAGTTGCAAGGTTGACTGAGAACATAGTTTGTTGGTTTTTAATAGAGTTTATGCTTTATACTTCGATGTTGTGATGAATTGTTACTTGTTCATGAGAAGTTTATGATAAAAGTTATGTGATAAAAGTTCTATAATAAAGTTTCTTGCTGTTATAGTAATATACATGATGCTTCTATGTCCATATTTTGTTTTATCGACACCTCTCTCTAAGCATGTGGACATGTTTTTCGATTTTGATTTCCGCTTGAGGACAAGCGAGGTCTAAGCTTGGGGGAGTTGATACGTCCATTTTGCATCATGTTTTCCTACTGTTATTTATGATGTTTTTATGCATAATAATGCTTTATGGAGTAATTCTAATGCCTTTTCTCTCATAATATGCAAGGTTCACACAAACAGGGAGAATACCGGCAACTGGAATTCTGGACCTAAAAAAGCTACGTCAGGCCACCTATTCTGCACAACTCCAAATGAGCTGAAACTTCACGGAGAATTTTTATGAGGCGGAACTTGGGCAGGAGCGCTTTTGCCCTCCGGAGGAGCGATTCCGCCCGGGGAACCTCCCTCCCGGAGGGGGAAATTGGAGGAAATATGCCCTAGAGGCAATAATAAAGTTGTTATTTTATTTCCTTATTCATGATAAATGTTTATTATTCATGCTAGAATTGTATTGATTGGAAACCTGAATACATGTGTGAATACATAGACAAACAATGTGTCCCTAGTGAGCCTCTACTTGACTAGCTCGTTGATCAAAGATGGTTATGGTTTCCTGACCATGGACTTAGTTGTCATTTGATAACGCGATCACATCATTAGGAGAATGATGTGATGGACATGACCCATCCGTTAGCTTAGCATATTGATCGTTCAGTTTTATTGCTATTGCTTTCTTCATGTCATATACATATTTCTTTGACTATGAGATTATGCAACTCCCGAATACCGGAGGAATACGTTGTGTGCTATCAAACGTCACAACGTAACTGGGGATTATAAAGATGCTCTATAGGTATCTCTGAAGGTGTTTGTTGGGTTAGCATAGATCGAGATTAGGATTTGTCACTCCGAGTATCGGAGAGGTATCTGTGGGCCCTCTCGGTAATACACATGATAAGAAGCCTTGCAAGCAAAGTGACTAATGACTTAGTTGCGGGATGATGTATTACGAAACGAGTAAAGATACTTGCCGGTAACGAGATTGAACTAGGTATGAAGATACCGACGATCGAATGTCGGGCAAGTAACATACCGATGACAAAGGGAATAACGTATGTTGTCATTACGGTTCGACCAATAAAGATCTTCGTAGAATATGTACGAACCAATATCAGCATCCAGGTTCCGCTGTTGGTTATTGACCGGAGAGGTGTCTCGGTCATGTCTACATAGTTCTCGAACCCGTAGGGTCCGCACGCTTAACGTTCGATGACAATTTAGTATTGTATGAGTTATGTGATTTGGTGACTGAATGTTGTTTGGAGTCCCGAATGAGATCACAGACATGACGAGGAGTCTCGAAATGGTCGAGAAGTAAAGATTGATATACATGATGATAGTATTCGGACACAGGAATTGTTCTGGGTAATATCGGGTATTTATCAGAGTACCGGGGGGGTTGCCGGAACCCCCGGGGGGGAAGATATGGGCCATAGCCCATATGGGCCATAAAAGGGGAGCGCACCAGCCCACAAGGGGTGGCGCACCCCCCCCCCCTTAGGCATGTGGCCTAATTGGAGAAGGAGGAGAAGGGGTTCGGCCCCCCCTTCCTTCTCTCCTTCCCCCTTCGCTTTTCTCTCCAGCAAAAGAAGGAAGGGGGGAGGTCGAATTGGAGGAGGCCCCCAAGTAGGATTCCTCCTACTTGGGGCGCCGCCTTGCTGCTCCCCTCCCCTTCCACCTATATATACGTGGGGAGGGGGCGCCTAGAACACACACCAGCAATTGTTAGCCATGTGGGGCGCCGCCCTCCATAGTTTACGCCTCCGGTCATATCTTCGTAGTGCTTAGGCGAAGCCCTGCGCAGATCACTTAACCATCACCGTCACCATGCCGTCGTGCTGACATAACTCATCTTCTTCCTTGACACCTTTGCTAGATCAATAGGACGAGGGACATCATCGAGCTGAACGTGTGCAGAACTCGGAGGTGATGTACGTTCGGTGCTTGATCGGTTGGATCTAGAAGAAGTTCGACTACATCAACCGCGTTGTCAAACGCTTCCGCTTTTGGTCTACAAGGGTACGTAGACACACTCTCCCCCTCTCATTGATATGCATCTCCTAGATAGATCTTGCGTGAGCGTAGGAATTTTTTTGAAATTGCATGCTACGTTCCCCAATAGTGGCATCCGAGCCAGGTCTATGCGTAGATAATATGCACGAGTAGAACACAAAGAGTTGTGAGCGGTGATCGCCATACTGCTTACCACCAATGTCTTATTTTGATTCGGCGGTATTGTTGGATGAATCGGCCCGGACCAAACTTACATGACCACGTTCATGAGACCGGTTCCACCGACAGACATGCAACTAGTTTTGCATAAAGGTGGCTGGCGGGTATCTGTTTCTCCTACTTTAGTTGAATCGAATTTGTCTGCGGTTGGTCCTTGTTGAAGGTTAAAACAACAAACTTTAAATCAACGTTTTGGTTTTGATGCGTAGGTAAGAACGATTCTTGCTAGAAGCCCGTAGCAGGCACGTAAAACTTGCGACAACAAAGTAGAGGACGTCTAACTTGTTTTTGCAGGGCATGCTGTGATGTGATATGGTCAAGACATGATGCGATATACGTTATTGTATGAGATGATTATGTTTTGTAAAAGTTATCGGCAACCGGCAGGAGCCTTATGGTTGTCTCTTTATTGTATGAAATGCAAACACCATGTAATTGCTTTACTTTATCACTATGCGTTAGCAATAGTTGTAGAAGCAATAGTTGGCGAGACGACCACGACGCTACGATGGAGATCAAGGTGTCGATCCGGTGAGGATGGAGATCATGACGGTGCTTTGGAGATGGAGACCAAAAGCACAAGATGATGATGGCCATATCATGTCACATATTTTGATTGCATGTGATGTTTATCTTTTATGCATCTTATTTTGCTTAGTACGACGGTAGCATGATAAGATGATCCCTTAACTAAAAATTTCAAGGTATAAGTGTTCTCCCTGAGTATGCACCATTGCGAAAGTTCGTCGTGTTGAGATACCACATGATGATCGGATGTGATAGACTCAACGTTCACATACAACGGGTGCAAGACAGTTTTGCACATGCGGAATGCTCAGGTCAAACTTGATGAGCCTGGCATGTACAGACATGGCCTCAGAACACTGGAGACCGAAAGGTCGAACGTGAATCATATAGTAGATATGATCAACATAGAGATGTTCACCATTGAAGACTACTCCATCTCACGTGATGATCAGACATGGTTTAGTTGATTTGAATCACGTATCATTTAGATGACTTGAGGGATGTCAATATAGGTTGGAGTTCTTAAGTAATTTGATTAATTGAACTTAATTTATCATGAACTTAGTCCTGATAGTTTTTGCATATCTATGTTGTAGATCAATGACCCGTGCTACCGTTCCCTTGAATTTTAATGCGTTCCTAGAGAAAGCTAAGTTGAAAGATGATGGTCGCAACTACACGGACTGGGTCCATAACTTGAGGATTATCCTCATTGCTGCACAGAAGAATTATGTCCTTTGATGCACCACTAGGTGAGAGGCCTGCTGCAGGAGCAGATGCTGATGTTATGAACGTTTGGCAAGCTCGATCTGATGAATACTCGATAGTTCACTGTGCCATGCTTTACGACTTAGAATCGGGACTTCAAAGACGTTTTGAACGTCATGGACCATATGAGATGTTCTAGGAGTTGAAGTTAATATTTCAAGGAAATGCCCGAGTTGAGAGATATGAAGTCTCCAACAAGTTCTATAGGTGCAATATGGAGGAGAACAGTTCTGTCAGTGAACACATACTCAAAATGTTTGGGTATCATAATCACTTGACTCAGCTGGGAGTTAATCTTCCAGATGATAGTGTTATTGACAGAGTTCTCCAATCACTGCCACCAAGCTACAAAGGCTTCGTGATGAACTATTATATGCAAGGGATGGATAAGACAATTCCCGAGCTCTTCACAATGCTCAAAATTGCGGAGGTAGAAATCAATAAGGAGCATCAAGTGTTGGTGGTTAACAAGACCACTAGTTTCAAGAAAAAGGGCAAAGGAAAGAAGGGGAACTTCAAGAAGAATGGCAAGCAAGTTACCACTCCCGGGAAGAAGCCAAAGCTGGACCTAAGCCGGAAACTGAGTGCTTCTACTGCAAAGGGACTGGTCATTGGAAGCGAAACTGCCCCAAGTATTTAGCGGATAAGAAGGATGGCAAAGTGAACAAAGGTATATTTGATATACATGTTATTGATGTGTACCTTACTAATGCTCGTAGTAGCGCCTGCGTATTTGATACTGGTTTGGTTGCTCATATTTGTAACTCAAAACAGGGGCTACGGATTAAATGAGGATTGGCTAAGGATGAGGTGATGATGCACGTCGGGAATGGTTCCAAGGTCGATGTGATCGCCGTCGGCACGCTACCTCTACATCTACCTTCGGGGTTAGTTTTAGACATGAATACTTGTTATTGGTGCCAGCGTTGAGCATGAACATTATATCTGGATCTTGTTTAGTGCGAGATGGTTATTCATTTAAATCAGAGAATAATGGTTGTTCTATTTGTATGAGTAATATCTTTTATGGTCATGCACCCTTGAAGAGTGGTCTATTTTTGTTGAATCTCGATTGTGGTGATACACATATTCATAACATTGATGCCAAAAGATGCAAAGTTGATAATGATAGTGCAACATATTGGTGGCACTACCGTTTAGGTCATATTGGTGTAAAGCGCACGCATGAAGAAACTCCATGCAGATGGGCTTTTGGAATCACTTGATTATGAATCATTTGATACTTGCGAACCATGCCTCATGGGCAGGATGACTAAAAATCCGTTCTCCGGAACAATAGAGAGAGAGCTAATGACTTATTGGAAATAATACATACCGATGTATGCGGTCCGATGAGTGTTGAAGCTCGCGGCGGGTATCGTTATTTTCTGACCTTCACAAATGATTTGAGTAGATATGGGTATATCTACTTAATGAAACACAAGTCTGAAACATTTGAAAAGTTCAAAGAATTTCAGAGTGAAGTGGAGAATCATCATAACAAGAAAATAAAGTTTCTATGATCTCATCGCGGAAGCAAATATTTGAGTTACGAGTTTGCCCTTCATTTAAAACTATGTGGAATAGTTTCACAACTCACGCCACTTGGAATACCACAGCGTAATGGTGTGTCCAAACGTCGTAATCGTACTTTATTAGATATGGTGCGTTCTATGATGTCTCTTACCGATTTACCACTATAGTTTTGGGGTTATGCATTAGAGACAGCTGCATTCACGTTAAATAGGGCACCGTCTAAATCCGTTGAGACGACTCCGTATGAACTGTGGTTTGGCAAGAAAGCTAAGTTGTCATTTCTTAAAGTTTGGGGCTGCGACACTTATGTCAAAAGGTTTCAGCCTGATAAACTCGAACCCAAATCGGAGAAGTGCGTCTTCACAGGATACCCTAAGGAAACAATTGGGTACACCTTCTACCAGAAATCCGAAGGCAAGATATTTGTTGCCAAGAATGGAAACTTTCTAGAGAAGGAGTTTCTCTCAAAAGAAGTGAGTGGGAGGAAAGTAGAACTTGATGAGGTAATTGTACCTTCTCTCGAATTTGAAAGTAGCTCATCACAAAAAATGGTTCCCGTGATACCTACACCAACTAGAGAGGAAGCTAATGATAATGATCATGAAACTTAAGATCAAGTTACTACCGAACCTCGTAGGTCAACCAGAGCACGTTCCACAACAGAGTGGTACGGTAATCCTGTTTTGGAAGTCATGTTACTAGACCATGATGAACCTACGAACTATGAAGAAGTGATGATGAGCCCAGATTCCAATAAATGGCTTGAGGCCATGAAATGTGAGATAGGATCCATGTATGAGAACAAAGTGTGGACTTTGGTTGACTTGCCCGATGATCGGCGAGCCATAGAGAATAAATGGATCTTCAAGAAGAAGACTGACGCTGATGGTAATGCTACTGTCTACAAAGCTCGACTTGTCGCGAAAGGTTTTCGACAAGTTCAAGGAGTTGACTACGATGAGACTTTCTCACCCGTAGCGATGCTTAAGTCTGTCTGAATCATGTTAGCAATTGCCGCATTTTATGATTATGAAATCTGGCAAATGAACGTCAAAACTGCATTCCTTAATGGATTTCTTAAAGAAGAGGTGTATATGATGCAACCAGAAGGTTTTGTCGATCCTAAAGGTGCTAACAAAGTGTGCAAGCTCCGGCGATCCATCTATGGACTGGTGCAAGCATCTCAGAGTTGGAATATACGCTTTGATGAGGTGATCAAAGCATATGGTTTTATACAGACTTTCGGAGAAGCCTGTATTTACAAGAAAGTGAGTGGGAGCTCTGTAGCATTTCTAATATTATATGTGGATGACATATTGTTGATTGGAAATGATGTAGAATTTCTGGATAGCATAAAAGGATACTTGAATAAAAGTTTTTCAATGAAAGACCTCGGTGAAGCTGCTTATATATTGGGCATCAAGATCTATAGAGATAGATCAAGACGCTTAATAGGACTTTCACAAAGCACATACCTTGATAAAGTTTTGAAGAAGTTAAAAAAGGATCAGTCAAAGAAAGGGTTCTTGCCTATGTTACAAGGTGTGAAGTTAAGTCAGACTCAATGCCCAACCACTACAGAAGATAGAGAGAAAATGAGAGTCATTCCCTTTGCCTCAGCCATAAGTTCTATCATGTATGCTATGATGTGTACCAGACCTGTTGTGTGCCTTGCTATAAGTTTAGCAGGGATGTACCAAAGTAATCCAGGAGTGGATCACTGGACAACGGTCAAGAACATCCTGAAGTACCTGAAAAGGACTAAGGATATGTTTCTCGTTTATGGAGGTGACAAAGAGCTCGTCGTAAATGGTTACGTCGATGCTAGCTTTGACACTGATCTGGATGACTCTAAGTCACAAACCGGATACATATTTATATTGAATGGTGGAGCTGTCAGTTGGTGCAGTCCCAAGCAGAGCATCGTGGTGGGATCTACGTGTGAAGCGGAGTACATAGCTGCTTAGGAAGCAGCAAATGAAGGAGTTCATATCCGATCCAGGTGTAATACCTAGTGCATGGGGTCCAATGAAAATCTTTTGTGACAATACTGGAGCAATTGCCTTGGCGAAGGAATCCAGATTTCACAAAAGAACCAAACACATCAAGAGACGCTTCAAGTCCATCCGTGATCATGTCAAGGAGGGAGACATAGAGATTTGCAAAATACATACGGATCTGAATGTGGCAGACCCGTTGACTAAGCCTCTTCCACGAGCAAAACATGATCAGCACCAAGACTCCATGGGTGTTAGAATCATTACAATGTAATCTAGATTATTGACTCTAGTGCAAGTGGGAGACTGAAGGAAATATGCCCTAGAGGCAATAATAAAGTTGTTATTTTATATTTCCTTGTTCATGATAAATGTTTATTATTCATGCTAGAATTGTATTGATCGGAAACCTTAATACATGTGTGAATACATATACAAACATTGTGTCCCTAGTGAGCCTCTACTTGACTAGCTCGTTGATCAAAGATGGTTAAGGTTTCCTGACCATGGACATGAGTTTTCATTTGATAACGGGATCACATCATTAGGAGAATGATGTGAATGACATGACCCATCCGTTAGCTTAGCATATTGATCGTTCAGTTTTATTGCTATTGCTTTCTTCATGTCATATACATATTCCTTTGACTATGAGATTATGCAACTCCCGAATACCGGAGGAATAACTTGTGTGCTATCAAACTTCACAACGTAACTGGGTGATTATAAAGATGCTTTCTTCATGTCATATACATATTCCTTTGACTATGAGACGTGTCTCGGTCATGTCTACATAGTTCTCGAACCGGTAGGGTCCGCACGCTTAACGTTCGATGACGATTTAGTATTGTATGAGTTATGTGATTTGGTGACCGAATGTTGTTCAGAGTCCTGAATGAGATCACGGACATGACGAGGAGTCTCGAAATGGTCGAGAAGTATAGATTGATATATAGGATGATAGTATTCGGACACTGGAATTGTTCCGGTTAGTATCGGGTATTTATCGGAGTACCAGGAGGGTTACTGGAACCCCCGGGGGGAAGATATGGGCCATATGGGCCAGAAAAGGGGAGCACTCTAGCCCACAAGGGGTGGCGCGCCCCCCTTAGGCATGTGGCCGAATTGGAGAAGGAGGAGAAGGGGTTCGGCCCCCCTTCCTTCTCTCCTTCCCCCTTCCCTTTTCTTTGTGGCAAAAGAAGGAAGGGGGATGCCGAATTGGAGGAGGCCCCCAAGTAGGATTCCTCCTACTTGGGGCGCCCCCTTGCTGCTCCCCTCCCCCTCCCACCTATATATACATGGGGAGGGGGCGCCTAGAACACACACCAACAATCGTTAGCAGTGTGCGGCGCCCCCTCCACAGTTTACGCCTCCGGTCATATCTTCATAGTGCTTAGGCGAAGCCCTGCGTAGATCACTTCACCATCACCGTCACCACGCCGTCATGCTGACGGAACTCGTTTTCTTCCTCGACATCTTTGCTAGATCAAGAGGACGAGGGACGTCATCGAGCTGAACGTGTGCATAACTCGGAGGTGCCGTACGTTCGGTGCTTGATCGGTCGGATCTAGAAGAAGTTCGACTACATCAACTGCGTTGTCAAACGCTTCCGCTTTCGGTCTACGAGGGTACGTAGACACACTCTCCCTCTCTCGTTGCTCTGCATCTCCTAGATAGATCTTGCGTGAGCGTAGGAATTTTTTTAAAATTGCATGCTACGTTCCCCAACAGAAATCATCGTCATCGTCATCACCAACAACTCTCCCATCTTGGGGAGGGCAATCTCTGTCAACATCTTCAACAGAACCATCTCCTCTTAAACCCTAGTTCATCTCTTGTGTTCAGTCTTTGAATCGGAACCTTAGATTGGTGCTTGTGGGTGACTAGTAGTGTTGATTACATCTTGTAGTTGATTACTATATGGTTTATTTGGTGAGGAAGATTATATGTTCAGATCCATTATGCTATTTAATACCCCTCTGATCTTGAGCATGATTATCATTTGTGAGTAGTTACTTTTGTTCTTGAGGTCACGGGAGAAATCTTGTTGCAAGTAATCATGTGAACTTGATATGTGTTTGATATTTTGATGGTATGTATGTTTTGATTCCCTTAGTGGTGTCATGTGAACATCGACTACATGGCACTTCACCTTGTTAGGGCCTAAGGGAATGCATTGTGGAGTAGTTATTAGATGATGGGTTGCGAGAGTGACAAAAGCTTAAACCCTAGTTTATGCACTACTTCGTAAGGGACTTATTTGGATCCAAAAGTTTAATGCGATGGTTAGATTTTATCTTAATACCGCGGACGCTTGCGAGGGGGTTAATCATAAGTAGGAGGTTTGTTCAAGTAAGAACAACAACTAAGCACCGGTCCACCCACATATCAAATTATCAAAGTAGCGAACACGAATCAAACCAACATGATGAAAGTGACTAGATGAAATTCCCGTGTACCCTCAAGAACGCTTTGCTTATCATAAGAGACCGTTTTGGCCTGTCCTTTGCCATAAAAGGATTGGGCTACCTTGCTACATATTATTTGCCGTTACCGTTACTTGCTCTTTACAAATTATCTTACTATCAAACTACTCGTTACTTATAATTTCAGTGCTTGCAGAGAATACCTTGCTGAAAACCACTTGTCATTTCCTTCTGCTCCTCGTTGGGTTCAACACTCTTACTTATCGAAAGGACTACGATTGATCCCCTATACTTGTGGGTCATCAGTCGTCCTAGAGCAGGTGGAGGAACACAATGACCTTTAAAAGACATGAGACGTACTTTATCTCATGAGTCCGCTAGGAGGTCCATGATTCAAGAAACTCACTCGTGGTCGCTTCATGTGGATGAGCATCTATGGTTAGACACACACACACACACATCGCCACTTTCCAACCGTCTGTGTATGTGGGCTGAAGAGTTCCTTCGCCGATCCCTACCGACTTCATCAAGGCGTGAGAGTCAGCCTCTCGCCCATCATGATCACATTGATCCTACCTTGACGATGGGTCCACTTTGGAGGGAGTTCCAATTGACGAGACGAAGGAGGACCCAGAGGAGTTTGTTCCAGGTGATGACAAATAGGAAGACATCTTGATCCACGAGGTTCGAGCTTAGAATTGTAGGTCATGCATGCCCATAAGTTAATCGAGTCATATGTACCTGATAACTTAGTGGAGTCATGTATGATTTATATGGAAACCATGTCATGATGTCACGGCAATTGTACGAAGTCTTTTGTAATGCAAACCACACATCGGCCTTACAACACAATGTAGTGGTTAATTTGCAAAACAAAGCAAGACAATTATTTATGGTGATGTGTACGTGCTTGGAGCAGATGACCAGGAACATTTTTACTTCACATGAGTGGCGACATAGCCTCTCGATAGGCCCTCCACCCACTACGTCTTAGGTAGTGCTTTGGTCTTGTACGACGTTTTCAGTTTTTTTTAGTGTGTGCGTGCGTGTGTTGAGCTTTGTTGTGTACATCCTAATTATGAAGATGTGTGGTGTTTTGATCCCATGCTTTGTATTCGCTTGGTACTACATTTTAATTTAATAAAAGTGTCATTTTTAAAAAATAAATAAAAGATGCATACTCAGTTTATTCCAGCTTAACTTCTAACCGACCTCAGGCGCCTTTCATTAATCCGAAGAACACGTTGTATCCATGATTTTACAATGGCTGATGTTTAGGCTGCCTAGCTTCAATAGCATAGGACAGTGGTCACCAACCTAAACGAGACCTGCCATTACGAGCCATGACATGGCTTAAGCTCTAGCTGCATTATTGTGAGCCCTACTAGTAAGCTCCCGAAATATGATGTATAGCTATCTGGGTGTGGCTACTTAGTAAGAAAAATCCTGGATACACCACTGTACGAGTACTACATTAATTGAAGAGAGAAAAACAATAAATGTTGGGACGTGGACGTACGTGCCTGTGTGAGTCGCGCGCAAGCAAACGTAAGAGAGCTCACGCCATTTCGCACTATTGAAAACCTGGGGCGTTGGACACGCTCTAAGTGCAGGCCTTGCGTCGCCAATTATTAAGTGCTGCTTCTGGCATGCTAGCGCGGCGGCTAGCTTCAAGCCTTCAACCGCAAACGAGCGGGAAAGGAAAAGAAGCAAGCGGCTTCCGTCGCCATTTCGCTCGTCGTCTTGCGACGACCGGCGCCCGTGCCATGACCGTCCAGGCCGGCAGTTCCGGTGCTTGGACTGTCATCTGTTGCTCACACACACAGGAGGGGTGCGCACCAAACACACGTCGCTCTCATCTCATGCTGATGACCGGGCGTGCATATAATTGGGTTCCACTGTCCGGTTTTCTCTGCACGCAGCTGTCCCTTTGAAAAGAGCCATTTAGGCGCCACGTGGGTGTAGCTGTTTGGTTCCTGAGAGAGAAATCAACGGCGTTGGGAACGTGATCTGAACTGGACGGCCCATGCGGACAGCCAGCTTCGTCCACGCTCATGGAAGTGCTCACATTCCTTTCTTTTCTCCCGCCCACTCTAGCCAAGCACTCTAGTGCTAGCACTTGTAAATGTGTGCTTGATCGAGACTTTGAGGGCGCATCCCGCTCGATTTTCGTCAACATGGGGTCTCTAGCGTCTACTCTACCCAGACCTCACTGTCCTCTGCTAGTTAGTTATTTCAGTGATTCGTGGATGCACCAACTCCCGCCGACGTCACCAGCTCCTGTAATCAATCAAGCATAACCAGTACTACAGCACTTGGGCACAAATGATGCCCGGCTCTCATGGTGTCTGCCGATCGATCGATCGAAAGCCATCAAGGTGCATGCACGCACACGCCATGGTGCGTGCCGGCCCGGGAAAGAACAATGCCAATAAGTTAACAAGCGTACTACCACTAGTAGTATTAAAACTAATTAGACAAGACTTCTCTGCAAGTGCGGCAACACACACATGTCCGGGGGGGAGGGAGGATTAGCCGGGCAAAGACAAGGAGCGTGTCCCCTCCCCGCGAGGCCATGGATGATGGATCATGGATGTGCTTTCTCATCCGGCCCGGGTGAGGAGCATGAGTGAGTAGTGCTGTGGGTTGGTGGCGCCTTGCCCTCCGTCGGCTCTCTCCTCGGCCATCTTTTGCGTGTTTCTTCTGCCGGTGCCGGCGCACTTTTGTTCTGGTTTTAGGTCGATGGCGACCGGCCTGATTGCTGCCGGAATGAGTGCTCCGGAAATGGCAAAGGGCGCCCACTATGAGTGGCTTAACTTTAGACAATATGACTTCGGTGTGTTTGTTCTTCAGATATATCTGCCTATAGTACTACACTAACTGCGGCGCTGCACTTTCCAGTCACTCAGTATGAGTGGCTTGACTTTAGGCCGTTCGATTGGCCTGGAATGTACAGCTAGTGCCGATCTGCCGGTGCACTCTAAGGGAATTTTCAGCTTAAACGGCTCTCTCAACCCTGATAAGCTATGCCGGTCGTTGTTAACTTGCTAGCTAATCATACCTTCTTTCCAGAAAAATAAAAGCTTGTGATAATACCAGCAAATTGCACTCATTCGAGGCGCAGAAGAAGGCGGAGCCGGCACTGAATGAGCCCACTCGAGTAACCTGTGCTGGTGTTCTTTACACAAAAACAAAGGTGCTCCGCGGGTGATCTTTTAAGCCTTATGCTCCACTTTGCCCGCATGGACATTCAGTCCCAGACCTGCTGAGTGCCCAGCCACACACACACACCCTGCAAGAAGCAGCAGAAACACCAACATTCAGTCCACTCGCACTGCAAGTCTCCACTCTTTTAAGCCTTATGCATTTCCACTTTGCACGAATCAACATTCAGTCCCAGACCTGCTGAGCCACACACACACACTGCAAGAATCAGCAGAATCATGATTAAACTTCAGCTTCAGAAATTCCAGGTGAACATGATCGATGAAATAAAGTGAACCGCGAAGCCATAGTTTGCAGCAAGATTGGCCCGCGGGGCGAATGACAGGGCGCCTTCTTAGCAGAGATTTGAAAACCAGAAACACATGAACATTTCCAGGTGAAAACAAGTGCCAGTGATGGCACGGAAAGCCATGGTTCCACCAAAGGTCATCTTCGTGGAACATCAAAGATGACTTATAAGTTATAACACCATGATACGTCGGATTCTCGAGTCCGTACCTTGTATCAGCCTAGTTGTCAAATTTGGCATGCTTCCGGTTCTGTGAGGACTTTATTTTCTAATCCTTAAACATGTCCATAAAGGTTACTGCATACCCAGGACCCAACTACCTTAGTATGTATCGCAATTTACAACTGGAAATAGAACCCTTGTAAGTATTTCAAGTCACACAACACAACATTTTAACTTACATGCTGTCACATTTACATGAATATCTTTTACATGCCGGGCTTGTGCATTCTAGCCAGAACACACAGATTTTTACTGCACAGAAGGAATGCTTGTAGATGCTACAATACAAATGGAATGATAGCATAGCGAGAGCGGGGGTAGTCTTCAAACTTTTGGAGGTACCACCTATGAGTTTGTACTGCTGCAAATGACAAGTTTGTTATCTGCACAAAATGGAAAGTTTAATCAGCTGGAATGATAGAAAACACTGAAAGGATACAATAATCACGAGTTGATGCGATTCTGAATGCAACTGGCACAGAACTTAGCGAGGCATACCACAAAAATGAACAGGAACCACACTGAAATGTCTGATCCACCACTAGCTATCAACATGCCCAAATATATAACCTGTAAAACAAAAAACAGCCATAGATGCTAATGGGATACCAATTTCAAATCCATAAGAGTTTTTTTTTTCTGCGAGCTGCTCGGTGTTATAGTACTATATATACAGTCAATATGTAGCCTTTTGTATTTACCCCACTGTATAAGGGGTTTTCTGCATATTTCATGCACTTGTACATGTATATATACTGGCCTATGGCCACAAGGGAATACAGGTTGCATATTTTCTAACACTCGGCACCGAGTTGAAGTGAAGGCAAACCACAGAAAAGAAAAGAATTTTGCTAAAGGATTATCCTATTATGTTAGGTTCACTTGCTCAACAACAGTGGGATAATTTGGAACTCTCCCTATGATATAATATTTTATCATTTTTAGGCTATTTACAGATTGCTTGGTTTAAATGTAAGGCTGCCTACTCCTCTATGGGAAATTTATATGATCAAATGCCACTCTGCATCTGTGAATTAGGCTGGCAAAAAATGGGGAACCAAACAAATTTGATAAGTCTTTACTTTGTAGTAACATCAAACAGTGCATAAAACAATCCATCAGAAGCAACATAAAGGTTGTCTGTCCTTCATCCACTCCAGCCAGCGATCAAAACCTGACCAGGAGTTGCGCACACCAATGCTTCACCAGTGAAAAATCCATCACAGGACCCTCATTTATGATTTCAATTGACTATCCTAATTTAGATATGATTAATTTAGTACTCGCATTGTAAAAGCAGTGTTTGTCGCCAGCCATATTCGTCAAATAGCATGTGCATGCTGAATGCGAGAGAAGAATGGAGGCACTTACTAGTTCAGCAAGGTAATGAGGGCAAGACACACGACTAAACCAGTCACCGCAAGGAATAACATATTCATCAGAATCTTTATTTTCGCGCAACGATCCCTGTCAAAATGGTAAACAGAAAGCAATGGATTCGGAAAAAATTACTAAATCTGGAAGACTTTGGCCCAACTGTGCAAGGAAAAGATGCTGAAAGGTGCAGTTTCTTGCCTGAAGGACATAAAATATGCATACCAAATAACCTAAGAGAAGATTATGCAATCTGAATATAAACCTACATGATGCTACTAAGACTCTTAAGAAAAATATGGTATGATCCTTTATGAAGAGTTCCTGATGTTCATTGGCTAAGAAAGTATTTGGGATTGCTATTTTCTAGTGCAAAATGAATTCCACTCCATGAAATCCAAAGTAGCAAAACGATTCCAACAAGACATAACTATAGGATTTCAGGAAGCAGGTTTTATTAGTCATTCCAACTTTAAGTCTCAATACATCGGCAGATGCTTCGTTTTTTAACATTTGTGCTGCAACTCGCATATGTAAACATGTTGTACACATTCAGACAAGAAACCAACTAATATTTGTTATCTGGCTCTGGTTCTAGGCTCACTAAAAGAAGCTGGTACTTACAAGAATTGCATGACAACGGATCTGATGGAGGGATCCCCAAATGAATACAATAGCACCTATCCACTGGCACCACCCCAACTTTAAAAGAGGCTTTAGGAGAGAGGGTGAATCAATGACTAGGTCTGGCATTCTTGCACGACCCTTTACTATGAACTCAACTATTTGACCTCGGATAAAATCTATTGCTTCAGGAAGACAAGAGCTAGCGAGAGATAAAGGTGCAGCCGTGTAATAGCTGCAGGAAAAAAAATAACTGTAAGTCAATCCAAATTGTTGCAGAAAAAGGAAAGAGCAATGCAATGATCCTTGTGCAAAGAAACCTTTACTGAAAGACCGACGTTATAAAAAGCAAGAAATCAAAGAATATATGCAAAAAGGTCAAAAAGATAACTGTTCTGTTAATTGATAGGTGGTAAAAAATTAGAACTACAATTACCAGTGGTCAAATCATCCAGTAAACTAAAGTATGCCTTAACTTACACCATCTACTTGCATATTTTGTTGATAAAGTACAAGCCCGGAACTACAGAAAATAACCATAACAAGACCTAACAGAAAAGGCATGTGAAATTGTAATAGAAAGGACTAGAACTCTAGAAGGAAGAAAAAGAGAGAGTATTTAGTCAAGCTAGCATATTAACAACTATGCAACATTCTAGAACAGAATGGAAGTTAACCAATGTGGAACTTACAATAGACCCGTCAGATATCCTACAATGTGCATCCGAGCTGATGGGCTGTAGTGAAACACATTTTCAGTCTCATACAGGCGTCTCAGCACCTGAATTTCCATCAATAGAAGTACAAAGACAGTCCGCCAGACACGGTACTTGTGTTCCATGGTGCGCGACAGGACACTGCCAAAAGAGAACGAATTTGACCCAATAAGATGGCTAGCGATTGTGGAGTAACTCGATGGCTCTGGCAACAGCGGTGTCATTTTCATATATGCATAGAAGCATATTGCAAGCAGCAAGCTTGTTGTCACCGCTACTCCCACCACATAGAAATGCAAGAAGTACTTCTGTGGAACTGTGAACTTCTGCAATGTCATAAAGATTATTTCAGTTTCTGATACTTATGCAGAACTTGAGTAGAATACAAGAAATATGTACGATATATGCATCAAAATTATCTACATAAAGATGACAGTTTTACCCAACAGCGGTGACAGTTTTACACATAGGTACGTGAGAATAACCGTATGGGTACAAACTTTTACCCATGAGTTATTACCAGAACCTGCGCATAACCCGATTTGTCATGAGTCATCTATTGTTATAATTTTTTGCCAGAGAGTTACCCATGGGTTGCTTGATTAATATTTAAATAATAAACAATATATGTCTCATAGAACATGTAGACTGTCAGAGACGTATAACACATATAATTGTAAATTAGCAAAGAGTCGTAAAATGGACGCAACATAGGTTAGCTTCACAACCATCCAAATATCATGTACTCATAGTTCGTCTAAAGGATGACATGTTCTCTTACTTGGAAGGTTGAACTTGCTTCACTCCCAGTTAGTAACAAAAGGAATTTTAGTGGACCAGGGGCATTTTTACGTCTAATTCCAGTAATTCAAAAAAAAGAGGCAGGAGTTTCTAATCTACCCACAATCTGCTTCTATTAATTCAAAGAAAGAGACAGGAGCTTCTAATCTACCCACAATCTCCTCCTATTAATTCAAAGAAAGAGACAGGGGCTTCTAATCCACCCACAATCTCCTTTTCATCCAAGTAATCTCTCAAATACATTGTATCAAAGTCTTCAAGAGAGAGAGAGAGACGCCATGGTTGTCCATGGAAAAGGCTACATAGAACTTCAATCGTGGATTGATAGCACTCTGCAATTTTTTGCCTCTTTTGCTTTTTATAACGCCCTTTTGTAGTGTACATAAAGCTTTTTCAATATATGGAGTAGGATACTATTACTCATCTAGTGCTTTCCCTAACCAGATAGCACATTGCATCAAAATTTCAGAACCGACGGCTTTGCTAAGCCCAAATTCTCTCATGACAGCAAAGAGTTACGATCGTGCCGAACCACGGGCCCACTAGAGCTTGAATCCGGCTGCAGCCTACGGGAGATGAGTGGGAACATAAAAAGGCAAAGCGGGAACCGAGGTGCTGATCTTACCGCCTTGGAGGAGGAGGAGGAGGATGAGGAGGACGGCCTGACGGTCTTGCCGCGGGAGGAGAAGGCGGAGAGGAGGCTGTGGAGGAGGCGGCCGCCGGCGGCCGCGGGGATGGGGAGCGCGGCGGCGAGGATGGGGAGCGTGGCGGCGAGCCAGGCGAGGCACAGCAGAGGCTGGAGGGCGGGCCCGTCCCCCTTCTCCATGGGAGGCAAACCCGCGTTCGCTCTCTCTCTCTCTGCTGGTACGCGGCGATCTGCGCGGGTGGTGGGGCGGGGGCACTAGGATGGTGGGAGAGAGGGTTCGTTTGCGTTTGTGCGAGGGAGAGAGTGCGAATCGAAAGGGGAAGGCCACCGGCACGGCACGCGATTCGTTGGCTCGTTGCTTGCTGGACCGGGATGCGTGTTGGCCTTAAAGTGGGCAATCCCCTCTCGTCTCTATCGACCGGCACACGTGATGGGATTACAGTATGTGGGTATTATGAATCGCTGAGAGCTAAACTCCAACGCATCTCAAAGGGACGCGCGCTTTGATTGTTTTTTATTTGTTTGGTTTGACTCGTTCGTCGTCTTTTGCGTTTGAGTCGGCCTTACGTCCAACACGCAGATCCAAATCTCATCCGCACTTGATTCTAAAAACGTCTGTGGCCATAGATCATACCAACAGCTGTGTCATCGTCCAGAGTTCATGCCGGCATCATGTCAACGGCCGGCATACATGCCAGCCTCCAAAAAAACAGCACATAGTTCATGCCGACGCGCTTGCCAGCAGCCGGCACACATGGCAGCACACAAAAAAGGTGGGAGTTCAACCACGCCATCTCGGCCGTGGTCATGCCGGCATACAAAAAAAGATGGCGCTCTCCGTCATAGATCACTCGTCATCGAACTTGAGCATGTCGGACTGCATCTTCTCGAACCAAGGCCTCTTCCTCCGGGACACCGTGCTCAAGTCCACCTTCATGATCTCCATCTTCGAACCAACGAGAGTAGGGCCTCCCTCATTGCCGCAGCGACTCTGGCGATGCTCTCCTCTTGCTGTGCGGCAGCAGACGCAGCTTCGAGGTTCTGAGATGTTCCGGAAGCGTTTCGGGGTCACCAGAAGGTTTTCTGTGAATATCGGATAATACCGAGTATTACCGATTAATTATATATATAATGCTCTAAAAATGTTTAGAATGAATATATATTTAATTTAATATCAATTGGCCTAACAAGGCCAAGAGGTGGAGAGGGAATTGGCCCAATAGGGAGCCCCCCCCCTCCCACTATGGGAGGCCGAATCCTACTAGGGGTGGGAGTCCAACTCCCCCCCCCCCCCCACCCCCAAGGCCGGTGCACCAAGGGGGACTCCTCCTCTCCCTTAAACCTATATATACTAGAGGATTTTCACTCTATGATGACACAAGTTTTGGAGCCTCCTCTAGTTGATCTAGTGCTAGTTCTAGTTGGTCCTAATTGACTAATTAGAGATAGCCCTAGCCATCTTAATCCTCATAATTAGAAGCCCTGTGTCTCCTCCCTGTAATTCTCCACCAATGACTAGCTCTTGACAGCGAAGCGCTGCCGAATCGTGAAGACCGTATGCTTACAACCAAGTACAGAGGTTGTGCTTTCGGTCTTCCGTTCGAGGGCGGTTTGCGGGATCGTCGTCGACGTTCGAGGGACTCCAAGTATGATCTACACCGACTCGTTTACTTCCGCTGCACTCCAGAGTCGGTAACGGTTGTTGATCCAAACCCGATATGCATCTTCATATTGTTCCTGGGTGTTCGTAGGGCGATTTTTTTTGTTTTCTACTATGTTTCCCAACACTTTGTAGGGACGCCATGGATGCTAAAGGCGGCGGTCGGAGTGCAGACTTGTGAAGAAGGTGCTCGGGGTCGCCAGCCCTACCGAGAAGCTGTCCAGAAGGTGCGTGAGGTGGTCCTGGGTCAAGGGAGAGGTCCTCGAGGTCAGAGCCGCGACGGTGATGACAAATTTTGGTGCGGTAGTGGCGAGGAAGACGACAATGCCATGCTCAATTGGGGATGGCTCGTCACAATGATTTTGGCAAGAGTCGAAGAGGGCAACAAGGAAGATGTTCTGGACTTCTTTGCGTGGCTCTGTGCTTCCTCCGGCCACGTGCACGATGATGGTGGCTGTCAACTGAAGCTCGGGCACTCTCAGGTGGTTGTGAATGTGTGAGAGAGGGTGGATGAGGGAGAGGGAGAGTGTGGCGATGGAGGGTAGAGGAGGGAGAAGGGAGAACGTGACGGTGGAGGGCAGAGGAGGGAGAAGGAAGAGCATGGCGGTGGCGGCCACGAACATGTCACCGGCGTGCTTGAGTAAGAAGATAGCCAATAACGCTACGACATGGCCCCACTAGTCAACAAACTCCTCTGACTTTGTCCACGTAAGCAAAACCACCCTACAAACCCACCAATGATGATTTCTGAACGGGATTGATTAGATTAGGGGGTTAAGTGAACCAAAAAAAAGTTTAGTGGGTTATGCGAACAACTTATTTTGTTCAGGGTAGTAAAATGGTCATTTCTTCCTAAGAGGAATAGAAAGTAATTGGTGGAATTGTTGATGTATACTTAAGCCTCATTCACACACACAGGAGACATGATTAATTTGGAGTACAATAAGCTAGAACAAATCCTAATCTTTTTTTTAGAAAAGGAGGATGACCCCCGGCCTCTGCATCTGGGAGATGCATACGACCACTTTATTAATTATTTTCGAGGACCTTACAAAGTATTGCAAACAATATTCCTGAATCCACCATCTCGGCAACATATGCCGCTACTCTTATCCATATGATGAAGGGATGCTAGTTGGGCCACTACCCAAACCACTCACCTAAACCTAACATCAAAAGCCGGAAGCCCCAGCCGAGCCACATACCGGGTCTGAGGCACAATCCGGTCAGACACACTCTTGTGTCGTCGCAGCCATCTTCCACCGGTCCGTCTTCAGAATATATTGAGTCTTCTACCTTGTGTAGGCCACTCCGCCATCGACGTCACCATGACGCCAGACAGCTACCTCCTCCTGCGCGAGTCCATCTCCGCGCATCGGGCGGCGCGCCTCCACAGCGCCATGCCGCCGATCTTCGCCGCCATTAATGAGTGAGATGAAGTACCGCTCCACCACGGCATGTACTGATACAGAGCGCTAGACAGAACAGCTCAAAGGCAACAGCAGCTGCGAGGAAAGCAACGCTAATGCCATCACCCTACACAAGGACCAACACCGGAGGGAAGCAATGGTCTCGTCGAGATGCCATCACTGCCACCGGCTCAGCCACGGCGTAGGATGAAAGCCGTTGGAGCAGCCGCAAGTGAACAAGGCCGGCACAAGCCGCCAGCCGCCACCACCAGAACCACCACTGCACACCCGCCACCACTGCTATCCCCGGACGATGCCTCCAAGAAGGAATACGACGTCGCAACGCCGTCGCCGCCCAAACAGGGGACCAAGGTCTTGACCACTAAGCAGGGGGCAGGAAGAGGAGGAGGGGAACCTCACCGAAGCCTCCAAGAAGGGGATCGGCGCCAAAGGCGTCGACTTCGCTGTGGCCGCCGCGCTGACCAAGGGGTTACCCCGGTTCCAGCTCACAACCTCGAGCTCCCAACCACCCGAGCCGAAGGACAGCACCACGCCGGCCACCGGAATCAGAAGGGGATCGAGCAGATCGGGCAAGATGAGGCGGGCCTTCTCCACAAGACGCCGATGCGGTCCGCGAGGAGACCACCGCGTCGCGACCCACGCCCGCTGCCCCCTTGCTACCCACGCAACCAAGAGGACGGCCATCCAGCGCCCACCGGCGCCACCTGCCGAGGGATCCACGCCGGGCACACCATCCGGGGCCGCCGCCCCGACGCCCTAGGCCCTCCACGAGATGCGGAGTAGCCAGATCCCCGCCGCCACCATCATAGATGACGCGCGCGCGAGCCGGGGGCGCATCTCAGGCGGCGGCGGAGTGGTAGCACGATACTCAACACGCTCCCTCCTCTCGACCCCCACGTTATTTTTCCTTCACGCCGCTGAGAGCACTTCGCACGGAATCAATGATGTGCCGCATCCCTGACTTGTACATCAACACTGGAGCTTTTTTTTAGAAACTTTCAATATATTTATTTTCAATCATGACAGTACAAAGAACAACATAGTTAATAAAAATTGCAACCATGTTCATGGACCACCTAGCGACGACTACAAGCACTGGAGCGAGCCGAAGGCACGTCGCCGTCATCGTCCCACTCTCACCTGAGCTCCCACTCTCACCTGAGCTGGGCAAACCTTGTTGTAGTAGACAGTCGGCAAGTTATCATGCTAAGGCCCCATAGGACCAGCACACCAGATTAGCAACCATCATCGCTGAAGGAAGCCGTAGATCAGAAGGGTCAAACATGTAAACAATCAAAAGAAGACGAATGAAGACCAGATTCAGACAGATCCACCGAAGACGAGCACCGACCGAATCCCGCGAGATTCGACAGAGATAAACCTCCACACGCCCTCTAACGATGCTAGAGGCACCATCAGGGCGGGAATAGAACGTGGAAGACATTATTCATACAAAGGGCCATCGCCGCCGGCATACAACCCCAACCAAGACGTTGAATCTAACAAGAACAAGAACAAAAACGGGTCACTCCCGCCGACAGGGGGCAAGATCCTCCGCACCTCGACGCCTCCGGCCGGCTAGCCGTATGCCCATATCAGCTCTTCAGTTAAGAACAACGAGAAGACGACGGCAGGAACCGCTGGGTTTTTCTTTTTGAGATCGTGCAAGACGCTGGTTTTTGGATGACAAAGAGCTGACAAGGCTACCCCACTAACCGTCGGGCCGAGTGGTGGATTTGGACTCGAGTTGGTTCCCGTTGCGTGACCGAGGTTTCATGCGTTGTGTGTGAGTTATCTGAAGAAATAAGAAGAAACTGAATCTCACCCGCTCTCTTTGTCTCTCGATTCCCACCCAATTTATTCAGTGGTCTGTGGAACACCTATGTTCAGTTTCTGCCAGAAAGAGGGTAATCTGGGGCCAAATCTATCAACGGAACTCAGCATAAAAGGCGCAAATTGTGACCGACTGACACTCAAAAGGCCTTGCGCAAATTTGGCCAACTAAATTTTCGATCATCTATTTGGGTAACTCATTACTCCCTCCGGGAAGGGAACGTACGCAGTAGTAGGGAGATCTAACAAATCATAAGCAGACTATTCCCCATATCAAACTGACGACGCGTGCCAGCAATGCCGAGTAAGGTGAAAACTGAATATCAGAAAGGCGTAAACAGAGCTTCAGAAAAATACAGAAATTTGGTAATAAATCTGCAAGTTCATTTCATCTCCGGAAACCTAACAATTTCATAAACTTAAACACCACACACGATACATAGAAACTGCCTAGCAGAATCGAGACCTAAATCAGGGAGGATGAGGCATCCATTTTGTACATACCCTGAACACAAACACACCAAGGGCAACTAAAACCCATCATGCCATCGGAACAGATCAAGCGGCGGCGACCTTGCGGCCCTTCTTGGCGGCCGGGGAGCGGACGGTCTTCGGCTTTGCCTTGGCCTTGGCCGCGGGCGACTTCTTGGCCTTGGCGACCAGCGTCTTCTTCTCCGGCGCCTTGCGCTTCGTGCCGGCGGCGGCCTTCTTGGGCTTCGCGGACGCCTTCTTCTTGGCCTTGGCGCCGTCCTTTGCGGGCTTCGCCGCAGCCTTGGGGGCTGCGGGCTTGGCCTTGGGCTTGGGCGCGTCCTTCTTGGCGGCGTCGGAGAGCTTGTAGGAGGCCTTGACCTTGACGAGCTTGCCCTTGGCGGCGGAGGCGCGGAGCTGGACGGAGAGCATCTTCTTGAAGTTGGCCGGGAGAGACTTGCCGTGCTTCTCCTCGATGTACTTGGCGATGGCGACCGAGCTGGACCCGGTCCTGTCCTTGAGCGCCGCGATCGCCTCCTTGATCATCTGCAAGATCGAAATCAAGATCCAGTCAGCCCCAATCGCAAACCGAAACGAACGAATCACAGAGATGCGGAGGATTTAACAGGAGAGGAGAGGCTCGGGCGCTCACCTCGAAGTAGGCCGGGTGGGCGGGGCCGGCGGCGGCCTTCTTCGGCTTGGCGGCGGAGGGCTTCGGCTTCGGTGCCGCGGCGGCGGGCTTGGCGAGGGCAGGCATTGTGGCTAACTGAAGCGGAGCTCTGAAACTGAAACTGCTACTTGTGCTGAGCGCGCGTGAAATTTTCGGAGAGTTCGAGCGGTGGATGGATTTGGGAGCACCGGGTCGAGGATTATTTATATCCGCGGAGGGGGCGATCCGGGGGACGAGAATGCTGCGATCTCAATGGTTGGAGTGGGAGTGCCGCGGATCGCGAGCAGCGACGGGGAGGATCGGCCGAAAGCGCAAAGCACACCAGGTCACAAGGTAGGACCTGGAGCTGAGCTGTAATGCTGACTGGGCAGCGTTAGAAAAATTATTGCTATCTCGTTTATTAGTCTCCTTCGTATTCTGTGCCAAATCTTGACATTATTTCACTAATAAAATTTTAGTGCATGTCATAAAAAATAATTTGAAAATATGTTCAAATACGAATCAATGATATACATTTTTATGACATGTATTAATATTTTATTAGCTAGATCCGTAGTCAAAATTTGGCACAAAATACGAAAAAGACTAATAATCAGGATGTAGGTAATTACACAGTGCATTGAAATAATATTTTTTTTTCTTCAACACCAATCCTACGTCAGTGATCCAATGACATGCCCATACCATGTCACCAGGTAACATGGTCGTTGGATCAACAATGCAGAGTGCTCGGATGATATATGGTAGCATAGAAACACTATGCATCGGTCCTGTAGCACGCATAGTGTAGCCGTGTATTGGAGATGTGCACTGTAGCTATACACTGTTCATGAGGCGTGTCCACTGATTCTTTATCTCATGGTCTAGAGATGAGGAAATGTCACTATATTGTTCATCAGTAACTCGCGCATGGAAAGTCACCTGATCTCAATCCACGTCCTACATATGTAAGAGATTCATCCCCACTAAGTTATTTATCTCAACATGCAATCATGCCACATTACAGATACAATTATGGATGGGATAAAACCAGTGACGGAGCTTGAAAGAAAAAGTTGGGCGGGCCAGACTAAAGAAGACCACAGTTTTTTTTTTCCAAAAGTACCATTGGAGTCTGTTGCTGGAAGAGTACTATATTTTGTCGTCGCATCATCGTAGGGGTCGAACAGACCAATGGATTATTGCAGACTTGAGTTGTAATGTGCTAAATAGAGGTACGCATGATTTGACGTAGCTCCCCGATGAACCTATGCAGATAAATAGCAAAGCTTAGATCATAGGTAATTGAAAATGAAAAATAGTTTAAAAAGTACACTTCTTATACCATTTGGGTTGGGTTGTATTGAGGTAGATACCCGGGCATTTGGTTTGTCAAAGGCATTCAGGTCGTTGTTGTAAAGAATCGGCTATCTTCTTTTTCTTCTTTGTTTTTGCTTTCTCCGAGCCACCAACGGGTCTTGCTCATCTTGGTACAATATTTTCTCCGAATTGACCCTATTAAAATTAGTACCAAAGCTTAGCATCGCTGAAGTTTGAAAATAAGATAAAATCAAAAAGCTTAGACTTCTTATACCATTAAGATAGGGTTATACGTGGGCATTTGCTTTGTGAAAGGCATTTCAGGTTGTAGTTATAAAGAATCATCTATCTTCTTTTTCTTCATTGTTTTTTCTTTCTCCAAGCCACCAACGGGTCTCGCTGATTCTCGTATAGTCTTCTCATTAACCTTCATACCTCTTGGCATGTGAAGCCCCTCGTTATGCTTTGAAGCTCTAGTAGAGTCCATGTTACCGGCAACCATAAACTTAAATGTAAGTCTTACTTTGAAAATACTTTATCCAACTAGTAGCATATAACTATATACCTTGTGAAACAGAGGAATCATCCCAAATCCATATATGGATCTAGATCAACTCTAATTTTCAAGCTTTGCTCGACATCTCGTGCTAGCTGCTCTACACATTTAGCAGCCATGTCATATGTTTCATCGGACTCTACGGTGCGAGCAACTATGTGGATAAACATTCTGCACAAGTCGTTGTAAAAGTTCGACATTCTTGCTTTTAGATCCTCGTGCAGATTGTGGTTCCTTGTTATCTCTAGCACTTTCGCATCAATTGTCCATATTTTTAGTATATATTGTTCAAGAATATGCTTGATATTATTAATATCAAGTATCTTTAAGCAATGAGAGCAGAGGATTCCAGCAAATTCAAACTTCTTGCAACTATAATTGACTTTTTCTTCATTTGGATAAAAACTAACAACATGCGCACGTTGTGTTCCATGAAATTTTACTGTATAAACTTTCTTATCATTATCACTTTAATCAAATGTGTCATAGTTTAGGGTCCGAAGCACTTGTCCCTGAAACATCTTGAATATTGCGGGACTATATGTAGTTGCGACTTGCCTTAACACATAGCTACCTTATGCCTTCAGTTTGGGACTAGTTTGTGACGCCTTGAAGTCACACTTCACCTCTACAAATCTTTTATCCGCAATTAAATGCTCAAAAATGCTCGAAAAAAGTAAGTATGTAATATTTAATACTAATGTACCGCTTTAGTTCATTATTCATACTTTCCCTTCTCTGGGTAGTGCTCATGTGGGTTGGTAATGTATTTCTGCCATACACTATAGTGCCCATTGCTCCCTTTTCTCAAACAGCCTTTGCAACCACGTATTGTCACGTAGTCCATATCTGTCTAGCATTCTATTCCATTCATATATAAAATCATCTTCTTCCTCAATATCATAGATACAATGCTGAAAATCAGCATTGAGCTTCTTATATTCTTCAACACCCCCAGCAAGGTGCTTGCAAGCATTTTGATTCATATGGCACACACAAATTCTATGGTGAGACCGAGGAAGGACTTTATTGATTGCGTTGGCCATTACTGCATCTTCATCGGTCAGAATAGTCCTTGGATGTTTCGCGGGCATAGTTGTTAGAAATGTTCTAGAACGCCAAGCAAACCTTTCAGCAGTTTCATCATAGTAAGTGTAGCACCAAAGACCATAGTTTTCTCGTGATTATTCACCCCAACAATCAAACCAAAGGGACACCCATCATCTAGTTTCCTATATGTGGTGTCAAAGCATATAACATCACCAAACATTGCATAGTCAGATATCATTTTGGAGTCAGCCTAGAAAATATTAGTTATCATGTCATCCTCATCAATTTTAATTAAATTAGAAAAAAATGGCATATTCTTTTACCTTCTTCTCCATGTATTCTAACACCCCATGTGTCTCCTTTCTTTGCTTGCAATATTCTCTAAGAGCGCAAATGATTCTTCATATCTCCAGGTGCAAACCCAAGACTTGGAAGTCCACATGCTTCTTTGGCCATAAGATTTATAATTGCTTTATTTGAAATGCCTACAGACTTTGCGACTTCAGCGCTTGCTATTTGTGCTTCTGTTACTTTCCTTTGGGATCTTATGTATAGGGCCATGTCTCCGGTAACAAGAGGATGGTTATGTGCTGCCTCAAATTCGTACACATAATATAATCCGTTTTTTGAAACTTATCTTTATATGGGCTTGGTAACTAATACGTCCATTTTGCATCATGTTTTCCTACTTTTATTTATATTATTTTTATGCATAATAATGCCTTTTGGAGTAATTCTAATGCCTTTTCTCTCATAATATGTAAGGTACACACAAAGAGGGAGAATACCGACAGCTGGAATTCTGGACTTGAAAAAGCTACGTCAGGCTACCTATTATGCACAACTCCAAATGAGCTTAAACTTCACGGAGATTTTTATGGAATATATAAGAAATATTGGAGCCAATAGGTACCAGTGGGGCTCACAAGGTGGGCACAAACCACTTGGGTGCGCCAGGGAGCCCAGGCGCGCCCTGGTGGGTTGTGCCCTCCTCGGCCCACCTTCGGTGCCCCCCTTCTGGTATATAAGTCATTTTGACCTAGAAAAAAATAAGGAGAGGACTTTCGGGATGAAGCACCACCGTCTCAAGGCGGAACTTGGGCAGGACTATTACCCTCCGGCGGAGCGATTCCGCCGAGGGAACTTCCGTCTCGGAAGGGGAAATCATCGTCATCATCATCACCAACAACTCTCCCATCTTGGGGAGGGCAATCTCCATCAACATCTTCAACAGCACCATCTCCTCTCAAACCCTAGTTCATCTCTTGTGTTTAATCTTTATACCGGAACTATAGATTGGCGCTTGTGGGTGACTAGTAGTGTTGACTACATCTTGTAGTTGATTACTATATGGTTTATTTGGTGGAAGATTATATGTTTAGATCCATTATGCTATTTAATACCCCTCTGATCTTGAGCATGGTTATCATTTGTGAGTAGTTACTTTTTTCTTTAGGTCACGGGAGAAATCTTGTTGCAAGTAATCATGTGAACTTGGTATGTGTTCGATATTTTGACGGAATCCTAGTAATTAAAGTAATTATCTTAGTGAATCCAAAAAGTAATAGTATAACCAAAACAAAATACAAGCAACCCATACCTTAACGGGAGCATGTAAATGTCCGTTGTTATATTACAATAGTATTCTTTACTTTATGGTGACTCCATCTTCGGATGCTAAAACCAATAGCTTTTGCATATTTGTTATATAAGGAGTAGGCCTCCTCTTCAAATAAAAATGTCAATCTTTGGTAACATGTTGTCACTACAATTTGCTGCAACATTTTCTTGCACATCATGTATGAATTAGAATTCAATTTTGTTAATGCACATTTTTTGCATATGTTGTATTTTGCTTACCATGCGTGACTTTACTGAATTTATGAAACAAGGATTAAAAAAAAGATTACCCACGTCATAACAGTGTTGTAAAACAATGTAGACTAATATCCATGGGTTGCTGTTTTATTAGAATATGCTAAGTGGAGTATTAACTGGGTATTAAACATCTATTTTGACATGTGCAGTTTCTTCATGTACCAGGCATAAGGCTAGTATAACTGTAACCGATCCATAAGTTCTATCATCCTATACGAAGCAACACAGATAATTTTCCAATCATGATCAAGATTTTCAATTTTGTTTTCATCAGGGAGAATTAATGTTCTACAATCATGAAGACATTTTTGATCTTTTTAGCAGGGAAAATTAAGCAATAGATTCTACAAGGAAAGAACAATGAAAAGAGATAATAAAGACAATACTTTTGGTCCCTGAGATTCATCACCGTCCTCATGGATCCAAGGATTGATGCTCAAAGAAGCCATGGGGAACGAGATGCCCCTATCCTTCAGCCCCTAGGTTGCCTTGCTTCTGCCCAATTGATGCACCTTAGCCTCCTGTAGATTTCCTTCTTCCGCCTGATATTGAACTTGTTTGATGTGCTTTTGCCAGGATCTTGTTCCTGATTGATGTGGGTGATCTAATATGGTGGTGAGATTTGCGTGCTTCCTATATGGATAATCAGGAATATGTGTGTTTTTTTCTAGATTAACACAAGTCAAAGAGGATTGCCAAACCTCTTTGTTGTGTATGTTGGCGGCAAAAAATGAAATTAGCCTCCTTTTCCCTCTAGATTAGTGCAGTGGGAGTATTGCCAAGTATTACGGACAGACAACAGAGAAAGAACACAAGTTTTTTTGTTTTTCTTTCGCTGGAAAAGGGACGCGGGTGGAGAGATAAGTTGTGCAGCCGTTGGATTGTAAAATAAGTCACATGGGAGCACGGATGGGAGCACGGGACGGGAGCAGGCAAGCCCCATCCGCTTTTGGCATTAGTTTCACCCATTGTGAAGGGTGTTGCCCAATGAAGATAAGAGAAAACCGATGCTTCTATGAGCACCGATGCCAAGTTAACCCAATGCAATAAATATTATTTGTTGTCAGACGAGCGCTTGGACACAACATTGAGCGGAAGGATAATGGCGTAGCATTCTGGATAAAAGGAGAGACGTGGTCAGTTCTTTATCCTATTCTATTCAATGGTGGGATCAACTATAGAGATATTTGGAATACACACGTTGTGGATATGATGGTAAACATGGCGCCGATGCCACATCCCATTTAATGATCAAATTTGGCAACACCACATTGTGGATGCCCTAAGAGCATCTACAGTTGGATTTGGCAAATCCGCCCCTCAACGCCTAAGGACGCGCCCGAGCGCCGATGGACAGTGATCGGTCACGCGCCAAAAATGCATGTTACATTCGGATATCTCAAATTAGAAATCCCAAATCCGCCCCTCAACGCCTGAGGACGCGCCCGAGCGCCTCCAACACAACAACCTTTGAGCGAAGCTTCGTCCGGTTCCGCTCCCCACTCGCCCGGCTCCACCCTGGCCATGTCTGGCGGCTGACTGCATTCCCCAGAGTGCTGGTCCGGTCGCCGGCAAGGTAGAGTAGGGCATGGGACACGAGCCGGCTCACGGGACTCAAGGCGCCGCCGCCTCCCATCACTACAAAAAAAAACACATCCATGACATTTTGGGCCGAACGCATTTTTTCTGTCATGCTTATGACACTTCTATGATGATAACTATGACAAAACCCGGTATCATCATAGATGTGGTGGGCTCCTACTTCTATGAAAAAAAATCATGACAGAAAAATGGGCTTTTCATCCTGGGCGGGCCGGAGACACAGCTGCATGACATTCTTTGGGTCGTCCATGACAGAGAAAACCGTGGTAGAAGCGAGGGCGAAGAAAATATCGGGGAGTTCCCAGCTACGGTGGGTGGTCGGGGCGGAGCGATGCACGGAGGTTTGCGCATTTCTCTCATACACGTACGCGCGTGGGTGCGAGGCGTTGGGCTCTAACTGAACCCGAGCGAGGCGTTCGCCTACTGAACCTGAGCGATTGCACTGCAGGCTACGCGTTACTGAACCCGAGCGATCGATCGATGGCTGTTAACTGAACCCGATTGAGTGATTCCTTCGCTACTGCTGCTAACTGAAGCCCATCGAACCCTCCTGCCTCCTTCCCTTGATGAACAATGAGCGTTGTTGGGGGGGGTGGATGAACAGTTCCTGGTGGGGGTTGGATGAACAGGACCCCGTGGTGTTGCCGCCGGATGAACAGGACCCCGATCGATCGAGCCGGTTGGGGGGTGGATGAACAGGACCCCGTGGAGGGCTGGATGAACAGGACCCCGTGGAGGGCTGGTTGAACAGTAGCCGGTGGAGGGCTGGATGAACAGTAGCCCGTGGAGGGGTGGTTGAACAGGACCCCGTGGAGAGGGCTGGTTGAACAGTAGCCGGTGGAGGAGCGGTGGAGGCTGGATGAACAGGAGCCCGTGGATGAACAATCACAGGTGGAGGCTGGAGGAGGTCGACGGTGGATGAACAGTAGCCCGTGGGGGCTGGAGGAGGTCGACGGTGGAGATGAATAGTATCCCGTGGAGTCTCATTTTGCGGTACGCCACACCCCTCCTGATGAACAGGACCCCCGTTTCGACCGTAGCGCTCCAACACAAGTCTGTTTCCTCCGTTTTGCGGTACGCCGCACCCCTCCCGATCAACAGGACCCCGTTTCGACCGTAGGAGGTCCAAGAGAAGTCCGTTTCCTCCGTTTTGCGATACGCCAGACCCCTCCCGATGAACAGGATCCCGTTTTGACCATGGCCGGTCGGTTGTTCCGTCCAAGCCGGTTGGCTCCCGATGAACACGATGACGATGCAATTTCTCCGTTCCGACCTAGCCATGTACGTGAGCCCTGGCCGTACGTATGCGCGAGTAGGCGTTCGAGACCCCGCTCGTATGTACGTACGTGGGCGTATTTACTTTCTTGCACCCTGGCCGTTGTACGTACGTGTACATGCTACGTCTGCGCCTCTACTGGGACACGTGCCCTTCCTTACTCGGCCACGGTTAATCGTTGCAGCCTACAGATAGACCGATCGACCAGTATGTATGTACACGTTTCCGACCAGAATGACAACGCTATGTACGCTTCGACCAGGTGGGTCCCGACCGTCAGGCACTTCCTTGCGTGCAAAGATGTAGCTGGTGGGTCCCAGCAGTCAGGGGGCGAATCATTTTTTTGCCCATAATATGGATGCACTTCCTTGCGTGTGAAGATGTAACTGGTGGGTCCTAGCAGTCAGGGGGGAAATGTTTTTTCGCGAAATACGGTGGCCTGACCGGTGGGTCCCTGCTGTCAGGTGGAGGAATCATTATTTTCCGCGTAATAAGGAGGCACTTCCTTGCTGCGGCTATGGACCCAGCTGTCAGCCTCTCCACGTACAGTACTCTTCCGATGGAAGTCGTCCCTTGACCACATTGACCACGCCGCGCCGAGAGCACCAAGGCGGTGGACGACGGTGAGGCCTAGGAAGGGGACGACGCGGAGCCGGGGAAGACGCGATAGTGGATGCCCACGCGAAGAGGAGTACGAGGGTTCACTGGTTCGGCGTCGGTGTGAGGCTGCCATCGCCGCAGAATAACAGGGGGTGTGGGTGAGTGGAGGGATGGCCTGGCCAGCGGTGGGAGTAGTAGGGGGCGGTGGGCCTCCGCGACAGCACAATCGGCCACGGGAGGCAGGAGCAGGCTGCACGACTGGCGCTGCTTTGGGCGGCTGGAGCAAGAAGACCAAAGGTTGAAGAAGCACAACAGCCGTTGGATGGACATCGTACGGTCACTGCATCTAGAATCGTTTATATTGACTAAGCTGACAAAGCCCTTGGTACGCGTCAACTTAGTAGGCCCACAGGTCAGCCTCCGAAATGGTGTGCCCCAGATGTCAGGGGGAGGAATCATTTTTTGGGCGGGTGAAGCTAGAATATCCGAGATTGAAGAAGAAGCACGACATCCGTTGGATGGACATCTAACGGCCACTGCTGCTAGAACCGTGTGTTGACTATAAGTTGACAAAGCCTTGCATACGCGTCAACTTACTTTTTTTTGGGACGCGTCAACTTAGTTGGCCCACAAGTGTGTGGCAGAGAACTTATAGCCCATTTGAGATTTGTAAGAATGTACAGCCCATTTTTGAATTCTAGTGGAATTTACTACAACCCATTTACAGTTTGTTAAAAGTACAACCCATTTTCTAGCTAGGACAATGATTAATAATTCAACCAACCGTTCAAAACAGAATTCAATAAAATTTCCCACATTTTGATGGGATCCGAAATATTTTTATCCCGAAATTTCTAGTCGGATTAAATACAATTTCAATATAAATTTGTATTACGTAAAAATCCAATGAAACATTGCGCGTGCAACAATTAATGAAATTCCAAAAATAATATTTTATAAACTAATTACATGTTTGGTGCATTTTTTATAGTTACAACCCAATTTTTACAATTACATCCCATTTATTATTTTTTAAAGCCCATTTTCTTGTTAAGCCTAATGCATCCCTCCTAGGAAAGATTTGCAGCCCAGCGGGGCGGAGAATAACAAGTTGACCTTGCCTGGGTATTCCTCAAAAAAAAAAAGCTGGGCTAGCCATTTTTAGCTTGAAAAAAATTAATATCTGGGCTGGATATCTGGCCTGGGCTAGACGGGCCACAACCCGCCCAGTTAATACCCTGCTCTCCTTTGAACAACAACGAAAACATCGCTCAAGAAAAACTCTGTACTGCTCACACCTCAAAAACACAAATACTGTTCGAGCTGCTTGGTCCCGGCCGTCGGCCGCTGTAAGTGCATCTAGTGCCCCTTAGTGATTTTGGTGTATTGAAGACTTATAGGTTAAGGGACTAATGCGTTTATGAGTGTACACGGGTCTATAAGTCTATGAGGAGTTTGATATTTACAGAGAAAGTCGACCCCTAAAAATGAAGTTCTTCAACTGAAGACTTTGGATTTCTGAAGACTTTCTGAAGACTTTGAAAGTGAAGAAATTGGTGTGACCTGAAGACATGCTATTCATTCGAGGAACATGAAGCGTGAAGACTTTTGTTTTCGTAGTTTCATTTTCTCTTTCTTGAGTCATAGGAAACACCGTACTGTTAAAGGGGGTCGAGGAAATACTAAGGAAAAATTTCCATGTGATGCTCAACTCAAAATCCTACACCTACCAATCCCTTCGAGTGAAGCCATTGGAAATCTCATACAGTTCAGTCATATTCTTCAGTGACAGAGACGAAGTTCTTCTGGTCTCTGAGGAATTTGTTCTGACTGAGGAGTTAGGAATTCGCCAGTGCGGATTGCCTACACAGTGAGGAACATGATAGCCCTGAGGAATTTGATACTCAAATTTCCGACCGTTGTTGTGCTATGCGCCAGCTGTCCCAAAATATCTACCCACCTAACGGTCATATCATTGAAGGGCATTTATGTCTTATCATGTCGGGCTGCTCCCTAGGCTATAAATAGCCGCCCCCTACAACCACTAGCTGGTTGGCTGCTCCGAGAGAAACTGACACTTGTCATTTGAGAGCATCCCATCCTCCGAGGACTTTGAGCGAAAATCATCAAGTGAGGAAAACCCAAACCCAAACACCTACAAACCCAAAGTGATTGAGCATCACTGAAGAGATTGATCCTGCGTGGATCCGACGCTTGTTACCTTGGAAGACTGTGCTTCTTCCAGACGGTTAGGCGTCATGGTCTAGAGCATCCAAGAGGAAATTGTGGATCGCCGAGTGACCGAGTTTGTGAAGGTTCGGAAGTCACCTGAAGACTTACCACGAGTGATTGGGCGAGGTCTGTGTGACCTTAGCTCAAGGGGAATACGGTGAGGACTAAGTGTCCTGGACTGCGTGTTCAGGACTGGGTGTCTGGGACTGTGTGTCCTCGAGACAGCAGTTGGAACTGGTCTACCAAATCATTGTCTTCACCAAGCTTACTGGTTCTATTTCCTCAACTCTTTCATTTCCTCATAACTGTGTTGTGCTCTTGTTCATATCTGTGTTTGAAGACTTTGACAGAAGACTTTCTCAATTTCCTCAGTTCAATTTATTTAGTCTGTTTGTCTTCATCCTGTGCTATCCTGTGTTTACTCTTTCTGTACTCTATGTTTGTCTTCATTTCATCATGATGACCATGCCTATGTTCTTCTATGCTTACTCTTGAGTACTTATTCCGCTGCAAGTAGTTCTTCGCCAAGGAATTTCCTCACCCGCAAATTCCTCAGTGAAGAATTCATAAAAATCGCCTATTCACCCCCCTCTAGTCGATATAACGCACTTCCAATTGGTATCAGAGCAAGGTACTCCCTTGTTCTGCGTGATTTTAGTTTAACCGCCTGGAGTTTTAGTTATGTCGACCGCAGGTATGATCAAGGTCTCTGCTGGGTGTCCTACCTTCGATGGGATGGACTACCCCTACTAGAAGAATAAGATGTGAATGCATCTTGAGGCAATTGATAACGATCTCTGGTATGTTGTGGAAAATGGTGTTCCCTCTGTCTCACCCTCACTGGACGCTACCGATGTGAAGAGATTCAAGCAACTCGATTCTCAAGCGAAGAATATCATATGTGGCCATCTGAGCAAAGGACAGTATGGAAGAGTGAGTGCTTTGGAAACTGCTAAGCTTATCTGGGATAGGCTGTCCAAAGTGAATGAAGGAGTCTCAACTCAGCGTGACTCTCGAGTTGATGTTCTTCGCAATCTCTTCAACCGCTTCAAAAGACTCGACAATGAAAATGTTCAACAAACCTTCGATCGCCTCACTGACATCTCAAATGAGCTTCAAGTGCTTGGTGCCACTGAAATCACCAACCATGAGGTGGTGAAGAAATTGTTGAGATCGCTTGATTCCTCATTTGATACTCTGGCATTGATGATACAAGAACGTGCTGATTACAAGTCACTTGATCCCGCTGATATCCTCGAAAGGCTAAATACTCATGAGTTCCAGCTTGCTGAAAAGAGAGACCTCTATGGTTCGAGCTATGGCAGATCACGTGCACTGAAGGCCAAGGCAGTTTCTGAGTCTGAAGATGAAGACTCTGGCAGCAGCCTTGGTGATCCTGAAGAACTGAGCCAGGAACTAGCACTGCTCGTGAAGAAATTTCAAAAGTTCTCAAGACGTGGTCGCTTTGGAAGATCCTCAAGGAGCAATGATTCCTCATCCAGTGACTACAAGAAGAGGCTTTGTCACAAATGCAAGAAACCTGGACACTACATTCAAGATTGTCCTCAGTGGGAAAAGGAATCAAAGAAGAAGAAATACAAGGATTACAGTTCTGATGATGCGAAGAAAAAGAAGAAATCCTCAAAATCTTCATCATCAAAATCCTCAAAGTCTTCATCTCACAAGAAGAGCAGCTCCAAGAAGGCTCGGGCATTCATTGGCAAGGAAATGGACTCTGAAGCTGAATCTGAGGAACATGAGGAAGAGGAGGCATCTGAGGAGTCCGAGTCTGGAGTAGCGAGTCTAGCTCTCGCTACTGCATTCGTCAGCAAGTCTATCTTCAACTCTGAAGAAAATGGCTTCACCAACAAGGCTGATGAAGGCAATGATGACTACGCTCCCACCTATTGCTTCATGGCAAAGGGTGCCAAGGTACTCAAATATACCTCCTCTGAATCTAGTGAGAATGAATCTGATGAAAACCTCAAGCCCAGCTACTCTAAACTTGCTAAGATTGCTGTGAAACAACAAAGGGCTTTTGAAAAGGTTCAAAACATGCTAGACAAAAGTGATGATATGTTGGGTGAAGAAATGGATCGCACTAAAACCTTGACTGAAAATCTTCAGAGACTTCAGACTAGGTTTGACAACCTTCAAGGTCATCATAACACTCTCTTATCTGATCATGAGAAGCTTTCTTATGAATTTCTTCAAAGAAAGCAAGATCTTGAGAAGCTAAGAGTGAGTTATGAAGATCTTCAGAAGGAGCGCGATTCATTACTTGCTCAACAAATCAGCGCTGCTCAGGAAGAATTTGTTCCTCCATGTTTGAAATGCATTGAACGTGAATCTGCTAATTCTTCACCTGAATGTTCAAATGCTTCTAATGCTACAAATTCTTCAACTGCCTCTACTATCACTAATTCCTCATCTGAGGACATTACTAGTATCACTGACGATGCAGGGCTGAAGGAATTGTACATGACAGGCATGTACAAAAGCCTCAAAGGGCATCAGACTCTTTGTGATGTGCTTAAAAAGCAGATCCTCAACAGGAACCCTAGGAAAGAGGGTATTGCCTTTGAGAGGAAACTCAATGCTGATGGTACATATTGGAAGCCTGAGCAGTACCCCAAAACCTCATGGGTTGCTGCAAAGGGACCTCCAGTTGATCCATCTAATTTATCTGGCTTTACATATGAATCTTCTCATTCTTCTGATGAGTCATTTGACTCCAACTATAAAGTGTTTAGAAATCAGAATGGTGAAGTATTTGCTAGATATGTTAGCACTAACTGCAGGAACGGTTCTCCTATGAAGAAAATCTGGGTTCCCAAAAGGTGCCTTGAAAGTCTTCAGGTGAATGTCCTCATGACACCACCTGTGAAGAATAGGAACCCCAGATCAAATTCTTCATATGGATCCAAGTCCTCATACAGATCGAATTCCTCACGTGGATCATATTCCTCAAAAGGATCAAAGTTCTCATATGAACATCATCGTGCTAACAACTCTGTTTCGTAGGGAAGAGCTAAGGGCTATGAATATGAGCATTATTCTTCTAATCATTATGTTCATAAGTCCTCGAAGAATTTCTCTGCTTATTCATATGCTTACCCTAACTCCTCTTATGTGAAACGAAATGGATTGGCTTCTATGCCACCTTTCTCGTATGGAGCTCGCAGAGTGATGAACTCTTTGCCACCCCTTCAGATGTGGGTGGTGAAGAAAAAGGACTAATCTCTTATGCAGGGTCAGGTCTCCAGACGTGCTCAAACGTCTGAAGAATTTGCTGGAGACCTGAAAAGTGCCTGAAAGGACGCAGGCTAATCATGAAGAAATGAACTTTCATTTCTCACGTCCTCATACTGCTTTATCTGTTCTATTACTTGATGAAATTGATCTGATGAATTGATGTCATATTCTTCACTGATGAAGTATATGAGTTCGTAAGCTGCACTAATTCATCTGCAGGATGATCAACCCAAAGCCACTGAGTGGGTTCTCGATAGTGGATGTACAAATCACATGACTGGTGACAAGAATCTATTGATGGATGCTCCCTTATCTCCATCGCATCTGAAGCATATCATCTTCGCTGACAAAGGCGAAAGTCAGGTATTGGGTCTAGGTAAGGTTGCGATCACAAAGGATCGACACATGGACAAAGTCATGCTTGTCGAGTCCTTAGGATACAACCTTATGTCTGTCTCAATGCTTTGTGATCTTGATATGGTTGTTGTCTTTGGCAAGTATCGTTGTGTTGTGGTTATGGAAGCTGACAATTCCAAAGTTTTCGAAGACTTTAGGAGAGGAGACTTGTATATTGTTGATTTGTCTACAGGACCGCAACCAGCCGTGTGCCTACTTGCAAAAACTTCAGAAGGCTGGCTATGGCATCGACGACTTGGTCATGCAGGCATGAGGAATTTGCACACGCTTGCGAAGAAGAAGCACGTCATTGGCATTGAGAATGTCAAATTCCTCAAGGATCACTTATGCGGAGCCTGTGAAGCTGGAAAGATGACCAAGGCTAAGCATCCAGCGAAGACTATCATGACTACTACTCGACCATTTGAATTGCTTCACATGGACCTCTTTGGTCCTAATCATTACTCAGCAGTCACAAATGATGCATCTCTCTATGGCTTTGTTATTGTTGATGATTACTCTCGTTACACATGGGTACGCATTGTTACTTACAAACATGAAGTGTAGGAAGTCTTCAAACGATTTTCCTCGAGGGCTTCAACCAACTTTGGTGTGAAGATCAAGCACATCAGAAGTGACAATGGAACTGAGTTCAAGAATTCTGGTCATGATGAATATCTTGATGAACTTGGTATTACTCATGAGTTATCTGCTCCTTATACTCAGCAGAATGGCGTCGTGGAGCGCAAGAACAGAACTCTTGTTGAGATGGCTCGCACTATGCTTGATGAGTACAAGACGCCTCGTCACTTCTGGATTGAGGCAATTTATACTGCGTGCCACATCATCAACAGGGTATATCTTCACAAATTCTTCAAGAAGACTGCCTATGAACTCCTCACTGAGAAGAAACCCAATGTGAGTTATTTCAAAGTCTTCGGTGCTGAATGTTGGATTAGAGATCCTCATCACAATGCTAAATTTGCATCGAAAGCACATGAAGGTTTTATGCTTGGTTACGGAAAGGACTCGCACACCTACAGAGTCTTGAACAACATTCTTCACAAGGTTGTTGAAACTGTAGATGTGCGGTTCGATGAAACTAATGGCTCGCAAAGAGAGCACCTACCCTCTGTGATAGATGAACCAACACCTGAGGAAACTATCAAGTTCAAGGCTACTGAGGATGTCATTCCTACCAAAGAATCTGCTGAAGAATTCATTCCAGAACGTGAAGAACGTCGAGCTAATGCACCTGAAGAAAATGCTGAAGTAAATGGTGCTGAAGAAAATGCTGATCAAATTCCTTGACGACAACCAACTCATCCTCGCGTTGCAAAAGAAGTGCAAGTTGAAAAGATCATCGATGACATTGAAGCACCAGGTCCTCTCACACGCTCAAAAGCTTCACATTTATCAAATTTTTGTGGGCACTATGCTTTTGTCTCTATCACAGAGCCCACTAAGGTAGATGAAGCATTTCTGGAGCCTGAGTGGATTCAGGCCATGCAAGAAGAATTACATCAATTCGAGCTCAACAACGTCTGGGAACTGGTTAAACGTCTAGATCCTCGCAAGCACAATATCATTGGCACAAAGTGGATCTACCGCAACAAGCAAGATGAAAATGGCCTTGTGGTGAGGAATAAGGCACGACTTGTAGCTCAAGGCTACACACAGGTTGAAGGAATTGATTTCGATGAAACTTTCGCACCTGTTGCTAGACTTGAAGCTATTCGCATATTACTTGCTTATGCTAACCATCATGATATCACTTTATATCAAATGGATGTGAAAAGTGCATTCCTCAATGGTAAGCTTGAGGAAGAAGTATATGTTGCTCAACCCCCAGGTTTTGAAGATCCAAAGCATCCTGACAAAGTCTTCAGACTCTATAAGGTCCTCTATGGCCTCAAGCAGGCCCCTCGAGCATGGTATGGTATTTTGAAGGAATTCCTCATGAAGAAAGGCTTCAAACCCGGTTCACTCGACCCTACTCTTTTCACTAAATCTTATGATGTGATGAATTTGCCTATATTATGAGTGAAGAATATCAAATGTCTATGATGGGAGAATTGAAATTCTTCTTAGGTCTTCAAATTCGTCAACAGCGCAATGGCATATTCATATCTCAGGAGAAATACCTCAAGGATGTACTGAGGAAATTCGGCATGCAAGATTGCAAAGGCGTCAAAATTTCGATGCCCACAAATGGCCATCTGTGCACTGATGAAAATGGTATTGACTTCGATCAAAAGGTATACCGCTCCATGATTGGTTCTTTATTATATTTATGTGCATCTAGGCCAGATATAATGCTTAGTGTTTGCATGTGTGCCCGATTTCAAGCTACACCGAAGGAATCACAGCATAAGGTTGTGAAGCATATTCTTCGATATCTAGCTCACACACCAACACTTGGATTATGGTACCCCAAGGGCTCGGCTTTTGATCTCATTGGATATTCTGACTCTGACTATGCTGGTGATCGTGTGGACCACAAGTCAACATCTGGTACATGTCATTTCCTCGGACGATCTTTGGTCTGTTGGTCCTCGAAGAAACAGAACTGTGTATCACTGTCTACTACTGAAGCTGAGTACATTGCTGCTGGTTCTTGCTGTGCTCAATTGCTGTGGATGAAGCAAACTCTCAAGGACTACGGCGTCAACGTGAAGAATGTGCCTCTCTTCTGTGACAATGAGAGTGCCATCAAGATTGCTCACAACCCAGTTCAGCACTCGAAGACAAAGCACATTCAGATTCGTCATCATTTTCTTCACGATCATGTGTTAAAGGGCGACATTTCTATTGAGCATGTGAAGACTGAAGAACAGCTAGCCGATATCTTCACAAAGACCTTGGATGAGAAGAGATTTAGCAAGTTGCGGTGTGAGCTAAATATCTTAGAATCTTCGAATGTTCTTTGAAAAGGACACTCATCCTAACACTTATGCAAAATTGATGACTTAGATGTGCAACACATGAAGAAACGGTTTTCTTCAATCAATGAAGAATAACACTCTAAGTGTGAAGAAATTAACGAAGAATTTGATTCTCAGAACCCTATGACAATTGTACGTGGTGTCCGAAATCATCATTCTTATACGGTGGGTCACGCCACCACAAAAGTTGAAAATCTTCAATTTGAGTTTTTCCTCAGTTTTTGAAATTCGTCAGTTGTTCATGTTCTTCAACTTTGCATTGTCTTCACCTTCTCCGTCGTTTTTCTTCATTGACTATATATATATATGTGTGTGAGTTTATGTCCTCTACAACATTCACTTATTGCTATTTCTTCAAGTTGCTTTTTCTGCTAAGTGAATGTGATCGGACCCTTCCCCCTCTATGCTATACTCAACCCAATCTATTCACAAATTCTTCATGTGCGTTCTATTTGAAACTCGTTCAAAATCTTCACTGTGTCCTTGTCAGCTGAAGAATTTGCGAACGAAACTTTTAACTTACCTTATCCAAATTTTTGGTTTTACCGCTCAAACCGTTCTGCATCCCACGAAATACTTATCTATTCACCCACGATCTAACACGATCTCCACTTCTTAGTACGTGGGTGACACATGTCAAGCGAATGAGAAGGGTCAGGGGCACGTTCGTCCAAAATCTTCGGGCGAACAGTTTTTCACCATGGCTATAAATACCCCCTCTCCCCTTCCTCACTTCCTTTACTCCGCTCGACCTCTCTCCAGCTCGAGCTTCTCAAACCCTAGCGCCGCCGCTACTTCATCATCGCCGGTGAGGAAGAGCTTCACTGCCTCGACCTCGTCACCGCCGTACTCGCGTCGGCCGTGGAAATCTTCACTCCGCCGCCACCGTAGCCGTCTTCCTCCGCCGAGTTAGGGCGTGGAAGATCTGCACAGACGAACTTCTCATCTCTACCTCACAGTTCGTCGTGTTCTTCGTCCAGGGTAATTAAAAGTTACTTTTACTGCCCTCTTTGATTCAAATGATTTCTACAAAATCTTCAAAGGTGTTTGTTCTTCAAATTCTTCACACACTAAACACCTCACATGTCATCTGTTCTTGATTCATTTCTCTAAGCAATAATTTTTCTTCAAGATTCCTCAATTGTGTGGATCTTCGATCTATACAACTCTGGAACCTAAGACAAAGAACGCTTAGTGAAATTCTTCAAGACTCATCTGGTCAAATTCCTCAAACTTGTTCTTTTTGAAAAACCTTCTGAGAACGCATATGACCTCTCCAAATTCCTCGCAACTATACTCTGTTCACGGGTACTCATGTCCGCTACTGAATCTCTAGGTTCTCATCAACTTAACTCATTTGTAGCGTTCCTTGAAGAAAAGTTGCATACTTCTTCAGAGAATTCAATTGTTCAAATTCCTCATCTGAAGAAAATGGCTGATGGAAAGAAGCCACAGAAAGGAGGAAAGAGGCCTGAGGTCAACACTGCATTTGAAATCCCTGAGGACATCTATGCTGGGTACTGCACACCCCCTGAGGAAGATAAAAATCAGCGCAAGGTACGCATTCAGAAGATAGAGAGGAGATGGGCAAGAGAGTGGAGGGAGTACAGGTATGTGACTCCCAAGTACATGAAGAAATTCGCACTCAATCCTCCATGCCCAAGACCTCCGTTGGCACCTGGCCAAGAAGATGATCTCACCAGCCTCAAGCATGGTTAGGATTATCCTGATGAATGGGCCAAGCGCCAGGCCAAGCTGGCTAGACAAGCCAGAGAAGCAGTGAGGAAATTCAATGAAGACTCTGCTGCTGCTGCTGCCGCTGAGGCCTCTGTCAAGCCGAAAAAATCCATGGCAAAGAAGCCTGCGCGTAAGCCAAGTGCTTCACCTTAAATGCCCTTAAGGCCAAGTTCCTCAGCAATGCCCTCACGGCCAGAATCCTCAAAGCCCTCACGGCCAATTCCTCACGCTGCTCCTGCTCCTCCAAAAACCTCAGCTCCTCCGCATAAGTCCTCAGCTGCTCCGACCAAATCCTCAGCACCTGTGCATCTTGCCACGTGCCAAAGGACTACAAGCATCTCTATTGCCTCAGGAGCTTCAGCTAGTTCCTCAGCTGCTCCAAATTCTTCAACAGGACCCTTTCTGCTGAAGACAAAGACCATTGCTGGACGAGGTTCTCGCCCAAGTGCTCACAAGAAGCAGGTTGCCTTCCAAGTGCCGTCTGAAGAAGACGAAGCTGATGATGAAGAACTTGCTGAAATCATCAGAGATAGGCAAGTCAGGGCCGCTAGAGCCAAGGGCACAAATGTGCCTCTGCTTTTGGATCCAAAGTTGATCCTCGATTACATTGATCTCTGGCACAAGGACCCAAACACTCCTATGCCTGATTTCAAGTTGACTCCTGGCCAAAGTCATATGCTGACTGCCTTCATCCAAGAAGAGAAATGGAAATTTGAGAAGGCCAGGAAGATCAAGAAAGCGCAGTACAGGAAAGAAAAATTCCTGAAGAACAACGTTGTCACTATGACAACTGATGATCTTGTGAAGATCCAGTCTGAAATCAAAGTCCTCAGCAATGATTTCAATGCTTACTATGCTGATTGGCAAGGAGCCAAAGTCAGGTTTGTTAAACTGACTGAGAAGTTCACCTGCAATGTTGCAGCCCCATCGCAACAAGAAATTCCTCAGATTGAAGCATCTTCTTAGCCAACTGAAGAACATGCCAGCACTGCTGATGACATTCAAGCTGCTGAAGAAAATGTGAGTTCTAGGGCTAATGACTGCGTTTCAGCCGTTGATGAAATTGCCAGGGCATCCACTAGTGGTGCGCCTGAAGAAAATGAAGAGGTCAGGGCAACTGCATAGTTGTGCCTGAAGAAAATCAACCACATTCCTCTGCTCCTCCTGCGCCTACCCCAACTCCAATTCTTCCATCTGCATCAGATGTGAAGAAGACCAAGGCTGCAGAGCGTGCAGCAGTGAAGAAAAACCACTACTACCTCCATGAAACCTTCAACCGTACCTAGGTTGTTCTGTCTCACATTTATAGCGCAGAAGATCTGAAGAAAATGGGTCTCAAGGAAGATTTTGACTGGTCTGCTCCTCCACCGAAGAAATACAAGAAGGTCAAGGTTCATTCCTTGGTGGCCAGCTCCTATTCTTCATCGCGTGACACCGACGAGCATGAAGACTTGGACGACACTGTGGCAGGCCCTACATCAACAAACGACCCCAACAACGCTTGCGCTCCTTCATCAACTTGATATTCTTCAGGGGCGCTAGTCCTCATTTTTGAACCTTTTGGTCATTCGATGACAAAGGGGGAGAAATTTGAGTTAGTCTTCAAGCGGGTCTATCTTTTATGGGCGTTTTTTTCTAAGTTACAACTCTCGTTCTTCTAATGACTTTGTTGGATCGAGTTGTAAACTTAAAACTCTATGGTGCCCTAATACTTTTGTTGTTTTTTTCTGCATGCTTATTCCTCGTTAATGTTATTGCACGCATGCTGAATTACATCAGTCACCATATTTCATCATGCATTTCAAATTCTTCATATATTATGTCAAATGCGTGTATGAATTACAAGATATAGGGGGAGATCTCCATGATTCAACTCTTCAAGTGTGCATTGCTTCAAAAGCAAATTCCTCACTATGCACATCTTCAGGGGGAGTTCTTCTATATCTTGCAATCAAATTCCTCAATATCAGTATTTACACTTCATATGTTTATCCCCGTTGAAAACTTAACCTATATTGTCATCAATCACCAAAAAAGGGGAGACTGTAAGTGCATCTAGTGCCCCTTAGTGATTTTGGTGTATTGAAGACTTATAGGTTAAGGGACTAATGCGTTTATGAGTGTACACAGGTCTATAAGTCTACGAGGAGTTTGATATTTACAGAGAAAGTCGACCCCTAAAAATGAAGTTCTTCGACTGAAGACTTTGAATTTCTGAAGACTTTCTGAAGACTTTGAAAGTGAAGAAATTGGTGTGACCTGAAGACTTGCTATTGATTCAAGGAACATGAAGCGTGAAGACTTTTGTTTTCGTAGTTTCATTTTCTCTTTCTTGAGTCATAGGAAACACCGTACTGTTAAAGGGGGTCGAGGAAATTCTAAGGAAAAATTTCCATGTGATGCTCAACTCAAAATCCTACACCTACCAATCCCTTCGAGTGAAGCCATTGGAAATCTCATACAGTTCAGTCATATTCTTCAATGACAGAGACGAAGTTCTTCTGGTCTCTGAGGAATTTGTTCTGACTGAGGATTTAGGAATTCGCCAGTGCGGATTGCCTACACAGTGAGGAACATAATAGCACTGAGGAATTTGATACTCAAATTTCCGACCGTTGTTGTGCTATGCGCCAGCTGTCCCAAAATATCTACCCACCTAACGGTCATATCATTGAAGGGCATCTATGTCTTATCATGTCGGGATGCTCCCTAGGCTATAAATAGCCGCCCCCTACAACCATTAGCTGGTTGGCTGCTCCGAGAGAAACTGACACTTGTCATTTGAGAGCATCCCATCCTCCGAGGACTTTGAGCGAAAATCATCAAGTGAGGAAAACCCAAACCCAAACACCTACAAACCCAAAGTGATTGAGCATCACTGAAGAGATTGATCCTGCATGGATCCGACGCTTGTTACCTTGGAAGACTGTGCTTCTTCCAGACGGTTAGGCGTCATGGTCTAGAGCATCCAAGAGGAAATTGTGGATCGCCGAGTGACCGAGTTTGTGAAGGTTCGGAAGTCACCTGAAGACTTACCACGAGTGATTGGGCGAGGTCTGTGTGACCTTAGCTCAAGGGGAATACTGTGAGGACTAAGTGTCCTGGACTGCGTGTTCAGGACTGGGTGTCTGGGACTGTGTGTCCTCAGGTTTAAATACCTAGCCGCCCTAACCAGACGTACAACTGAGACAGCAGTTGGAACTGGTCTACCAAATCATTGTCTTCACCAAGCTTACTAGTTCTATTTCCTCAACTCTTTCATTTCCTCATAACTGTGTTGTGCTCTTGTTCATATCTGTGTTTGAAGACTTTGACAGAAGACTTTATCAATTTCCTCAGTTCAATTTCTTTAGTCTGTTTGTCTTCATCCTGTGCTATCCTGTGTTTACTCTTTCTGTACTCTGTGTTTGTCTTCATTTCATCATGATGACCATGCCTATGTTCTTCTATGCTTACTCTTGAGTACTTATTCCGCTGCAAGTAGTTCTTCGCTAAGGAATCCTCACCCGCAAATTCCTCAGTGAAGAATTCATAAAAATCGCCTATTCACCCCCCTCTAGTCAATATAACGCACTTTCAGCCGCTCCTTGTGCAATTCTCTCGTTTATTGACTACATAAATTGACAATGGTGTGGGACCGTGATGTCAGGAAACCAGGAGGAAGCAAAAAAATTATAGGTGTATATAATAAGGAGGCACTTGCATACGTGCGGCTATGGCCCTGGTGGGTCCCCACTGTCATCCTCTCCAAGTAAAGTCATCTCCTCATTACTCATGTCCGTTGACCATGTTGACAACGCGAGACGGCGGCGCCACGGTGAGCGCAACAACTCGAAGGACGACGGAGAGGGCCTCGCGGGCACTACAGATGGTCTGATACAGCGCCCATTGCTCATTCGGGAAGCCAGGATCATAGGGCCACATGTCCGCGACGGCATTGTCGTTTGCTTGTTCACTGATGCTCGTTGAGGAGACAGAGATTGCAACACAGGTCCTCCTGCGCTGGTAGCTCTTCCGCCATTAGGGCGTCAAAGTGCGGCCGCACCTGCTCTATTGTGAACACGGCATGAACCGGCTTGGACAGTGGCGCCGGCTCCTGGTCGGAAGCTACGTCCATCGTCTGATTGTCGTCGCTCAGCTCAGCGAGCTCGCTGGCGAGCCAGCATGTCCGGCTGCTGGACCGACCCGCTGCCAAGCATGAGTCTGACTGCCTTGGCCCACCCAAACCACCTCCCTCACCCGCGCGCGCTTTCCGCCCGAAACGGTCAGCGCCGCCTGCCCCGCTTCCCGGTGCAGGCGATTGCTCCGCCTTCAAACGACACAAGTGTCGTCCGTCCGTCCATCCGCCGCCCACATTAATGATACGCGGTTGCCGAGGTGGCTACTCCAGCGCCACACGTCCATCCCTCCGCCGTCCACCATTGCTATATAAACTGCTGTGCCGGTCATAGCCGCAGTCATTCGCCTCCGTTCCCTTTCTCCTGTCCACACCACTACTGCCCACCATGGCTTCCTCATGCTCCAGCGCTCTTCGGGATGGGCGGACGATGGACCATAAGGAGATGGCAGCCATTGCTGCCGACTGGCTGGCCGGCAGGCAGCCGGAGGACGATGACGTCCCAATGGAGAACATGGTAGTCGACGATCCGGCGCCAACCCTCTCCTCCGCGCCATCCTCACCGGTGCATTGCACCATGACCATCGGTGAGGCCCATGCCCAATACATGGACACGGTGAGGCAGAAGCATCAGGAGCAGTTTCGGGAGGCGCAGGCCGACGCCGCCTACAACCACCATCTCCTCCAGGAGCACCTACAAGCGGAGGAGCAGATCGCCGAAGAGCGGGCGGAGGTGGAGGCGCTGGCCGACTCGTACCGCTCCGCCTGCGAGGGCCGCCTCAAGCGCTGGCGGTACCGCTTGCGGGTGGCGGAGGCTGCGGCCGCCTACAAAGAGGGCGATGAAGCGGGCAAGGCGCTATTTGGCGAGACCGAGGATGAGGCAGAGGACAATGCCGGCGTCGACGAGGCCCCGCGGCGCCAACAACGAGGCATAGGACACCGCCGGCTCCGCCAAGGCCCCGCCCCGCCGGCACCGAGGTGGAGGCCCTACTCCGCCGAGGTCCCGCCCCGCCAACAACGGGGCAGAGGACATCGCCGGCTCAGCCGAGGCCCCACCCTGCCGGCAACGAGGGGGAGGATTTCCCCCGCTCCGCGGAGGCGCCGCCCCGTCGGCAACGAGACAGAGGCCATCGACGGCTCCGTCAAGGCCCCACCCCGCTACCAACGAGGCCGCGCCACACACAAAACGAGGAAGAGTAGAACACGGTAGGTCGCCGCCGCTCGGGTCCAAGTAAGGCCACCACTGCTACCCTCTGGTTGAAGCCAAGCTAGGCAGGTTGACCATTGACGGTCGATTAGCTTCTTGCCGGCGACGTGGAGTCGGAGAGCTATGTTGGAGAAGGACGCTTCTTCTACTTAACTGCTGGTGCAGTTGGCTCACTGACACGTGGGCTCAACAGGCATCTGGGCCACATGTCAGTTACGCAACTGTACCTGCAGTTAAGTCACTGAAGCTCAGTCCGCTGGAGAAGAAGCTTCTGTTCGGCTCAGCCGAACACAGGTGGGTAGCTTCGGTTAATTAATTATACCTCCAGCGCACCCCTTTTTAGTTGAAGAATGTATGAAATGTAATGAAATCCGACATGTTTATATGAAATCCGACCGTGTATGAATGAATTTAGTTTGGTTAGTTCGAACTCTTGTATCACTGGCATTGGATGAACATGCAAAACAATACGTACTAGCATTGTTCCCAGGGTGATCACCTCGTTTGCAGCAGTTTCACATGTACTCCCTCCAGTCCTTTTTAGTCTGCATACAAGTTTTGTCTGCAATTAAAGTATCTCTACTTTGACCAATCTTATAGAAAAAAGTATGAGCATTCACAATGTGCGAAGTAAAAAGGAACAGAGGGAGTACAAAGAGTTTGAGCAGCTTTTTAGCGTTCCTGTACATTGCAATCAAACACACAGGCCTGGCAATTCATAGAGAACATTCAAAACAATCGATGATTATGCATCTCAGTGATTCACATGTCAGAGCCAATATTTACTTCACAACTAAAGAATAAAGAAAAATCGATCGATGCTACTGATAGCAAAGGGCGTCCCATTCGAAAATATCAAATGCATGTCTTCTTGCTAACATCAATGAGCAAAATTTGACAAGGTTGTCCCATTCCAAAATGTCAAATGCGTGTTGTTTTGCGTACATCAATGAGCAAACTTTGACAAGGTTTTCCCATTCCAAAATATCAAATGCCTACAATTGTGGAATGGGCAGGGTTTGCCATCAGTTCGGACATTGACATGGCACCTCGTGCTAAATAAACCAGTTGTTCTTTTTGTGCAGTTCCACCAAAATCAACCAAATTCACGCGTAGCTTGTATGATTTCACCCTTATATGTTGCAACGCCTTGAACATATCGGCACCTCCTTTCCTGTGGTGGAAATGAATGATTGGATGTATTCATGAACATTTTGTGCAGTTCCCATTGAAATCAAGCTGAGCACCCCTGTTTGCACAAATACAAAAAAAGTGATTAGTATAAAGCAAACTGTACTATGAATTGACAGTTTAAACAGGCACCTACATGGTCCATGTAGAGCACACTTTTAAAAAAATGGAACTCACCGGAAAGAATCCTAGAACAACATTGTAATTGCGCATCACAACAAAAAATGGAGATCTGTTAGTCCTTCTGACCTGAAGTTAGTTTGGTCTTGTGGGGAGTAATGTAACCATCCTTCAATTGCTCCTTCTGATGAGAAGATAGACAGGGCTTCTTCATCCTGGCATAATCGGAACTAGTCACTTCACGTACTCCATATTCTTCTTCATAGGAGGATGATCCCGTTGTGCAAAGACAAGAGGACAACTAAATGCTAGCATCCCTGTTTGCTCGAAAAAAAGGAAAGGAAATATTTAAAACAGCACAGATGAAGCACTTCTCAAGGACAATACCACTTTCTCATGACAGTATCTAAAAAGTAGCACAACACCAATAGAGATGACAAAGCTCAATCATATGGATGAAATCCGTGGGCGAGTACCAACCTTTGCCAGGAGGCTTATTGTGTAGAGCATACAGATCAAGCACTTCTCTAGAACCATCTGTTGTTATCTACTGTGGTTACCATGCTTACTATATACTCCTCGGTTAGTTTAATGTTTCCAACATCTTCTTGTGCAGTTCTACTAAAATATATGGTATCTTCAAAGAAGATCCCTCTTTGCACAAGTAGAGATAATTACATATTACATTAAGAGTGGCATCAAATCAGTGGCAAAACAATTGCTCGTTCCAGCCATAGCAATAAATTAAGATGCAAAACTATATCATTACTTGTGTCATTACAGTTCCAGTGCTTCATTACAGCACTGGGAGTTGATTTTTGTTTTTCTTCCGCTTGTTCTTCCCCTTCATCACTTGGTTCAATAACAGACAGGCTTCGCCTTCAATGTAAGATTTGGCATGTCAATTAGGGAGCACAAGTATAACACTAAACAACGACATTAATTTTCTGATGAAAGTGGCAAAATACGGGCCAACAGTTGTGAATATCCTTATCTTACCTCAATGGGATATTACGGTGCACATACAGATTGAAAGTCTTGTATCCATTTGTGCAGTTCACTAAAATCAATAAACATTACCGTACAAGTAGCACAACATATGAAAGCACACTGCACAATCATGTGAAAGAAGGCTAGTACTGACCTATCATGACGCAGAATTCAAACAACTCACAAGAAGAAGATCTAAACCAAATTTGCCAACACGGATAGGAAGTAAGATCTCCTCTTGTGCAGTTCCACTAAGATCAAGCAATCAAGCAACGTTGTCGGTGTGACATTTTGGTTGAACTGCACAAAACACTCTTAAAACAAAAGTGTTTTGTGCAGTGCAACAAAAGGTCACAATAGCAATGAGGTGAAGTAGATAACCCTGTTTACACAGAGGTGCAAAGGAGACAACTAGTGGTCAATAATGGTGGATGACACAGAAGCCAACAAAAAGAAGCATCTAACTTATCTAAATGGGAAAGAAAGCAAGACAGTAGCATTTCTCAAACGGTGGCATTGATTCATATTAACAGAGAGATTATATTAACAATAAAATTCATTAAACATGTAATTTGATTTTAACTGTGGCATTCATCAATTTTCCAGCGGCATCATTAGAGGGTGTTTGTTTACAGGGACTTTTTGGTGTAGGGACTAAAAAAAGTCCCTGTCAGTCCCATCTAAATCAAACAGGAGGGGCTTTTAGGGACTAAAAGTGGGCATTTGGGACTAAAGAAAGAAGACCCCGAGGGAGAGTCTTTTTGGGACTTGTTCCAATAGTTGCCCCTGCCTCGCATCGCACCTTATCTCTATTAGTTCATTACTAGGGGTAACATGGTCTTTTAGCATGTCATTTAATAACCTCTAGTCCATGTTTAGTCCCTGGAACCAAGCAGGTAGGGACTAGGGACTTTTTAGTTGGGACTAAAAAAAGTCCTAGGACTTTTTAACCAAACAGGGCCTTAGATTAACAATAGCTAAAGAGTTGCACGGGATAGTGGATGCACCAGCACCATGTGTATCTACCGATGTATGAAGGGGTGATGCACAGTCTGTTGCAACAAAGAACAAACAACCAAGGAGCATATTTGTGTTGGTCCCAGTTTTGTTATCTTTAGACATCTTTCCCTATGTGAGCGCGACAAATCTAGTCCTGCTCAAACTCTACAGTCTTGTCACCCAAAACAAAAAGATCAGTTTGTTACAGATGTGCGTACTGCTTTTGTCATTGTTTTCCCTTTTCGACCAACGTAGGTGCTGGATAGCCAGTCTGTACTAGTACTTTCCCCCTTCCTTTCCTCTTTGAACCACGTCCTAGATTCATGCTATACAACTTTCCCCACTACTTTCCCCCATTTCTTTCCTCTTTGAACCATGTCCTAGATTCATGCTATACAACTTTCCCCACTACTTTCCCCCTTCCTTTCCTTTTTGAACTACGTCCTAGATTCATGCTATACAACTTTCCCCACTACTTTCCCCCATTCCTTTCCTCTTTGAACCACGTCCTAGATTCATGCTACAAAACTTTCCCCACTACTTTCCTGTTTGATCCAACACCTAGATTCGAGTGCAGAAGCGGAAAAAGCCCACATGCAGCTAGAGCAATGCATGTGGAATAAGTAAATTATACCTTAAGGTTCTTGGGGTGTGATTCGGTGGGCGACCGGAGGCCGTTCGGCCCACACTATGTACGGCGGCGAGGAAGAAGGGGTCGAAGGCCCTCCCACGCCACCGCTGGGTGAAGAGAACAGCTGCGCCGGTAGTGGATTCCCTCCCTCGCCGACGGCGACAGCGTTAAGCCTCCTTCCCTTCATGGCGGACGGATCCTACTAGCCCTTTGACCAGTGATACGTCTCCAACGTATCTATAATTTTTTATTGTTCCATGCTATATTATATTCTGTTTTGGATGATTAATGGACTTCATTATACACTTTTATATTATTTTTGGGGCTAACCTATTAACCGGAGGCCCAACCCAAATTGCTGTTTTTTTGCCTATTTCAGTGTTTCGCAGAGAAAGAATATCAAACGAAGTCCAAATGGAATGAAACCTTCGGGAACGTGATTTTTGGAACAAACGTGATCCAGAGGACTTGGAGTCTACGTAAAGTAATCAACGAGGAGAGCACGAGGCAGGGGGCGCACCTACCCCCCAGGTGCGCCCTCCACCCTCGTGGGGCCCATGTTGCTCCACCGACGTACTTCTTCCTCCTATATATACCTATGTACCCCCAAACCATCAAATACGGAGCCAAAACCCTATTTCCACTGCCGCAACCTTTTGTACCCCTGAGATCCCAACTTGGGGCCTTTTCCGGCGCTCCGCCGGAGGGGGCATTGATCACGGAGGGCTTCTACATCAACACCATAGCCTCTCCGATGATGTGTGAGTAGTTTACCTCAGACCTTCGGGTCCATAGTTATTAGCTAGATGGCTTCTTCTCTCTCTTGGATCTCAATACAAAGTTCTCCTTGATCTTCTTGGAGATCTATTCGATGTAATCTTCTTTTGCGGTGTGTTTGTCGAGATCCGATGGATTGTGGGTTTATGATCAAGTTTATCTATGAGCAATATTTGAATCTCCTATGAATTCTTTTATGTATGATTGGTTATCTTTGCAAGTCTCTTCGAATTATCAGTTTGGTTTGTCCTACTAGATTGATCTTTCTTGCAATGGGAGAAGTGCTTAGCTTTGGGTTCAATCTTGCGGTGCTCAATCCCAATGAGAGTAGGGGAAATGACACGTATTGTATTGTTGCCATCGAGGATAAAAAGATGGGGTTTATATCATATTGCATGAGTTTATCCCTCTACATCATGTCATCTTACTTAAAGCATTACTATGTTCTTATGAACTTAATACTCTAGATGCATGCTGGATAGCGGTCGATGTGTGGAGTAATAGTAGTAGATGCAGGCAGGAGTCGGTCTACTTGTCGCGGACGTGATGCCTATATACATGATCATACCTAGATATTCTCATAACTATGCTCAATTCTATCAATTGCTCGGCAGTAATTCGTTTACCCACCGTAATACTTATGCTATCTTGAGAGAAGCCACTAGTGAAACCTATGGCCCCCGGGTCTATTTTCCATCATATTAATCTCCCGTCAACAAACTATTTCTGGCGCCATTTATTTTGCTTTCTTTACTTTTACTCTTTATCATAAAAATACCAAAATATTATCTTATCATATCTATCAGATCTCACTCTCGTAAGTGACCGTGAAGGGATTGACAACCCCTTTATCGCGTTGGTTGCGAGGTTCTTATTTGTTTGTGTAGGTGCGTGGGACTCGAGCGTGGTCTCCTACTGGATTGATACCTTGGTTCTCAAAAACTGAGGGAAATACTTACGCTACTTTACTGCATCACCCTTTCCTCTTCAAGGGAAAACCAACGCAGTGCTCAAGAGGTAGCAAGAAGGATTTCTGGCGCCGTTGCCGGGGAGTCTACGCACAAGTCAAGACATACCAAGTACCCATCACAAACTCTTATCCCTCGCATTACATTATTTGCCATTTGGCTCTAGTTTCCTCTCCCCCACTTCACCCTTGCCGTTTTATTCGCCCTCTCTTTTCCGTTCGCCTCTTTTTTTGCTTGCTTCTTGTTTGCTCGTGTGTTGGATTGCTTGTTTGTCACGATGGCTCAAGACAATACTAAATTGTGTGACTTTACCAATACCAACAACAATGATTTTCTTAGCACTCCGATTGCTCCTCTTACCGATGCTGAATCTTGTGAAATTAATGCTGCTTTGTTGAATTTTGTCATGAAAGATCAATTCACCGGCCTTCCTAGTGAAGATGCCGCTACCCATCTAAATAGCTTCGTTGATTTGTGTGATATGCAAAAGAAGGAAGATGTGGACAATGATATTGTTAAATTGAAGCTATTTCCTTTTTCGCTTAGAGATCGTGCTAAAGCTTGGTTTTCGTCTTTGCCTAAAAATAGTATTGATTCATGGAATAAGTGCAAAGATGCTTTTATCTCAAAGTATTTTCCTCTCGCTAAAATCATCTCTCTTAGAAACGATATCATGAATTTTAAGCAACTTGATCATGAACATGTTGCACAAGTTTGGGAGAGGATGAAATTAATGATACGTAATTGCCCTACACATGGTTTGAATCTTTGGATGATTATACAAAAAATTTATGCCGGATTGAATTTTGCTTCTAGAAATCTTTTAGATTCAGCCGCGGGAGGCACTTTTATGGAAATCACTTTAGGAGAAGCTACTAAACTCCTAGACAATATTATGGTTAATTATTCTCAATGGCACACCGAAAGATCTACTAATAAAAAAGTGCATGCGATAGAAGAAATTAATGTTGTTTCTTCTGATCCTAATGATATGCCTTTGTCTACTTTGATTGAGAATAATAATGAATCTATGGATGTGAATTTTGTTGGTAGGAATAATTTTGGTAACAACGCGTATAGAGGAAACTTTAATCCTAGGTCGTTCCCTAGTAATTCCTCTAATAATTATGGTAATTCCTACAACAATTCTTATGAAATTTTAATAAGATGCCCTCTGATTTTGAGACTAGTGTTAAAGAGTTTATGAATTCGCAAAAGAATTTCAATACTTTGCTTGAAGAGAAATTGCTTAAAGTTGACGAATTGGCTAGGAACGTGGATAGAATTTCTCTTGATGTTGATTCTTTGAAACTTAGATCTATTCCACCTAAGTATGATATCAATGAGTCTCTCAAAGCTATGAGAATTTCCATTGATGAGTGCAAAGAAAGAACCGCTAGGATGCATGCTAAGAAAGATTTCTTTGTAAAAGCGTGTTCTTCTAATTTTTGTGAAAATAAAGATGAAGATCTAAAAGTTATTGATGTGTCTCCTATTAAATCTTTGTTTTGCAATATGAATCTTTATAATGATGGGACTGGAGATGAGTTACCTTTACCTAGAAGGCGTTCCAAAAATTCGGAGTTTTTAGATCTTGATGCAAAAATTGTTAAATGTGGGATTGAAGAGGTTAAAACTTTAGATATTAATGAACCCACTATTTTGGATTTCAAGGAATTTAATTATGATAATTGCTCTTTGATAGATTGTATTTCCTTGTTGCAATCCGTGCTAAATTCTCCTCATGCCTATAGTCAAAATAAAGCTTTTACTAAACATATCGTTGATGCTTTGATGCAATCTTATGAAGAAAAACTTGAGTTGGAAGTTTCTATCCCTAGAAAACTTTATGATGACTGGGAACCTACCATTAAAATTAAAATTAAAGATCATGAATGCTATGCTTTGTGTGATTTGGGTGCTAGTGTTTCCACGATTCCAAAAACCTTGTGTGATTTGCTAGGATTCCGTGAATTTGATGATTGTTCTTTAAACTTGCACCTTGCGGATTCCACTATTAAGAAACCTATGGGAAGAATTAATGATGTTCTTATTGTTGCAAATAGGAACTATGTGCCCGTAGATTTCATTGTTCTTGACATAGATTGCAATCCTTCATGTCCTATTATTCTTGGTAGACCTTTCCTTAGAATGATTGGTGCAATTATTGATATGAAGGAAGGGAATATTAGATTCCAATTTCCATTAAGGAAAGGTATGGAACACTTCCCTAGAAATAAAATAAAATTACCATATGAATCTATTATGAGAGCTACTTATGGATTGCCTACCAAAGATGGCAATACCTAGATCTATCCTTGTTTTTATGCCTAACTAGGGGCGTTAAACGATAGCGCTTGTTGGGAGGCAACCCTATTTTATTTTATTTTTTTCTTTTTGCTTCAGTTTAGGAATAAATATTTGATCTAGCCTCTGGTTAGATTTGTTTTTTATGTTTTAATTAGTGTTTGTGCCAAGTTAAACCTATATGATCTTCTTGGATGATAGTTATTTGATCTTGCTGAAAATTCCAGAAACTTTCTGTTCACAAAAACAATTGTTAAAAATCATCAGAACGTGATAAAATACTGATTCCAATTGCAGTAGATCAATAAACAAATTTTCTAGGGCTTCCTATTTTGGTAGATTTTTCTTAGTTCCAGAAGTTTGCATTAGTTACAGATCACTACAGACTGTTCTGTTTTTGACAGATTCCGTTTTTCGTGTGTTGTTTGCTTATTTTGATGAATCTATGGCTAGTAAAATGGTTTATAAACCATAGAGACGTTGGAATACAGTAGGTTTAACACCAATATAAATAAATAATGAGTTAAATACAGTACCTTGAAGTGGTGTTTTGTTTTCTTTCGCTAACGGAGCTCACAAGATTTTCTGTTGAGTTTTGTGTTGTGAAGTTTTCAAGTTTTCAGTAAAGATTTGATGGATTATGGAACAATGAGTGGCAATAATCTAAGCTTGGGGATGCCCATGTCACCCCAAGATCATCTAAGGACACCAAAAAGCCAAAGCTTGGGGATGCCCCGGAAGGCATCCCCTCTTTCGTCTTCGTCCATCGGTAACTTTACTTGGAGCTATATTTTTATTCACCACATGATATGTGTTTTGCTTGGAGCGTCTTGTATGATTTGAGTCTCTGCTTTTTAGTTTACCACAATCATCCTTGCTGTACACACCTTTTGAGAGAGACACACATGATTCGGAATTTATTAGAATACTCTATGTGCTTCACTTATATCTTTTGAGCTATATAGTTTTTGCTCTAGTGCTTCAGTTATATCTTTTAGAGCACAGCGGTGGTTTTGTTTTATAGAAACTATTGTTCTCTCATGCTTCACTTATATTATTTTTAGAGTCCTACAAAACATCATGGTAATTTGCTTTAATTGTGAAATTAGTTCTAATATGCTAGGTATTCAAGACTAGTAAAAACTTTCTTATGAGTGTGTTGAATACTAAGAGAAGTTTGATGCTTGATGATTGTTTTGAGATATGGAGGTAGTGATATTAAAGTTGTGCTAGTTGAGTAGTTGTGAATTTGAGAAATACTTGTGTTGAAGTTTGCAAATCCCGTAGCATGCACGTAGGGTAAACGTTATGTAACAAATTTGAAACATGAGGTGTTCTTTGATTGTCCTCCTTATGAGTGGCGGTCGGGGATGAGCGATGGTCTTTTCCTACCAATCTATCCCCCTAGGAGCATGCGCGTAGTGCTTGGTTTTTGATGACTTGTAGATTTTTGCAATAAGTATGTGAGTTCTTTATGACTAATGTTGAGTCCATGGATTATACGCACTCTCAACCTTCCATCATTGCTAGCCTCTTCGGTTCCGTGCATTGCCATTTCTCACCATGAGAGTTGGTGCAAACTTCGCCGGTGCATCCAAACCCCATGATACGATACGCTCTATCACACATAAACCTCCTTATATCTTCCTCAAAACAGCCACCATACCTACCTATTATGGCATTTCCATAGCCATTCCGAGATATATTGCCATGCAACTTTCCACCGTTCCGTTTATCATGACACGTTCATCATTGTCATATTGCCTTGCATGATCATGTAGTTGACATCGTATTTGTGGCAAAGCCACCATGCATATTATTTCATACATGTCACTCTTGATTCATTGCCCATCCCGGTACACTGCCGGAGGCATTCATATAGAGTCATACTTTGTTCTAGTATCGAGTTGTAATCATTAAGTTGTAAATAAATAGAAGTGTGATGATCATCATTCATAGAGCATTGTCCCCCCCCCCCCAAAAATGAGAAAGGCCAAAAAAAAGAAAAAGAAAAAAGAAAAAAGGGGCAATGCTACTATCTTTTTCCATACTTGTGCTCCAAGTAGCACCATGATCCTTATGATAGAGAGTCTCTTGTTTTGTCAGTTTCATATACTAGTGGGAATTTTTCGTCATAGAACTTGGCTTGTATATTCCAACAATGGGCTTCCTCAAATGCCCTAGGTCTTCGTGAGCAAGCAAGTTGGATGCACACCCACTTAGTTTCTTTTGTTGAGCTTTCATACATTTATAGCTCTAGTGCATCCGTTGCATGGCAATCCCTACTCCTCACGTTAACATGAATTGATGGGCATCTCCATAGCCCATTGATTAGCCGTGTTGATGTGAGACTTTCTCCTTTTTTGTCTTCTCCACATAACCCCCATCATTATATTCTATTCCACCCATAGTGCTATATCCATGGCTCACGCTCATGTATTGCGTGAAAGTTGAAAAAGTTTGAGATTATTAAAGTATGAAACAATTGCTTGGCTTGTCATCGGGGTTGTGCATGATGAGAGCATCCTTGTGTGACGAAAATGGAGCATGACCAAACTATATGATTTTGTAGGGATGAACTTTCTTTGGCCATGTTATTTTGAGAAGACATAATTGCTTAGTTAGTATGCTTGAAGTATTATTACTTTTACGTCAATATTAAACTTTTATCTTGAATCTTCCGGATCTGAATATTCATACCACAATTAGGTTACATTGAAAATTATGCCAAGTAGCATTCCACATCAAAAATTCTGTTTTTATCATTTACCTACTCGAGGGCGAGCACGAATTAAGCTTGGGGATACTTGATACGTCTCCAACGTATCTATAATTTTTTATTGTTCCATGCTATATTATATTCTGTTTTGGATGATTAATGGGCTTTATTATACACTTTTATATTATTTTTTTGGGACTAACCTATTAACCGGAGGCCCAACCCAAATTGCTGTTTTTTTGCCTATTTCAGTGTTCCGCAGAAAAATAATATCAAACGGAGTCCAAACAGAATGAAACCTTCGGGAACGTGATTTTCGGAACAAACGTGATCCAGAACTTGGAGTCTACGTAAAGTAATCAACGAGGAGAGCACGAGGCAGGGGGGCGCGCCTACCCCCCCAGGTGCGCCCTCCACCCTCGTGGGGCCCACGTTGCTCCACCGACGTACTTCTTCCTCCTATATATACCCACGTACCCCCAAACAATTAGATACGGAGCCAAAACCCTATTTCCACCGCCGCAACCTTCTGTACCCGTGAGATCCCATCTTGGGGCCTTTTCCAGCACTCCGCCGGAGGGGGCATTGATCATGGAGGGCTTCTACATCAACACCATAGCCTCTCCGATGATGTGTGAGTAGTTTACCTCAGACCTTCGGGTCCATAGTTATTAGCTAGATGGCTTCTTCTCTCTCTTTGGATCTCAATACAAAGTTCTCCTTGATCTTCTTGGAGATCTATTCGATGTAATATTCTTTTGCGGTGTGTTTGTCGAGATCCGATGAATTGTGGGTTTATGATCAAGTTTATCTATGAACAATATTTGAATCTCCTCTGAATTCTTTTATGTATGATTGGTTATCTTTGCAAGTCTCTTTGAATTATCAGTTTGGTTTGGCCTACTAGGTTGATCTTTCTTGCAATGGGAGGAGTGCTTAGCTTTGGGTTCAATCTTGCGGTGCTCAATCCCAGTGGCAGTAGGGGAAATGACACGTATTGTATTGTTGCCATCGAGGATAAAAAGATGGGGTTTATATCATATTGCATGAGTTTTTCCCTCTACATCATGTCATCTTACTTAAAGCATTACTCTGTTCTTATGAACTTAATACTCTAGATGCATGCTGGACAACGGTCGATGTGTGGAGTAATAGTAGTAGATGCAGGCAGGAGCCGGTCTACTTGTCGCGGACATGATGCCTATATACGTGATCATACCTAGATATTCTCATAACTATGCTCAATTCTATCAATTGCTCGGCAGTAATCCGTTTACCCACCATAATACTTATGCTATCTTGAGAGAAGCCACTAGTGAAACCTATGGCCCCGGGGTCTATTTTCCATCATATTAATCTCCCGTCAAAAAACTATTTCTGGCGCTGTTTATTTTGCTTTCTTTACTTTTACTCTTTATCATAAAAATACCAAAAATATTATCTTATCATATCTATCAGATCTCACTCTCGTAAGTGACCGTGAAGGGATTGACAACCCCTTTATCGCGTTGGTTGCGAGGTTCTTATTTGTTTGTGTAGGTGCGTGGGACTCGAGCGTGGTCTCCTACTGGATTGATACCTTGGTTCTCAAAAACTGAGGGAAATACTTACGCTACTTTACTGCATCACCCTTTCCTCTTCAAGGGAAAACCAACGCAGTGCTCAAGAGGTAGCAACCAGCAGTCATGGGGGGGGGAGAGGCTGACGAAGTCTTGTTTAGATCTGGAGAGGGTGAGAGATTGTGAAGAGAGCAACTACAAGCGCTAAGGCTCCAGCGTGTATATATATAGTGGAGTGAGAGTGTGAAGAGTGCAAACCCTAGAAAACAAGCGCCGAGGTTGCAGTGTATACGTGATGAGGTGATTATACGGCCACTATGAGATCATGTAGCTCCGTATCCATCCATTTTGACCAGTCAAACAATCCTCCTGGCACCGCCCCAGATCACTTTCTCTCTCTGTCATGCGGGGCCTACCTGTCATTGGGTGGAAGAAAGAAGTCGAACAAAACCAAAATTATGCTCAAGTGTAGTTATTGTTGGTGAACGTAGTAATTTCAAAAAAAAATCTACGCACACGCAAGATCATGGTGATGCATAGCAACGAGAGGGGAGAGTGTTGTCCAAGTACCCTCGTAGACCGATAGCGGAAGCGTTATCACAACGCGGTTGATGTAGTCGTACGTCTTCACGATCCGACCGATCAAGTACCGAACGCACGGCACCTCCGAGTTCTACACATGTTCAGATCGATGACGTCCCTCGAACTCCGATCCAGCCGAGTGTTGAGGGAGAGTTTCGTCAGCACGACGGCGTGGTGACGAGGATGATGTTCCACCGACGCAGGGATTCGCCTAAGCTCCGCAACGGTATTATGGAGGTGTAATATGGTGGAGGGGGGCACCGCACACGGCTAAAATATCGTATATCAAGTGTGTCCATGGGGTGCCCCCTGCCCCGTATATAAAGGAGCAAGGGAGGAGGAGGCCGGCCCTAGGAGGGGGCGCGCCAAGTGTGGAGTCCTACTAGGACTCCCTAGTCCTAGTAGGATTCCACCTCCCATATGGAATAGGAAAAGAGGAAGGGAAAAAGAGAAGGAAGGAAGGCCCCCCCCTTCCCTAGTCCAATTCGGACCAGACCAAGGGGAGGGGTGCGGCCACCCTTGAGGCCCTTTTCCTTCTTTCCCGTATGGCCCAATAAGGCCCAATACGTATTCCCGTAACTCTCCGGTACTCCGAAAAATACCCGAATCACTCGGAACCTTTCCGAAGTCCGAATATAGTCGTCCAATATATCGATCTTTACGTCTCGACCATTTCGAGACTCCTCGTAATGTCCCCGATCTCATCCGGGACTCCGAACTCCTTCGGTACATCAACATACATAAACTCATAATAAAACTGTCATCGTAACTTTAAGCGTGCGGACCCTACGGGTTCGAGAACTATGTAGACATGACCGAGACACGTCTCCGGTCAATAACCAATAGCGGGACCTGGATGCCCATATTGGCTCCCACATATTCTACGAAGATCTTTATCGGTCAGACCGCATAACAACATACGTTGTTCCCTTTGTCACCGGTATGTTACTTGCCAAGATTTGATCGTCGGTATCTCGATACCTAGTTCAATCTCGTTACCGGCAAGTCTCTTTACTCGTTCCGTAACACATCATCCCGCAACTAACTCATTAGTCACAATGCTTGCAAGGCTTATAGTGATGTGCATTACCGAGTGGGCCCAGAGATACCTCTCCGACAATCGGAGTGACAAATCCTAATCTCGAAATACGCCAGCCCAACAAGTACCTTTGGAGACACCTGTAGAGCACCTTTATAATCACCCATTTACATTGTGACGTTTGGTAGCACACAAAGTGTTCCTCCGGTAAACGGGAGTTGCATAATCTCATAGTCATAGGAACATGTATAAGTCATGAAGAAAGCAATAGCAACATACTAAACGATCGAGTGCTAAGCTAACGGAATGGGTCAAGTCAATCACGTCATTCTCCTAATGAGGTGATCTCGTTAATCAAATGACAACTTATGTCTATGGCTAGGAAACATAACCATCTTTGATTAACGAGCTAGTCAAGTAGAGGCATACTAGTGACACTCTGTTTGTCTATGTATTCACACATGTATTATGTTTCCGGTTAATACAATTCTAGCATGAATAATAAACATTTATCATGATATAAGGAAATATATAATACTTTATTATTGCCTCTAGGGCATATTTCCTTCAGTTATCAAACCCGAGACCTCAAGTTTGATGAGCGAACAGGCTAACCAGCTACACCACCCTCCTGTTATGTTTAACGAGAGGAAAATAACCTTTTATACATTCCTGCATTCGTGTGACAAGCATGCCGTGTTTTTTTTGCGTGGGAGTCATTGGGATTTAAATCATAATCGTGTCATGTGGCTTTGGTGGCAAGGTCTTTTGGGATTTAAAGCAGTGTTGGTAGTACAGAAATAATGCAGCCTTAGTCACCTTACCTCTCTCCACGTAGTACGTTCGGTCCCACCAGTCAGAGGGTGAAACAAACAAATTAATAAGAAAAATTAAAAGCGCGAGCGGTGTATCTTACCTCACACATCTCGCTACTGCTCGTGAACACTGTCCAATTGATCCCTCTGTTCGCTCACACACTATTTTAAGTGAATCCTTATTATAACATGCACACAATTTTGAGCACTTGTATTCGACCTAAGTCAGTGTGCCACCGTATCTTGTACTACTCCCTCCGTCTAGGTGTAATAAGTCACGTTAGAAGGTGCAGCGGGACCAAGGTGCAAGCAGATTGGAGGAGAAGGAGAAACTTGACCGGTCCTTCCTCCAATCGAAGCCCTGATTTCTGTCTCTAAACACAACAATTAATCCCAACAACTAAGAGATGTTGTTTTAGCTACCATGCAGGGCCACGTATTAACTCGCATGCAAGCCGACTTTGATTTCTTGACTGATCAATGCGTAGTTGCGCTCCATGCATTGGGTTTCCGGGGGAGATAACAAGGCAGAGTAAGGAGCATTTGGTTACATTGCTTATGCTGGTCATAGTGGTGAGTAACTTGGACTAGTAACATGCATATGTTACTATTCGATGTTACTACTACCTTCATCCTGGTTTATAGGTCCCCTTTGTAGTTTGTGCTAAATTTTGACCAAAGATTTAACTAACAAAATGTTAATACATGTCAACAAAAATTATATCGTTGGATTCGTATTTGAACATAGTTTTCAATGACATAATTTTTTGTGACATGCATGAACATTTTGTTAGTTCAATCTATGGTCAAAATTTGACACGAAATACAATGGGGACCAATAAACCAGGACGGAGGTAGTACCTTCATAGTGGGTAGCAACATATGGATGGTAACATGCAAGTCTTCATTAATTGAGATATAGACTCATTTTACCTCGGGGTGTGTTATGTTACAGTAACATATGATGTTACCACAAGCATCTCTTTCCTCATTAACTCCATGCCACATAAGCAATTTTTTCTTGGGATGTGCTATGTTACTACCTAAGTTACTCCCACTATGGCTAGCCCAGCTAGCCAGCTTTCGCTTTGCCAACCTTGCCTGGTCAAACGGTTTAGTTCTTTTTCTTACCAGCCTTGCCCCGTGAAAATCGTTGTCATGAGTGGGCTGCCGATTTTTCCGTGCGTGAAGTTTGCCGTCGGAAGCGAGCCGATCTGGATCTCCTAAGCTAGCAAGGTTTTTCTAGCCCACACAAGCTAGATGGCCCACAAAAGCTAACATATTTTAACAGTTCCAAAGGCCTAACCTTGCCCGGCTAGGCTATAAACTGTTCTTGCTAAGGATCCAAACGCTCCCTAAGTAAGAATGCTCGCTAGCAACAAGGCCAGGAGGGGATTGAGATGCGAAGTTAATGGACGACGCCTAAACATTTTGGGAATATCTGATTTTCAAAGATGACTTAACACCTAGAAGGAGGGAGTACTACTCCTCAGTCCAGGTTTGATGGAATATTCGTCACCTCTTCTCTTCTTGTACGTACTCCATTTGTATCTCACTTCCTGTGGCTTCGCACGATATTCCTATTCTATGAACCTGTGTGTGCATGTGCGCGCGCGCGTGTGTGTGTTTAACAACATGTGTGTGTTAGAGAGAGCGACACATCGACCTACTCCTAAAGAGAGATGGTGTGTAGTGTACGATTTAGCCGCGAGATTTGGTGCATCCTCTCATTTCCGGGCGTCCGGTCAGGACAGGCGGACAGCTGCCACGCCCGCTCCTGACCAGCCTGGCCCACCCAAAGCCCCTCCATCGCCCGCACGCGCTTCCCGCCCGAAACGGTCAGCGCCGCTCCAAAGAATCAGTGCCGCATTCATGCCCGGGAGAGCGGACGCGACCTCTCACTAGCGCCTGCGTTGAAGGGAGAAGCAGATTCAAGAGTGATGGTTGCTTCGTCCGTCCAACTTACTGCTGGGTCTATGTGATTTGACGGCTCATTGGTCATTATTACTGAGGTGGTAGGACCGTTGGATGTCCCACGCTTTCAGTGAAAGGAGGTACTACTAGATTACAATTTTCTCCATTCTTACAGCGGAGGAGTGCAAAAGCAGTGAGAACACACAGGCTCAGTGATTACATGGCCCACCTCACTCTATCACCATATTTTCTGGACACCGTGCGACACCTAACTCTTTACATAGTACTAGTATAGTACGTACTGTAATTTATCAGCAAGATAAATTTGTACAATGCTATGAAGCTTCCAGCTTCTGTTTCATGTATCTTGCGTCCAAGGTTGCCCGTTGCAACATTTCATCAAATACAAAGGAGACTAACATGCATGCTATTGCATCTCAATGATTGACAGATCATAGCCAATATGTACTCCCTCCGTTCCAAAATAAGTGTCTCAACTTTATGCAAACTTTAGTACAAAGTTGTACTACTACTAAAGTTGACACTTATTTTGGAACAGAGACAGCTAAAGAAAAAAATGATTCATGCAGTCCCTAGCCCTTGAACTGTAAACCCTAACCAGGCTTTAATTTGCTGGCAACTTGGAGCTTCCGAAGAAATGATGTTTGCAACCCTTTGACCATCAGATCATTTTGTGCAGTTTCACCAAAATCGAGATGAGCATCCCTGTGGCAAAGAAATTGAAGAAGCGTGATTAGAATAAGATTACTAGGACTAGTTGATGAGGCATAAACTCATCACTAATACAGTACGTAGAAGCCAGTAGAGGTATGTGCGGGGCAAAGAAGTAGAGAAATACGCCAACCCAACAAGTACCTTTGGAGACACCTGTAGAGCACCTTTATAATCACCCATTTACGTTGTGACGTTTGGTAGCACACAAAGTGTTCCTCCGGTAAACGGGAGTTGCATAATCTCATAGTCATAGGAACATGTATAAGTCATGAAGAAAGCAATAGCAACATACTAAACGATCGAGTGCTAAGCTAACGGAATGGGTCAAGTCAATCACGTCATTCTCCTAATGAGGTGATCTCGTTAATCAAATGACAACTTATGTCTATGGCTAGGAAACATAACCATCTTTGATTAACGAGCTAGTCAAGTAGAGGCATACTAGTGACACTCTGTTTGTCTATGTATTCACACATGTATTATGTTTCCGGTTAATACAATTCTAGCATGAATAATAAACATTTATCATGATATAAGTAAATATATAATACTTTATTATTGCCTCTAGGGCATATTTCCTTCAGTCTCCCACTTGCACTAGAGTCAATAATCTAGTTCATATCGCCATGTGATTAACACCCATAGTTCACATCTCTATGTGATCAACACTCAAAGGGTTTACTAGAGTCAATAATCTAGTTCACATCGCTATGTGATTAACACCCAAAAAGTACTAAGGTGTGATCATGTTTTGATTGTGAGATAATTTTAGTCAACGGGTCTGTCACATTCAGATCCGTAAGTATTTTGCAAATATTTATGTCTACAATGCTCTGCACGGAGCTACTCTAGCTAATTGCTCCCACTTTCAATATGTATCTAGACCGAGACTTAGAGTCATCTAGATTTAGTGTCAAAACTTACATCGACGTAACCCTTTACGACGAACCTTTTGTCACTTCCATAATCGAGAAACATATCCTTATTCCACTAAGGATAATTTTGACCGCTGTTCAGTGATCTACTCCTAGATCACTATTGTACTCCCTTGCCAAAATCAGTGTAGGGTATACAATAGATCTGGTTCACAGCATGGCATACTTTATAGAACCTATGGCCAAGGCATAGGGAATGACTTTCATTCTCTTTCTATCTTTTGCCGTGGTCGGGCTTTGAGTCTTTACTCAATTTCACACCTTGTAACACAGGCAAGAACTCTTTCTTTGACTGTTCTATTTTGAACTACTTCAAAATCTTGTTAAGGTATGTACTCATTGAAAAACTTATCAAGCGTCTTCATCTATCTCTATAGATCTTGATGCTCAATATGTAAGCAGCTTCACCGAGGTCTATCTTTGAAAAACTCCTTTCAAACACTCCTTTATGCTTTGCAGAATAATTCTACATTGTTTCTGATCAACAATATGTCATTCACATATACCTATCAGAAATGTTGTAGTGCTCCCACTCACTTTCTTGTAAATACAGGCTTCACCGCAAGTCTGTATAACACTATATCCTTTGATCAACTTATCAAAGTGTATATTCCAACTCCGAGATGCTTGCACCAGTCCATAGATGGATCGCTGGAGCTTGCATATTTTGTTAGCACCTTTAGGATTGACAAAACCTTCTGGTTGCATCATATACAACTCTTCTTTAATAAATCCATTAAGGAATGTAGTTTTGTTTATCCATTTGCCAGATTTCATAAAATGCGGCAATTACTAACATGATTCAGACAGAGTTAAGCATAGATACGAGTGAGAAACTCTCATCGTAGTCAACTCCTTGAACTTGTCGAAAACCTTTTTGCGACAATTCTAGCTTTGTAGATAGTGACACTACTATCAGCATCCGTCTTCCTCTTGAAGATCCATTTAATCTCAATGGCTCGCCGATCATTGGGCAAGTCAATCAAAGTCCATACTTTGTTCTTCATACATGGATCTCATCTCAGATTTCATGGCCTCAAGCCATTTTGCGGAATCTGGGCTCACCATCACTTCTTCATAGTTCGTAGGTTCGTCATGGTCTAGTAACATAACCTCCAGAACAGGATTACCGTACCACTCTGGTGCGGATCTTACTCTGGTTTACCTACGAGGTTTGGTAGTAACTTGATCTGAAGTTACATGATCATCATCATTAACTTCCTCACTAATTGGTGTAGAAGTCACAGGAACAGATTTCTGTGATCCAATAAGGGAGCAGGTACAGTTACCTCATCAAGTTCTACTTTCCTCCCACTCACATCTTTCGAGAGAAACTCCTTCTCTAGAAAGGATCCATACTTAGCAACGAATGTCTTGCCTTCGGATCTGTGATAGAAGGTGTACCCAACTGTCTCCTTTGGGTATCCTATGAAGACACATTTCTCCGATTTGGGTTTGAGCTTATCAGGATGAAACTTTTTCACATAAGCATCGCAACCCCAAAATTTTAAGAAACGACAACTTTGGTTTCTTGCCAAACCACAGTTCATAAGGCGTCGTCTCAACGGATTTTGATGGTGCCCTATTTTACGTGAATACAGCTGTCTCTAATGCATAACCCCCAAAACGATTAGTGGTAAATTGGTAAGAGACATCATAGATTGCGCTATATCCAAAAAAGTACGGTTATGACGTTCGGACACACCATTATGCTGTGGTGTTCCACGTGGGATGAATTTGTGAAACTATTCCACATTGTTTTAACTGAAGGCCAAACTCGTAACTTAAATACTCTTCTCCACGATCAGATCGTAGAAACTTTATTTTCTTGTTACGATGATTTTCTACTTCACTCTGAAATTATATGAACTTTTCAAATGTTTCAGACTCTAGTTTCATTAAGTAGATATACCCATATCTGCTCAAATCATCTGTGAAGGTCAGAAAATAATGATACCTGCTACGAGCCTCAATATTCATCGGACCACATACATCTGTATGTATGATTTCCAACAAATCTGTTGCTCTCTCCATAGTTCCGGAGAACGGCGTTTTAGTCATCTTGCCCATGAGGCACGGTTCGCAAGCATCAAGTGATTCATAATCAAGTGATTCCAAAATCCCATCAGTATGGAGTTTCTTCATGCGCTTTACACCAATATGACCTAAACGGCAGTGCCACAAATAAGTTGCACTATCATTATTAACTTTGCATCTTTTGGCTTCAATATTATGAATATGTGTATCACTACGATCGAGATCCAACAAACCATTTTCGTTGGTGTGTATGACCATAGAAGGTTTTATTCATGTAAACAGAACAACAATTGTTCTCTAATTTAAATGAATAACCGTATTGCAATAAACATGATCAAATCATATTCATGCTCAACGCAAACACCAAATAACGCTTATTTAGTTTCAACACTAATCCCGAAAGTATAGGGAGTGTGCGATGATGATCATATCAATCTTGGAACTACTTCCAACACACATCGTCACCTCGCCTTTTACTAGTCTCTGTTTATTCTACAACTCCCGTTTCGAGTTACTACTCTTAGCAACTGAACCAGTATCAATTACCGAGGGGTTGCTATAAACACTAGTAAAGTACACATCAATAATCTGTATATCAAATATACCTTTGTTCACTTTTACTAGTCTCTGTTTATTCTGCAACTCCCGTTTCGAGTTACTACTCTTAGCAACTGAACCAGTATCAATTACCGAGGGGTTGCTATAAACACTAGTAAAGTACACATCAATAATCTGTATATCAAATATACCTTTGTTCACTTTGCCATCCTTCTTATCCACCAAATAGTTGGGGTAGTTCCGCTTCCAGTGACCAGTCCCTTTGCAGTAGAAGCACTTAGTCTCAGGCTTAGGACCAGACTTAGGCTTCTTCACTTGAGCAGCAACTTGCTTGCCATTCTTCTTGAAGTTCCCCTTCTTCCCTTTGCCCTTTTCTTGAAACTAGTGGTCTCGTCAACCATCAACACTTGATGTTTTTCTTGATTTCTACCTTCGTCGATTTCAGCATCACGAAGAGCTCGAGAATTACTTTCGTCATCCCTTGCATACTATAGTTCATCACGAAGTTCTACTAACTTGGTGATGGTGACTAGAGAATTCTGTCAATCACTATTTTATCTGGAAGATTAACTCTCACTTGATTCAAGCGATTGTAGTACCCAGACAATCTGAGCACATGCTCACTAGTTCAGCGATTCTCCTCCATCTTTTAGCTATAGAACTTGTTGGAGACTTCATATCTCTCAACTCGGGTATTTGCTTGAAATATTAACTTCAACTCCTGGAACATCTCATATGGTCCATGACGTTCAAAACGTCTTTGAAGTCCTGATTCTAAGCCGTTAAGCATGGTGCACTAAACTATCAAGTAGTCATCATATTGAGCTAGCCAAACGTTCATAATGTCTGCATCTGCTCCTGCAATAGGTCTGTCACCTAGCGGTGCATCAAGGACATAATTTTTCTGTGCAGCAATGAGGATAATCCTCAGATCACGGATCCAATCCGCATTTTTGCTACTAACATCTTTCAACATAATTTTCTCTAGGAACATATCAAAAATAAAACAGGGAAGCAACAACACGAGCTATTGATCTACAACATAATTTGCAAAATACTATCAGGACTAAGTTCATGATAAATTCAAGTTCAATTAATCATATTACTTAAGAACTCCCACTTAGATAGACATCCCTCTAATCCTTTAAGTGATCACGTGATCCATATCAACTAAACCATGTCCGATCATCACGTGAGATGGAGTAGTTTCAACGGTGAACATCACTATGTTGATCATATCTACTATATGATTCACGCTCGACCTTTCGGTCTCTGTGTTCCGAGGCCATATCTGTTATATGCTAGGCTCGTCAAGTTTAACTTGAGTATTCCGCGTGTGCAACTGTTTTGCACCCGTTGTATTTGAACGTAGAGCCTATCACACCCGATCATCACGTGGTGTCTCAGCACGAAGAACTTTCGCAACGGTGCATACTCAGGGAGAACACTTATACTTTGATAATTTAGTGAAGGATCATCTTATAATGCTACCGTCAAACAAAGCAAGATAAGATGCATAAAGGATTAACATCACATGCAATCAATATAAGTGATATGATATGGCCATCATCATCTTGTACTTGTGATCTCCATCTCCGAAGCACCGTGCTCGTGATCTCCATCTCCGAGGCACCGTCATGATCACCATCGTCATCGGCGCGACACCTTGATCTCCATCGTAGTATCGTTGTCGTCTCGCCAACTAATTGCTTTTACAACTATCGCTACTGCTTAGTGATAAAGTAAAACTATTACATGGCGATTGCATTTCATACAATAAAGCGACAACCATATGGCTCCTGCCAGTTGCTGATAACTCGGTTACAAAACATGATCATCTCATACAACAAATTATATCACATCATGTCTTGACCATATCACATCACAACATGCCCTGCAAAAACAAGTTAGACGTCCTCTACTTTGTTGTTGCAAGTTTTACGTGGCTGCTACGGGCTTATCAAGAACCGTTCTTACCTACGCATCAAAACCACAACGATAGTTTGTCAAGTTGGTGCTGTTTTAACCTTCGCAAGGACCGGGCGTAGCCACACTCGGTTCAACTAAAGTGAGAGAGACAGACACCCGCCGGTCACCTTTAAGCAACGAGTGCTCGCAACGGTGAAACCAGTCTCGCGTAAGCGTACGCGTATTGTCGGTCCGGGCCGGTTCATCTCACAATACCGTTGAACCAAAGTATGACATGCTGGTAAGCAGTATGACTTATATCGCCCACAACTCACTTGTGTTCTACTCGTGCATAGCATCAACGCATAAAACCAGGCTCGGATGCCACTGTTGGGTAACGTAGTAATTTCAAAAAAATTCCTACGCACACGCAAGATCATGGTGATGCATAGCAACGAGAGGGGAGAGTGTTGTCCAAGTACCCTCGTAGACCGATAGCGGAAGCGTTATCACAACGCGGTTGATGTAGTCGTACGTCTTCACGATCCGACCGATCAAGTACTGAACGCACGGCACTTCCGAGTTCTACACACGTTCAGCTCGATGACGTCCCTCGAACTCCGATCCAGCCGAGTGTTGAGGGAGAGTTTCGTCAGCACGACGGCGTGGTGACGATGATGATGTTCCACCGACGCAGGGATTCGCCTAAGCTCCGCAATGGTATTATGGAGGTGTAATATGGTGGAGGGGGGCACCGCACACGGCTAAAATATCGTATATCAAGTGTGTCCATGGGGTGCCCCCTGCCCCCGTATATAAAGGAGCAAGGGAGGAGGAGGCCGGCCCTAGGAGGGGGCGCACCAAGTGTGGAGTCCTACTAGGACTGTCCTAGTAGGATTCCACCTCCCATATGGAATAGGAAAAGAGGAAGGGAAAAAGAGAAGGAAGGAAGGGGGCGCCCCCCTTCCCTAGTCCAATTCGGACCAGACCAAGGGGAGGGGTGCGGCCACCCTTGAGGCCCTTTTCCTTCTTTCCCGTATGGCCCAATAAGGCCCAATACGTATTCCCGTAACTCTCCGGTACTCCGAAAAATACCCGAATCACTCGGAACCTTTCCGAAGTCCGAATATAGTCGTCCAATATATCGATCTTTACGTCTCGACCATTTCGAGACTCCTCGTCATGTCCCCGATCTCATCCGGGACTCCGAACTCCTTCGGTACATCAACATACATAAACTCATAATAAAACTGTCATCATAACTTTAAGCGTGCGGACCCTACGGGTTCGAGAACTATGTAGACATGACCGAGACACGTCACCGGTCAATAACCAATAGCGGGACCTGGATGCCCATATTGGCTCCCACATATTCTACGAAGATCTTTATCGGTCAGACCGCATAACAACATACGTTGTTCCCTTTGTCACCGGTATGTTACTTGCCCGAGATTTGATCATCGGTATCTCGATACCTAGTTCAATCTCGTTACCGGCAAGTCTCTTTACTCGTTCCGTAACACATCATCCCGCAACTAACTCATTAGTCACAATGCTTGCAAGGCTTATAGTGATGTGCATTACCGAGTGGGCCCAGAGATACCTCTCCGACAATCGGAGTGACAAATCCTAATCTCGAAATACGCCAACCCAACAAGTACCTTTGGAGACACCTGTAGAGCACCTTTATAATCACCCATTTACGTTGTGACGTTTGGTAGCACACAAAGTGTTCCTCCGGTAAACGGGAGTTGCATAATCTCATAGTCATAGGAACATGTATAAGTCATGAAGAAAGCAATAGCAACATACTAAACGATCGAGTGCTAAGCTAACGGAATGGGTCAAGTCAATCACGTCATTCTCCTAATGAGATGATCTCGTTAATCAAATGACAACTTATGTCTATGGCTAGGAAACATAACCATCTTTGATTAACGAGCTAGTCAAGTAGAGGCATACTAGTGACACTCTGTTTGTCTATGTATTCACACATGTATTATGTTTCCGGTTAATACAATTCTAGCATGAATAATAAACATTTATCATGATATAAGGAAATATATAATACTTTATTATTGCCTCTAGGGCATATTTCTTCAGTTATCAAACCCGAGACCTCAAGTTTGATGAGCGAACAGGCTAACCAGCTACACCACCCTCCTGTTATGTTTAATGAGAGGAAAATAACCTTTTATACATTCCTGCATTCGTGTGACAAGCATGCCATGTTTTTTTTTGCGTGGGAGTCATTGGGATTTAAATCATAATCGTGTCATGTGGCTTTGGTGGTAAGGTCTTTTGGGATTTAAAGCAGTGTTGGTAGTACAGAAATAATGCAGCCTTAGTCACCTTACCTCTCTCCACGTAGTACGTTCGGTCCCACCAGTCAGAGGGTGAAACAAACAAATTAATAAGAAAAATTAAAAGCGCGAGCGGTGTATCTTACCTCACACATCTCGCTACTGCTCGTGAACACTGTCCAATTGATCCCTCTGTTCGCTCACACACTATTTTAAGTGAATCCTTATTATAACATGCACACAATTTTGAGCACTTGTATTCGACCTAAGTCAGTGTGCCACCGTATCTTGTACTACTCCCTCCGTCTAGGTGTAATAAGTCACGTTAGAAGGTGCAGCGGGACCAAGGTGCAAGCAGATTGGAGGAGAAGGAGAAACTTGACCGGTCCTTCCTCCAATCGAAGCCCTGATTTCTGTCTCTAAACACAACAATTAATCCCAACAACTAAGAGATGTTGTTTTAGCTACCATGCAGGGCCACGTATTAACTCGCATGCAAGCCGACTTTGATTTCTTGACTGATCAATGCGTAGTTGCGCTCCATGCATTGGGTTTCCGGGGGAGATAACAAGGCAGAGTAAGGAGCATTTGGTTACATTGCTTATGCTGGTCATAGTGGTGAGTAACTTGGACTAGTAACATGCATATGTTACTATTCGATGTTACTACTACCTTCATCCTGGTTTATAGGTCCCCTTTGTAGTTTGTGCTAAATTTTGACCAAAGATTTAACTAACAAAATGTTAATACATGTCAACAAAAATTATATCGTTGGATTCGTATTTGAACATAGTTTTCAATGACATAATTTTTTGTGACATGCATGAACATTTTGTTAGTTCAATCTATGGTCAAAATTTGACACGAAATACAATGGGGACCAATAAACCAGGACGGAGGTAGTACCTTCATAGTGGGTAGTAACATATGGATGGTAACATGCAAGTCTTCATTAATTGAGATATAGACTCATTTTACCTCGGGGTGTGTTATGTTACAGTAACATATGATGTTACCACAAGCATCTCTTTCCTCATTAACTCCATGCCACATAAGCAATTTTTTCTTGGGATGTGCTATGTTACTACCTAAGTTACTCCCACTATGGCTAGCCCAGCTAGCCAGCTTTCGCTTTGCCAACCTTGCCTGGTCAAACGGTTTAGTTCTTTTTCTTACCAGCCTTGCCCCGTGAAAATCGTTGTCATGAGTGGGCTGCCGATTTTTCCGTGCGTGAAGTTTGCCGTCGGAAGCGTCCCGATCTGGCTCCCCTGAGCTAGCAAGGTTTTTCTAGCCCACACAAGCTAGATGGCCCACAAAAGCTAACATATTTTAACAGTTCCAAAGGCCTAACCTTGCCCGGGGCTATAAACTGTTCTTGCTAAGGATCCAAACGCTCCCTAAGTAACAATGCTCGCTAGCAACGAGGCCAGGAGGGGATTGAGATGCGAAGTTAATGGATGACGCCTAAACATTTTGGAAATATCTGATTTTCGTAAGATGACTTAACACCTAGAAGGAGGGAGTACTACTCCTCAGTCCAGGTTTGATGGAATATTCGTCACCTCTTCTCTTCTTGTACGTACTCCATTTGTATCTCACTTCCTGTGGCTTCGCACTCGCACGATATTCCTATTCTATGAACCTGTGTGTGCATGTGCGCGCGCGTGTGTGTGTGTGTTTAACAGCATGTGTGTGTTAGAGAGAGCGACACATCGACCTACTCCTAAAGAGAGATGGTGTGTAGTGTACGATTTAGCCGCGAGATTTGGTGCATCCTCTCATTTCCGGGCGTCCGGTCAGGACAGGCGGACAGCTGCCACGCCCGCTCCTGACCAGCCTGGCCCACCCAAAGCCCCTCCATCGCCCGCACGCGCTTCCCGCCCGAAACGGTCAGCGCCGCTCCAAAGAATCGGTGCCGCATTCATGCCCGGGAGAGCGGACGCGACCTCTCACTAGCGCCTGCGTTGAAGGGAGAAGCAGATTCAAGAGTGATGGTTGCTTCGTCCGTCCAACTTACTGCTGGGTCTATGTGATTTGATGGCTCATTGGTCATTATTACTGAGGTGGTAGGACCGTTGGATGTCCCACGCTTTCAGTGAAAGGAGGTACTACTAGATTACAATTTTCTCCATTCTTACAGCGGAGGAGTGCGAAAGCAGTGAGAACACACAGGCTCAGTGATTACATGGCCCACCTCACTCTATCACCATATTTTCTGGACACCGTGCGACACCTAACTCTTTACATAGTACTAGTATAGTACGTACTGTAATTTATCAGCAAGATAAATTTGTACAATGCTATGAAGCTTCCAGCTTCTGTTTCATGTATCTTGCGTCCAAGGTTGCCCGTTGCAACATTTCATCAAATACAAAGGAGACTAACATGCATGCTGTTGCATCTCAATGATTGACAGATCATAGCCAATATGTACTCCCTCCGTTCCAAAATAAGTGTCTCAACTTTATGCAAACTTTAGTACAAAGTTGTACTACTACTAAAGTTGACACTTATTTTGGAACAGAGACAGCTAAAGAAAAAAACGATCCATGCAGTCCCTAGCCCTTGAACCGTAAACCCTAACCAGGCTTTAATTTGCTGGCAACTTGGAGCTTCCGAAGAAATGAAGTTTGCAACCCTTTGACCATCAGATCATTTTGTGCAGTTTCACCAAAATCGAGATGAGCATCCCTGTGGCAAAGAAATTGAAGAAGCGTGATTAGAATAAGATTACTGGGACTAGTTGATGAGGCATAAACTCATTACTAATACAGTATGTAGAAGCCAGTAGAGGTATGTGCGGGGCAAAGAAGTAGAGAAATATCCACATGGAGTGATGTGGGCAGCTGGAGCGGTGGTGCAAGCCGGCTGTAAAGGAAGTTGTACCTGAGGGATGTCGGGACGTAGCTCAACCTAGAGGAGGGCGGCGGGAGGCAGCAACTGCCCACATCGCGGCAGTGAGCAAGGGACGAAGGCAACCTCACGGGCTTTGTGAGAGAGAACGACAGGGACCCCTGATCGGGACATGCCGACAGTGGGTTTTCGCCGTCGGCGACGGCGACCGCATCTACACTAAGCATCCACCCCTTCCCCCTGCGGACATGATCCGCCGGGATGTTAGAGATGTGGCCACAGTCGTTTTGTGCGAGAGAGTGTGAAGAGAGTAACCCCAGCAAGCAACCGTGTAGGCTCGTTCTGCCTATTATATAGTGGAGCGGTTTCCTTTTCTCTCCATATGAACCTATTTATATTGCGTACGTGCCAGTGAAGAAAAAAACTTTATTTATAAATGACGCGGCACCTACTACTTGTTCTCCTATAAACCTTGCGCTTGGCATCTCCAAAATATTAACCTTGCGATTGGCTCTTCGCCTCTTCGAGAAGTCGAGCAATAATGGTACTGCAGTATATATCGTTCTGGCTATATGAGACCGAATGAATTACTGCACGTCCACCACGTGGGCGAGGGTCGAGGGGCGAGGGAGAGTGCGTACTATTATGCCTGTTTCAATATGGACTACATACGGAGCAAAATGAGTGAATCTACACTCTAAAATACGTCTATATACATCAATGTTTGGAGTATGTACTAGTAGTTCATATTGAAATCTACTAAAGGACATATATTCCAAACCATATGATAATCTCTCTAACCAAGGTAGGGACGAGGAGTAAACGGAGGGAGCAGTAAAATTTTCTCCTCGTCCTGCGAGCCACCGCGCGCGTGGGCGAGGGAGCGGGCGTAAGGCATAGTAAGCAAGCTTCACCTCGTCCTGTGAGCCACCGCGCCCATGGGCGGGGAGACGGCATACTAAGCAAGCTTCTCCTCGTTTTGCGAGTTGACGGGACACATCAAAAGTAATACGTACGGAGCATCTCGAGTGTATAGAGCCTTGCCTCTAAGGTAGGCCCCACATGGTTTGCCTCTTTTTTAACATAACGCGTCAAGTTGCAATTTGTTTGTTCACCCGTGGTAGACGATCCTCCATCAAGTGGACAACCAGTACACGTGTCAAATTACCATGTGGGCTGCCTTTTCGTACAGAAATGAGCTCCACCATGTACCCGCGCGGGTGTGGTTGGGAAATAGACGAGAGTACGTGCGTCGTGCGTGCACCTCTTCTCTTCGTGCACGTCCCCCACCTACGTGGGTGTGTGTGAGAGAGATACAAACCTAGACAGATGGCGTGTGCGTTCGTGAGTGTTTTTTGTTTGGGGGGGGGTGTGATTTCGTGAATGTATTTGTGGGAATATGTGTCGATGACATCTCAAACAAAAATTTGACACATGCAATGTGTGTGAGATAGAGGCCATCTATATCATATATAGAGGGGGCAATCACGAGAAGAGAGGGAGGGGTCATAGATATTGATAGAGTCGAAGAGAGGATCAAGTGGGTGGGTGCGAGATCGATGAAGAGAGCCATCGAAATTGTGTGTGTGCAAGTCAAAGATATAGGACGACTGACCTACCAGAACGTCAGAGGGCACAGGGCAAGTTTGTGTGTGGCAGGGAGACATGACTAGAGCGCTCGATGTATCGGTGTGTGTGTGGGGGTGGGGGGTGGGGGGAGGCAGAGGCCTAATTAGAGAGGTAGAATGACTCATATATGTGTTGAGAAGGAGAGACCCAACTATGTCTTGAGGGAGATCGGTCGGCATCCATACATAACTAAAGGACGGGAAATAGGTTGGGACAGAGAGAGAGAGAGAGAGAGAGAGAGAGAAGAGAGAGAGGGAGGGAGAGGGGTAGAGTGCTGGATGGGTGATGGAGTTGCTTCTCGAAGATGGTGGGAGAGGCCTACTAGACAAACTGAGGGTAGAACTGCAATATTATCAATAAGAGTGGGGATGTGTTTCTGTGTGTGCCTGTGCGTGATAGATCTGTCGAGACGCATGCATGGATGATGAAGGGGAACCATGTGTTTGGTAAGCAAACCTAACTAGATCGGTAGATCAATTGTTGTTTGCCGGAGGAAGGGAGAGACATAACTAATGAGGTAGATCGATCGACGCGTGGGGAAAAACGAGTTATAAGGACCTAGCTAGCTATATGTATAGTGGGAGATCGGTCGGTGTACATCCATTTGTTAGAGGCAAATAAGGCCCAGCGAGACGGATAGACAGAGAGAATGGAGCTAGGAGGTGGTGCGAGAGGCCGAGCTACTAGCTAGATAGGGTGAGGAGTGTGCGGTTGTGAGATCGATGAAAAGAGGGGCGAGAGTTTACATGTGTGTGGGACCGTATGAGAGACACGAGGCATGGACACAGAAAGGAGGAGATGGAAGGTGCGTGTGTATGTTGTAGGCAGACATCGCTGGAGGGGTTTATCGATCGGTGTGTGTCGGAAAGGAGTTGTGGAGACTGTGGGAGAACGACCTAAAGAAAAAAAATGAATGTGCACTATGGATAGAATGCCGAGGGAGGGGAGGGCGAGGAGGGCATGTGCATGCACGAGAGAAAGTTAGTGCTAGCTACAAAGGTTAGAAGATTGTGTGGGTGTAAGAGACTAACAAAGATCATAATTTGATATGAAAGTGGATTCATATAATTGAATAGGAGATCATAGTGTTATAAACATATGCATGCATGAATATAGCAGTGATACGCGTGCTGTGGTTTTGCACATGTTATACTATAATGTGATAATGCATGGCATTTGCAACTCACAGCTAAATGTCGAACAATCTAAACCATACTATACATCGAACAATCTCACATTTTATTTGAATTTGTGATAATGTGTGGTGTTTGTAGCTTACAACTAAATATCGAACAATCTAAACAATACTATATATCGAACAATCTCACATTTTATTTGAATTTGTGGTAATGTGTGGTGTTTGCAACTCACATCTAAATACTTGTAGGCGTAGGGGGCGGGCCACCATACATTATGTGATAAACACATTATACATATGAGACATGGTTTAGATTATGAAGATCTAGCTAGAGCTTGAAATGTACTGTGATTTGAAATCAACATAAAGTAGATTCAAAAAATCGAGTCGAGTTCATATAGTACACATAGTTCATATCTAACTCGACTGTAATCATGTGGTGTGCTGTGAAGATAATACACAAACGATGGTTTTACTTGGCAATAATGATGATTGTAGATCTTATTAAAATAGAGAAACAAATTTAAATGGTTTGACTTCATAACAATCATTATTGTAGATCTTATTCAAATAGAGAAACGAATTCAAATTTAGTTCATATTGAAGCGGTAGTATATACATTTGGAATGCACTAAAATGTTCATTTGAGTAGCAGGTTGCATGCATTATACACGTAGTGAAATATTTTAATTGAACATAACATGAATTCAAAGTTTTGAATGGCATTTGTAGTGCGAATTGATTTGGTACAGTACACGGGACTAGACTCTCTTGTGTGATGTGAATTGAGTTCTTTTTGTTTTTTCGTCGACGGAAGTGCGAATTGATTTGGTACACTACACGTTAGGCTTGTCCGGAAATTTCAACCTGCGCCTTGTTACCCTGAAATATTTAAGATATATCTTTGTCTCGTTGTGCTCCGACAACTCCCTCCATCTCAACCCGCGCCTTGCTATTCCAAAATTATAATGTGCACGAAAACTCCCACCTCCTATGAAATCCCGACACGCAAAATGCCCGTGATACCCATGAACCGAACCGCCTAGCTCAAATCGGTGGGGGTACTTTCATAACTTACCCCACATTTCGGACAAGCGCGTCCCTAAGCCATGGTTCCCCACTCCCATCCCATCCGCCCACCCATCCGTACACCGAGGCCGCGAAAACCCGTGAAGCCCCACACCCTCCTCCGTCCGCCACCCAGCCAGAGCCTCTTCCCCGACGACGTCGTCCACAGCAACACCTCGACATCCCTCATCCACCATACCGGATGAGGATCCGTCGTCGATCTCGTCGTCCCGCCGGTTCAGCCACCCCGTCCTCCACCTCCAAGGAGCTGCCCCGACGTTCCCCTCGTCTTTCGCGCCACCTCCATTCCCACACCGCCGTCTTCACCTGCAGCACCGGAAGAGCAGCATCATCACCGTTTCCTCGGATGAATCTGAGGCCTAATCGGCGCCACCAAAGAGGTTGTACACTAATCACCGCATTTTCTTCTTGATTCGATCTCACGGTGCTGCCGACGCTTGGTCCCGAGTCGACAAGGCACGACTCCATCCACGGCGGCGTTGCCGGCCACTACCTCCACGGCGTCGCTCCCTCGGCGGTGACGTCCACATCAATAGGAGCTGCTGCTGCTTTAGCTCTCGCTCGCGCTGCTGCTCTGCGCTTGCTCTCGGTCCCCTGCCTGGTCTGCTCTTGCTCTTGCTCGCGCTGCTGCTCTCGCTCTTGCTCTTGCTTGCGATGCTGCTCCGATTTAGCTACACTTCAGTCAACTGAATCGACTTTTGGGTCAGTCAATTTTCAGGGGGTGGGGGGCTCGCCGGAGTTAAGGAAGAACCAGCCGCAGTGGGGAGGGGGGCTCGCCAGAGTTAACGAAGAACCAGCCGCAACGGGGAGGGGACTCGCCGGAGAGGTACCCCAGTATCTATCTTTGGGTTCAGGGTGGGGGCGGTGGTCGCCGGCGGTGGTGGGGCGGTGGCGTGGGGATCGCCGGATAAAAAGCTTGGCACGGGGGGGGGGGGAGGGCTAGAGGGATGGCTGGTGCGGCGGCGGACCGGCGGTGGGGAGTGGTTTCGGGGCAGGGGGGCGGCGCACCTGAAAGAGCAATCATGCCCTTACATCATGTTTTGATGTTGATGACAATATACATGTAGGGGACTAACAATGGTTGTCAAGTAAATCTCAGGTGTTGGTCCCAGGTTCATCAAAGTGTGTGGATCAAGAGCATACGAAGTGGTTTTACTCAAGGATGAAGTATTAAAATGATTTCATATTTTGTTTCCTTGAGTATAGGATCCCGCACTATTAAGAGGGATCGATAGGGTTAGTAAAAGACTTGCTCTTGCCAAAATAACTCCTTCCCATAGCTCATTTGATCTATCACTACTCTCTGGCTCATTCTGCCCCTGGGAGTGCCGGATGTCCGGGCTTCGTGCCGGATGTCCGGGCTGCTCCCTGGATATCCGGCTCATGCCTCGGATATCCGGCTTTAGCACTCTTCATGTTCAGAAGGTTTCTGGTTCCACGCCGGATGTCCGGGCCCTCCATGCCGCGCTGGATGTCCGGCCTCTGCTACCCATGGAACAACTGAGGTTCTGTAACGTTTTAGTGATCGCGCCGGATGTCCAGGCCTTCCTGATATGCCGGATGCCCGGGCTTGGCCCCCAGATGTCCGGCCCCTCTGTTTTCTGCTCTGCTTCTACCTTGTTCTTCGAGTGCCTTTCCAGGCCGGATGTCCGGCCCCTAGCCCGAATGTCCGGCCTGCCCGTTCACTTACACTACAATGGCCACATTTGTGCTCACACTATATATAGCCCCTCTCCCCCACGGGAGAGGGTTGACCATTCACTTTGAACAAACCCTAGAACACATTTCACTCTCTCTCTCACTCCTCCACACCAAATCTTAGATCCCCAAGGGATTTGAGAGCCTTTGAGAGAAGTTGTCCGATCAAGTGATAGATCCACTCCTTCCCCTTCTTTGCACCAAAGGAATTTGTGATTTGAGCAAGTCCTGAGCTTTTCCCCATCGTTCTTGTTACTCTTGGAGGTTGGAGAGTCCTAGGCGGTAGGAGTCTTTCGAAGAGGAATCGACCATTGTGATTACCCCCGGAAAAATTTGTGAGGGTTTGGAGACCACCCCAAGGTCTACCACTAGTGGTTGAGAAATGACTCCGTGGTGTTGTCTCAAAGGGAGAATAGGGTGAGCCTTCGTGGTGTTGGTGTGCCTTCGTGGTGACATCCACCTCTCTAACGGTGACGTAGCTTCCCTCCAAGGAAGTAAACATCGGCATACATCCTCGTCTCCCAGAGTTGCGGTTATTCCTAACCCTAACTCTCTACTTGTGGTTACTTGTCTCTTAGCACTTACTTATATCTTATTGTGCTTGCTTTCTCACATACTCGTGTTACTTGTTTATCTTGCTTAGTTCTTAGCATCACACTTGCAATTGTTAGGCTCACTTTCATATTCCGCATTATTGCCTAAAATTGCTAAGTTATAATTAAAATTTGTAATTGTACCTATTCACCCCCCTCTAGGTCCATCTCGATCCTTTCAATTGGTATCAGAGCCTCGCGCTCTATTCTTGTGGCTTAACCGCCCTAGAGCGAGATAAACCCCGATGGGACTCCCCTTATTGCAGATCCGAAGAATACGGGCGCGGCTTCCACGGAAGCCGAGTCCTTCACTTTAGAGGATCTGGAACGAGCTCTTGCTAAGCAAAATGAGGAGCATGATGCCTCTCTTGAGGCCTTGGTCCAAATGAGTATAGCCACACTAACCACGATGCTTGCACCACTTTCTGGTGGTGCGGCCTCGAGGCCAGCTGTGCCTACTCCTTCACTTGGGCAACAACCTCCTAGCAATGAACACTCCAGTGTTCCTTGGCTTTATGCAAGACCTCAAATAGACAAACCTAAGTATTACCCTCAAGGCAAACCTCCTTTACTTGATGACAATACCGATTTTGCTTCGTGGAGAGTCGCTATGCAGGATCATCTTCGATATGGAAATGATGAGATGTTGGAGATCTTGGAGTATGGCTACCAAGCTGTTGACCCGAAGAATCTTACTCCAAGAGAGGTATATGACAAGAATCTCAATGACACAGCTCTAACGCCCGGATAATTAAGCTACAGTAATCCCACGCTAATGATGCCACGTCACCACGGTTACTGTTGTTAACTTCGCGATGATTCGAAACCGTTTCAAAATTTAAATTCAAATTAATGTCAATAATAAAACTTTTCAAAAATTTAAACAAAAATGTTCGGTGGGTGCCAGATATTGCACTGGTAATTATTGTGGAGAAAACATATTTTTAGAAAATGCCTAACTATTTTAAAATGATGTAAAACAGAAAAGAAAAGAAATAAAAAGAAAATAAAATGCAACAGAGAAAACAAACAGAAAAAAGAAGAAGAAAGGAGGAACCCCCCTCCCCCCACTGGACCCTGGCCCAACAGCCCCCCCTCCTGCTGGACCGCGGCCCAGCTGGCCATCGGGCCAACCAGGCCGGCCCAGGTCGGCCCCCACTCCTCTCCCTTATCCACTCCTCCCCCCACTCCCCACCGACAGCCCCCCACTCCCCCCGAAATATCCCCCCTCTCCCCCGATCGGGATCGAGGAGGAGGCGCTCGACCCCCGCCGCCCCTGGACCTCTCCGCCGCCGCCCGGATCGTCGTCGCCCGGAGTCGCCTCGCCTCCTCCCCTGCGTCGCGTCGTCCCCGACCCCCTCCACGAGCCCCGTTGCCCCGTCCCTACACCCCCGGTGAGGCCACGGCCTCCACGCCCCTCCTCTCCTTCCCTCGCCCCGCCACGCGGCCCGCGCCGTTGCCTCGCGCTCGTGGCTGCGCGCGAGCTCGCGCTCCCGCAGCCCCATCCCCCTCGTCGTGCACCGGCCGCGCCCCGTCTCTCCCGCCCGCACGCGCGCGCACTGCCGCGCCTGCCTGTGGCCACCCTCGCCCCCACGCCGCTCCCGTGCGAGCTCCCTGCGCCGGGCCCGCCCGCCGTTGGCCGCCACCGGCCGCCGCTTCCCGTGCCCCGCTCCGGTGCCGCCTGCGCCGCCGCGGATGCGCCGCACCGGCCGCGTCCCGCGCCCGCTGGCCTTCGCCGCGCCAACTCCGGTCTCCCTTGGCCACTGGCACCCCCCTCCTCTTGCTCCGGCGCCCTGCTGTGGCCGCCGGCGCCCAGTCGGGTGCGCCCCTGCCGGCCACGCCCGCAGCGCCCATTCGGGCTATGCCCGACGCCCGACCCGCTATGGCCCTGGGCCACTGCCAAACGGGGCCCGCGCCCCCCCACAGAACGTTTACAAAAAAAGGAAAATGAAATGAAAATAATAATAATAATAATAAAAATAATAAACTAGTTAATAAATAAATAAATAAAAATAAAATTAATTAATTAATTAATTAATTAAGTTAATTAATCCTGTTTAAATTAATCTAATTAATTAGTTAATTTAATTAAACAGTAATTATTTAGCTAAACCCTAATTAAAGAGAATGACAGGTGGGTCCCACTGGACCCACATGTCAGTTTGACTTAGTCAACCCCAGTTGACTGCTGATGTCAGCATGACATCATGCCGATGTCAGCATGACATCATGCTGATGTCATAAATCCAAATTTCGAATTAAATTAAATAATTAATTAAATTCCAGAAATTAATAAAATCTTTAGAAAATCATATCTTTTAATCCGTAACTCGGATTAAAATATTTTCAACATGAAAGTTGCTCAGAACGACGAGACGAATCCGGATACGCAGCCCGTTCGTCCACCACACCTCCCTAACCTATCGAACTCGCAACTTTTCCCCTCCGGTCCATCTGTCCGAAAACGCAAAACATCGGGAATACTTCCCGGATGTTCCCCCCCTTCGCCGGTACCACCTACTGTCGCGTTAGGACACACCTCGCACTGCTCATTGTCATGTCACGCATCGTCATGCTTATGTTTGCATTGTATTTATTGTTTCTTCCCCCTCTTCTCTCCGGTAGACTACGAGGCCGACACTGGTGCTGCCCAGTTCGACTACGGAGTTGACGACCCCTCCTACTTGCCAGAGCAACCAGGCAAGCCCCCCCCCCCCGTGATCACCAGATATCGCCTATTCTTCTCTATACTGCTTGCATTAGAGTAGTGTAGCATGTTACTGCTTTCCGATATCCTATCCTGATGCATAGCCTATCCTTGCTACTACTGTTGTTACCTTTACCTGCAATCCTACATGCTTAGTATAGGATGCTAGTTTTTCATCAGTGGCCCTACATTCTTGTCCGTCTGCTGTGCTATACTATCGGGCCGTGATCACCTGGGCGGTGATCACGGGTATATACTTATATACTATATACATGACAAATGTGATGACTAAAGTCGGGTCGGCTCGTAGGAGTACCCGCAAGTGGCTCTTTGTGGCGGAGCGACAGGGCAGGTTGAGACCGCCTAGGTGAGAGGTGGGCCTGGCCCTGGTCGGCGTTCGCGGATACTTAACACGCTTAACGAGATCGTGGTATTTGATCTGAGTCTGGCCATTTGGTCTATACGCACTAGCCATCTACGCGGGAGTAGTTATGGGTATCCCGGCGTCGTGGTATCAGCCGAAGCTCTTTTGACGTCAGAGACGAAGCGGCGCGCGCCGGATTGGACTGGAACGCCACTAGGCTAGGTCTGCTTCCGGCCGCCCTCGCAACGTGCAGGTGTGCATAGGGCGATGGGCCCAGACCCCTGCGCGCATAGGGTTAGACCGGCGTGTTGACCTCTCGGTTGAGCCTAGGTGGGGCTGCGACGCGTTGATCTTACGAGGCCGGGCATGACCCAGAAAAGTGTGTCCGGCCAAATGGGATCGAGCGTGTTGGGTTATGTGGTGCACCCCTGCAGGGAAGTTTATCTATTCGAATAGTCGTGTCCCTCGGTAAAAGGACGACCCGGGGTTGTACCTTGACCTTATGACAACTAGAACTGGATACTGAATAAAATACACCCTTCCAAGTGCCAGATACAACCCGGTGATCGCTCTCTAACAGGGCGACGAGGAGGGGATCGCCGGGTAGGATTATGCTATGCGATGCTACTTGGAGGACTTCAATCTACTCTCTTCTACATGCTGCAAGATGGAGATGACCAGAAGCGTAGTCTTCGACAGGACTAGCTATCCCCCTTTATTCTGGCATTCTGCAGTTCAGTCCACTGATATGCCCCTTTACACATATACCCATGCATATGTAGTGTAGCTCCTTGCTTGCGAGTACTTTGGATGAGTACTCACGGTTGCTTCTCTCCCTCTTTTCCCCCTTTCCTTTCTATCTGGTTGTCGCAACCAGATGTTGGAGCCTAGGAGCCAGACGCCACCGTCGACGACGACACCTACGACACTGGAGGTGCCTACTACTACGTGCAGGCCGCTGACGACGACCAGGAGTAGTTAGGAGGATCCCAGGCAGGAGGCCTGCGCCTCGTTCGATCTGTATCCCAGTTTGTGCTAGCCTTCTTAAGGCAAACTTGTTTAACTTATGTCTGTACTCAGATATTGTTGCTTCCGCTGACTCGTCTGTGATCGAGCACTTGTATTCGAGCCCTCGAGGCCCCTGGCTTGTATTATGATGCTTGTATGACTTATTTATGTTTTAGAGTTGTGTTGTGATATCTTCCCGTGAGTCCCTGACCTTGATCGTACACATTTGCGTGCATGATTAGTGTACGGTCAAATCGGGGGCGTCACAAGTTGGTATCAGAGCCGACTGCCTGTAGGAATCCCCTTTCCACACTCCTTGGCCGAAGTCGAGTCTAGACATTACAAAACTTTTACTAACATGGCTGTGTGTCTTACGGGCCCACGTCGCCATTGGGTGGTACTAGGATCTTTTACTCCTCGACCTTTACTCTGGGACTCTGAACTCTCTTCTACTCGGGTTAAACGAATTTACTAACTCTAACACTAGGATCCCGTGACCGCATTCACCCCAAAGTTGGATAAGCCATAGTTGTTTCTTAGAATAGTATTTTGAACAATTCACACACTGTCATTTGACTCCTTTGAAACGTCTTTGCTTTCAGATGGAACCCACGAGGCAGGTCGTGCGCCACACGACGGCCATTGGTGCCTCGGGATCACCGGCTGTGCTAGCTGAGATGATGACCTATCTGGGTTATCGCTGGCACCCTGAGTACACCGTCTACGAGGAGTACCAGGACTTTAACCAGGAGCAGTACCGTGCCATCGTCCACCTCTACTCGCGGGAGTATGACTCCACTACTGTGCTGCACACCGCACATGGTGTTGGTGTGACCATCGATATGGCTGTCCACGATGCTGCCTATGCTGCTCTGACACGTCTTCGTGGAGAGTATCGGGAGTTGGACACCTCCCCTTTCAGGCACATTGCTATCGCATCTGATGTTGGTGCGGAGGGATACTATACTGCTGCCTACTCCACTGTCACCCGAGAGCCCTTCTACCATCAGAACCTGGTTCTGCATGCTGATGGGCTGGATCGAGCTAACCGAGCTCTTCGCCACGAGATGTACACCACCCGTCAGCACCTTTACCGTGCTCTGACGCTGCTGCACCCCTTTGTCCGATCTGGACAGCTACCGCGTACTGCGATCTACCCAGCCAGGACCGTGATGCCCCACGGTGTCGGTTGGCCAGAGGTGGGAGGCTACTCTCCCGCACTTGGTCCTCTTCTGCCACCTGAGCGTCGGGCTCTACACCTGAGTATCCGCGGCCCCCAGTCTGCTGACGTGGAGGGCTATCCGTTGCCTCACTACCAGCTGTCGGGCTACGATTACCTCCACAGTACCTCTTGGGACTGATGTAGGCTTGCTTGTAGTGTTAGATGCATTCGCCGCGAGCCTGTGTGCCGCCTATGATGTTTTAGTCTATGTACTGAACTCTGTGTACTGAACTCTATGCATGACCCCTTTTGTAAGTTATGCCGACTACTATGTAGTAGCTATCGTGCTCCTTTCATTATGCATGTTTCATCATGAATGATCCTTGTCTTTGCAAATTTCTCAATGCTGAACCCCTGTTATATATTAGCAGGATGGTTAGACCAGGTGGTCGTGGTAGTGGTGGCAATGCCCCACCACCACCTGAGTACATGGCTGGTATGATCCAACAGTTTGAACTGAACCGCCAATTCATGGAAAATATGATGGCTCAGTTTCCTCGCCCCAATATGGACCAGCAACCAACCCCAGTAACTCTGCAGGATTTCATGCGCCTGAACCCAACTGTGTACCGCAGCTCAACTCAGCCTCTGGATGCTGATGACTGGCTCCGTGACATCACCTATGAGATGGAGTCTGCCGATGTAGCCCCTGCCAGCTATGTCAACTTTGCTTCCTTCTTTCTGAAGGGACCCGCAGCTCAATGGTGGGACAGCCACAGGCGTACTCTGCCAGCTGGAACAATCATCACCTGGCCAGACTTCCAAGCTGCTTTCCGTGCCCGCTTCATTCCTCAAGGAGTCATGGACCGGAAGAAGCGTGAGTTCCGCAACCTCACCCAAGGCAACAAAACTGTTGAAGCTTATCAGCGGGAGTTTCTGGACTTGTCTCGCTATGCTGAGGAGGACATTGCAACTGATGCACGCAGACAGGAGAAGTTCCGTGATGGCCTCCAAGCTGACATCAAGCTCGCACTTCTAGTGCATGACTTTGCTGATTTCGCCACCTTGGTGAACAAGGCCATCAATGTCGAAACTGGTCTGCAGGAATACCAGAGCTCTCACAGGCGCAACCGTGACACGGGCTCATCTTCGGGCTCGCCCTCACAGAAGCGTAAGATATGGATCCCGAACAGCATGTACCGTCCAAATGCATCTGCCCCAAGGCAGACCTATGCTGCACCTCGTCTGCCTCCACCACCATCTAGGCAGTCAAGACTTCCAGCTCCCACCATCCCAAGCCCCTGTTCCCACTCCCAATAATGGCTTGTGCTTCAGGTGTGGTCAACCAGGGCACCGTGCTAGAGAATGCAACCAGAACCAGAATCAACTGGCCCTTCCAGCAACTGGCCGTGGTAACAACCAGCCCCGCAACAACAATGCTAAGTCTTATGGTCGTGCTCATGTCAACCACGTTGATCTCAACGAAGCTCAAGACCAGCCTGCTACTGTGATGGGTACACTCCTCGTAAATTCAGTACCAGCATCCGTTTTATTTGATACAGGTGCATCACATTCATTCATGTCAGAAGATTTTGCATTCATGCATGGCATTAGAAGCGAAGACATGAATGCTTCACTATTAGTACACACCCCTGCGGGCCAATGTCGAACCTCCATGATTTGCAACGACGTCCCCGTTGAAATCGAAGGACTGGAATTTCTTGTCTCTCCCATCGTACTGAAGTCTTGTAGCATCGATCTCATTCTGGGAATGAATTGGTTAAAAGCGCATACTGCTTCAATCGTTTGCACCACTAAGACCGTCCATCTGCTACACCCTTCAGATGAGATAGTTACTTACCAAGCCCATCTGGTGCAAAATGCCGAGGCAAGGCTCTATGCATTGAATGCATTGAACGCTGCACCACTCGAGGGCATTGAAAACATTCCCGTCGTGCGTGAATTCCTCGACGTCTTCCCTGAAGAACTTCCAGGGATTCCCCCTGCTAGAGCTGTCGAATTCATCATCGACTTGAAACCAGGCACCACTCCTATAGCCAAGCGACCCTACAAAATGCCGCCGCATGAACTCCTTGAGCTTAAGGAGGAAATCGACAAATCTCTTCGCAAAGGATTCATTCGCCCAAGTTGCTCTCCTTGGGGAGCACCTTCTCTCTTTGTCAAGAAGAAAGATGGGACAAACCGGTTAGTTCAAGACTACCGTCCTATAAACCAAGCTACCATTCAGAATAAATACCCTCTTCCTCGGATCAATGATCTGTATGATCAACTGGCGGGTTCGTCAGTGTTCTCTAAGCTCGACTTGAGGTTGGGTTACCACCAGATCCGTGTTCGCGAAGAGGATATCCCAAAGACCGCCTTCGTGACTCGCTATGGTTCATACGAGTACACCGTCATGTCTTTCGGTTTAACCAATGCTCCAGCCACCTTCTCTCGTCTGATGAACTATATATTCATGGATTACCTCGACAAGTTCGTTGTGGTTTATCTGGATGATATCCTGGGTATTTTCCAAGAACGAAGAAGAACATGCTGAACATCTTCGACTTGTGCTGGAAAAGCTACGAGAGCATCAACTATATGCCAAGTTCTCCAAATGTGAATTCTGGCTACCGGAAGTAACCTATCTTGGGCATGTCATCTCTAAGGATGGTATTGCCGTCAACCCCGAGCGAGTTCAGGCTATTCTTGATTGGACTCCTCCCAAGAACGTTAAGCAAGTCAGAAGTTTTCTCGGTCTCGCCAGCTATTGCCGTCGATTCGTCGAGAACTTCTCCAAGATCGCCAGGCCTCTGACTAACCTGTTGCATAAGGGCGTCAAGTTCCAATGGACAGACAAATGTCAGGAAAGTTTCCAGGCACTCAAAGACAAGTTGACTTCTGCCCCAGTTCTAGCTCCACCTGATACTAAGAAGGACTTCGTCATTTACTGCGACGCTTCCCGTCAAGGATTAGGCTGTGTCCTAATGCAAGACCGCAAAGTGATTGCTTATGCCTCTCGGCAATTGCGCCCTCACGAAGAGAACTACCCAGTTCACGACCTCGAACTTGCTGCTGTCATTCATGCGCTGAAGCAGTGGCGACATTACCTTCTCGGTAATCGTTGCGAGATCTTCACTGACCACCAAAGTCTGAAGTATCTGTTTACTCAGCCAGACCTGAACCTCCGTCAGCAGAGATGGATGGAGCTTGTTGCAGACTTTGACTTGGGTATTTCCTATACGCCAGGCAAGGCTAATGTAATGGCTGATGCCTTGAGCCGCAAGTCTTACTGCAACCACCTCCAGGTTCACAAAGTTCAGCCCTCGCTTGTTGAAGAATTCAGGAAGCTGAACCTCCATATTGTTCCTCCGGGTGCACTCGCTCCCCCTCCTAAGGAGTTTGGCAAGGTGAACCTCCACGTTGTTACCCAGGGTTCCCTCAATACCCTAGTTGCTAAACCAGATCTCGTGGATAGCATCAAAAGGCTACAGAAGTATGACTCTGAAGCCCACAAGATTAAGCGCTACCTCGCAGAAGGAAAGCCCTCATTCTTCACTATTGCTGAAGATGGCACCTTATACTTCAAGGGCCGCCTAGTGGTGCCATGTGCAGAGAAAAACCTGGATATGACACAGGAAGTTATGAAAGAAGCTCATGATACGCCTCTATGTATCCACCCTGGTAGTACAAAGATGTACCAAGACATCCGTCAGAGATTCTGGTGGTCTAATATGAAGCAAGACATTGCTCGTTATGTTGCTGAGTGTGACGTTTGCCGTCGTATCAAAGCAGAACATCAAAGGCCTGCTGGAACTCTGCAACCTATCTCTATTCCTGAATGGAAATGGGACCATGTTGAGATGGACTTCGTCACTGGATTTCCCAAATCACAGAAAGGTAATGATGCTATTCTTGTCGTCATTGACCGGCTTTCCAAAGTTGCACATTTCCTGGCGGTCAAAGAAACGATCACTGCTAGCCAGTTGGCAACGCTCTATATGTCCAGGATTGTTTCACTCCACGGTATTCCATTGGTTATCAGCTCAGACCGTGGCAGCTTATTCACTTCAAGATTCTGGGCAAGTTTCCAAGAAGCTATGGGAACTCATCTGTCATTCAGTACTGCATTTCATCCTCAGTCGCAAGGGCAAGTTGAACGTGTCAACCAAGTTCTCGAAGACATGCTTCGAGCTTGTGTTATTTCCTTCGGCAAGAAATGGGAGGAATCTCTCCCGTATGCTGAGTTCTCTTATAATAATAGCTATCAAGCTAGTCTGAAGATGGCCCCCTTCGAAGTGTTATATGGACGAAAGTGCCGAACCCCTCTGAACTGGTCAGAAACTGGGGAACGTCCACTCTTCGGTCCGGATATTATCCAAGATGCCGAAGAACAAGTCCGCATTATTCGTGAGAATCTCAAGACTGCTCAGTCACGTCAGAAGAGTCAGTATGACCGTCATCATAAAGACATGGTCTATCAACCTGGCGAAAAGGCTTATCTTCGAGTCACACCTATGAAGGGTGCTCACCGCTTCGGGATCAAGGGCAAACTAGCTCCTCGATATATTGGCCCATTCACTATTCTCGAAAGGCGTGGAAAAGTGGCATACCAACTGGAGCTTCCGCCGAACCTTTCTCAGGTTCACGATGTGTTCCATGTGTCACAGCTCCGCCGTTGCTTCAAGGACCCAATCCGAGCTGTGGATCATGAAGTGCTCGAATTGCAGCAAGACCTCTCCTATAAGGAGCATCCGGTCCGCATTCTCGACCAAGCTGAACGCCGCACACGTCAGAAGGCGATCAAGTTTCTCAAAGTCCAGTGGTCGCACCATTCTGAAGATGAGGCCACTTGGGAACGAGAGGATCGTCTGCGCGAAGAATACCCCGCACTGTTTCCTTCTACCTCCTAAATCTCGGGACGAGATTTCTTGTAGTGGAGGAGATTTGTAACGCCCGGATAATTAAGCTACAGTAATCCCACGCTAATGATGCCACGTCACCACGGTTACTGTTGTTAACCTCGCGATGATTCGAAACCGTTTCAAAATTTAAATTCAAATTAATGTCAATAATAAAAGTTTTCAAAAATTTAAACAAAAATGTTCGGTGGGTGCCAGATATTGCACTGATAATTATTGTGGAGAAAACATATTTTTAGAAAATGCCTAACTATTTTAAAATGATGTAAAACAGAAAAGAAAATAAATAAAAAGAAAAGAAAATGCAACAAAGAAAACAAACAGAAAAAAAGAAGAAAGGAGGAACCCCCCTCCCCCAACTGGACCCTGGCCCAACAGCCCCCCCCTGCTGGACCGCGGCCCAGCTGGCCATCGAGCCAACCAGGCCGGCCCAGGTCGGCCCCCACTCCTCTCCCTTATCCACTCCTCCCCCCCACTCCCCACCGACAGCCCCCCACTCCCCCCGAAATATCCCCCTCTCCCCCGATCGGGATCGAGGAGGAGGCGCTCGACCCCCGCCGCCCCTGGACCTCTCCGCCGCCGCCCGGATCGTCGTCGCCCGGAGTCGCCTCGCCTCCTCCCCTGCGTCGCGTCGTCCCCGACCCCCTCCACGAGCCCCGCTGCCCCGTCCCTACACCCCCGGTGAGGCCACGGCCTCCACGCCCCTCCTCTCCTTCCCTCGCCCCGCCGCGCGGCCCGTGCCGTTGCCTCGCGCCCGTGGCTGTGCGCGAGCTCGCGCTCCCGCAGTCCCATCCCCCCCGTCGTGCACCGCCCGCGCCGGCCTTGGCCTCCCGCGACCAAGCACCGGCCGTGCCCCCGCGCCCCGTCTCTCCCTGCCCGCACGCGCGCGCACTGCCGCGCCTGCCTGTGGCCACCCTCGCCCCCAGGCCGCTCCCGTGCGAGCTCCCTGCGCCGGGCCCGCCCGCCGTTGGCCGCCACCGGCCGCCGCTTCCCGTGCCCCGCTCCGGTGCCGCCCGCGCCGCCGCGGATGCGCCGCACCGGCCGCGTCCCGCGCCCGCTGGCCTTCGCCGCGCCGACTCCGGCCGCCCCTGGCCACTGGCACCCCCCTCCCCTTGCTCCGGCGCCCTGCTGTGGCCGCCGGCGCCCGGTCGGGTGCGCCCCTGCCGGCCACGCCCGCAGCGCCCATTCGGGCTATGCCCGACGCCCGACCCGCTATGGCCCTGGGCCACTGCCAAACGGGGCCCGCCCCCCCACAGAACGTTTACAAAAAAAAGGAAAATGAAATGAAAAAATAATAATAATAAAATAATAAACTAGTTAATAAAATTAATAAAAAATAAAAAATAAAATTAATAGTAAAAAATAATAAAATAAATTAATTAATTAATTAAATTAATTAAGTTAATTAATCCTGTTTAAATTAATCTAATTAATTAGTTAATTTAATTAAACAGTAATTATTTAGCTAAACCCTAATTAACCTAAACAGAGAATGACAGGTGGGTCCCACTGGACCCACATGTCAGTTTGACTTAGTCAACCCCAGTTGACTGCTGATGTCAGCATGACATCATGCTGATGTCATAAATCCAAATTTCGAATTAAATTAAATAATTAATTAAATTCCAGAAATTAATAAAATCTTTAGAAAATCATATCTTTTAATCCGTAACTCGGATTAAAATATTTTCAACATGAAAGTTGCTCAGAACGACGAGACGAATCCGGATACGCAGTCCGTTCGTCCACCACACCTCCCTAACCTATCGAACTCGCAACTTTCCCCTCCGGTCCATCTGTCCGAAAACGCGAAACATCGGGAATACTTCTCGGATGTTCCCCCCCTTCGCCGGTACCACCTACTGTCGCGTTAGGACACACCTCGCACTGCTCATTGTCATGTCACGCATCGTCATGCTTATGTTTGCATTGTATTTACTGTTTCTTCCCCCTCTTCTCTCCGGTAGACTACGAGACCGACACTGCTGCTGCCCAGTTCGACTACGGAGTTGACGACCCCTCCTACTTGCCAGAGCAACCAGGCAAGCCCCCCCCTTGATCACCAGATATCGCCTATTCTTCTCTATACTGCTTGCATTAGAGTAGTGTAGCATGTTACTGCTTTCCGATATCCTATCCTGATGCATAGCCTATCCTTGCTACTACTGTTGTTACCTTTACCTGCAATCCTACATGCTTAGTATAGGATGCTAGTTTTCCATCAGTGGCCCTACATTCTTGTCCGTCTGCTGTGCTATACTATCGGGCCGTGATCACCTGGGCGGTGATCACGGGTATATACTTATATACTATATACATGACACATGTGATGACTAAAGTCGGGTCGGCTCGTAGGAGTACCCGCAAGTGGATCTTTGTGGCGGAGCGACAGGGCAGGTTGAGACCGCCTAGGTGAGAGGTGGGCCTGGCCCTGGTCGGCGTTCGCGGATACTTAACACGCTTAACGAGATCTTGGTATTTGATCTGAGTCTGGCCATTTGGTCTATACGCACTAGCCATCTACGCGGGAGTAGTTATGGGTATCCCGGCGTCGTGGTATCAGCCGAAGCTCTTTTGACGTCAGCGACGGAGCGGCGCGCGCCGGATTGGACTGGAACGCCACTAGGCTAGGTCTGCTTCCGGCCGCCCTCGCAACGTGCAGGTGTGCATAGGGCGATGGGCCCAGACCCCTGCGCGCATAGGGTTAGACCGGCGTGTTGACCTCTCGGTTGAGCCTAGGTGGGGCTGCGACGCGTTGATCTTACGAGGCCGGGCATGACCCAGAAAAGTGTGTCCGGCCAAATGGGATCGAGCGTGTTGGGTTATGTGGTGCACCCCTGCAGGGAAGTTTATCTATTCGAATAGCCGTGTCCCTCGGTAAAAGGACGACCCGGAGTTGTACCTTGACCTTATGACAACTAGAACTGGATACTGAATAAAATACACCCTTCCAAGTGCCAGATACAACCCGGTGATCGCTCTCTAACAGGGCGACGAGGAGGGGATCGCCGGGTAGGATTATGCTATGCGATGCTACTTGGAGGACTTCAATCTACTCTCTTCTACATGCTGCAAGATGGAGATGACCAGAAGCGTAGTCTTCGACAGGACTAGCTATCCCCCTTTTATTCTGGCATTCTGCAGTTCAGTCCACTGATATGCCCCTTTACACATATACCCATGCATATGTAGTGTAGCTCCTTGCTTGCGAGTACTTTGGATGAGTACTCACGGTTGCTTCTCTCCCTCTTTTCCCCCTTTCCTTTCTATCTGGTTGTCGCAACCAGATGCTGGAGTCCAGGAGCCAGACGCCACCGTCGACGACGACACCTACGACACTGGAGGTGCCTACTACTACGTGCAGGCCCGCTGACGACGACCAGGAGTAGTTAGGAGGATCCCAGGCAGGAGGCCTGCGCCTCGTTCGATCTGTATCCCTGTTTGTGCTAGCCTTCTTAAGGCAAACTTGTTTAACTTATGTCTGTACTCAGATATTGTTGCTTCCGCTGACTCGTCTGTGATCGAGCACTTGTATTCGAGCCCTCGAGGCCCCTGGCTTGTATTATGATGCTTGTATGACTTATTTATGTTTTAGAGTTGTGTTGTGATATCTTCCCGTGAGTCCCTGACCTTGATCGTACACATTTGCGTGCATGATTAGTGTACGGTCAAATCGGGGGCGTCACAACAGCAACCATGTGCATAAGAAGAGGTATGACTGACAAGCAAAGGAGACCATACATACATATCACAAGTGCCAAGGAATTATGGGATAGCATTGTGATAACCAAGACCGGTACCTCCACTCTCGGGCTTGCTCAATATGAAATTGTCAAGGGTCAATTGCAAAACTTTTGTATGGAGAAAGGTGAATATCCCAAGAAACTTCTTGAGCGTCTCATGACTCTAACTGCCGACATCAAGTCATGTGAATGTGACAAGACATAAGATGGATTCAACTTGACTAAGCGATTTCTCGTGGATAAGTTGCTTCACGCTCTTGCTCCGTATCATCACCAAATGGTGTGGGACATAAGACAACACCATGGATTCAAGGAAATGACTCTGGGTGACATCATATCCACCTTCCAACTATTTGAAGAGGCAAAGGCAAATGCTACAAAACATCTTGCCATGCATGGTACCTCAACATCAAAGATCAATCTTGCATTGAAGGCCAAGCATGTATGTGAAGAAGAGCAAAGTGAAGAAGAAGAAGAAGATGATGAGGAGGAGGATGGTGATGAGGTTGACTCAGATGAGAGCCCGTCATATGAAGACATTGCTCTCTTTGTCAAGAAGTTTAGCGCGGGAAAATTCAAGGGAAGATTCTAGAAGAAGAAAGTGAGAAAATGCTACAACTGTGAAGAAACCAACCACTTCTCCAACGAGTGCCCTTATGAGAAGAGAGAAGATAAACCAAGGTTTCCCAAGACCTTTCCCAAGAAGAAGTTGCCAAATCCTTTGAACTCCAAGCTCAAAAAGAGAGATGGGAAAGCAATGGTTGCTCATGAAGAATTCAATCCGGATGATGTTAGTGGTGTTGCCGGAGTTGCTCAAGATTCTCCAAACACGTTGAGGCTAGTTAACAAGAGTGGTGATGTTCTCACCTACAACTATATGAAGGACTACAAGGGCAACGCTCATAAGTGCCTAATGGCAAAGGCCGTGGTAGAAGATGGAGAGGACCAAAGCTCTCCTGACAAGGTCAAGGTAACCTCACGATCAAACCCTCCTCTTTTCACTCCTCCTACTCCTAGTGATGAGTATCTTGATGCGGAGGATAGTTATGAGGATGATAATATAGATGATCCTATGCTTGCTAAACTAAATAAGTTCATGTTCTCCCTCAAAGGAAATAAGCTAACTATGTTTCATATGCTTATGGAGATGGTGAGTAAGCACACCATCACCATTAAGGAACTCGAAACCCTCGTCACCGAGGAAAAGGAAAAATATGAAATCCTTGAGTGGAAAGTCCAATATGAGGAAGCACGAAATGATGAACTATGCTTATAAATTGGTGCAAACATTGATGTTCATACTAAAGATCTTGCCTCCTTGAAAAAGGCTAATGACTCTTGTGAAGAGTTGATGAATGATAAAAGTAAGCTTGTGAAGTCACATGCTTCTCTCTCTAAGGATTGTGAGCTCCTATCCGTGTCCCTCAAGACTAAGGAAGAAGAGCTCACCCTTCTTACAAAGAGCTTTGAGACGCTCAAGCTTACTTATCTTGAAACTCTAGCCAAGGTTTACTCTTCTCCTATTATCAATGTTGATGCTTGTACTACTAACTCTAGTAGTGATCTAGCATCTATTCTTGAGGAGAATCGCTTTCTCAAGGCTCAAATCGAGAAAGGTCTCATGACGTGTGCTCAAGGACAAAAGAACCTTAGTGAGGTATTGAGCCAACACAATGAGGTGTTTGCCAAAGAGGGGCTCGGGTTTGACCCAAGCACAAGCAAGAAGAAGACGTCCTCTCAAAAGTGCACCACCCCTCTAAAAGAAACATTTGTACGAGAAGGCACAAGGAGAAAGGTAAGGTTGTTAGTGGGAAGGCCACAAGGGGCATGCCCACTCTCAACAAGCCAAAAGAGTTCATGCCTCCATCCTATGTACTTCGTAAGACTAAGGATGGAGAAGTTTATGTAAAGTTTGTTGGTCCTCAAAATGCATTTCGGTTTTATGCTATTTGGGTCACTAAGACCCTTGTGACTAACTTGAGAGGTCCCATTGCAAAATGGGTGCCTTGATAACCCACAAGTATAGGGGATCAATTGTAGCCTCTTTCGATAAGTAAGAGTGTCGAACCCAGCGAGGAGCTAAAGGTAGAACAAATATTCCCTCAAGTTCTATCGACCACCGATACAACTCTACGCACGCTTGACGTTCGCTTTACATAGAACAAGTATGAAACTAGAAGTGTTGTTGGATAGGTTTGCAAGATAAAAAAGAGCGCGTAAATAAAAAGTAGGGGCTGCTTAGATAAAGACACAACTAAATTAGTTTTAGTAGAGAACTTGTTGTCACGAGAAAGTTATTTGTCCCTAGGCAATCGATAACTAGATCGGTAATCACTATTGCAATTTTATTTGAGGGAGAGGCATAAGCTAACATACTTTCTCTTCTTGGATCATATGCACTTATGATTGGAACTCTAGCAAGCATTCGCAACTACTAAAGATCATTAAGGTAAAACCCAACCATAGCATTAAAGTATCAAGTCCTCTTTATTCCCATACACCATGACCCACTTATCCGCGTTTGTGTTTCAGTCACTCACGCAACACAGACAATAAGCAAACCATGAACATATTGCAAACCCTACAGCGGGCATCCCTCATGCTTGCGCGACACAGAGAGCATCATAGGACAGCACCAATAAGAAAACATGCAACTCAAACCAATCACGATCATCAATTAACCCATAGGACAAAACGGATCTACTCAAACATCATAGGATAGGCATACATCATTGGGAAATAATATATAGCTTTGAGCACCATGTTTAAGTAGAGATTACAGCGGGTAAAAGAGGGGTTACACCGCTGCATAGAGGGGGGAAGAGTTGGTGATGACGGCGGTGAAGTTGTTGGTATAGATTGCAGTGACAATGATGGCCCCGGCGGCGTTCCGGCGCCACCGGGAGAGAGGGGGAGAGAGCCCCCTTCTTCTTCTTCTTCTTCTTCTTCTTCCTTGACCTTCTCCCTAGATGGGAGAAGGGTTTTCCCTCTAGTCCTTGGTCTCCATGGCATGGGAGGGGCGAGAGCCCCTCCGAGATTGGATCTGTCTCTCTGTCTCTCTCTGTTTCTGCGCTCCCAGATCTGGCCTTTCACCGTTTCTTATATTCCCGGAGATCCGTAACTCCGATTGGATTGAAATTTGAACATGATTTTTATCCGGATATTAGCTTTCTTGCGGCGAAAGAAGGGTAACAACCGCCTTACGGGGTGTCCACGAGGGTCAGGGGCGCGCCCCTGCCTCGTGGCCTCCTCGGGCATCGTCTCGCGATGATTCCACTTTCCAAAATTGACATATATTCCAAAAAAATCTCCGTCAGTTTTTACCCCGTTTGGACTCCGTTTGATATGGATTTTCTGCGAAAGAAAAAACATGCAACAAACAGGAACTAGCACTGGGCACTGGATCAATATGTTAGTCCCAAAAATAGTATAAAAAGTTGCTAAAAGTATATGAAAGTTGCATAATTTTGGCATGGAACAATCAAAAATTATAGATACGACGGAGACGTATCAGCATCCCCAAGCTTATTTCCTGCCCGTCCTCGAGTAGGTAAATGATAAAAAAGATAATTTTTGATGTGGAATGCTACCTAGCATAATCTTGATCACATAATCTAATCATGGCATGAATATTAAGACACGAGTGATTCAAAGCAATAGTATATCTTTTGACATTAAGACAACAATACTTCAAGCATACTAATAAAGCAATCATGTCTTTTCAAAATAACATGGCCAAAGAAAGTTATCCCTACAAAATCATATGGTCTGGCTATGCTCCATCTTCACCACACAAAGCATTCAAACATGCACAACCCCGATGACAAGCCAAGCAATTGTTTCATACTTTTGACGTTCTCAAACCTTTTCAACTTTCACGCAATACATGAGCGTGAGCCATGGACATAACACTATAGGTGGAATAGAATATGATGGTGGAGGTTGTGTGGAGAAGACTAAAAGGATAAAGTCTCACATCGACGCGGCTAATCAACGAGCTATGGAGATGCCCATCAATTGATGTCAATGCGAGGAGTAGGGATTGCCATGCAACGGATGCACTAGAGCTATAAGTGTATGAAAGCTCAGACTGAAACTAAGTGGGTGTGCATCCAACTTGCTTGCTCATGAAGACCTAGAGCATTTGAGGAAGCCCATCGTTGGAATATACAAGCAGTTCTATAATGAAAATTCCCACTAGTATATGAAAGTGATAACTCAAGAGACTCTCTATATGAAGAACATTGTGCTACTCTGAAGCACAAGTGTGGTAAAAGGATAGTAACATTGCCCCTTCTCTCTTTTCTCTCATTTTTTCTTCTTTTTTTTTCTTTTTTTGTAGGCTTCTTTGGCCTCTCTCCTTTTTTTGGGGCTTCTGTGGCCACTTTTATTTTGATAACCTCACATGGGACAATGTTCTAATAATGATGATCATCACACTTTTATTTACTTACAACTCAATATTACAACTCGATACTAGAACAAAGATATGACTCTATATGAATGCCTCCGGCGGTGTACCAGGATGTGCAATGATCTAGCGTAGCAATGACATCAAAAAACGGACAAGCCATGAATACATCATGCTAGCTATCTTACGATCATGCAAAGCATATGACAATGATGCTCAAGTGATGTATATGCTGATGATGGATGATAGGTAGGTATGGTGGCTGTTTTGAGGAAGATATAAGGAGGCTTATGTGTCACAGAGCGTATCATATCACGGGGTTTGGATGCACCGGCGAAGTTTGCACCAACTCTCGAGGTGAGAAAGGGCAATGCACGGTACCAAAGAGGCTAGCAATGATGGAAGGGTGAGAGTGCGTATAATCCATGGACTCAACATTAGTCATAAAGAACTCACATACTTATTGCAAAAATCTATTAGTCATCGAAATAAAGTACTATGCGCATGCTCCTAGGAGGATAGATTGGTAGGAAAAGACCATCGCTCGTCCCCGACCACCACTCATAAGGAAGACAATCAATAAATACCTCATGCTCCAACTTCGTTACATAACGGTTCACCATACGTGCATGCTACGGGAATCACAAACTTCAACACAAGTATTTCTACAATACACAACTACCCACTAGCATGACTCTAATATCACCATCTTTATATCGCAAAACTATTGCAAGGAATCAAACATATCATATTCAGTGATCTACAAGTTTTATGTAGGATTTTATGACTAACCATGTGAATGACCAGTTTCTGTCAACTCTCTAAATAGATATAAGTGAAGCAAGAGAGTTTAATTCTTTCTACAAAGATATGCCCACGCTCTAACAAATATAAGTGAAGCAAAAGAGCATTCTACAAATGGCAGTTTTCTATGTGAAGAGAAACAGGCAATCCAAACTTCAAATGATATAAGTGAAGCACATGAAGCATTCTATAAAGCTATACTCAAAAAAATATAAGTGAAGTGCAAAGAGCATCTATAAATCAACCAAGGACTATCTCATACCAGCATGGTGCATAAAAGAAAAGTTAAAACTAAATGCAAAAGACGCTCCAAGACTTGCACATATCGCATGAACGAAACGAATCCGAAAACATACCGATACTTGTTGAAGAAAGATGGGATGCCTTCCGGGGCATCCCCAAGCTTAGACGCTTGAGTCTCCTTGAATATTTACTTGGGGTGCCTTGGGAATCCCCAAGCTTGAGCTCTTGTCTCTCCTCCTTATCCTCACATCGAGACCTCCTCGATCTTCGAACACTTCATCCACACAAAACTCAACAGGAAGTTCGGTAAGATCCCTTAGTATAATAAAGCAAATCACTACTCTAAGTACTGTCGCAAACCAATTCATATTTTGTTTTTGCATTGTAGCTACTGTAATATAACTTTTCCATGGCTTAATCCACTGATAGAAGTTGATAGTTTCATCAAAACAAGCAAACTATGCATCAAAAACAGAATCTGTCTTAAACAGGACAGCCTGTAGTAATCTGAACATTCACCATACTTCTGGTACCCCAAAAATTCTGCCAAAATTAGGAAAAATAAACAATTTGTATAGAAAGACAGTGCAAAAAGTTTAAGAACCGTTTGATGTTCCAGTAAAAAAATGTAAAATCGCGCACTACAGCCAAATTTTCTGTTCTGCACCGCACAAACCAACAAGTAATCTAAAACATCCTAATGGCAAACCTTGGCACATTATTTTTATTTTTAAACTTTATAAAAGCACACAACAGAAATAAATGACTCTCTAAAACTTCTAGGTTGTCTCCCTGGCAGCGCTTTCTTTAAAGCCATGAAGCTAGGCATATAGTGCTCAAGTAATGAATCCACCCGGATCCCAAGGTATATAAAAGCCAATTTTAATTAACAATGATTTGTGATTTAGTAGTGAGCACAAAGTAACATATATCATGCAACAACGAAGTCTAACTCTCTTCCTATGCATCGGCATGTCATAAAAGAACAATTCATGCACACATAGTAAAGGCCAATGCATAGTATAAACAATTTCTTGCAATTTTATCATGCGGGAAACATAGAGAGGTGGAGACATAGTTCCTATCTCATAATAACTGCAAGTAGGAGCAGCAAGAACATGCATATTATATTCATCAAAATTATCATGTGCAACGGTAAAAGGCAACCCATCAATATAATCCTTAATAAGGGCAAACTTCTCCGATATAGTGTAGTCGGGAGAATTCAAAAAGATAATAGGACTATCATGTGTGGGTGCAATAGCAACAATTTCATGTTTAACATAAGGAACTATAGCAAGTTCATCTCCATAAGCATAATTCATATTGGCATCTTGGCCACAAGCATAGCAAGCATCATCAAAAAGGGATATTTCAAAAAAATCAACGGGATCATAACAATCATCATAGCATTCATCCTTCGGTAAGCACGAAGGGAAATTAAACAATGTATGAGCTGAAGAATTACTCTCATTAGAAGGTGGGCACGGGTGATCAATCCACTCTTCCTCCTTTTGTTCTTCGCTCTCCTCCTCATCTTTTTCATCCAATGAGCTCACAATGTCATTAATTTCTTCTTCCATAGACTCCTGCAAAATATTAGTCTCTTCTTGGACAGCGGAGACTCTCTCAATAAAATCATCAATATCGGAATTGAATTCATAATTCTCATAGCAATATTTAAGTATAGCAAAATTTTCAGGTCTATAAACTGAATCATCAAAATCTTCAAACTCTTTAAACAAAGATTCAATTTCATAAGCACCCATAAAAGCAGCGAACTCTTCTATTTGTTCCACATCACAGTAATCATATATACCATTAGCATAAGAAGCTAAGGTTTCATTATCATTAAATTCACATGAAAAGGGGAGGTGTGGAGCCTTCATCCTAGAGCAACAAGTATAATCATATCTCAAGCATAGTTGCCGAGCATACCAATGCAACATATAAATTTGATCCCATAATAGTTTCCCATTTTGAGTCAAGCGATAATCCCTAAAGTATTCACGTTGATCCAACGTGTCTCCCATTACAAGGTTGAATGGGGTTTTCTCAGGATTATCAAAGTAGTACATAATATCTTTCACATAATGAGCATCGAGGGTTTTAGGAGGTTCCCCATCTCCATGAGTAACAAGTAAACCTAATTTTTCTGGTATTTCGTGTTCCATATCCATAACTAAAGATAGAGAACAACTTAGAACAGCAAATAAAAATTACTTAGTGATAAAGCAAAAAAGCACACACGAGAATATTCACCCCACGCTATGACTCCCCGGCAACGGCGCCAGAAAAAGGTCTTGATAACCCACAAGTATAGGGGATCAATTGTAGCCTCTTTCGATAAGTAAGAGTGTCGAACCCAACAAGGAGCTAAAGGTAGAACAAATATTCCCTCAAGTTCTATCGACCACCGATACAACTCTACGCACGCTTGATGTTCGCTTTACCTAGAACAAGTATGAAACTAGAAGTGTTGTTGGATAGGTTTGCAAGATAAAAAAGAGTGCGTAAATAAAAAGTAGGGGTGCTTAGATAAAGACACAACTAAATTAGTTTTAGTAGAGAACTTGTTGTCACGATAAAGTTATTTTTCCCTAGGCAATCGATAACTAGACCGGTAATCACTATTGCAATTTTATTTGAGGGAGAGGCATAAGCTAACATACTTTCTCTTCTTGGATCATATGCACTTATGATTGGAACTCTAGCAAGCATCCGCAACTACTAAAGATCATTAAGGTAAAACCCAACCATAGCATTAAAGTATCAAGTCCTCTTTATTCCCATACACCATGACCCACTTATCCGTGTTTGTGTTTCAGTCATTCACGCAACGCAGACAATAAGCAAACCATGAACATATTGCAAACCCTACAGCGGGGATCCCTCACGCTTGCGCGACATGGAGAGCACCATAGGACAACACGAATAATAAAACATGCAACTCAAACCAATCACGATCATCAATTAACCCATAGGACAAAACGGATCTACTCAAACATCATAGGATAGCCATACATCATTGGGAAATAATATATAGCGTTGAGCACCATGTTTAAGTAGAGATTACATCGGGTAAAAGAGGGGTTACACCGCTGCATAGAGGGGGGAAGAGTTGGTGATGACGGCGGTGAAGTTGTTGGTGTAGATTGCGGCGACGATGATGGCCCTGACGGCGTTCCGGCGCCACCGGGAGAGAGGGGGAGAGAGCCCCCTTCTTCTTCTTCCTTGACCTTCTCCCTAGATGGGAGAACGGTTTCCCCTCTGGTCCTTGGTCTCCATGGCACGGGAGGGGCGAAAGCCCCTCCGAGATTGGATCTGTCTCTCTATCTCTCTCTGTTTCTGTGCTCCCAAATCTGGCCTTTCACCGTTTCTTATATTCCCGAAGATCCGTAACTCCGATTGGATTGAAATTTGAACACAATTTTTATCTAGATATTAGCTTTCTTGCGGCGAAAGAAGGGCAACAACCACCTTACGGGGTGTCCACGAGGGTCAGGGGCGCGCCCCCTGCCTCGTGGCCCCCTCGAGCATCGTCTCGCGATGATTCCACTTCCCAAAATTCATATATATTCCAAAAAAAATCTCCGTTAGTTTTTATCCCGTTTGGACTCCGTTTGATATGGATTTTCTGCGAAACAAAAAACATGCAACAAACAGGAACTGGCACTGGGCACTGGATCAATATGTTAGTCCCAAAAATAGTATAAAAAGTTGCCAAAAGTATATGAAAGTTGCATAATATTGGCATGGAACAATCAAAAATTATAGATACGTTGGAGACATATCATGCCTCTAACCAAGTCATAATTGTGTGTAGGTTGCTTTCTCCGGTGGAGTAAAATGGGTGATTGATGGTGGATGTACCAATCGTATGATCGGAGATAGCAAATTGCTCTACGATTTCATGGAAGCTATTCAACCATTTATGAGCATTATGTTTGGTGGAGGATCAAAAGGACAGGTACTCGGGTTGGGAAAGGTGGCTATCACAAATGACATGTCTCTTGCAAATGTCATGCTTGTCCAATCCCTTAAATACCATTTGGTTTCTGTTCGCCAATTGGCTTCTGTTGGTTATGATACAGTCTTTGGACTAACAGATGTGAAAGTCTTTAAGAGAGATACTGTCGAAGTGGCCTTTGTTGGAGAGTTGGATGGCAACCTTTACACGATTGATTTCTCGAAAGAGAGCACATTCCATGCAACTTGTCTAATGGCCAAGGCCGACAAGGGGTGGCTATGGCATCGCCGGCTAGCCCATGTCGGCATGAGAAATCTTCAAGATCTCTTAAAGGGTAATAACATCCTTGGACTAACCAATGTCTCTTTTGAGAAAGATTGTGTGTGTAGTGCATGCATAGCCGGGAAGCAACATCAATCAAAGCACCCACCCAAGAATATTGTGTCTACTTCAAGGCCTTATGAGCTCCTTCATGTGGATCTTTTTGGGCCTCCTTCATGGGATAGTCTTGGTGGGAAAAAGTATGGGCTTGTGATTGTTGATGATTACTCAAGATATATATGGGTCTTCTTCCTCAAGTCCAAGGACGAGACGATTGATTTTGCCAAGCAAGCACAACACAAGTTTGACAAAGAAATCTTGGCAATAAGAAGTGATAATGGCTCTGAGTTCAAGAACTACACCTTGGAAGAATTTCTTAGTGATGAAGGGATTGAGCATCAATATTCAGCTCCATACACTCCCCAACAAAATGGTGTAGCAGAAAGGAAGAACCGCACACTTGTGGAGATGGCAAGGTCCATGTTGGATGAATACAAGTCGCCACATAGTTTTTGGGCCGAGGCTGTCAACACCGCATGCCATGCATCAAACCGGCCGCACTATATTGGAAAAGACTCCATATGAGCTCCTAACTGGGAACAAGCCGAATGTCAAGTACTTTCGTGTATTTGGGTGCAAATGTTTCATCCTCAACAAAAGAGAACGGTTAGGAAAATTTCAATCCAAAACCATTGAGGGCATATTTGTTGGCTATGGATCAAACTCTCACGCCTATAGAGTCTACAACAAATCCAATGGATGTGTTATAGAAACTTGTGACGTGGTGTTCGATGAATTTAATGGCTCCCATGGGGAGCAAGCTGATCTAAGTGATGTAGATGAAGAATATTCTTCTCAAGATATCTTGACCATGGGTGTTGGTGCACTTCTTCCAATGGAACAAGAACCTCATGATGATGAAGAAGAAGATGGAAGCTTCACGCATCATCAAACTACTTCAACACCCATACCACCACAAGCTCCTATTGCTCAACCAATGCCCGTAGACCAAGTACAAGATGATGATCAAGTTCCTCTTCATGATAATCATCAAGAACAAGATCATCCTCAAGGGCAAGAACAAGAAAGTGCAATCATTGACAATGAACCTCAACAAATGCAAGATGAGAAGAAGATCTTCCACCACACATTAATGATCCATATGTTGAGGACGTGGATGATGGACATGAAGTTGAACCTTGTGAAACTCTTACCTCCATCATGCCTCGAGTGGCCGGTCGTGTTGATGTTGACAAAATTCTCACCGGCATATCGGAAGGTAGAGTCACTCGTAAACATTTGACAAACTTTTGTGCTCACTTTTCGATTGTGTCTAGTGTTGAGCCTCTCAAGGTACAAGATGCATTGATGGACAACGATTGGCTCGTTGCTATGCAAGAAGAGTTGAAAAGTTTTGAACGCAACCAAGTGTGGTCATTAGTCAAGAGGCCAACTACCGAGCACAACGTCATTGGAACAAAATGGATTTTCAAGAACAAGCAAGATGAGAATGGTGTAATCATCCGTAACAAGGCAAGGTTAGTGGCACAAGGGTACTCACAAGTTGAAGGTTTGGACGTTGGTGAGACCTTTGCCCCCGTTGCCCTTCTTGAATCCATTCGCATCTTACTTGCTTATGCTGCTTTCAATGGGTTATATTACATCAAATGGATGTGAAGAGTGCTTTCCTTAATGGCCCTCTACAAGAAGAAGTATATGTATCACAACCACCTGGGTTCGTTGATCCTGATCACAAATACTATGTGTATAAACTTCATAAGGCTTTGTATGGCCTCAAACAAGCACCTCGTGCTTGGTATGATCATCTTAAGAAGTTTTTACTCGATGATGGTTTTGTGAGAGGGGTGATCGATCCCACTCTTTTTACTAAGAGGGACAAGGGTGATTTGATCTTATGCCAAATCTATGTAGATGATATCATTTTTGGTTCTCCTAACATTCATTTGTGCAAGAAGTTTGGGGCTTCCATGACCAAGAATTTTGAAATGTCACTCAATGCGGATTTGAAGTTCTTCCTCGGATTTCAAATTCAACAACTTCAAGAAGGAATTTTCTTGTATCAAGCAAAATACCTCAAGGATATCCTAGAGAAGTTTGGCATGACTGATGCTAGTCCATGTAAGACACCCATGCCAACCAAAATTGTACTCACTGAAGACACAAATGGTATTTCTTTCGACCCATCTATTTACCGCTCTATGATTGGTTCATTGGTTTATCTTTGTGCATCTAGACCAGACATCATGTTTAGTGTATGCATGTGTGCAAGATTTCAAGCTTCCCCTAGGGAAAGTCATCATAAGGCGGTTAAGCATATTCTTAGATACCTTGTTCACACCCCAAAGTTGGGTCTATGGTACCCCAAGGATGCTAAGTTTGATCTCATTGGGTACACGGATGCGGATTAGGCTGGAGACAAAGTGGATCGTAAGTCCACCTCCGGTGCATGTCAATTTCTTGGACGCTCCTTGGTAAGTTGGTCCTCGAAGAAACAAAATTGTGTTGCCCTCTCCACCGCCGAAGCTGAATACATTGCAACCGCCAGTTGTGCAACTCAATTACTATGGATGAGGCAAACTTTGAAGGATTACAGTATCACCTATAGACATGTGCCTCTTCTATGTCATAATGAAAGTGCCATCAATATTGCTGAGAACCCCAAAGATCATACCCGCACCAAGCACATTGATATTAGGTATCATTTCTTGAGAGATCATGTGGAAAAAGGTGACATTGATATTGCTCATGTTGGCACAGATATGCAACTTGTAGACATTTTCACCAAGCCATTGGATGAAGCAAGGTTTTGTCAACTTAGGCGTGAACTTGGTATCTTGGAGCTTGACAACATTATGTGAAATCTAGTACCCATGCATGCATTTTCATAATATCTTCTCTTGATGTAGGCATATATTTAGGGGGAGACACTCAATTCATGAGTACTATCACCCTACATAATGCATAAATAGAACAAACACTCTCAAAGCTATCATGGCCTCTTTTTGAACTATGGTGCTTTAAAATGATGGAGTCGTGACTATGTACCCAAAAGTCGCAATCTTTGTGGTACTATGTCACATATGCTCAAACATGGTGACTTCAGTCACCGCTCGTGGATTGCGTATATGAACCTTTTCTTATTTCATATTGATGGGTTAATTATTGCATATCTTAGTATGGCCATCATTTACTCAAGTTCTCATTCCTACGTACTCTAAATCTCCTTGGCGGAGTCTATATCGATATATTTTAGTTGGCCCCTCCTCCTTACATAATTTTCTCCTGATTGGGCTCTCTGTCCAGTGGCCGGACGTCCGGCTCCGTAGCCAGACATCCGAGCCCTGGCAGGATTCTGCTGCTAATCTATCCCATCGAGAGCCTCCAGTGGCCGGACATCCGGGCCCTAGCCGGACATCCGGGCCCTGGACCTTTTCCTCTCAAACTTCTTCACGCCGGATATCCGGGCTTGTCCCCGGATGTCCAGCCCGTCGGCCCTGAATCTCTGCTCTCCGACCTCCGCCAGCCGGATATCCGGGCTTGGACCCCAAATGTCTGGCCCGTCGCCCGCAGCCACACATAACGGGTGAGGGCTCAGGATTTGGGGGCAGTTCCCCATTCTCCCCTTGCTCTCCCCATCCTTTCGAAACAGCCGCTGCCGCCGTCGGGCTGTGCTCCGGCACTACCCTGGCCTTCTCCTTCGTCCTCCGGCGCCGATCTCCTACCCACGGCTTCCTCTCCTCCCGATCTACGTTTCCATCCAATCCATTCCTTGGGTTGTGGTGTGAATCACTCGGGAGGGACCAGTGTCTTGTGGGATTCACCGCCGGAGTTCCTCATGGCGCGCACCAAGAACTGCGGCCCCGAGCCTTCTTCTCGGGGTATGGATGCTATCTCTCTTGCATTCTTCTCTTGTTGTGACCAAATCATCTTAGGGCTTCTTTATCTCTCATGTCTATCTTGGGGTATATATCTCTTTAGAGATTTGGTGTCACTTGCCTAAGCCTAAAATTCTCTCTATGCACTTGGTTAATCAACTTAATCATGGTGATGTCAAAAATTTTGATCTACCACTTGGCCTTGTCCTATGGTTATGATCAAAAATGTTCCACTGTTTAATTTGTTTTATCCTTTTCCATACTTTTGACTCCTTCTCATCGGTACTCTTATCATATATCCGTTTCAGTCAATCGCCGGCAAGGTTCTACCGACTCCGATGAACATGCTCGGCCTAAGAAGAAGACCACCACCAAGAAGAAGAAACGGGCACCATCCACAAGTCCGTCGGCCTCGGATCCGGATGATGATGACTATGTTGGGGAGGAAGAGGATGACATTGCTCCAAGACACTCTGTTGGCCAGTCAAAACCACGCACTCGAAGGGCTCCCGTGCCTCAGGTCCGTGGAGCTGCCATGCCCGTTGCCCATGGTCGTCGCATCTCCATGGAGCTTCCTGATAGCGGGGATCGCCCCACTCACGACTTCACAACTGTGGGGGCGGGTCCATATCTTGTGTTCCGTCGGGATGTCAATCAATATGAGATGGTGGCTGATGCCGAGGATCCTCGTTTCCGTACTCCTATGAAGTAGGATCTCTATTCCAGTTTCATCCATGGGCGTGGACTTGCTCCTCACAAATACTTGGATCTCAAATTCCTGCATGATCATCCTGCCATGTTTCCTATCAACCCGCTCAAGATCATTGATGATATGACTCTAGGTCCTGCAATGACCTTCAAGCGTGATTGGAATGAAGCTGCCATTCTTCAGTTCTTTGCCACCTGTTTCTTTGGTCCGGACAACACTCTCACATGGATGACCGATGACACTATGCTGAGCATCACCTATGACCGGTTTGTTCAGATTTTGGGCCTCTCTGGTGTTGGACATTGCATCCACAGTATGGATCCAGAGTATAAGCCCAAAGGGATTGATGCTTGCTTGCCTCTTGTGAAGCCTACCTCTCAGCTCACTGAAGAGGAACGTGGATATCCACTCAATGAGGTATCCATCTTCTGTGCTCCTTACTACATTCTCTATCAGTGTGTGCTTCGCACCCTCTATCCTAAGAAGGGAGATCGCTCAAGGGCTCACAACTATTGTATTGACTTGATGGTTCGTATGCATGACGAACCCACTGAGCCTCTGGACACAACCCATTTCATTTGGCATGAGATCCGTCTTTGTAGCTTCATTCAGTCGCGTCAGTTCCCTCATGCTCCATTCATTCTGGTTCTGATTGATCACACTGCTCCCTTTGAGGTGGTTAAGACTGATGTGCACTCCATTTGGACGTCTCCTGCTCATATGCGCGTGCTGGCTAATGCTCAGCCTGCTGCTCCTACTCATCCTAGGAGGTCTGCTAATGGGACTCAGCCCACTGGTTCCTCTGTTCCATCTTCCTCGACCGCTCCTCGTGGCCATCTTTCCTCGTTCTTTTGCAAGCCTCAGTCTATCATGAAGGCAATCACTTTCAGCTATCAATAGAATCATGATGTTCAGAAGTGCCTCATCATCTCCACGAATCAGCTCAAGCAACGCCTTCGTGACCGTGGGAGTCCTGTGAGTGATGACGATCCGATTCCCGCAGCTCCGTCCTCTTCCACCTTTGGGTTCCCGTCTCGTGACGAGTACGCCGAGTTCTTTGATGGTGATGACGACATTCGCCAGGAGTGACAGAGTACGTTTAGTTCTTCGCCCCTTTTTACTTGTTGCTGTCAAAGGGGGAGAAGTAGTATCTTAGTATGGTCATGCTATGATGTGTTGGCTATTTGTGTTAGCTATTATTCAAACTTGTTATGTTGCTACCTATGGTACTTGATAGTTTGAGACTATGTTATTATCTTGTGGCTATGAAATGTTTTTAGTCTATGTGTTATGGTGGTTTCATATGTGCATGTATCTCACATTTATATCTCTTTGAGCTACATATGCTACCATACGAAGTTTGTGTTGTACATCCTAACATATTCATCTCATGCACACAATGAGGGGGAGCTAAAAGCAAATAGAAACATAAACATATTTTGTACTTTTGCTCTCATGATTGTCAATGCTAAAATTATTTATTGCATCTATGATACTACATGTATGATTGTCATCAACAAACAAAAAGGGGGAGACTGAAAGAGCAATCATGCCCTTACATCATGTTTTGATGTTGATGACAATATAAATGTAGGGGACTAACAATGGTTGTCAAGTAAATCTCAGGTGTTGGTCCCCGGTTCATCAAAGTGTGTGGATCAAGAGCATACGAAGTGGTTTTACTCAAGGATGAAGTATTAAAATGATTTCATATTTTGTTTCCTTGAGTATAGGATTCCGCACTATTAAGAGGGGATCGATAGGGTTAGTAAAAGACTTGCTCTTGCCAAAATAACTCCTTCCCATGGCTCATTTGATCTATCACTACTCTCTGGCTCATTCTGCCCCTGGGAGTGTCGGATGTCCGGGCTGCTCCCCGGATATCTGGCTCGTGCCCCGGATATCCGGCTTTAGCCGTCTTCATGTTCATAAGGTTTCTGGTTCCACGTCGGATGTCCGGGTTTTCGCCGGATGTCCGGGCCCTCCATGCCGTGCCGGATGTCCGGGCCCTATCCCGGATGTCCGGCCTCTGCTACCCATGGAACAACTGAGGTTTTGTAACCTTTTAGTGATCGCGCCAGATGTCCGGCTATCTGCCGGATGTTCGGGCCTTCCTGATATGCCGGATGTCCAGGCTTGGCCCCCGGATGTCCGGCCCCTCTGTTTTCTGCTATGCTTCTGCCTAGTTCTTCGAGTGCCTTGCCAGGCCGGATGTCCGGCCCCTAGCCCGGATGTTCGGCCTGCCCGTTCACTTACACTACAACGGCCACATTTGTGCTCACACTATATATAGCCCTTCTCCCCCACGGGAGAGGGTTGACCATTTACTTTGAACAAACCCTAGAACACATTTCACTCTCGCTCTCTCACTCCTCCACACCAAATCTTAGATCCCCAAGGGATTTGAGAACATTTGAGAGAAGTTGTCCGATCAAGTGATAGATCCACTCCTTCCCCTTCTTTGCACCAAAGGAATTTGTGATTTGAGCAAGTCTTGAGCTTTTCCCCATCGTTCTTGTTACTCTTGGAGGTTGGAGACTCCTAGGTGGTAGGAGTCTTTCAGAGAGGAATCGACCATTGTGATTACCCACGGAAAAGTTTGTGAGGGTTTGGAGACTACCCCAAGGTCTACCACTAGTGGTTGAGAAACGCCTCCGTGGTGTTGTCTCAAAGGGACAATAGGGTGAGCCTTCGTGGCGTTGGTGTGACTTCATGGTAACATCCACCTCTGTAACGGTGATGTCGCTTCCCTCCAAGGAAGTGAACATCCGCATACATCCTTGTCTCCCGGAGTTGCGGTTATTCCTAATCCTAACAGCTGGAAAATCGACTGAACAGAGATAAAAAAGTCCTTGTCTCCCGGAGTTGCGGTTGGCCGGTGGTGGCTGGCCGCTCAGGGGAGTGGAGGTTGAAGATGAACTGCAGGCCCTTGATTTCGTATCCAACAGCTGGAAAATCGACTGAACAGAGATAAAAAAGTCAGTCGACTGACGTGTAGCCTCACCCTGATGCTGCTACATGACCAGCTGCCCCGGCTCTCGCACGCGCTGCTGCTACTGATTTTCTGCTACTAGTGCGTTCAGCTTCAAAGTAAAATTCAGTTTCGACAGTTAAGTTTAGTTTCGACAGTTAAATTCAGTTTCGACAGTTAAGTTCAGAGATGAGCGGCTGATGTATTTTACATTTAGCACTTTCTGGTTATGTATTTTACGTCATCTATTGGAGATGCTATTAGAATTCCACTCAGGTTAACGTTGTCTCTCTTGTCCTGCTTCAGCCTCGGCGTCGTACAACTCACCGGAGCTGCTCCAACGGCGAAACCCTCCATCACAGTGGAGCAGTACCCAAGGCTCCATCTCCAGATGCCTAAGATCTTCCCCTCCTTTGATAGCTAAGTCAGCCGGAGCATCCTCACCGAGCAACCCAATCATGCTGAGATCGAAATGGCTTCGCCAAAGAGGTTGTACACTTGTTGCATCTCTTTATTACTCTACATGTTATATATATTGTCCACTGAGCACACGTAGTAACGTGAAATACGATTATTTTATCCTACTATATGACAAGCAGTGAGGTACCAGGCAACTTAGCTATCCGTGATGGACTCTCTTGAATGCCATCATTATTTATCTCTGCGCGTTTGAGTTGTGCATTTGTCGATGGGCCTGGGAGTTGAGCTAGTAGGGCAGTGGCCTGCGTCCAAAGTAGTAGAAGTAGCACAAAAGCATTTTTTGAGTGTAGGCTTTTCCTTGCTCAAGCCTGCCTACTAGAATCGCTAGTGCTTGAAAGGAAAAGTGAAGGAAAAACATAGGAATTGGAAGGTTTCCTATGGTACTACTATTCATGCATTTGGTTCAAAGGAATGGAGCAAAGGAAAACTGTAGGATTTGTTCATTTAGTGTCTCCTTGAAAGAAAAAACGTAGGAATTTTAATATCCACTTGTCCTCCTTTTCAAATTCCTATTCATGAAGCACAAGACTAAGAGATAGTAGCATAATAGCATTATAACAGTGCATTTTCTTGTGGTTTGACTTAATCTCACCATGCTTCTTTGCATCTTGTGATCTTCCAATTCTTGTGAACCAAACACCCAGATTGGCAGAAATCTTGCGTTTTTGAATTCTCTGTTTTGCACATGCATTCCTATCCTATTATTGTGTATTTCCTATCCCTGCGTTGCTAGAATCCTCCAATTTGAACGAGCCCTTACAGAATTACTTCTCTTATAGATAGTTGTCAAAGAAAACCTTGTGTGGTTTGTCCCCCTGGTGCGCCGTCGTCCACCCCAGCTTAGCTGCTCCAATGACAGAAGGGTCCAGCACAGCAGGGATCCGTCCTCCAGACTGTCTTTTGCCGCCTCAGATCTTCTTCCCCGCCGCTGGCAGCCATGACAACTTCATTACCATCATCAACTGAGCAGATGACCTCAAGGACTACACGGGTCCACAATAGAGGTCGCACTCTTTCATGTCTACTTACGTTATGCATCACTTAATATTACATGCTACTTTATTGTCTTGTTCACCGATTAGACTCCGAGTCAGCTCTAAACTAATAGTCAAACTTGAGTTTTTAAATGGTTGTGGGGTACATATCGGGGCCGCAATCAATAGTATCTATCTACTATCTGGTTAATCTCTGGTGTCTACTATGAGTTTCATGTTGGGTGGGAAAAAAACAGTAAAGAAGCCATTATCTGTATTTTTTAACAGAAGCCATTATCTGCCTGCTATCATTGGTTTTGGGTCTATCCACAGGTTGCTACCATCACTCTGGATTTCTGCATGCACTCCTTACATAATCTCACTATGTTTTATTCCTATGCATGTCAGTTATTGTACACAATGGAACTGAACATGTAGAGCAAAAGAGACGAGCCTTGCGTGGCAATAAAATTTCATGCAGATGTCACTCCATGGTAGGCGCAAAAGCAGCCCCCCTCCACCCATTTCGGATTGTAATCGAGAGGAAGATATCTGTTTTGAGGGGGATTCGGAAGGAGAAGACCACTCCTATTTACCCCCTGAGGTCTTCGCTCTAACTTGGCATGCTGATGTTGGTTATATCATGCATATGGTGCCTTGCATTGCTTACTTTATACATCAAATATGTCATCTTCTTAGTTTAGACATGCTTTGTGTGAATGCCATCTGTTTAGTTTATTCATCGTTTATGTGAATTATGCAACGCCATCTTGTTTAGCCACGCATCATATATGTGAATTTTGCAATGCCATCCTGCTTAGCCATTCATCTTATATGTGAATTATATCAGGCCATCCTTTTTTTGTTACGTATTACATTTGTCAACAATGTTAGTACATTCAACTACTCTTCGCGTGCATCAGCCATTTGGCATGGTGATGGAAAATTCTGGAGTGAAAACAAGGTCTTCAAAGAAGACTATGCTATCTGACAAAGCGCATATCTCGCTGGTTACGGATAGCTCCTCAAAGGAGGATTCAGAGACAGATGACCAGTCCTATTCCCCCCGAGGTGTATGCTCTAACTTGGTAGGGTTATGTTGCTCATATCGTGCGTATGGTGTCTTGCATTGCTATGTCATTTGATTAGTTTAGACATGCTTTGTGTGAAGGCCACCTGTTTATTGTCTAATTACCATATATGTGAATTATGCATTGCCATCTTGTTGCAAGACATTATATATGTGAATTATGCAATGCTATCTTGTTGCAAAGGCATTATATATGTGAATTATGCAATGCCATGTTGTTTAGCCAATCATCATGTATGTGAATTATATCATGCTATCATTTTTTTGTATTACGTGTTCCATTTGTCGACTACGTTTGTATATTCAACTACTCTTCCTATGCATCAGCCATTTGAAGCGGTGATGGAAGTATCTGGAGTGAAAACAAGGTATTCAGAGCAGACAATGCTACCTGCTGAAGCAGACATCTTGTTGGTTACAGAGAGCTCCTCAGAGGAGGATTCAAAGACTGATGACCAATCCTATTTCCCCCCTGAGGTCTATTCTCAAACTTGGCAGGGTTATATTACCCATGTCATGCATGTTGTCTTGCATTGCTTAGTTTTTACATCATATATGGATTGCCATCTGCTTACTTGCTTACTATATAAATAATATATTTGAATTATATCATGCCATCATGTTTACATACATAACATCTATCTGAATTATGGCATGGCAACCCATTTAATAAAGACATCATATAGTTATTGTTGGAAATATGCCCTAGAGGCAATAATAAATGGTTATTATTATATTTCTTTGTTCATGATAATTGTCTATTATTCATGCTATAATTGTGTTATCCGGAAATCGTAATACATGTGTGAATACATAGACCACAATGTGTCCCTAGTAAGCCTCTAGTTGACTAGCTCGTTGATCAACAGATAGTCATGGTTTCCTGACTATGGACATTGGATGTCATTGATAACGGGATCACATCATTAGGAGAATGATGTGATGGACAAGACCCAATCCTAAGCATAGCTCAAAGATCGTGTAGTTCGTTTGCTAGAGCTTTTCCAATGTCAAGTATCTTTTCCTTAGACCATGAGATCGTGCAACTCCCGGATACCGTATGAGTGCTTTGGGTGTGCCAAACGTCACAACGTAACTGGGTGACTATAAAGGTACACTACGGGTATCTCCGAAAGTGTCTGTTGAGTTGGCATGGATCGAGACTGGGATTTGTCACTCCGTATGACGGAGAGGTATCTCTGGGCCCACTCGGTAATGCATCATCATAATGAGCTCAATGTGACTAAGGAGTTAGCCACGGGATCATGCATTAGGGTACGAGTAAAGAGACTTGCCGGTAACGAGATTGAACAAGGTATTGGGATACCGACGATCGAATCTCGGGCAAGTAACATACCGATTGACAAAGGGAATTGTATACGGGATTGATTGAATCCTCGACATCGTGGTTCATCCGATGAGATCATCGTGGAACATGTAGGATCCAACATGGGTATCCAGATCCCGCTGTTGGTTATTGACCGGAGAGGCGTCTCGGTCATGTCTGCATGTCTCCCGAACCCGTAGGGTCTACACACTTAAGGTTCGGTGACGCTATGGTTGTAGAGATATTAGTATGCGGAAACCCAAAAGTTGTTCGGAGTCCCGGATGAGATCCCGGACGTCACGAGGAGTTCCGGAATGGTCCGGAGGTGAAGAATTATATATAGGAAGTCCAGTTTCGGCCACCGGGAAAGTTTCGGGGGTTATCGGTATTGTACCGGGACCACCGGAAGGGTCCCGGGGGTCCACCGGGTGGGGCCACCTATCCCGGAGGGCCCCATGGGCTGAAGTGGGAAGGGAACCAGCCCTTGGTGGGCTGGGGCGCCCCCCTTGGGCCTCCCCCTGCGCCTAGGGTTGGAAACCCTGGGGGTGGGGGGCGCCCCACTTGGCTTGGGGGGAAGCCACCCCCCTTCCCCCTTGGCCGCCGCCCCCCTTGGAGATCTGATCTCCCAGGGCCGGCGCCCCCCCAGGGGGCCTATATATAGTGGGGGGAGGGAGGGCAGCAGCACCACAGCCCCTGGCGCCTCCCTCTCCCCTGCAACACCTCTCCGTCCCGTTTGTGCTTGGCGAAGCCCTGCCGGGATCCCGCTACTTCCACCACCACGCCGTCGTGCTGCTTGATCTCCATCAACCTCTCCTTCCCCCTTGCTGGATCAAGAAGGAGGAGACGTCGCTGCTCCATACGTGTGTTGAACGCGGAGGTGCCGTCCGTTCGGCACTCGGTCATCGGTGATTTGGATCACGGTGAGTACGACTCCATCAACCCCGTTCATTGGAACGCTTCCGCTCGCGATCTACAAGGGTATGTAGATGCACTCCTTTCCCCTCGTTGCTAGTATACTCCATAGACGGATCTTGGTGATGCGTAGGAAATTTTAAAATTCTGCTACGATCCCCTTCAGTGGCATCATGAGCCAGGCCTATGCGTAGTTACTATGCACGAGTAGAACACAAAGCAGTTGTGGGCGTAGATGTTGCCAATTCTTCTTGCCGCTACTAGTCTTATCTTGTTTCGGCGGTATTGTGGGATGAAGCGGCCCGGAACGACCTTACACGTACGCTTACGTGAGACAGGTTCCACCGACTGACATGCACTAGTTGCATAAGGTGGCTTGCGGGTGTCTGTCTCTCCCACTTTAGTCGGAACGGATTCGATGAAAAGGGTCCTTATGAAGGGTAAATAGAAATTGGCATATCACGTTGTGGTTTTACGTAGGTAAGAAACGTTCTTGCTAGAAACCTATACAAGCCACGTAAAAACTTGCAACAACAATTAGAGGACGTCTAACTTGTTTTTGCAGCATGTGCTATGTGATGTGATATGGCCAGAAGATGTGATGAATGATATATGTGATGTATGAGATTGATCATATTCTTGTAATAGGAATCACGACTTGCATGTCGATGAGTATGACAACCGGCAGGAGCCATAGGAGTTGTCTTTTTTTTGTACCTGCGTGTCATTGAATAACGCCATGTAAATTACTTTACTTTATTGCTAAACGCGTTAGCCATAGAAGTAGAAGTAATCGTTGGCATGGCAACTTCATGAAGACACAATGATGGAGATCATGATGATGGAGATCATGGTGTCATGCCGGTGACGAAGATGATCATGGTGCCCCGAAGATGGAGATCAAAGGAGCAAAATGATATTGGCCATATCATGTCACTATTTGATTGCATGTGATGTTTATCATGTTTTGCATCTTATTTGCTTAGAACGGCGGTAGTAAGTAAGATGATCCCTTATAATAATTTCAAGAAAGTGTTCCCCCTAACTGTGCACCGCTGCGAAGGTTCGTTGTTTCGAAGCACCACGTGATGATCGGGTGTGATAGATTCTAACGTTCGCATACAACGGGTGTTGACGAGCCTAGCATGTACAGACATGGCCTCGGAACACACGCAATACACTTAGGTTGACTTGACGAGCCTAGCATGTACAGACATGGCCTCGGAACACGGAGGACCGAAAGGTCGAGCATGAGTCGTATAGATGATACGATCAACATGGAGATGTTCACCGATCTTGACTAGTCCGTCTCACGTGATGATCGGACACGGGCTAGTTAACTCGGATCATGTTTCACTTAGATGACTAGAGGGATGTCTATCTGAGTGGGAGTTCATTGAATAATTTGATTATATGAACTTAATTATCATGAACTTAGTCTAAACTCTTTACAATATGTCTTGTAGATCAAATGGCCCACGTTGTCCTCAACTTCAACGCGTTCCTAGAGAAAACCAAGCTGAAAGATGATGGCAGCAACTATACGGACTGGGTCCGGAACTTGAGGATCATCCTCATAGCTGCCAAGAAAGATTATGTCTTAGAAGCACCGCTAGGTGAAGCACCCATCCCAGAGAACCAAGACGTTATGAACGCTTGGCAATCACGTGCTGATGATTACTCCCTCGTTCAGTGCGGCATGATTTACAGCTTAGAACCGGGGCTCCAAAAGCGTTTTGAGAAGCATGGAGCATATGAGATGTTCGAAGAGCTGAAAATGGTTTTCCAAGCTCATGCCCGGGTCGAGATATATGAAGTCTCCGACAAGTTCTTCAGCTGTAAAATGGAGGAAAATAGTTCTGTTAGTGAGCACATACTCAGAATGTCTGGGTTACACAACCGCTTGTCTCTGCTGGGAGTTAATCTCCCGGATGACGCGGTCATTGACAAAATCCTTCAGTCGCTTCCACCGAGCTACAAGAGCTTTGTGATGAACTTCAATATGCAGGGGATGGAAAAGACCATTCCTGAGGTATATTCAATGCTGAAATCAGCGGAGGTGGAGATCGGAAAGGAACATCAAGTGTTGATGGTGAATAAAACCACTAAGTTCAAGAAGGGCAAGGGTAAGAAGAACTTCAAGAAGGACGGCAGGGGAGTTGCCGCGCCCGGTAAGCCAGTTGCCGGGAAGAAGTCGAAGAATGGACCCAAGCCTGAGACTGAGTGCTTTTATTGCAAGGGAAGTGGTCACTGGAAGCGGAACTGCCCCAAATACTTAGCGGACAAGAAGGCCGGCAACACCAAAGGAACTGCGGAATAAACGGAGACTGGCAAAGGACGAGGTGACGATGCGTGTCGGGAATGGTTCCAAGGTCGATGTGATCGCCGTCGGCACGCTGCCTCTACATTTACCTACGGGATTAGTTTTAAACCTCAATAATTGTTATTTAGTGCCAGCTTTGAGCATGAACATTGTATCTGGATCTCGTTTAATTCGAGATGGCTACTCATTTAAATCCGAGAATAATGGATTTTCTATTTATATGAGAGATATGTTTTATGGTCATGCCCCGCTGGTCAATGGTTTATTCTTGATGAATCTCGAACGTGATGTTACACATATTCATAGTGTGAATACCAAAAGATGTAAAGTTGATAACGATAGTCCCACATACTTGTGGCACTGCCGCCTTGGTCACATTGGTGTCAAGCGCATGAAGAAGCTCCATGCGGATGGACTTTTGGAGTCTCTTGATTACGAATCATTTGACACGTGCGAACCATGCCTTATGGGTAAGATGACCAAGACTCCGTTCTCCGGAACAATGGAGCGAGCAACCAACTTATTGGAAATCATACATACCGATGTGTGCGGTCCAATGAGTGTTGAGGCTCGCGGAGGATATCGTTATGTTCTCACTCTCACTGATGACTTAAGTAGATATGGGTATGTCTACCTAATGAAACACAAGTCTGAAACCTTTGAAAAGTTCAAGGAATTTCAGAGTGAGGTTGAGAATCAATGTGACAGGAAAATAAAATTCTTACGATCTGATCATGGTGGAGAATATTTAAGTCACGAATTTGGTACGCACTTAAGGAAATGTGGAATCGTTTCACAACTCACGCCGCCTGGAACACCTCAGCGAAATGGTGTGTCCGAACGTCGTAATCGCACTCTATTGGATATGGTGCGATCTATGATGTCTCTTACCGATCTACCGCTCTCATTTTGGGGCTATGCTTTAGAGACTGCCGCATTCACTTTAAATAGGGCTCCGTCGAAATCCGTTGAGACGACACCGTATGAATTATGGTTTGGGAAGAAACCTAAGCTGTCGTTTCTAAAAGTTTGGGGATGCGATGCTTATGTCAAGAAACTTCAACCTGAAAAGCTCGAACCCAAGTCGGAAAAATGCGTCTTCAAAGGATACCCTAAGGAAACCATTGGGTATACCTTCTACCTCAGACCCGAAGGCAAGATCTTTGTTGCCAAGAATGGGTCCTTTCTGGAGAAAGAGTTTCTCTCGAAAGAATTGAGTGGGAGGAAAGTGGAACTTGATGAGGTGATAGTCACCCCTTCCGAACCGGAGAGTAGCGCGGCGCGGGAAGATGTTCCTGTGGTGCCTACACCGGCTGGGGAGGAAGTTAATGATGACGATCATGAAGCTACGGATCAAGTTGCTACTGAACTTCGTAGGTCCACAAGGACACGTTCCGCACCAGAGTGGTACGACAACCCTGTCCTGGAAATCATGTTGTTAGACAACGGTGAACCTTCGAACTATGAAGAAGCGATGGCGGGCCCGGATTCCGACAAATGGCTAGAAGCCATGAAATCCGAGATAGGATCCATGTATGAAAACGAAGTATGGACTTTGACTGACTTGCCCGATGATCAGCGAGCCATAGAAAATAAATGGATCTTTAAGAAGAAGACAGACGCGGATGGTAACGTGACCATCTATAAGGCTCGACTTGTCGCTAAGGGTTATCGACAAGTTCAAGGGGTTGACTACGATGAGACTTTCTCACCCGTAGCGAAGCTGAAGTCCGTCCGAATCATGTTAGCAATTGCCGCATTCTATGATTATGAGATATGGCAGATGGACGTCAAAACGGCATTCCTTAACGGCTTTCTTAAGGAAGAATTGTATATGATGCAGCCGGAAGATTTTGTCGATCCTAAGAATGCTAACAAGGTATGCAAGCTCCAGCGCTCCATCTATGGACTGGTGCAAGCATCTCGGAGTTGGAACATTCGTTTTGATGAGACGATCAAAGCGTTTGGGTTTACACAGACTTATGGAGAAGCCTATGTTTACAAGAAAGTGAGTGGGAGCTCTGTAGCATTTCTCTTATTATATGTGGATGACATACTATTGATGGGAAATGATATAGAATTCTTGGAAAGTATAAAGGCCTATTTGAATAAGTGTTTTCCAATGAAGGACCTTGGAGAAGCTGCTTATATATTAGGCATCAAGATCTATAGAGATAGATCAAGACGCCTCATTGGTCTTTCACAGAGTACGTACCTTGACAAGATATTGAAGAAGTTCAACATGGATCAGTCCAAGAAGGGGTTCTTGCCTGTATTGCAAGGTGTGCAATTGAGCACGGCTCAATGCCCGACCACGGCAGAAGATAGAGAAAAGATGAGTGTCATCCCCTATGCCTCGGCCATAGGGTCTATTATGTATGCCATGCTGTGTACCAGACCTGATATAAACCTTGCCGTAAGTTTGGTAGGAAGGTACCAAAGTAATCCCAGCATGGAACACTGGACAGCGGTCAAGAATATCCTGAAGTACCTGAAGAGGACTAAGGATATGTTTCTCGTTTATGGAGGTGACGAAGAGCTCGTCGTAAAGGGTTACGTCGACGCAAGCTTCGACACAGATCTGGATGACTCGAAGTCACAAACCGGATACGTGTATATTTTGAATGGAGGAGCAGTAAGCTGGTGCAGTTGCAAGCAAAGCGTCGTGGCGGGATCTACATGTGAAGTGGAGTACATGGCGGCCTCAGAGGCAGCACAGGAAGCAGTCTGGATAAAGGAGTTCATTACCGACCTAGGGGTGATTCCCAATGCGTCGGGCCCGATGACTCTCTTCTGTGACAACACTGGAGCTATTGCCCTTGCGAAGGAGCCCAGGTTTCACAGGAAGACCAGGCATATCAAGCGTCGCTTCAACTCCATTTGTGAAAGTGTTCAAAATGGAGACATAGATATTTGTAAAGTACATACGGACCTGAATGTAGCAGATCTGTTGACTAAACCTCTCCCTAGAGCAAAACATGATCAACACCAGGACGCTATGGGTGTTCGATTCATCACAATGTAACTAGATTATTGACTCTAGTGCAAGTGGGAGACTGTTGGAAATTTGCCATAGAGGCAATAATAAATGGTTATTATTATATTTCTTTGTTCATGATAATTGTCTATTGTTCATGCTATAATTGTGTTATCCGGAAATCGTAATACATGTGTGAATACATAGACCACAATGTGTCCCTAGTAAGCCTCTAGTTGACTAGCTCATTGATCAACAGATAGTCATGGTTTCCTGACTATGGACATTGGATGTCATTGATAACGGGATCACATCATTAGGAGAATGATGTGATGGACAAGACCCAATCCTAAGCATAGCTCAAAGATCGTGTAGTTCGTTTGCTAGAGCTTTTCCAATGTCAAGTATCTTTTCCTTAGACCATGAGATCGTGCAACTCCCGGATACCGTATGAGTGCTTTGGGTGTGCCAAACGTCACAACGTAATTGGGTGACTATAAAGGTACACTACGGGTATCTCCGAAAGTGTCTGTTGAGTTGGCATGGATCGAGACTGGGATTTGTCACTCCGTATGACGGAGAGGTATCTCTGGGCCCACTCGGTAATGCATCATCATAATGAGCTCAATGTGACTAAGGAGTTAGCCACGGGATCATGCATTAGGGTACGAGTAAAGAGACTTGCCGGTAACGAGATTGAACAAGGTATTGGGATACCGACGATCGAATCTCGGGCAAGTAACATACCGATTGACAAAGGGAATTGTATACGGGATTGATTGAATCCTCGACATCGTGGTTCATCCGATGAGATCATCGTGGAACATGTAGGAGCCAACATGGGTATCCAGATCCCGCTGTTGGTTATTGACCGGAGAGGCGTCTCGGTCATGTCTGCATGTCTCCCGAACCCGTAGGGTCTACACACTTAAGGTTCGGTGACGCTAGGGTTGTAGAGATATTAGTATGCGGAAACCCGAAAGTTGTTTGGAGTCCCAGATGAGATCCCGGACGTCACGAGGAGTTCCGGAATGGTCCGGAGGTGAAGAATTATATATAGGAAGTCCAGTTTCGGCCACCGGGAAAGTTTCGGGGGTTATCGGTATTGTACCGGGACCACCGGAAGGGTCCCGGGGGTCCATCGGGTGGGGCCACCTATCCCGGAGGGCCCCATGGGCTGAAGTGGGAAGGGAACCAGTCCTTGGTGGGCTGGGGCGCCCCCCTTGGGCCTCCCCCTGCGCCTAGGGTTGGAAACCTTGGGGGTGGGGGGCGCCCCACTTGGCTTGGGGGGGAAGCCACCCCCCCTTCCCCCTTGGCCGCCGCCCCCCTTGGAGATCTGATCTCCCAGGGCCGGCGCCCCCCCAGGGGGCCTATATATAGTGGGGGGAGGGAGGGCAGCAGCACCACAGCCCCTGGCGCCTCCCTCTCCCCTGCAACACCTCTCCGTCCCGTTTGTGCTTGGCGAAGCCCTGCCGGGATCCCGCTACTTCCACCACCACGCCGTCGTGCTGCTGGATCTCCATCAACCTCTCCTTCCCCCTTGCTGGATCAAGAAGGAGGAGATGCCGCTGCTCCGTACGTGTGTCTAACGCGGAGGTGCCGTCCGTTCGGCACTCGGTCATCGGTGATTTGGATCACGGCGAGTACGACTCCATCAACCCCGTTCATTGGAACGCTTCCGCTCGCGATCTACAAGGGTATGTAGATGCACTCCTTTCCCCTCGTTGCTAGTATACTCCATAGACGGATCTTGGTGATGCGTAGGAAATTTTAAAATTCTGCTACGATCCCCTTCAGTTAGATCATCTCATCCTATTTAGTGTTTACAGTCATCATACTTTGAATTATGTCATTCTATCCGTGAATTATATCATGCTATCATGTTTCTATAGGCGGCATATATGTGAATTATGGCATGCCAACCTATTTAATAAACACATTATATAGTTATATCATGTCATCCTGTTTACATAGTCATCATATTTCGAACTATGTCTTTCCATCTTTTTTAGTTAGCCATCATAATGTGAAATTGTGTCATGCTATCCTGTTTAGTTAGCCATCATATATGTGAAATTGTGTCATGCTATCCTGTTTGGTTAGATGATACATCTCCTATGTATCTATAATTTTTGATTTTTGGGACTAACCTATTAACCTATAGCCCAGTGCCACTTTCTGTTTTTTCCTTGTTTATGAGTTTTACAGAAAAGGAATACCAAACAGAGTCCAATTGACGTGCCAATTTTTGATGATTTTTTATGGACCAAAAGAAGCCCCCAGAGTAAAAGAGTTAGGCCAAAAGAGTCCCGAGCCATTCACGAGGGTGGAGGGCGCGCCCTAGACCCCTGGGCGCGACCCCCTATCTGGTGGATGACTCGGAGACCCCCCCCCCTGACGTGAGACCGATGCCAAAAATTCCTACAAATACGAAAACTTCCAGAACTTAACCTAGAACAGGAGTTCCGCCGCCGCAAGCCTCTGTGGCCACCAAAAACCAATCGAGACCCTGTTCCGGCACCCTGCCGGAGGGGGGATCCATCACCGGTGGCCATCTTCATCATCCCGGCGCTCTCCATGATGAGGAGGGAGTAGTTCACCCTTGTGGCTGAGGGTATGTACCAGTAGCTATGTGTTTGATCTCTCTCTCTCTCTCTCGTGTTCTTTATTTGGCACGATCTTGATGTACCGCGAGCTTTGCTAGTATAGTTGGATCTTATGATGTTTCTCCCCCTCTACTCTCTTGTAATGGATTGAGTTTTCCCTTCGAAGTTATCTTATCGGATTGAGTCTTTAAGGATTTGAGAACACTTGATGTATGTCTTGCGTGGGATACCCGTGGTGACAATGGGGTATTCTATAGATTCACTTGATGTATGTTTTGGTGATCAACTTGCGGGTTCCGTGACCTGGGGAATCTATGCATAGGGGTTGGCACACGTTTTCATGTTGACTCCCCGGTAGAAACTTTGGGGCACTCTATGAAGTTCTTTGTGTTGGTTGAATAGATGAATTTGAGATTGTGTGATGCATATCGTATAATCATACCCGCGGATACTTGAGGTGACATTGGAGTATCTAGGTGACATTAGGGTTTTGGTTGATTTGTGTCTTAAGGTGTTATTTTACTACGAACTCTAGGGCTATTTGTGACACTTATAGGAATAGCCCAATGGATTGATCGGAAAGAATAACTTTGAGGTGGTTTCATACCCTACAATAATCTCTTCGTTTGTTCTCCGCTATTAGTGACTTTGGAGTGACTCTTTGTTGCACGTCGAGGGATAGTTATATGATCCAATTATGTTATCCTTGTTGAGAGAACTTGCACTAGTGAAAGTATGAACCCTGGGCCTTGTTTCGAAGCATTGCAATACCGTTTTCGCTCACTTCTATTACTTGTTACCTTGCTTTTTTTATAATTTCAGATTACAAAAACCTATATCTACCATCCATATTGCACTTGTATCACCATCTCTTCGCCGAACTAGTGCACCTATGCAATTTACCATTATATTGGGTGTGTTGGGGACACAAGAGACTCTTTGTTATTTGGTTGCAGGGTTGTTTGAGATAGACCATCTTCATCCTACGCCTCCCACGGATTGATAAACCTTAGGTCATCCACTTGAGGGAAATTTGCTACTGTCCTACAAACCTCTGCACTTGGAGGCCCAACAACGTCTACAAGAAGAAGGTTGTGTAGTAGACATCAAGCTCTTTTCTGGCGCCGTTGCCGGGGAGGTTAGTGCTTGAAGGTATATCTTTAGATCTTGCAATCGAGTCTTTTAGTTTCTTGTTTATCACTAGTTTAGTCTATAAAACAAAACTACAAAAAATGGGATTGAGGGTGCCTCATATGCTTCATATTTTTAATGTCTTTTGTGAAAATGATGGAAAGGAATATTGTGCTCAAGTGCTAGAAGAAGAATGCATTAGAATGTTTGGCACTAAATCTTTGTATGATGAGCATGGTTGCAATGTTGTTAGTATGAATTCCTTGAATATCCATGATGCTAATGATATGCAAAGCCACAAGCTTGGGGATGCTATGTTTGATTAAGATGATATTTTTAGTCCCCCAAGTTTTGATGAGAATATTTATTTTGATGATAGCATGCCTCCTATTTATGATGATTATATTGATTAAAGTGGGTTTGGAAGAGTGTCAACTTTAGGAAGTAATGATCCCACTATTTTGGACGGTGTTGAATCTTGTTGTGACAATTATGAAAGTGGATTTGGAGAGGTCATGACTTTATTTAGTAATGATTCCACTATCTTGGAAGAGGTTTCAATTGATTATGATGAGAATAAAGTTGCTACTTATGATGATTATTGTGATGACACTTATGTTATAAAAGGTAGTGATGATTATATTTATAAAACTTGTCATGATTATGATTACCCTTTTTCTGAACATTACTCTTTTAATGTGGAAACAATTTATAGTATTCTAGTTCCTTATGATAATCCCACTATTCCGAATAAGAAGAATTTTGCTTATGTGGAGAGTAATAATATTTTTATGCTTGTAGATCATGAAAAGAATGCTTTATGTGATGGTTATATTGTTGAATTCATTCATGATGCTACTTAAAATTATTATGAGGGAGGAATATATGCTTGTAGGAATTGCAATAATATCAAGTTTCCTCTGTATGTGCTTAAAATCTTGAAGTTATGCTTGTTTTGCTTTCCTATGCTAGTTGATTCTTGTTCCCATAAATTGTTTGCTCACCAAAATCCCTATGCATAGGAAGTGGGTTAGAATTAAATGTTCTAGTCATGTTCTTCATGATGCTCTCTTTATGTTTCAATTCTTATCTTTTATGTGACCATCATTGAAATCATCATGCCTAGCTAGGGGCGTTAAACGTTAGCGCTTGTTGGGAGGCAACCCAATTTTATTTTTGTTCTTTGCCTTTTGCTCCTGTTTAGTAATAAATAATATATCTAGCCTCTGGTTAGATGTGGTTTTATGTTTTAATTAGTGTTTGTGCCAAGTAGAACCTTTGGGAAGACTTGGGTGAAAGTTAATGCGATCTTGCTATAAAAAACAGAAACTTTGCGCTCACGAGATTAGCTGTCATTTTTTACAGAAGAGTGCTTTTTAAGTTGATTCTTTTTGAAGAAGATTATTAGACAAATTACTCACGTCCACCAATTTATTTCAGAATTTTTGGAGTTACAGAAGTATTCGAGAGTTACATATTACTACAGACTGTTCTGTTTTTGACAGATTCTGTTTTCTATGTGTTGTTTGCTTATTTTGATGAATCTATGAGTAGTATCAGAGGGTATGAACCATATAGAAGTTGGAATACAGTAGATATTACACCAATATGAATTTATAATGAGTTCACAATAGTACCAAAAGTGGTGACTTATTTTCTTATACTAACGGAGCTTACGAGTTTTCTGTTGAGTTTTGTGTTGTGAAGTTTTCAAGTTTTGGGTAAAGATTCGATGGACTATGGAATAAGGAGTGGCAAGAGCCTATGCTTGGGGATTCCCAAGGCACCCCAAGGTAATATTCAAGGACAACGAAGAGCCTAAGCTTTGGGATGCCCCGGATGGCATCCCCTCTTTCGTCTTCGTTCATCGGTAACTTTACTTGGAGCTATATTTTTATTCACCACATGATATGTGTTTTGCTTGGAGCATCAATTTATTTTATTTTGTTTTGATTGCTGTTTGGATAATATCCCAATTCTTAAATTTTAGATAGTCTTCACATAGTTGCACAATTATTCGACTACTCATTGATCTTCACTTATATCTTTTGGAGTAGTTTGTGATTTGCTATAGTGCTTCACTTATATCTTTTTAGAGCACAGCGGTAGTTTTATTTTGAATAAACAGATGAACTCTCATGCTTCACTTATATTATTTTGAGAGTCTTTATAACAGCATGGTAATTTGCTTTGGTTATGAATTTAGTCCTAATATGATAGGCATCCAAGAGGGATATAATAAAAACATTCATATAAAGTGCATTGAATACTATGAGAAGTTTGATTCTTTATGATTGTTTTGAGATATGAAGACGGTGATATTAGAGTCATGCTAGTGGAGTAGTTGTGAATTTGAGAGATACTTGTGTTAAAGTTTGTGATTCTCGTAGCATGCACGTATGGTGAACCGTTATGTGATGAAGTTGTAGCATGATTTATTTATTGATTGTCTTCCTTATGAGTGGCAGTCGGGGACGAGCGAGGGTTTTTTCCTACCAATCTATCCCCCTAGGAGCATGCGCGTACTACTTCATTTTGATAACTAATAGATTTTTGCAATAAGTATGTGAGTTCTTTATGACTAATGTTGAGTCCATGGATTATACACACTCTCACCCTTCCACCATTGCTAGCCTCTCTTGTGCCGCGCAACTTTTGCCGGTACCATACATCCACCATATACCTTCCTTAAAACAGCCACCATACCTATGTATTATGGCATTTCCATAGCCATTCCGAGATATATTGCCATGCAACTTTCCACCGTTCCATTTATTATGATATGCATCATCATTGTCATATTGCTTTGCATGATCTTGTAGTGGACATCGTATTTGTGGCAAAGCCACCTTCATAATTCTTTCATACATGTCACACTTGATTCTTTGCACATCCCGGTACACCGCCGGAGGCATTCATATAGAGTCATATTTTGCTCTAAGTATCGAGTTGTAATTCTTGAGTTGTAAGTAAATAAAAGTGTGATGATCTTCACCATAGAGCATTGTCCTAGTGAGGAAAGGATGATGGAGACTATGATTCCCCCACAAGTCAGGATGAGAATACAGACAAAATAAATAAATAAATAAATAAAATAAAAGAGGCCAAAAAAGAGAAAATGCCGAAATAAAAAAAATAAAAAAATGAGAGAAAAAGAGAGAAGGGGCAATGCTACTATCCTTTTTCCACACTTGTGCTTCAAAGTAGCACCATGATCTTCATGATAGAGAGTCTCCTATGTTCTCACTTTCATATACTAGTGGGAATATTTCATTATATAACTTGGCTTGTATATTCCAATGATGGGCTTCCTCAAAATGCCCTAGGTCTTCGTGAGCAAGCGAGTTGGATGCAAACCCACTTAGTTTCTTTTTGAGCTTTCATACACTTATAGCTCTAGTGCATCCGTTGCATGGCAATCCCTACTCACTCACATTGATATCTATTGATGGGCAACTTCATAGCCCGTTGATACGCCTAGTTGATGTGAGACTATCTTCTCCTTTTTGTCTTATCCACAACCAACATTCTATTCCACCTATAGTGCTATGTCCATGGCTCACGCTCATGTATTGTGTGAATATTGAAAAAGTTTGAGAACATCAAAAGTATGAAACAGTTGCTTGGCTTGTCATCGGGGTTGTGCATGATTTAAATATTTTGTGTGATGAAGATAGAGCATAGCCAGACTATATGACTTTGTAGGGATAACTTTCTTTGGCCATGTTATTTTGAGAAGACAGGATTGCTTTGTTAGTATGCTGAAAGTATTATTGTTTTTATGTCAATATTAAACTTCTGCTTTGAATCTTATGGATCTGAATATTCTTGCCACATTAAACAAGATTACATTGATAAATATGTTAGGTAGCATTCCACATCAAAAATTCTGTTTTTATCATTTACCTACTCGAGGACGAGCAAGAATTAAGCTTGGGGATGCTTGATACGTCTCCAACGTATCTATAATTTTTGATTGTTCCATGCTATTATATTGTCCATCTTGGATGTTTTATATGCATTTATATGCTATTTTATATGATTTTTGGGACTAACCTATTAACCTAGAGCCCAGTGCCAGTTTTTGTTTTTTCCTTGTTTTTGAGTTTTACAGAAAAGGAATACCAAACGGAGTCCAATTGACGTGCCAATTTTTGATGATTTTTTATGGACCAAAAGAAGCCCCCAGAGTAAAAGAGTTAGGCCAAAAGAGTCCCGAGCCATTCACGAGGGTGGAGGGCGCGCCCTACACCCCTGGGCGCGACCCCCTATCTGGTGGATGACTCGGAGACCCCCCCCCCTGACGTGAGACCGATGCCAAAAATTCCTACAAATACGAAAACTTCCAGAACTTAACCTAGAACAGGAGTTCCGCCGCCGCAAGCCTCTGTGGCCACCAAAAACCAATCGAGACCCTGTTCCGGCACCCTGCCGGAGGGGGGATCCATCACCGGTGGCCATCTTCATCATCCCGGCGCTCTCCATGATGAGGAGGGAGTAGTTCACCCTTGTGGCTGAGGGTATGTACAAGTAGCTATGTGTTTGATCTCTCTCTCTCTCTCGTGTTCTTTATTTGGCACGATCTTGATGTACCGCGAGCTTTGCTAGTATAGTTGGATCTTATGATGTTTCTCCCCCTCTACTCTCTTGTAATGGATTGAGTTTTCCCTTCGAAGTTATCTTATCGGATTGAGTCTTTAAGGATTTGAGAACACTTGATGTATGTCTTGCGTGGGATACCCGTGGTGACAATGGGGCATTCTATTGATTCACTTGATGTATGTTTTGGTGATCAACTTGCGGGTTCCGTGACCTGGGGAATCTATGCATAGGGGTTGGCACACGTTTTCGTGTTGACTCTCCGGTAGAAACTTTGGGGCACTCTATGAAGTTCTTTGTGTTGGTTGAATAGATGAATCTGAGATTGTGTGATGCATATCGTATAATCATACCCGCGGATACTTGAGGTGACATTGGAGTATCTAGGTGACATTAGGGTTTTGGTTGATTTGTGTCTTAAGGTGTTATTTTACTACGAACTCTAGGGCTATTTGTGACACTTATAGGAATAGCCCAATGGATTGATCGGAAAGAATAACTTTGAGGTGGTTTCGTACCCTACAATAATCTCTTCGTTTGTTCTCCGCTGTTAGTGACTTTGGAGTGACTCTTTGTTGCATGTTGAGGGATAGTTATATGATCCAATTATGTTATCCTTGTTGAGAGAACTTGCACTAGTGAAAGTATGAAACCTAGGCCTTGTTTCGAAGCATTGCAATACCGTTTTCGCTCACTTTTATTACTTGTTACCTTGCTGTTTTTATAATTTCAGATTACAAAAACCTATATCTACCATCCATATTGCACTTGTATCACCATCTCTTCGCCGAACTAGTGCACCTATGCAATTTACCATTGTATTGGGTGTGTTGGGGACACAAGAGACTCTTTGTTATTTGGTTGCAGGGTTGTTTGAGAGAGACCATCTTCATCTTACGCCTCCCACGGATTGATAAACCTTAGGTCATCCACTTGAGGGAAATTTGCTATTGTCCTACAAACCTCTGCACTTGGAGGCCCAACAACATCTACAAGAAGAAGGTTGTGTAGTAGACATCATTAGACAACATAAATGTGAATTATTTCATGCCCTCTTTAATTCCCCACTATCCATTGCACCGAAAGAGCTCCTGCTAGTAAAAAAAATCAATTCGGAAGAAGAAATAAAATCTTTTAGTGAAAAAGTTTATCCTCTTATGAAGTTGGTTGCTAATAAAAATGCTCCTATTGATCTTAATGATGTGCTTTGTCTACTTTGATTGAGCACAATAGTGATGCCGTAGATGTGAATTTTGTTTCGCGAAACAATTTTAATAACAATGCTTATAGAGGTAATTTTAATCCTAGACCTTTTCCGGGAAATTCCTCTAATAATTATGGTAATTCCTATGGTAGCCATTCTTATAATAATAATAATAGGAACACCTCTGATCTTGAGAATAATATTAAAGAATTTATCAATGCTCAAAAGAATTTTAATACTACGTTAGAAGAAAAGTTGAGTAAGATTGATGATATGTCTAGAAGCATTGATAGAATTTCTCATGATGTAGAAAATCGCAAGATGAAAATTTTTGTGCCTAAGGTAGAAGAATAAATTAAAGCTTTATATGTTTCTATGGATGAAAGTAAGAAAAGAACCGCCATGCTTAGAGCTAGAAGAGAATTTTTAGAAAAGGCGTTTTCAAGTGATTACTTTCATAAAAATGATGAAGATCTTAAAAAGGTTGGTGTTTCTTCTATTGATTCTTTGTTTAGTAAAATAAAGATTGGTAATAAAGGGACTGAAGAAGAGTGAACTTTAGCTAGAAGGCGTTCCGATAATTCGGAGGGTGAAAATCTTGTTGAGAAAATTGATAAAAGCGGGTTTGAAGAGGTCAAAACTTTAACTAGTGATGTGCCCACTCTTTTGGATTACAAAGACTTTAATTATGATAATTATTCTTTGATTGATTGTATTTCTTTGTTGCAATCCATGATAAATTCACCCCATGCTTATGAACAAAATAAAGCTTTTACTAAACATATTGTTGATGCTATGATGAAAGCTTTGGAAGAAAATTTGGAATTAGATATTTCAATTACTAGAAAATTACATGATGAATGGGAACCTACTATCAAAGTCAAGATTAAAAATTATGAGTGTTTTGCTTTATGTGACTTGGGTGCTAGTGTTTCTACAATTCCGAAATCTTTATATGATGTGCTTGGTCTTACCGATATTGAAGAATGTTCTTTAAATTTGCACTTGGCAGATTCTACTATTAAAAAGCCTATGGGAATAATTAATGATGTTATTATTCTTGCAAATAGGAATTATGTGCCCATATATTTTATTGTTCTTGATATTGATTGCAATCCATCTTGTCCAATTATTCTTGGCAGACCGTTTTTACGCACTATTGGTGCCGTGATTGATATGAAAGAAGGCAATATTAAATTTCAATTTCCACTAGGAAAGGGTATGGAACACTTCCCTAGAACAAGAATTAGGCCACCATATGAATCAATCATGAGGGCATCTTATGGATCTAGCAATAAAGATGACAATACTTGAATCCTTGCATTATGCCTAGCTAGGGGCGTAAAACGATAGCGCTTGTTGGGAGGCAACCCAATGAATAAAATTTATTTTTGTCTTTTTTATTTCTGTTCTTGACTGTTTTCACAATTATGCTACTGTTATGATTGTATTTTTATGTTTTAATTAGAGTTTGTGCCAAGCAAAGCCTTTGGGATCATGTTGGGTGATAGTTGCTTTGATCTTGTTGAAAAGCAGAAACTTTTGCGTCCAGTAAAATAATTTTTAAAAATCACAGAAGCAACAAAAAATTCTGAATTTTTTACACAATATTTATATACAAATTGCCCATGTTTTCCTACATTTTTAGAATTTTTGGAGTTACAAAAGTATTGAAAGTTTCAGATTGCTATAGACTTCTGTTTTTGACAGATTATCTTTGCATTGTGTGCATATTTTGATTGATCTATGGACTACTTTGAAGGGTTTGAGCCATAGAAAAGTTGGAATATAGTAGATATAATGCAAAAATAAAATATGAATGGGTTTGCAACAGTACTTATAGTAGTGATTTGCTTTCTTATACTAACGGATCTCACGAAGGTTTTGTTGAGTTTTGTGTGATTGAAGTTTTCTAGTTTTGGGTGATATTACGATGGACGAAGGAATGAGGAGTAAGAAGAGCCTAAGCTTGGGGATGCCCATGGAATCCCAAGCTAATATCTAAAGAGAAGCAAGCAACTAAGCTTGGGGATGCCTGAGTGGCATCCCCTCTTTCTTCTAATGACCATCGTCATTTTACTTGGAGCTATATTTTTATTCATCACATATCATGAGTTTTGCTTGGAGCGTCTTGTATGATATGAGTCTTTGCTTGTTTTGCTTTTTATTTTTAGTCACGAATCCTTGGTGGACACACCTATTTGAGAGAGCCAAAATTATGCTATGACTTGTTAGAATTGCTCTCTATGCTTCAGTTAAATCCTTACGAGCTATGGAATTGCTCTAGTGCTTCACTTATATCTTTTTGAGCATAGTGTGCTTTATTATTTTTTAAGAAATGCTCTCATGCTTCACTTAAATTTATTTGAGAGTTAGTAATTTTTTGTAAGAAATTCTCTCTTGCTTCACTTAAGTTATTCTGAGAGAAGAAAATTTTTATGCTCATGTTCTTCACTTAGATTCGTTTGAGCTATCAAAAGCAACATATGAAATTAGTCCCAAAGTGATAGATATTCAAGAGGGGTATAATAAAAGGGATTTTTACATCTGTGCCCCTGGTTCCTTAGCTCTACTCATTCATCCCCACACTCTTAAATTTTGCTCAGTTTTCCCCACTCCCTTGCCCGAAACCCTCAGAAGAGGTCACAACGGACGTTGCCGTCGGGTTAGTGCTTTGACCGTTAACTCTGACGAGTGGGGCCGCATTGGGCGGTGTAGCTGTTCGACCATTGGGCTGTGGTTTCGTTGGGCCATCCCTTGCATTAAACGCCTGCGTGTGTCGCCATGACAGAAGCCTGCTATGCATGCACCCAACAAGCCTGCCTGCATGCGTCGATGCGCGCACCCATGATGCGCCGATCGAGCCTGCATGCGCTGATGCGTGCCGCCACGATGCACTGACCGAGACGCTTTCGTGCACGCCAGCCGCCACGGATACAGCGACGGTCGCTGCCGCTGGTTCCTCTCTTCTCGCACGCTTGTCTCCTCGATTTAGAGCATCGTTTTTTACAATCAGTTGCAGCCTTTTTGATCCACTAGCATCTGCACCTGTTTTGCTACGACAAATAAATTGAACAAATATGTTGTGGCTTCATGCACTAGCTAGGTGGCTACATATTTGTGGCTTGTGTAAAAAAGAAGGGTTCGTTGTGGCTGCATGCACTAGGTGGTTACAAACAAAGCGAGCTCTCTAAGAAAACAATCAACAAACATGTAGATAGGGCCAACAAGCCCATAGCACGATCACATAGTTGAAACTAGGAAGAACTTCATAATAGAAGAGATAGAAAACTTAATAATAGAACTTGATAAAAGGGCCAATAAGCCCATAGCATCTCCAACATAGTTCAATTACAACTTAACATAACATAGACTCAAAAAAAGAAAAAATAGATAGAGGGTTTAGAACCCTAGACGTCGCCTTCTCCACCTCGCTCCTCCTCCGGGCGCCCTTCACTGCTCCTCCGGGGCGTTGTTGATGGGGTACGGAAGAGTGTGCATGCGCGACATGGTGGGGAAGATGTTGGTGTACTCCGTGAACATGTTGTGGGTGGTGAAAGCGATGAACTCGCAGCCACACCAAAACACCCGGCCGAGGAGGTAGAAGGCGTCGAATGTGTTTGTGAAGTGGGCAAGGAGAGCAACCACCACCCCGTTTTGGATGACCTCCTCGACACGGAACGTCCTTGGAGATCCCCGCGGGAGATGGTGATAGCCGGACGCGAGGAAGAACTCGATGAAGTTCCTAGTGGTCCTCCACCTTGATATCGCCCACACACGTAGTGTGCGCTCAACGTACATGCCAGGAGGGTAGAGCCTCTCCGGCACGGTGGGTGGGAAGTGGTAGGTTGGTCCGGTGTACTACATGGCTGAGGATGTGCTAGAAGAAGGAGAAGTTGCAAAGAGCAAGAAGGGCAGATGGCAGAGGATGGGAGATGGATGAGGGATGGCAGAGGCAGAGGGTGGCTTAAATAGCCGTAGTGCTACATGTTATTTGGCCGTGGCAATAATGGGGTCAAACGTGAAGTAGCCCGTTTTCAAACCCACCGCAGCATCGGGAGTGTACACGCGTGGGAACGGTGGTTTGAAAAAGAAGAAAAAGAAGCTAATTCAACGTGTGGGAATCCGTGGTCATATATATTATATGAATAAAAATAGACAATTTTTGAATAGTTTGTGGCCATTTTGCATGATAAAAATAAATTTGGCCCTTAAAAATCTGGTCATTTTGCATTTGTATAGAACAAAAAGAACTAAATTTGCTACGCAATGTCAATTGATTTCAAACGATGCAAAAATACAGAGCCAACACATTCACAAAAAACAGAGCAAACGATGCAAAAAAAACGACGCAATTCGATGTTTTTGGGCCCAATAATAGCGATGCCCAACCAGAGCTTGGTTTCCTTTTGGGCCCAATAACAACATTTTTTTTGCGGAGTCAGTGGTGGGCGAGCAGCCGAGCACAACCAATAGGATCACCTCTCGCGGATCGCCCCACGATCCAACAATGCGGAGCCGTCCTTGTGATCCAACGGCGCGGAGCCTGCACGCAGCCAACCCGCCTAATTCCTTCTAGAAGACCAGATCTGAGGGCTGTCGCTTGGCGCGAGGGTATGATCGGACGGCTGACGTTCGGAGCTAGAGTTAGGCGAAACCCCGCGGGGTTTAGAGGGGTTTTGAGCTGGTCAACGGGGTTTTGAAGGCTTTGACTGAGCATAACTAATTTTAAAAAAATCAAAAAATATGAAACCTTCGCCGTTCGTCGTTTTATAAGACAAACTAACAAGGAAAAATACTAAACTTGGTCTATGGTCATTTTCATGAAAAAACCATACCTAGCACGATCGAGGTCAAATGAGCACCATTAATTTTTAAAAAAGTGAGACTTCGAATCTACACTATGGAAAGTGAATATGTGTTAATAAAAGACATTTGGCTCATTTAGAGTAGGTCCAAAAAACTTGATTACAAATGGGTTGTTTACCCTAGCCTGGGAGCTCATTTGGAGCACATTTCTCAAATTCAAATTTATTTGACCTCCTCTAAATCACTTCAAATTTTGCACACATGATCTCCTACACAAACATAGATAGTTTGCCAAGGTTTTACTTGTTTTTGCATTTTCTTGAATTTATACTGTCCAGGTTTGCCAACGTTTACATGATCTCATTTGGAGCATGCATTTGATTTCCTACACAACATGTGTGATCATTGGAGCACCTAAAATCATAGTTCACAACATCGAAACATAACTAACCATAGATTCAGGACAGACAAATATACCACAGGCAAATTTAAGGACAGACAAATATAGATAGCAACCAGATTACTAGCATCAACATAGCCAACCATAACCAAATTCATGAAAACTAAATTCATTTCAACAAACCATAACCAACGAGATTCAGTTCAACAAACCAAAAGTAACCCAACAGATAAACTTAAAGGTTCAGTTCACAACATCACATCATTGATCACATCACGCCGGAGTCAGGGCCTTCGCGAGGGCGGCATGCTGCCCCCTGATCATGTAGTCCTCCCCGCGAATCGCTACATCCTCCGCATGAGACAGAAGGTGATCAAAGCGGCCATCCCTTGGCTTTGTCTTGGTGGTGCAGTAGGGGCAGTGCCACTTCTTGGTCTTGCGGTTGTAGAAGGAAGCAACTCCCATGGCCTTGATCTTCACCACCTCCTTGGCTGTGAAGGATGCGACGTTGCCCTTGTACACTTCTTCTCCAGAATCATACTGGACACATGAATGAGTTACATTAATACATTATAGATTCATGGATACACTATCTCAAAGGAACTAAATGAACAAGGGATAGGCTTACCTCCTATTCAGAATCGTCACTAAACGCCCCCTCGTATGGGTCGTAGTCGACGTCGGCCAGCTTCCTCTTTCTCCCCCCAACCATCATCCTCCTGAATATACAATTACGTCCATCACTAGTAGCCAATTGAAATGAAAATTTAGATATGCACACATGACACATTGATCATAGGGCTAATATACTCCCAATATCAGAAATGTTTTAGAAGTGGTTTTTATTTTATTTTTGTGCCCTTAGCTCTATCATTCAAAAACCACGTCCATCACTAGTATATCAATGTATTAGATTTGTACACACATTGATAAAAAAACCCAATATGACATTCAAATAACACATTGATCATTGGTCATGCACACACATTGAAGAACAGAGCTAATATAACTACATATTGTGGACAAATTTATATACTAATGAATCAAATAACTTCTTAATCAATGGATTCCATTTGGGCATATGACATTCAAAACCCCAATCTGGGTAGCATTCAAAAACAAATCTAATAGGGACCCAATCTAAGCCAACGAATCTGAGTAACATTAAAACCCCCAATCTGTGAGCACTAAATACAAATCTAATAAGCATGCATCTGTTCACAACATCTAGCATTTTTGCAACGAATTTATCCAAATCTAAAAACAAATCTAAAAACCCCAATCATTGCAGCACCTAAAATCATAGTTCACAACATCTAGCATTTTTGCAACGAATTTATCCAACAAAACCTAGTCCAAAAACCCCCATCCCCCCAACCCATACAAAAAACCCCGGCCCATCCGTCAAACCAACTACTCTAACCATCTGAACTACCGTATGAATCACAATCTAACCAATGCATCTAGGGAGCAACTAACTCTACAAGCTAAGAAAGTGCAAATACCTACTACTCCACGGCAGGCGGCGCATCGGGGGTATCGGGATGGACTGCGCCGCTCGACGCCGTCACCTTCCGCGGGCGATGAGGCGGAGCCCGCCACATCCGCAGCGGTTGCGAGTTTCCCCGCACCACCATGGACGCCGTCGACATCCACGATCACCGCGCCCTGACCCTGCAGCTCCACCACATCTCCGGCCGCTGCGCTGGCGCCGCCTGCTACCTCTTGAGCACTGCGTTGGTTTTCCCTTGAAGAGGAAAGGGTGATACAGTAAAGTAGCGTAAGTATTTCCCTCTGTTTGAGAACCAAGGTATCAATCCAGTAGGAGATCACGCACTAGTCCCTCGTACCTACACAAACAAATAAGAACCTCGCAACCAACGCGATAAAGGGGTTGTCAATCCCTCAACGGTCACTTACGAGAGTGAGATCTAATAGATATGATAAGATAATATTATTGGTATTTTTATGATAAAGATGCAAAGTAAAATAAAAGGCAAAAGCAATAACTAAGTGATGGAAGATTAATATGATGGAAAATAGACCCGGGGGCCATAGGTTTCACTAGTGGCTTCTCTCGAGAGCATAAGTGTTACGGTGGGTGAACAAAATACTGTTGAGCAATTGATAGAATTGAGCATAGTTATGAGAATATCTAGGTATGATCATGTATATAGGCATCACGTCCGCGACAAGTAGACCGACTCCTGCCTGCATCTACTACTATTACTCCACACATCGACCGCTATCCAGCATGCATCTAGAGTATTAAGTTCATAAGAACAGAGTAACGCTTTAAGCAAGATGACATGATGTAGAGGGATAAACTCATGCAATATGAAATAAACCCCATCTTGTTATCCTCGATGGCAACAATACAATACGTGCCTTGCTGCCCCTGCTGTCATTGGGAAAGGACACCACCAGATTGAACCCAAAGCTAAGCACTTCTCCCATTGCAAGAAAGATCAATCTAGTAGGCCAAACCAAACTGATAATTTGAAGAGACTTGCAAAGATAACCAATTATACATAAAAGAATTCAGAGAAGATTCAAATATTGTTCATAGATAAACTTGATCATAAACCCACAATTCATCGGTCTCAACAAACACACCGCAAAAGAAGATTACATCGAATAGATCTCCACGAGAATCGTGGAGAACTTTGTATTGAGATCCAAAGAGAGAGAAGAAGCCATCTAGCTAATAACTATGGACCCAAAGGTCCGAGGTAAACTACTCACACATCATCGGAGAGGCTATGGTGTTGATGTAGAAGCCCTCCGTGATCAATGCCCCCTCCGGCGGACCGCCGGAAAAGGCCCCAAGATGGGATCTCACGGGTATAGAAGGTTGCGGCGGTGGAATTAGGTTTTTGGCTCCGTATCTGGTAGTTTGGGGGTACGTAGGTATATATAGGAGGAAGAAGTACGTCGGTGGAGCAACATGGGCCCCACGAGGGTGGAGGGCGCGCCCAGGGGGTAGGCGCGCCCCCTACCTCATGCCCTCCTTGTTGCTTTCTTGACGTAGGGTCCAAGTCCTCTGGATCATGTTTGTTCCGAAAATCACGTTCCCGAAGGTTTCATTCCGTTTGGCCTCCGTTTGATATTCTTTTTCTGCGAAACACTGAAATAGGCAAAAAAACAGCAATTCTGGGCTGGGCCTCCGGTTAATAGGTTAGTCCCAAAAATAATATAAAAGTGTATAATAAAGCCCATTAACATTCAAAACAGAATATAATATAGCATTGAACAATCAAAAATTATAGATACGTTGGAGACGTATCATCGCCACGAGCGTCGGCCATCTGACAGATGGAGGCGATGAAGGTGAGGAAGAGGATGTGGTGGGGGAGAGCGAGACGGTGCGGTGGAGGCAGTGGAGGAGAGCGAGACGACGCCGGTGGGGGAGAGGAAGACGATGCGGCAGGGAGAGGATTTGGGGGAAAATGGTAGGGGCGATGGAGGTGGTTGCCCCTCTTTATATGATGGGACGTTTCAGGCATGTCCATGGACACGTGCTACCCCACGACCGCGGTCTTGCATGCGCCCACGTATATGCGGCCCCACTCGTCAGTTAACGGTCAAAGGCATTGGCCCGACGGCAACATCCATTATAACCTGTTCTGAGGGTTTCGAGCAAGGGAGTTGGGAAAAGTGAGCAAAAGTTAACAGAGTGGGGATGAATGAGTAGAGCTAAGGAACCAGGGGCATAGAAATAAAAATCCCATAATAAAAAATTTCATGAAGATCATTGGACAAAATAAACTTGATTCCTTGTAATAGTTTTGTGATATGATGATATAATATGTGAGTCATGTTGATGAGTAATTATGCTTTAGTAAGAATATTGGTGTTAAGGTTTGTGATTTCCTATGCAAGTACGAAAGTCAATAGTTATGCAATGAAATTACATCCTACTTGTGGTGCATTATTCTGTGTTAGTTATGCTTAATGCTCGCTTATGAGATTTTTCTTTTCTTGGTTGGATGCTTCTCAATCTTTTGCTAGCCTTCATTTGCACCAAGTATGATCACTACTTGTGCATCCAAAATCCTTTAAACCAGTTTTGCCACAAGAGTCCACTATACCTACCTATATGCGGTATTCTTTTGCCATTCTAAGCAAATTTTTATGTGCCATCTCTAATTTTCAAAATTAATTTCTCTTTTGTGTGCTCGTACCTCTCATGAAACGGTAGGGGGTGGCTGATATATTTCCATGCTAGATGTGTTATTCTCAAGATGAGTGTTTATTCACTTGCCATTGCACGAGAGTACGGCAAAGGCATTAGGGATGCCTAGTCCCGAAATGAAAAATGAATTTACTTTATGTTGTTAAATAATAAATTCCTTGGAAAGTGTTGGTATGGAAGGCACCCGTGGATACGGCTAGCCATGGAAAGTGAAAGTATGGTTGAAAAAGAAATAAACTTTTTTTTCTATTTGGGAACCGCCTATGGTATATCTAGCATGGAAAGTATTGGTAACTGCTCGATCGTTTTCGTTGACAGGAAAAGCATGCCACCCAAAAAGTTTTTATCTCTATCTTTTTCACTTTGAGCTCTGGCACCTCTACAAATCCCTACTTCCCTCCGCGAAGGGCCTTTCTATTTAATTTATGCAATATTTATTTTATTTGAGTCTCCATCTTCTCTTATAAAGCACCAACTATGGGGTACTATGATCGTACTTGAGCATTGGGTGTAGCAAATATGCGAGTGTGTTTGATGAATGGATCAATGTTTAAGCATAATGGGCTAGGGATAACTTGCTTTAGTGTTGATATTTTGAAAGACATGATTGCTTGTTGATATGTTTGAGTATTGAAATCTTCATGTCAAAACTAGACTATTGCTTTGAATCATATAAAAGTCGAAAAGAATATGTGATGAACATGTTAGGCAGCATTCCACATAAAAAATTCTATTTTTGTCATTTACCTACTCGAGGACGAGCAGAAATTAAGCTTGGGGATGTTGATACGTCTCCAACGTATTTATAATTTTTTATTGTTCCATGCTGTTATTATCATTATTGGATGTTTTACAATCATTTTATAGCAACTTTATATCATTTTTTGGGACTAACCTATTGACATAGTGCCCAGTGCTAGTTGCTGGTTTTTTGCTTGTTTTTTACTTCGCATAAAATCAATACCAAACGGAGTCCAAACGCAGCGAAACTTTTTGGAGATTTTTTTCTGGACCAGAAGACACCTGTTGGGCCAAAGAAGTACCAGAGGGGGGCTCCGGCAGGAGCACAACCCACCAGGGCGCGCCTGGGTGCCCAGGCGCGCCCAGGTGGGTTGTGCCCACCTCGGTGGCCTCCCGCACCGCCTCTTTGCTCTATCAATACCCCAGTATTCCAGAAACCCTAGGAGAGTCGACGAAAATCAATTCCAGCCGCCGCAAGTTCCAGAACCACCAGATCCAATCTAGACACCATCACGGAGGGGTTCATCATCCTCATTGGTGCCTCTCCGATGATGCGTGAGTAGTTCATTGTAGACCTACGGGTCCGTAGTTAGTAGCTAGATGGCTTTCTCTCTCTTTTGATTCTCAATACAATGGTCTCTCGGAGATCTATTTGATGTAACTCTTTTTGCGGTGTGTTTGTCGGGATCTGATGAACTTTGAGTTTATGATCAGATCTATGTTTTTATTCATGAAAGTTATTTGAGTCTTTTGATCTCTTATATGCATGATTACTTATAGCCTCGTATTTCTTTTTTCGAATCTTCGGTTTAGTGTGATGCCCCTTCAATCGTACACTAATCATACACGCAAACGTGTACGATCAAGATCAGGGACTCACCAGAAGATATCACAACACAACTCTAAAAATAAAATAAGTCATACAAGCATCATAATACAAGCCAGGGGCCTCGAGGGCTCGAATACAAGTGCTCGATCATAGACGAGTCAGCGGAAGCAACAATATCTGAGTGTAGACATAAGTTAAACAAGTTGCCATAAGATGGCTAGCACAAACTGGGATACAGATCGAAAGAGGCGCAGGCCTCCTGCCTGGGATCCTCCTAAACTACTCCTGGTCATCGTCAGCGGGCTGCACGTAGTAGTGGCCACCCTCGATGTAGTAGGAGTCGTCGTCGACGACGTCGTCAAGCTCCTGGGCTCCAGCATCTGGTTGCGACAACCAGGTAGAATGGAAAGGGGGAAAAGAGGGACAAAAGCAGTCGTGAGTACTCATCCAAAGTACTCGCAAGCAAGGAGCTACACTACATATTCATGGGTATATGTGTAAAGGGCCATATCAGTGGACTGAACTGCAGAATGCCAGAATAAGAGGGGGATAGCTAATCCTGTCGAAGACTACGCTTCAGGCCACCTCCATCTTGCAGCATGTAGAAGAGAGTAGATGGTAAGTTCACCAAGTAGCATCGCATAGCATAAACCTACCCGGCGATCCCCTCCTCGTCGCCCTGTTAGAGAGCGATCACCGGGTTATATCTTGCACTTAGAAGGGTGTGTTTTATTAAGTATCCGGTTCTAGTTGTCATAAGGTCAAGGTACAACTCCAAGTCGTCCTGTTACCGAAGATCACGGCTATTCGAATAGATAAACTTCCATGCAGGGGTGCACCACATTACCCGACACGCTCGATCCCTCTGGCCGGGCACACTTTCCTGAGTCATGTCCGGCCTCGGGAGATCAACACGTCGCAGCCCTACCTAGGCTCAACAGAGAGGTTAGCACGCCAGTCTAAATCCTATGCACGCAGGGGTCTGGGCCCATCGCCCATTGCACACCTGCACATTGCGTACGCGGCCGGAAGCAGACCTAGCCCCCTTAATACAAGCGCGAGCTTACGGTCCAATGCGGCGTGCGCCGCTCAGTCGCTGACGTCAAAAAGAGTTTCGGCTGATACCACGACGCCGGTTGCCCATATCTTGTCCCACGTGGCGGTTAGTGCGTATAAGGTCAACGACCCAACTCAGATCAAATACCAAGATCTCGTTAAGCGTGTTATTATGAAGTAACCACGGACGCCAACCAGGGCCAGGCCCACCTCTCTCCTAGGTGGTCTCAACCTGCCCTGTCGCTCCGCCATAAAGTAACAGTCGGGGGCCATCGGGAACCCAGGCCCACCTCTACCGGGATGGAGCCACCTGCCCCTTCAGCCCCCATCTCCAAACAATATCGTAAGTAATGTAACAGTATAAAGTATATAGCATATGCCCTTGATCACCTCCCGAAGTGATCACGACCCAGTAGTATAGCATGGCAGACGGACAAGAGTGTAGGGCCACTGATGGAACACTAGCATCCTATACTAAGCATTTAGGATTGCAGGTAAAGGTAACAACAGTAGTAGCAAGGACAGGCTATGCAGCAGAATAGGATTAACCGAAAGCAGTAACATGCTACACTACTCTAATGCAAGCAGTATAGAGAAGGAATATGCGATATCTGGTGATCAAGAGGGGCCTTGCCTGGTTGCTCTGGTAAGAAGGGGTCGTCAACACCGTAGTCATACTGGGTAGCAGTGGCGTCGGTCTCGAGGTCTACCGGAGAAGAAGAGGGGGAAGGAACAGTAAATACGGAGCAAACAAAGCATCACACGAAATATAACAAGGCAATACGCGGTGCCAGGGGTAATCTAACGCGGGGATAGGTGATACCGGCGAAGGGGGGAAACATCCGGGAAAGTATCCCCAGTGTTTCGCGTTTTCGGACAGATGAAGCGGAGGGGGAAAGTTGCGTGTTTGCTATGCTAGGGATGTGTGGCGGACGAATGGGCTGCGTATCCGGATTCGTCTCGTTGTTCTGAGCAACTTTCATGTACAAAGTTTTTCCATCTGAGCTACGGTTTTATTTATATTAATTTTAAAAGATTTAAATCATTTTAGGATTTATTTAATTATGTTAAATCAACATTATCCAGAATAGTGTATGCTGACGTCAGCATGACGTCAGCAGTCAACATGGTGTTGACTGGGTCAAACTGACGTGTGGGTCCCGCATGTCATACTGTTAACTAATTAACTAAATTAATTAGTTTAATTAACAGATTAGTTAGGTTAGTTAATTAATTAGGCTAAGCTAATCAGGATTAATTAAGTTAATTAATTCTTTAATTATTTAATTAATATTTTAACTATTTTTTTCATTAATATTATTTACTTATTATTTTATGAATTCTTTTATATATATATATCTGGTAGTGGGGCCCCTATGTCATAGGCAGGGGGTCCTTAGCGGGCACGCGGGGTTACGGGCGCTGGTCTCGGGCGCGGGTCTCGGGTGCGACCGCAGCCCGAGCGGGGGCCAGCGCGGGGCAGCACGGCGCAGCCCATGGCGAGCGGAGGGGGCCGCGACCGCGAGGCAGTGGCCGGCGGCGAGGCGCGGGCGGTCGCCGCAAGGGGAAAGCGGGACGGCGGGTGGCGGCGGCCACGGGGAGCAGGGGGCAGGACGGAGCGCCAGCGTGGAGCTCCAGCGGGATGCGGCCAGGCAGAGCAGGGGGTCGTGGCTGCTGGCACGCAGCAGGGCGACTGAAGGCGGGACGTGGGCGGCGGCAGCGAGGCCGGCGAGCGGGGCCGTGGGTGCGGCTGCGCGAGGGCAGGGGCATCACGCCCCGAGGTGCGTGCAGTGGCGCGCTGGGCGACGATGTGCGGACGCGCACCGCAGCGGACGGGAGGCAGGCAAGGCGTGGCACAACAACATGTGATAGCAGCAGAAGAGGCGAGCGGGAGGAGCAGCTGGGCATCGCGGGGCGAGGAGCGCGAGGGCAGAGGCGCGCGGGGCGATGGCCGGTGCGAGGGCCGCGGTCAGCGCGTCGTGGGAGGAGAGGAGAGGGAGCATGGATAGGCGCTCACATCGGGGCCGTAGGGTAAATGGCAACGGGGCGCGAGGTGGGGGACGGGGACGACGTGCGTTGAGGAGGCAGGCCGGCGGGGAGGCGGCACGGCGTCGGGGTGGTCTTCGGGCGGCGCCGGTGAGAGGCTTCGGCACCGAGCGAAGGGCGAGCCCCCCGATCTCGATCCAGATCGAGGGGGGAAGAGAGCGAGGAGTGGGGGAGAGTGGGGAGTGGGGTAGGTTAGGGTTGCGGGGGTGAGTGGATAAAGGGGAGTGGGGGGGAGTGGCCGGCTGGGCCTAGTCGGTTGGCCCAGTGGGGCTGATGGCCTGCTGAGCCGGAGCCCGGGGGGTCTTGCCTTTTGTCTTTTTAGTTAGTTTTGTGTTTTTTTCTAATTTTATTCTTTTCATTTTCTTTTCTTTTTTCTTTTAGTTCATTTTAATGTATTTAGGCATTTTCTAAAAATGTGTTTTCTGCACTATAATTTCCTAGGCATTTAACTGCACACTCCCAACATTTTTGTTTTAATGTTTGAAATTTTTTGTTGTTTTGACAAAAATCCAAATTTGAATTTGAATAGTTTTGATCCAACACGATAGTAGCAACAGTAACAGAGGTGACGTGGCATCATTAGCAGGGGATCACTGTAGTTTAATTATCCGGGCGTCACAATTCTCCTCCACTACAAGAAATCTCGTCCCGAGATTTAAGAGGTGGAAAACGGGGGAAAGGTCTGGTTACGAAATTCTAACGAATCTTCTCGGTCTTGGTTGCTCTTCTCAAAATGGTCGATCCATTATATTGATGTCTTCATTTTTCTGCTTCAAGTCATCAAGATGAAGTCAGCATGCTTTCTTCGGGGGTTCCATCGTACTTACGAAAGAATAAGGGGGTATTCCGGGAGAACGAACCTCTACAAGGTTGACTATCTGGTCGATAACATCGGGGAAGGTGGCCGAGAGTAACTCTTGAATTGAAACTTAAGAAAATATCGAGAGCAAGGTAAGAAGGTGCAATAAGAAGTTTCAAGCGGATAGGAAATCATTTGTTGCCTGAAACAAAGTGTGAAAGGGGTCCAGAGCAATGGGCATAAGTATTGTTTCGGATACCAGAATTGGTGATCTCTCGAAAGGTGGCTCGTGAATTACATACAAAGCCGCGCGTGAGGAATAACTTTGGAAACAGGGGTACATGAGAGTCAGGTTTTGATCGTGTGGAACTGTGGGTTATGGGCCCACCATGTGGGTTAAAAGTAGGAAGACCTTTGACATCTTACACGGTCATGATAGCAAGACATGTCAGAGGATAGCCTGTCAGTTATGTCGGCAACAACATCGATACCAAGGGCGAGGGACGAAGAGAACCATTCTCCTGCTCGTTGAATGAGGCGGGCCAATAGGCAAAGTTCTCGTCCATCGGTGGTTACCGGAATGTCATCAACAATAGTAACAGGTTCTTACAGACACGATTGTACACCTAGGTGTTTACATAAGCCGAAGAATATTACTGTTTAACTCGTATAGATCACCAGAAAGGTTAAACAAAACAATGGAAAGGAAAAGGTGATCATCAGATTAAATAGAACAATGGAAAGGCCAATGTGTTTAAACACATATTTCAGGGGTATACCTTATCAAGGACAAACAGAGCATGATATCCATGACAGGATATAATGTAGAAAACTCTTTAGATAGGGGAGAGAAATTTCATGACATTACCCATACAATGGTGTCTGAATAATTGATAAAGGAAATTTAGCATGGTGCTTCAAATGTTCTTATTGAAAATTGGAGTACCAGTGATATGCTTCGAGATAGCATTGACAAGGTCTTCAAGCAAAGGTCAGACTCTGGATACACGAAGGATCCATCAGGAACAACTTGTAGAATAAGTCTTACAATTTCCTCATGAAAGAATGGATAACCTTGAATAAAAGGAAACTATAACACTAGGTGCTCCGGCCAGGTGTGCTAGACATGACAACAACTTACCCGGTCATGTAAAGATGTTATAACTCCTGGAAATATGTTCCAACCATCATATCTGACCGGGATTCAGATCTGATTGGTGTCAGGATAACTCAGACTCAGGATGCCTGAGAAGAAGAGGTGCAACACAAATTGACGAGATGACAATGTAAGATTCTCGGGAAATGAACTATGGAAACGAGTTCCAAAACAAAAGTTCATCATTAAACCAAGGAGAGGACGAGGAGGTGGCTAATGAACTTAATGACAATTCAATGAGATTTTCAAAAGATGGATTTCCACAACAAGGAGATAACATTTGTCAGATCAAATGATATAATGAGGTATGCTCAAGGAAAACATACACAGTTAAACATTGGTTGAAAAGTGCACCCGAAATATGGGCTTAGGTTGCATGATCAATGTTAGAATGGTGATTCGATAACCAATGGTCTAAGAATGAAATATCGACCATTAACTTCAAAGCAATAGGGTTGCTAGAAGTTTAGAATTTACACATCACAGACCATTTGTCGGTATTCTGGTCAGAAGCAACACGAGGACCAAGAAAAGAATGATGATGTTAATAAGTATCACTTGTATTAAGAATTCTTAAGGGTGGTGAATTTCCCATGACATTCTTGACATAGAAGATAGCAATACTCCAAGGTAGAACATAACATAAGTTGGGTAGCAAGGATCTCAAGGTACAACACAAAACATGAACAAGTTTGTGTTGAAGGGAAAGCAAGAATGTTGCCGATGATAACACAAATCATCGAGGGGCAAGGATGGTATTTCTCATCATGAATTCAATTGATATCCTGGAGGAACTCAGAATGTTCATGATGATCATGACAAATTCTGTCGAGAGGTTTCATGGAGATGTAATCGGTCGGTGATGACATCAAGTCAAAGGAATGATGAAGCGAAATGATCTTGGGACCATGAGTAGGACACAAACTCGAATTCAAGCTTGTCGTTCAAGGTGGAACGATAAGACGAGGAAATCGACATAAGCTTAGCTCATCATCGAAAGTTGTGCTCCGGAATTAAGGACCCAGTAGCACAGTTAAAATTAGCACTATAATGATGTAGCCGATCAGAATAGGAGTGACGTGATGGAGTATTAAACTTCTCAACAACAAAGTACTGGGAGTACCGAATCTCAGTGTTGATTCGATTCACAAATCGGTGTTCTCGGTTGACGACAACCCAGAACCCGTGGAGTGACTATGATGGGGAAAGGTACTACTTCAACAGAAATTCATAAGATGAAGTGCTATGGGTTGATATCCTCGAGATACCAGGGGGTAATACTCGAAGGTAGAACAAAATAGAGGTTGGGAAGGCGTACTGATCTGCAGAAGGCAAGTACTTTACCTGGTCCGAGAAATAGAATCAACGGAGAACAATCATGTCGGAACCACGGTTGCAAAGGATCAATTCACAGATACCAGATGATATTTATCAAGGAAATAGTTATTATTATAAGAAGCTTCCATGATAGGATCTACATCGTGTCCATGGGCATGAACACAAAGTTCAAGGTCGACTCCCACTTCTCTAATGCATAACCTTTCATTCACTTCTCATTTTTGAAGAAGTTGTAATGTTGAAATTTTATCTAGCAAAATACCAGAAGAGTATGACTCGTGAAAACTTTCGAGGTCACACATATTAAGGAAGGCCTAGGTTCAACCCATCGGGGCATCGTGGAAACATATATCACAAACTTCAGGGGTAAATAACTCAAGCTCGATAGTAGAGCATGGGTGACAAAACGAGAGGATACAATTTACTGAAGGCATTATGTATCAAGGAAAGAACTTCTCGAGGTTTTTGTATACGGAAGACACTGTCGGATGATATCCCAACAAAGGATCCGACGGTCCATAGCGGAGCTGATGTGAGTATCGGCACACAACCAGAGGAAGAAACAATGTGAAGGCATTGGATTATAGAAGCAACTGACTAATTCAAAGCTCACATGTAAAGGAATTATAATTTCCAAATCAAAGGATCAGAAGCAAATGCTCTGATTAAGGATAGATAAGTTGAGTAAGCTTAGGGGTAAAATCGACAACAATTTGATTGGCCGAGATCCAGCTCATGTTTAAAATGACGTCTGAGCCGGAAAGATAACTTAAAGGATCAACTGACGATTGCGTGCATTCGCACTCATGTTGAATCAATAGGATCAAAATCACGGTGTCTAAGGATACTATCGAATATTGCCAGACATATGGAAAGCATCCATAATGCAAGCAGACAAGTATTGCAGAGCAATAAGCTACTAAGGAACTTTGGAGGATCGAATAGTATTTCGAAGACAATTGTGAAACACATGAACAACTGGGGATGAGCGGATACTCGATAAGGGCGAGAAATTATCCGTAGGGGTATTCAGGTGGCAAGGAACTGCAAGGCAGTAGGCACAAAATATTCTCGGAACAATAGAGGGGATTTCAAGGTATCTTGTTATAACAAGATCAACTGGGAATAAAAGTAAGAACGGCAAGTGTATGTAATTATCCATAGAGATATTTCGGTGGTAGGGAATTGCAAAAGCAACAGGCTCAAAGTCTCGATAGAACATCGGAGAGTATCTTCGAAATCCTTCGGTGGGCCAAGTAATCATCTGGAGTAAGGGGCTCTCCGGGTGGAAGTAGTTACGAGAACCTAGAGTCGGCGTTAGTAAAATCATTTAACCCGAATAGAAGAGAGATCAGAGTCCAAGAGTATTGATCGAGGAATAAAAGATCCTAATACCACCCAATGGCGACGTGGGCCCGTAAGCCGCACAACCATGTTAGTAAAAACTTTTTCAATGACTAGACTCGACTTCGGCCAAGGAGTTCGAAAGGGGGATTCCTACAGGCAGTCGGCTCTGATACCAACTTGTGACGCCCCCTTCAATCATACACTAATCATACACGCAAACGTGTATGATCAAGATCCGGGACTCACGGGAAGATATCACAACACAACTCTAAAAATAAAATAAGTCATACAAGCATCATAATACAAGCCAGGGGCCTCGAGGGCTCGAATACAAGTGCTCGATCATAGATGAGTCAGCGGAAGCAACAATATCTGAGTACAGACATAAGTTAAACAAGTTGCCATAAGATGGCTAGCACAAACCGGGATACAGATCGAAAGAGGCGCAGGTCTCCTGCCTGGGATCCTCCTAAACTACTCCTGGTCGTCGTCAGCAGGCTGCACGTAGTAGTAGGCACCCTCGACGTAGTAGGAGTCGTCGTCGACGGTGTCGTCAAGCTCCTGGGCTCCAACATCTGGTTGCGACAACCAGGTAGAATGGAAAGGGGGAAAAGAGGGAGAAAAGCAACCGTGAGTACTCATCCAAAGTACTCGCAAGCAAGGAGCTACACTACATATGCATGGGTATATGTGTAAAGGGCCATATCGGTGGACTGAACTGCAGAATGCCAGAATAAGAGGGGGATAGCTAATCCTGTCGAAGACTACGCTTCAGGCCACCTCCATCTTGCAGCATGTAGAAGAGAGTAGATGGTAAGTTCACCAAGTAGCATCGCATAGCATAAACCTACCCGGCGATCCCCTCCTCGTCGCCCTGTTAGAGAGCGATCACCGGGTTATATCTTGCACTTGGAAGGGTGTGTTTTATTAAGTATCCGGTTCTAGTTGTCATAAGGTCAAGTACAACTCCAAGTCGTCCTGTTACCGAAGATCACGGCTATTCGGATAGTTAAACTTCCCTGCAGGGGTGCACCACATTACCCGACACGCTCGATCCCTCTAGCCGGGCACACTTTCCTGGGTCATGTCCGGCCTCGGGAGATCAACATGTCGCAACCCTACCTAGGCTCAACAGAGAGGTCAGCACGCCGGTCTAAATCCTATGCACGCAGGGGTCTGGGCCCATCGCCCATTGCACACCTGCACGTTGCGTACGCGGCCGAAAGCAGACCTAGCCCCCTTAATACAAGCGCGAGCTTATGGTCCAATGCGGCGCGCGGCGCTCAGTCGCTGGCGTCAAAAAGAGCTTCGGCTGATACCACGATGCCGGCTGCCCATATCTTGTCCCACGTGGCGGTTAGTGCGTATAAGGTCAACAACCCAACTCAGATCAAATACCAAGATCTCGTTAAGCGTGTTATTATGAAGTAACCACGGACCCCGACCAGGGCCAGGCCCACCTCTCTCCTAGGTGGTCTCAACCTGCCCTGTCGCTCCGCCACAAAGTAACAGTCGGGGGCCGTCGGGAACCCAGCCCACCTCTACGGGGATGGAGCCACCTGCCCCTTCAGCCCCCATCTCCGAACAGTATCGTAAGTAATGTAACAGTATAAAGTATATAACATATGCCCGTAATCACCTCCCGAAGTGATCACGGCCCAGTAGTATAACATGGCATACGGACAAGAGTGTAGGGCCACTGATGGAACACTAGCATCCTATACTAAGCATTTAGGATTGCACGTAAAGGTAACAACAGTAGTAGCAAGGACAGGCTATGCAGCAGAATAGGATTAACCGAAAGCAGTAACATGCTACACTACTCTAATGCAAGCAGTATAGAGAAGGAATATGCGATATCTGGTGATCAAGGGGGGCCTTGCCTGGTTGCTCTGGCAAGAAGGGGTCGTCAACACCGTAGTCGTACTGGGTAGCAGTGGCGTCGGTCTCGAGGTCTACCGGAGAAGAAGAGGGGGAAGGAACAGTAAATACGGAGCAAGCAAAGCATCACACGAAATATAACAAGGCAATACGCGGTGCCAGGGGTAATCTAACGCGGGGATAGGTGTTACCGGCGAAGGGGAAAACATCCGGGAAAGTATCCCCGGTGTTTCACGTTTTCGGACAAATGAAGCGGAGGGGGAAAGTTGTGTGTTTGCTATGCTAGGGATGTGTGGCGGACGAACAGGCTGCGTATCCGGATTCGTCTCGTCGTTCTGAGAAATTTTTTTGGTGGTGGCCCCCTGTGTCATAGGCACGGGGGTCCTTAGCGGGCGCGCGAGGTTACGGGCACTGGTCTCGGGCGCGGGTCTCGGGTGCGACCGCAGCCCGAGCGGGGGCCAGCGCGGGGCAGCACGGCGCGGCCCATGGCGAGCGGAGGGGGCCGCGACCGCGAGGCAGTGGTCGGCGGCGAGGCGCGGGCGGTCGCCGCAAGGGGAAAGCGGGACGGCAGGTGGCGGCGGCCACGGCACGCAGTGCGCGGCCACGGGGAGCAGGGGGCAGGGCGGAGCGCCGGCATGGAGCTCCAGCGGGATGCGGCCAGGTAGAGCAGGGGGTCGTGGCTGCCGGCGCGCAGCAGGGCGACTGAAGACGGGACGCCCCCTTGATCAGGCAGAGCGAGGCCGGCGAGCGGGGCCGTGGGCGCGGCTGCGCGAGGGCAGGGGCGGGGGCATCACGCCCCGAGGTGCGTGCAGTGGCGCGCTGGGCGACGATGTGCGGGCGCGCACCGCAGTGGGCGGGAGGCAGGCGAGGCGCGGCGCGACAACATGCAGAAGCAGCAGCAGAGGCGAGCGGGAGGAGCAGCTGGGCGTCGCGGGGCGAGGAGCGCGAGGGCAGAGGCGCGCGGGGCGATGGCTGGTGCGAGGGCCGCGGTCAGCGCGTCGTGGGAGGAGAGGAGACGGAGCATGGAGAGGCGCTCACATCGGGGCCATAGGGTAAATGGCAACGGGGCGCGAGGTGGGGGACGGGGACGACGTGCGTTGAGGAGGCAGGCCGGCGGGGAGGCGGCACGGCGTCGGGGTGGTCTTCGGGCGGTGCCGGCGAGAGGCTTCGGCACCGAGCGAAGGGCGAGCCCCCCGATCTTGATCCAGATCGAGGGGAGAAGAGAGCGAGGAGTGGGGGAGAGTGGGGAGTGGGGTAGGTTAGGGTTGCGGGGGTGAGTGGATAAAGGGGAGTGGCCGGCTGGGCCTGGTGGGTTGGCCCAGTGGGCCTGATGGCCTGCTGGGCCGGAGCCCGGGGGGTGCTTGCCTTTTGTCTTTTAGTTAGTTTTGTGTTTTTTTTCTAATTTTATTCTTTTCATTTTTTTTCTTTTTTCTTTTAATTCATTTTAATGTATTTAGGCATTTTCTAAAAATGTGTTTTCTGCACTATAATTTCCTAGGCATTTAACTGCACACTCCGAACATTTTTGTTTTAATGTTTGAAAATTTTTGTTGTTTGACAAAAATCCAAATTTGAATTTGAATAGTTTTGATCCAACACGATAGTAGCAACAGTAACAGAGGTGACGTGGCATCGTTAGCAGGGGATCACTGTAGTTTAATTATCCGGGCGTCACATTTAGTTAGGCCAACTAGATCGATTTTTCTTGCCATGGGAATGGGTGCTTTGTGATGGGTTCGATCTTACGGTGCTTGATCCCAATGACAGAATCGGAACCGACACGTATGTATCATTGCTATTAAGGATAACAACATGGGGTCTATTTTTACATAAATAGATCTTGTCTACATCATGTCATCGTTCTTATTGCATTACTCCGTTTCTGAATGAACTTAATACACTAGATGCATGCTGGATAGCAGTCGATGTGTGGAGTAATAGTAGTAGATGCAGGCAGGAGTCGGTCTACTAATCTTGGACGTGATGCCTATGTAATGATCATTGCCTGGATATCGTCATGATTATTTGAAGTTCTATCAATTGCCCAACAGTAATTTATTTACCCGCCATATGCTATTCTTCTCGAGAGAAGCCACTAGTGAAATCTTCGGCCCCCGGGTCTCTTCTTTATTATATTTGCCTTCGCGATCTATTTATATTTGCTTTTATTTTCAGATCTATGAATCCAAAAATACAAAAATACCTCGCTGCAATTTATTATTATTTATTTTATCTCGCGTTCCCGCGGATCTATTTATCCAGTCTACTATAATTTTACCTATCTTTTTACCCGTGAGGGGTTGACAACCCCTCTCTTACGTCGGGTTGCAAGTATTTGTTCTTTGTGTACATGAGCTATTTACGTGGTGTTGCGTGGTTCTTCTACTGGTTCGATAACCTTGGCCTCATGACTGAGGGAAATACCTACCGTAGCTGTGTTGCATCATCCCTTCCTCTTTGGGGAAATACCGACGTATTTCAAGCCCCAGCGTGTTCGGACGCCAGACAGACCGCACGGCCTCCGCTGAGGCAGCTACGACAGGCCCAGCGCCGGATCCATGCGCCATTTGGGCGGAGTCCGAGCGCAGCCGTGCACGGGCCTCCTCCCGGGCACGGCGGAGCGCAAGCCGGACGACCATCTCCTCCTCGGGCCCGCGTGGGATGAGCTCAGCTCGACGGATCTGGAGGTGAAGGACTCGGATTCGCTCCCCGCCATGCCGGAGACGGCCGGATGTCGCCGGAGACAAGTTTGGGTGGCGGAGGGGAGTGGAGTGAAGTGGCTAGGGTTTGGTCCGATGAGCGGATGGGGAGAAATTATGTGGGGTCGGGTGGGCCAGCGCGGGTCCGGTCCGACTTGGTGGGCGTGCTCGGGCACATCCGGACGCCCCATATCCGCCCCATATTTGTGCTGGATATGAGGGGTGCCGGTTGGCCCGGAGGTTTGAGGGTCGTTTGAGGTATAGCTGGCCAAATGGGCCGGTTTTTTCGGGCCGGCCCGTGAGCACGCCGGCACGGCCCGCCTTGGGCCAGGCACGACACGGGCTAAACGGGCCAGGCACGGCACGCGACACGCCCTGGGTCGTGCCTGGGCTGGAGGCTGGGCACGCGGGCCGGCACGGCATGGCCCGATTACGTTTTTTTATACATCTATATATGGCCCAACATGTAAAAATAGGCTAAAAACGCTCAGTGCGTCAAATAATAGGCTAAAAATATGCGGCCCACCGTGCTAAATGGGCCAACGTGCCGGCCCGTTTACTAACTGGGTCGTGCCTGGGCCTGGGGGCGTAGCACGCGGGTCGGCACGGCCCGTATAGTAATCGTGCCCTGGCGGGCCGGGTCGGGCCAGGCACGATTACGATGGGCCGGGCCGGGCCGGGCCGGCCCGTTTGGCCAGGTAGTTTGAGGGGCCGTCTAGGTCAAAAAATTGTGACCGGGCAGTGTCCGGGCGGCCTGCCCGGACGTATGAGGCGGATTTGAGGCGCCCGGCTGTAGATGCTCTAAGTGACACACCTGGCAGCTGTGACCTGCCCACACGTGTACATTTTGTAATAGGGTATGGTGGAAAGCGACACGTGTCGCTTCGTTGTGCTTCTGCCAGGGCATTTTCATTTACTCAAAAGGATGTATTCCTCGCAACTGCTACACAGGGGGTTAGATGTGAAAAAGATCGGGACGGTTCATTGCGCGGACTACGCGCTTTTAATTGGGACGTCGGATGGCGTCGCCGTTGGAGAGTTGATCGGCAAGCGCGGGATTAGTGGAGTGGATTGGCGAGACGGGCAGCCACACACACCACACGGTGTCACGCGGCGGTTTGGAACTGGCGATTCATGTGATTCTCTCTGCACATCGCCGATGGAAGTTGATCAGCACGCAGCCGCAACAGCCAGGCATGCCCGGATGGTCGAAACCCTGCGGAATTGTCAGGCGACCCGTCGACCGCCGTTCCTACCCCCTCGTTTACAATTGATTGAGGGGTGATCGGGAGTTCCACCGCATGGTACGAGGCCGTTACCGTGCGCAGTGCCCTCAATCTTGTCGAACCTGCCCAGAGGCCGCAACTGAACTTGAACAAGTAGAAAGGGGCGAAGGGGAAATTGAGGATCGCAAATGCTCAGTATCGAAGTACAACCAACTCGTAACAAAAAAGAAGTACAACCAACAAACAATCGCTATTCTCAGGAAACTGCAAATCCATTTCAGAGTTAGAGCTGGATACATTTGATACCTGAACATTCCAGACACCACCAACGAGACATAGAACCTGCCTAGCAGAACCGAAACCTAAATCAGGGAGGATGAGGCATCCTTTTGTACAGACCCAGAACACCAACGCACACCTAAAACCACCTATCAGATCAGATCAGATCAAGCCGCGGCGACCTTGCGGGCCTTCTTGACGGCCGGGGAGCGGACGGTCTTCGGCTTCGCCTTGGCCTTGGCCGCAGGCGACTTCTTGGCCTTGGCGACCAGCTTCTTCTGCTCGGGTGCCTTGCGCTTGGTGCCAGCGGCGGCGGTCTTCTTGGGCTTCGCGGCCACCGTCTTCTTGGCCTTGGCGGCGTCCTTGGCGGGCTTGGCCGTGGCCTTGGCCTTGGGCGCGTCCTTCTTGGCGGCGTCGGAGAGCTTGTAGGAGGCCTTGACCTTGACGAGCTTGCCCTTGGCAGCGGAGGCGCGGAGCTGGACGGAGAGCATCTTCTTGAAGTTGGCCGGGAGGGCCTTGCCGTGCTTCTCCTCGATGTACTTGGCGATGGCGACCGAGCTCGACCCCGTCCTGTCCTTGAGCGCCGCGATCGCCTCCTTGATCATCTGCGCAAGATCGAAATCAAATCCAATCAGTCCCAATCGCAGTCAAAACCATTCAATCGCAGGGGAACAGAGGAGAGGTTCAAACGCTCGCCTCGAAGTAGGTCGGGTGGGAGGCACCAGCGGCGGCCGCCTTCGGCTTGGCGGCGGAGGGCTTCGGCGCTGAGGCGGCGGGCTTGGCCAAGGCAGTCATGGTGGCTAATCGAAGAAAATGTCTGAAAGGGAAACTGCTGCGTCTGCGGTGTGCTCTGCTCGCTTGCGGCTTCAGAAAAGATCTCGAGAGGTGGATGGATTCGAGAGAACCGGGTCGAGGCGTACTTATAGTCAGGGAGGGGAGCGATCCGGGGTGGTGGGAATGCTGCGATCTCATTGGCTGAAGGGGGGGGGGGGGGGGGGGGGGGGGGGGGTGCCGCGGATTGTGAGTCTAGAGAAGGGGCGGGCGAGCAGCTCAATTACTCCCGGGTGACCGGGTGAAAATTACTCCCTCCGTTGCTAAATATAGATTTCAATATGAACTACTCCCTCCGTCCGATAATATATGAACGTTTTTGACACTAGTGTTATGTCAAAAACGTTATTATATTAGTGTCAAAAACATTCTTATATTATGGGACGGGGGAGTACATACAAAGCAAATTGAGTGAAAATTTTACTCTAAAATATATCTACATACATCCATAAAAAGATCTCTAAAAAGACTTATATTTAGAAACGGAGGAAGTAGAAGGGAGGCTCTATTTGTCAGGCGCCTGGAAAAAACAGTTGCATCAACTGCTTTTTATACGAAAATTGTCAAATCTTGATCCAGTGGCCCAAAATAGATCGTGCTACTGTTCATCATCTTCTTGCCTACCCCGCCATAACCGCCAGTCTCCATCACCCGTGGCCGACGGTCGCTATCACGCACCGCCTCACGCTCCCCCTGCCATTGCTAGCCACCGCCTCGGCCATCCCTCTAAGCCCGGCACCATCCATGAGAACCTCCGGCGATCCCCTGCCCCCCACCTCTAATAAGATAGTTAATAAGGCCATTACTTCACCCTAAGATAGATGGTGGGGCTAGTTATTCTCCGGCGAGGTCCGGCCAAGAAGGAAGGAAGAAGGAAAAAAGTGACTGGTCGGAGAGGAAATTCCAGTGTAACGTCCCAAATTTTCAATTTGGAATGTTATACATTAGATCATCACGCATAACATATTTTATTGCATTTTTTTGCGATCCTAGAAATTCTACGCAACTCGAGGACCCACGGAGAGAGTTGGGGATTTCGTTATTTTCATATTTTGGGTTTTCTCAAATTTTGAAAATAAGATCATTTGTTTTAATTATTTTTCTCTCCGAAAATATTTTAATCAAAATATATGAGAGGGGATAAAATGACTTCTCCACAAATAATGAAATATTGGAGGAAAAATATTAAAAACAAATATTTGATTTTATTTGATTATTATTTGAATTAGGAAAAATACTCGTTTTTCAAAATTGCATTTAAGCCCCAAATAAATGTTCATCTTGTCCGGCTTGATTTTAGAAGTCGGGGAAAATTTATTTCGGGATTTTTGGAGTCCATTTAGTATTTCTTTTATTTGTTTTTCTGCGTGAAATTATTTAAAAAAAACGCGAACCGACCTTGGGCCGTATTCGGCCAGGACTCCGCCCGGCCAGGCCCTTATAAGGCGCGCCCCCGAGGCCCCGTCAGCCCAAGTCGCCCCCGCCGCTGAAAACCCTAACCCTAGCCCGATCTGCCGCCCGCCGTCCGACGCCGTCGCCCGAGCTGCCGCCGCCCGCCGTCCGACGCCGGAGCCCCGCCGCCGTCCCGCCGCCCAATCGAAGCCGCCCGTCGCCCCACCGAGGTTGACCACCGCCCCGCCGCCGGCGGTTTTCCTCGAGAAAACCGTTCGGTTTTCCATCCGGTTTTTCGTTCGTTTTTTTTTAAAACCCTAAATCCGTTTTTTCCGGTTTAGTTTATTCAGCGAACACTCGTTTGTTCGTTCGTTTTAACGAACGGTTTTCGTTTTTTTCGTAGACAGCGAACGTTCGTTCATTAGCCTGTTCGTCCGTTTTCTTTTTCTCGGATTTTTCCGCGATTATTTCTGATCGCGATTTCCGATCTGTTTTTCGTTCTAGTATAACTTTTCGCTCGTTTATCAGAATCAGGCGATTCAAGCGCCTAGAGTTTCGTCTCGAAACCCTATTTCCGTTTAACCAACTCAAACAAGTTTTGCTACTGTAAAATTTGACTTAGGTCCAGATTAGTAAACGAAGATTGTTTCTTTCGCCGTTTGACTTTCGTTGCTTCGTTTGATTTGATTCTTTTTGCAAACCGGAGTTCTTAAGTTGAACTTTCTGGTTAGATCTTTTATTTGAGTTTTACCTATGCATTAGATGAGTGCTTATTGTATGCTTGTTTGTTTGCGATAGAGTACCCGGAGTGCGCAGCGTGCTACTTCGAATCTCTAGGTTTCACGGATCATCAGCAAGGCAAGTAACACTTTGATCATACCTCTTTTCATACCCAGTTTTATTGCATTAGATCAATCCTCAAACAATTGCATGATTAGGATCTAATTAAATTGTGGGTATCGGGAAGTAGATGAGGTAGTACCTATTACCTGTTTTATTATCAACCTTTGGGAGTTACTTCTACGTTTGCTTATTGCTATGCTATGATAGTAGACGTGGATTGGGTGAGTGTATCCATGACAGATGTGAGATTGTTAATTAATGGTTTACTTAAGGTGGCAACTTAAACACACATCTGGGTGGATTGAGGCACCTGGGTATTCCAGTGATTGCCTGTTTTTTTATGGACCGCCACCCAGGCTCAAAGGGATCATGAGATTATTCATGCTAGAAACTTCCGTGTGCAGCCACATGCTATTATGGGCTCTAGCATAGTTGATTAAGTCGTGTGAACTCTTACAGTGGTAGACTAACAGATGTAGGGGAAAGTAGGTGTAACTGTCTACCCATCGTAAGGTGCTAACGCTTCTGAAAGACTGTGTCTCGGTCATCCGTTTCTCAAACACCATGTAGTGCGAGAAATCCAACGGAGGAGATCGGGTCTTATGGGGAAAAGTGCACAAACCTCTACAGAGTGTACAATCTAATCATGGTTAGCCGTGTCCCCGGTTATGGACATCTTGAGTATCTAGTTCTTGGATTATCATGTGAATCTCATCATCTTATACTTAACTAATTTTGTTGGGTTGTTAATGATTACTTTTAATTGGGATTGAGAGGGGGTTTACCTTCTCAATATTTTTTAACCAACTTTGTAGTTAAATAAAAATATATTCCTTTGCAGTAGGGAAAAAATGGCTTTTCGCAAAAACTGTAACCATAGAGCTTTCCACCAGCCAAATATGCATGTAGTGATAGCATTATTCTGTTCATTACTCTCTATGTGTTACATTGCAAGCATATTCCATGTGCTGACCCGTTTTCGGGCTGCAACGTATCATGTTGCAGACTTTTCAGACGACGAGTAAGGAGCCTTAGGTTGTGGTCTTATACTCAGTGATGCCGTTGGAGTTGATGGACTCACTTTATCTTCCAAGCCTTCCGCTGTTATCGTAATTAGATGGCCTAAGCCATATTTATTGTAATAATTTCTCTTTTGAGACATTCGATGTAATAAGTGTGTGATTGCTACTCTGTTATAAATCCTTCAAGTACTGTGCGTGTCAGCATTACCGATCCAGGGATGACACTGATGCACAGAGACTAGACTGTTTGAGGTCTGGTCGCTACATCCAGGCACCTGAGAAAAAAGTAAATCCGAACGCAACACCAAACACCAAATAGCAGCCAAGTTTCACACCGAACCTTGAAACAGAACACCGAATAAACCGTCAAAACGGTCAAAATGATTTGATTTTTTGGTTTTCGGTCACAAAGTGCCCACCCCTAATCATAACTATTCATATGATTTTCAAGAATTCGTCATAAATTAGTTTTCATGGCCATATGTGTATGTGATCTTTACGGAATTTTCCAGAAATTGTGAATATTTATAAAGTTTTAGATATTGCGTACACTAGTACTTATGATCATTCTAGTGTTTTGTGCTCAACGCATGGCGAGGGAGCGAAAAATCGTGTTAAATCAGCAACGTATTTTGACCTTCGTGGATATTGATTTCTTGTGCTAACAAAAACAAGCAGAAAACAGGAACTGACATTGGGCACTAAATTAATAGTTTAGTCCAGAAAAATAATATAAAATGATAATACAAGTTATAAATGACAATATAACAGTATGAAACAAATTAAAAATTATAGGTACGTTTGAGACGTATCAGAATCTGAGGCAATTTTTTAGGAGAAACTTTACTGCTGAAGACAATTCCCTTTCCAGGCTGATCATTATGGAGGGCCAATTGATGTGAGAATTGTCTAAAGGTGTGTGGGGAATTGAAGTGTGTCCTGTGGTGAGATTCTAGCTAGGGCGAACATTGCAGATGGAGGCCGTGACAAGGGGCGAAGGTGAGGAGTCAACGGTGGCAACAACGGCCAAGGGTGGTTACAGATGCTTGGTGAAAGAGTATGGTGCCTCCATGTGTGATTTTGGTAATTGATGACATTCTCTATGGACTAATGGTTTCCTTGAGTTATATTCATAGGATTTTGTCCATATTTATTTCTTGAAGTCCATTTGTTGGTTTCAAGGAGATTATGTGATGACAAAGGTACTATTCAAGGAATTATCTGAAGATTGGTCATAGAGAAGACATGATACAAGGTTGATCACAACTAAGTCAAGAGTGAATCAAGTTGATCAACACACAAAGCGTAGTAGATGTACCGAGAGCGATCAAGTGATCCCATGGTATGGTAAGCATTGTCCATTACACTTTGTGTACTAACCCATGGTCTACGTGATAGGTATATGTGGGGTTAGGTATGTTTCCATGGGCTTGCGTTAAGAGGAAGATCTCATACAGCCCATGGAGGATGACATCAAGTGGTAATCTTCATCAAGATTGCGGTGTGCAAGTTCAAGTGGAGCATCACAAAGATATCATGCTTGAAGCTTGCCGTCCATTGTGGTGACAATGGACTTGTGAAGATGTGTCGAAGAGTGGCCCGCCCATAGTGGAGTATGGGGGAGCAATCAACTAGTCTTCATCGAGCCAACGGAATCAAGAAAGATGGTCCAACTTAAGGAAGTCAAGATTGTCATCATCTAGCTCAAGTGGACTATGTGCAAGGCAAAGGTTTGCCCTTGATAGGTTTTCTATTTTACCGCTCTCATGGTGGTAGTTGGGAGACCAGGTTATAGGATTGATTGTCGTCCTATCAAGGGGGCTCTCAAGTGAGTAGCTTGACCATATCGTTCGTAGAGAGCTCAAACCATTGCATCCTTGCATCATCTTTCTTGGTTCTTGTTTGGTGTTTCTCTATGTGAGTTTTAGAGCGTATGGTCATGTCGTTGTTGGGTAGTACTTGTCATCATCTATCCAACAAGTTTGAGTTTGCTGTTTTCGGAGCTCATTTGTAGAAGTTATGGTAGTTCTGGTCTTCTTGCATCCATTTGTTTTGCTTGGGCTATTTTGAAGCTCACTAGCTGCAAGTGCAACTAATCCCCGGGTGGTTTTGGTAATTCCTAACAACATATAGCTCATTGAACTAATATCCATTCAAGTTAAATATTTCAAAAAGTTCAATGATTGGCATGGCATGGACTAGAGATGTGGACCCCTCAAAATGCTAAGGACAAAGATTGTCAAAGGCTCAAGACTCTTCATTTTCATTTCAGTGATCCAAGATCACATTGAGTCCATAGGAAAGCCAATACTATTAAAAAAGTGTGAGGTGTTAATTAATGGTCTACTTGCTCAAAGTGCTTAGTGATATTGCTCCAAAACCCTCAGCCACTTTCTCATTTCCACATATGTCCAAAACCTAAAGTCAAACTCGGCCCCACTGATTTGATCTATCCGGCGCCACCAAGTTCATTTGACCTAGCCACTGCCAGAAACCCTAGACAATTTGATCTCACCGATACGGATCTCGGTCTCACCAAGATGGCCTTGCAAACTCTATGTTACCTGTTGTAATTATTTCGGTCTCACCGAAATGTGCAATCGGTCCCACTGAGATTGCCTGACCAACTCTCTGTTGCTGAAATCGGTCTTACCGAGTTCATGCAATCGGTCTCACCTAGATGAGGTTTTGCCCTAGCCCTAGCACATCGATCCCACCGAGTTGATCATGTCAGTCCTACCGAGATTCCTAATGTTCACATTTTGAACTAAATCGGTCTCACCGAGTTCTTCTATTTGGTCTGACCGAGTTGGGTCAAATGTGTGTAACGGTTGGATTTTGTGTGGAGGCTATATATACCCCTCCACCCCTTGTCCATTCATGAGAGAGCCATCAGAACATGCTAGAGTGTTTGTGCATGCTTTGCCACATATTCATGAGAGAGCCATCAGAACGGTTGGATTTTGTGTGGAGACAGACTGATCCCTATGCCACCGGGAGAAGGACTACTGTAGATTATCGTTTCCACACCAAGGAACAGCAAGACTTCTATGAGTCTGTCTTGCTAGACAAGAAGCCTATTGTCAGTGATATGAGATGGGTTGACTAGACATACATTGATGACAATGAGGACGACTTCCCAGGTGTGCATGAGATCTTCAAGATGTATGAAGTCGATAAGTTTGTTGGTCAAAAGTTGACAAAGTGGGATGCTGAAATGATTATGCAATTATACTCCACTGCTCATTTCTCCAGATGGCAAGGTTGTCTGGATGACTGAAGGAACCAGATATCAATCTACTATTTTTGAATGGGCCAAGTTGATCAATGCCCCCAAGGAGGATGAAAATGACACGGATGTATATGCCAAGCCAAGGAAGGATCACAACTCCATGGCAAACATGTACAAGACTATTCCAGATGAAGCCTTGGAGACTCACAAGCTTGGGTCCATATATTATGTGCTGTCAGGATTGATCACCATCAACACCATCTTGAGGCACACTCTATTGCCCAAGTCAAGAGATCATAGGATGATTCGTGGTCACTCCATCAACTTGATCCATATGTTTGATGTGCCACAGAAGTTCAAAGTGATGACTTTGATTGTTGAGACAGTGAAGAGAACTGCAGCTGATCAGAAGAGATCATGTGGATATGCCCCTCATATACAGATGTTGATCATCTCCAAGATGGGAATAGGGACATATCTTCTTGATAAAGAGCATCTTCCCCTGAGGCAAGAATTTGAAGACAATGAGATTGTCATGGATGAATCTCATCCAACCAGTGCTGAAGCCCAGGAGAAGAGAGAGAGAGAGAGAGAGAGAGAGAGAGCAAAGGCTGCTAAAGCAGCAAAGGCAGCTAGTGCACCAGATGCTTCACAAGTGATGCTCAAGACCAAGCAAGATCAACTCAGTTATCTGCTTGAGGTTACTGTGAGGATTGAGAAGGGCCTGGCCACCCTGACTCAGAATCAAGAAAGTCTTGACAGGATCATTGAGACCAAATTCCATGATCTAGATGTGAAGGTTACAGACATCCAATCTACTGTGGAGAAGCTCCAGGAAGAAGTTGAGGACAGGAGTGACAGACCAACCACTGATGCTTTTCAGAGAGTGCCAAGGGCACAAAGGTCTACAATTGTGCCAGTTGTCAGAGACTCCAGGACTACCATTTCAGCACCTGCAGCAACTTGCTCAGTCATACCTCTAGTTTCAACTCCTCCAGCTCCACAGACGCCAGCTGAAGCTTTTGCAGACGGAATCCTCCCCATGCCATCTACACACACCGGAGCAACCAGCCAGAAGACCACTTTAGGAGCTCCCGAAGATCGTGCCTAGAGTGCCGCATAGCACTATGCATTTTCAAGATTTTTGGTAACTTGTTGCCAAAGGGGAGAAAGTGTATACATCATTAGGCTTCAAGAGAGACAGAGAGAGCATTTTGCCTTTTGTTGCCTCTCTTGCTACTTTGATCATTTGCTTTGATCGTTTGCTCGTTTGATTCATGCTACAATATTTGTGCTTATTTGTGAGATACTCTTGTGATCATGTGTTTGATCATACTATACTTTAATGTGTGCTTGCATGATGCTATCTATGACATTTGTGTATGATCAATCATGTTTTCCCATTGTGATGAGTGCATGTTCTTTATATCTTTCATTTTGAGCACTCAACCAAGATGTATGTGATATGGAAGAGTGACCCATGATCCTAATCGATTGTGCATTTGCATTCAAAAGAAAATTTTAAATAATGCACAAATTTAGGGGGAGCTCTTGCTTATCACATACTTCTCAAAGCGACGATGTATTTCATTCATATTATCATTTGTCGAAGCTTTGATATATATGTTGTCATCAATTACCAAAAAGGGGGAGATTGAAAGTGCAACTAATCCCCGGGTGGTTTTGGTAATTTATAACAATATATAGCTCATTGAACTAATATCCATTCAAGTTAAATATTTCAGAAAGTTCAGTGATTGGCATAGCATGGACTAGAGATGTGGGCCCCTCAAAATGCTAAGGATAAAGATTGGCAAATGCTCAAGACTCTTCATTTTCATTTTAGTGATCCAAGATCACATTGAGTCCATAGGAAAGCCAATACTATTAAAAGGGGATGAGGTGTTGCTTAATGGTCTACTTGCTCAAAGTGCTTAGTGATATTGCTCCAAAACCCTCAGCCACTTTCTCATTTCCACATATGTCCAAAACCTAAAGTCAAACTCGACCCCACCAATTTGATCTATCCGGCGCCACCGAGTTCATTTGACCTAGCCACAGCCAGAAACCCTAGACAATTTGGTTTCACTAATATGGATTTCAGTATCACCGAGACGGCCTTACAAACTCTCTGTTACCTGTTGTAATTATTTCGGTCTCACCAAAATGTGCAATCGGTCCCACCGAGTTTTCCTGACCAACTCTCTGTTTTCTCATTGCTGAAATCGGTCTCACCGAGTTCATGCAATCGGTCACACTGAGATGAGGTTTTACCCTAGACCTAGCACATCGATCCCACCGAGTTGATCATGCCGGCCCCATCGAGATTCCTAACATTCACATTTTGAACTAAATTGGTCTCACCGAGTTGGGTCTAATGTGTGTAATGGTTGGATTTTGTGTGGAGGCTATATATACCCCTCCACCCCTTCTCCATTCATGAGAGAGCCATCAGAACATGCCTACACTTCCACTACTCATTTTCTGAGAGAGAACCACCTACTCATGTGTTGAGACCAAGACATTCCAATCCAACCACAAGACTTGATCTCTAGCCTTCCCCAAGTTGCTTTCCACTCAAATCATCTTTCCACCATAGCCAAATCTGTGTGAGAGAGTTGAGTGTTGGGGAGACTATCATTTGAAGCACAAGAGCAAGGAGTTCATCATCATCACACCATCTATTACCTTTTGGAGAGTGGTGTCTCCTAGATTGGTTAGGTGTCACTTGGGAGCCTTAGACAAGATTGTGGAGTTGAACCAAGGAGTTTGTAAGGGCAAGGAGATCGACTACTCCGTGAAGATCTACCCGAGTGAGGCAAGTCCTTCGTGGGCGATGGCCATGGTGGGATAGACAAGGTTGCTTCTTCGTGGACCCTTCGTGGGTGGAGTCCTCCGTAGACTCGCGCAACCGTTACCCTTCGTGGGTTGAAGTCTCCATTAACGTGGATGTACGATAGCACCACCTATCAGAACCACGCCAAAAATCTTCGTGTCTACATTGCGTTTGCCTTCTCCAAACCCTTCCCTTTACCTTCATATGCAATGTTTTACTTTCCGCTGCTACACTCTTAGAATGCATGTATAGGTTGATTGCTTGACTTGTGCTAAATTGCTAAAATCTGCCAAGACTTAAAATTGGGAAAAGGTTAGATTTTTATTTGGTCAAGTAGTCTAATCACCCCCTCTAGACCTACTTTCGATCCTACACTAGCGGTAGTACCACCCTAGGTAGCGGTAGTACTGCTTGTGCGGTACTTCCGTGGTCCACTGCCGCGGGCACTACCGCTTGTTTTTGGGCTTCTGGACTCTTTTTCGCTTCGGCGACAGTAAGGTAGGGTAGTACCGCTTTTAAGCGGTACCACTGGCCAGCTACTTCCGCTGCTATTTCCGCTTATTTTTTACCCTCTGGACTCGTTTCCCTCTTCACGGTTGTAGGGCGACAGTAAGGCGTTGTACTACCGCCATACTCACTTCAACCCCAGCGTTAGTACCACTGGGGCAAGCGGTAGTACCGCTCCGGTGACACTGCCACCTCAAGGTGCTTTGCCACTGCACTATACTCTGGGATCTTCCGCCTGAGCGGCAGTACCGCTCCCTGGAGCGGTAGTACTGCTTGTGTGCGTACAATGCACATAACAGTTGGATTTGTGGGGGGCTATTTAAGGGGGTCCTCTTCCCCAATGGTTCTTATCCTCTGAGCTCGTGTTTTGGCCCCATTATTGACCTTCTTTTAGCTTGCTATCTGTCAATCCCTCCAATGATTCTTGCTAGTTCTTGAGGGAAAAGAGAGAGGTGATCTAGATCTACATTTTCAGCAATCACTTTCTCCTCTTTGTGAGGGGAACCCCTTGGATTTAGATCTTGGAGTTCTTTGGTTTCTCTTCTTCGTTCTTCCTCTCATTTCCTCCATATCATTAGTTGTTGTGGTGGAATTTGGGAGAGAAGGACTTGGGCACTCCGTGTGCCCTTTCCATTGCATTTGCTGCATAGGTTTGAGTTCTCCACGGTGATACGTGGAAGTGAAGGTGAGAACCTTATTACTCTTGGGTGTTTGGGCACCCTAGAGCTTGTTCCTCTTGGTTTCTTTAGTGCCCTAGATGGTTGGTGTCGTGGAGCTAAATCATTGTGGTGGAAAGCTCCGAGACAAGCTTCGGGGTCTCCAATTAAGTTGTGAAGATTGCCCCGAGCGATTTGTACGGATTCCGGTGAACGCCCTGATACGTCCATTTTGCATCATGTTTTCCTACTGCTATTTATGATGTTTTTATCAATATAATTCTCTGTGGAGCAATTCTAATGCCTTTTCTCTCTTAATTTGTAAGATTTACATGAAGAGGGAGATTGCCGGCAGCTGGAATTCTGGACCCGAAAAAGCTATGTTAGAGATACCTATTCTGCACATCTCCAAATGACATGAAATTTCATGGAGAATTATTTTGAAATAAATAAAAAACTAATAGAGAAAAGAAATACCAGAGGAGGCCACCCAGGTGCCCATAAGGCCCCGGGGCGCGCCCACCCCCTGGGCGCGCGCCCTGGTGGCTTCTGGGGCCCCTGGCAAGCCTCCGTGGCCCATCTTATGGTATATAATACCATTTGCCCTAGGAAAAAAAATAAAGAGATGACTTTCGGGACGAAGCGCCGGCATCTCGAGGCGGAATCTAGGCAAGAGTACATTTGCTCTTCGGCGGAGCAATTCTGCCGGGGACACTTCCCTCTGGGAGGGGGAAATCGAAGCCATCGTCATCACCAAAAACCCTCTCATCGCGGAAGGACCAATCTTCATCAACATCTTCACCAGCACCATCTCATCTCAAACCCTAGTTCATCTCTTGTATTCAATCTTTGTCTCAAAACCTCAGATTGGTACTTGTGGTTTATTTGGTGGAAGATTATATGTTCAGATCCACGATGCTATTCAATACCCCTCCGATCCTGAACATGAATATGATTTGTGAGTAGTTACTTTTGTTCTTGAGGACATGGGAGAAGTCTTGTTATAATAAATCATGTGAATTTGGTATTCGTTCGATATTTTGATGATATGTATATTGTTGCTTCCTTTAGTGGTGTCATGTGAACATCGACTACATGACACTTCACCATCTTTGGGCCTAAGGTAAGGCATTGTGGAGTAGTTATTTTTTGCGGGGTTTTGTGGAGTAGTTATTAGATGATGGGTTGCTAGAGTGACAGAAGCTTAAACCCTAGTTTATCCGCTATTCCATAAGGGGTTGATTTGGATCCATATGTTTCATGCCATGGTTAGACTTATCTTAATTCTTATTTTGTAGTTGTGGATGCTTGGAGAGGGGTTAATCATAAGTGGGAGGCTTGGTCAAGTAAGAACAACACCCAAGCACCAGTCCACCCACATATCAAATTATCAAAGTAACGAACACGAATCGAACAAACATGATGAAAATGACTAGATAAAATTCCTGTGTGTCCTCAAGAACGCTTTACTTATTATAAGAGATTGTTGCTGCCTATCCTTTGCTACAAAAAGGATTGGGCTGCCTTGTTTCACTTAAGTTACTATTGTAACTTGTTGCTCATTAGAAATCATCTTGCTATCAAACTATCTGTTATCGATAATTTCAGTGCTTGCAGACATTACCTTGCTGAAAACTACTTGTCATTTCCTTCTGCTCCTCATTGGGTTCGACACTCTTACTTATCGAAAGGACTATGATTGACCCCCTCTACTTGTGGGTCATCACACCCCAAGGGTTTCCAAAGTGTACAGGTTTGGTGACTGATGTCTACGATGCAACTTTATTCTTGTAGACTCGTGTTGGGCCTCCAAGCGCAGAGTTTTGTAGGATAGTAGCAATTTTACCTCAAGTGGATGACCTAAGGTTTATCAATCCATGGGAGCTGTGAAGAAGGTCTCTCTCAAACAACACCGCAACCAAATAACAAAGAGTCTCTTGTGTCCCCAACACACCAAATACAATGGTAAATTGTATAGGTGCACTAGTTCGGCAAAGTGATGGTGTTACAAGTATAGTAATGATAGTAGATATTGATTTTTCTGATAGTAATAATAAAAAACAGCAAGGTAACGAGTAACAAAAGTGAGCACAAACGGTATTGCAATGCTTGAAAATGAGGCCTAGGGTCCGTACTTTCGCTAGTGCAATCTCTCAACAATGCTAATCTAATTGGATCATATAACCATCCCTCAAAGTGCGATGAAGAATCACTCCAAAGTTCCTATCTAGCGGAGAACATAAGAAGAAATTGTTTGTAGCTATCAGGGTTCTGGGAACCAGGGTACCCAGACTTGCCTGCCTACGGCCCACGGCATGGCTCCATCGACAGCCTGGTACGACCCATCTTCAGCACCTCACGAGGGCCCAAGCCTCGCAAGGCGGACGACACCAAGACCTCCAGAGGGAGTGGCCTCCCGGGGGCTGGCTCCTGAGGAGCGGAGATTTCTATGCAGGCACCCACCTCATGAGGTTGAGGTGCCGCCAACCATGAGGACCAAGGCTAGGCAGGCGCCAGCGGGCGCAGAGCAGCAGGTTTCCTCTTTGGTGCTAAGGAGGCAAGCGCAGGCGCGGGGTCCCGAGGAATCAAACAAAGGTTTCCATTCCCGTGCAACGAGACCAAGACCGCTAGGACGACTGGACGGATGTCATCACCGAGCCCACCTCGGCGTCACGACCAGAAGCTTTGCAGGCGCAGACCACCTTTCGTTGGGATAGGATGGACTACTTGTCCCCCTTCAAAATTAGCCCCTGTGGGATCCCTTCTCGCCTTCATTTTGGAGGAAGAGGACCAAGGCCACTATAAATATAGGTTAGCCACCACCGTAGAAGGGCAGAGACCTCTCTAGCTCACACCCACACTAGAACAGACCTCATGAGGTTGTTCTTCCCTTGTAGTAGTTCATCCTCAGCCCTTGCGAGGCTAATCCACCACAAAGCAAGAGTAGGGTCTTACACCGCAAGGTGGCCCGAACCTGGGTAAACTGTTGTGTCCCTTCCTTTCCTTGTCCATCGAGCTAGTCCGTGGGGGTGAAGAATTGGTTGGCTGGAGAGGTTGAGTTCTTCGCACATGCCCCAGAGTTCGAACCTGTCTTGGGTCTGCAGAGCCCTGAATCCGACATTTGGCACGCCAGGTAAGGGCGTGTCGGAGGTCCGCTTCTTCATCAACCACGCTCCGCCCACGCCGCGTGTTTCCCATGGCAGGGGTAGCTACACTCGCCAGGCTGCCAGGCGCGTTCGAAGGCATCGCGGGCCTTCGAGCTTTCTCCCCCGCCTTGTGACAGGTGCACTGGCCGCCCAAGTTCAGGCCGGAGTTGCCGCCGAGGTACGACTGCGTGGTGGACCCCACGGAGTTCCTCCGGGAATACGCGGAGGCCATCTGGGCAGCGAGCGGCGATGACAAGGTCATGGCGAATTGGCTCCCTATGGCTCTCACGGGCGTGCCTCGCTCCTGGCCGCTCAACCTGTCGGAGTCTTCGGTAGCCTCCTGGGAGGAGCTGCGCGATTTGTTTGTCACGCACTTTGCGGCTCTGGCGCCCCATGCCATAGCGCATCCTCGGCGGGTCGCAGGCGCCCGTTTCAAGCCGCCACATCAAGCAGCTCTTCCGGCAGGTGGGACCCGCCCAGTCGCGGTGGGGGGCTCCTCCAGGCTGGGCGGCGCCCGAGGCTGACCTCGTCTTCAACTCCAGGGACCACCCCAAGACCACGGTCGGCGCCGACGCGCTCCCCATACTCTGCACCCCCACCATCTTCAACGTTGTAGTCACCAGGACCCTCATCGACGGCGGCGCTGGTCTCAACGTCCTCTCCATGGAAGCCTCCGGTCTGCTCCATGTGCCTTACGACCGACTCCTCCCCACCAAGACTTTCTCGGGGGTGGCCGATGGCTCCACCTTTCCTCTGGGGCGGATCTGCCACCCCGTCACCTTTCATACACGCAACAACTACCGCACCGAGATCACCAACTTCGACGTCACCCGCATCGGCCTCCCGTATAACACCATTCTCGGGTATCCGTCCCTCGCAAGGTTCATGGCAGTGACTCACCCCGGCTACAACGTCATGAAGATGTCGGGAAGCAGCGGTGTCCACACCATGGTGGGGGACACCAAGGACGCGCTCGTGGCCCTCAAGCTTGCTTTCAAGTCTGTGGCGGCCGTGCAGCCAGACGTGGGGGCGCTCCGGAGATCCCGGAGGCTGCTCCGGCGAAAAACAAGTAGTTGTTCTCCCAAGACTGGGTCGAGATGACGCAGGTGCCAGTCGACAACGACGGAGGATCAGGTCCCGCCTTCACCATAGGCGTCGGCCTCCCCCCGGACCAGGAAGAGGCACTGGTCAATTTCCTCCGTGCGAACAAGTACGTGTTTGCATGGGAGGCAACGGACTTGGTTGGTGTCCCGCGAGGGGTAATCGAGCACCACCTGATGGTGTGCCCCGACGCGCGCCCGGTGAAGCTGGAGGCACGACGACAAGCCCTAGAGAAGTAGGCGTTCATCGTCCAGGAGGTCCACAAGCTGCAAGAGGCTGGCGTCGTCCGAGAGGTGCGGCATCCGGATTGGCTGGAAAATCCTGTTATCATCCCCAAGGAGGGCGGGCAGGAGCGCATGTGCGTCGACTTCACAAGCCTCAACAAAGCTTGCTCTCATGACCCTTTCCCTCCTCCGCGCATTGACCAGATCATCGACTCCACTGCCGAGTGTGACTTGCTATGCTTCCTGGGCGCCTTCTTAGGCTGTCACCAAATCAAGATGGCGGTGCAGGATGTCGAGAAAGACGGCATTCCTGACCCCGTGTGGGGTGCACTGCTACACCTGCATGTCGTTCGGACTACGCGTTGCCAGCGCAACCTTCCAACGATTGATGCACATCACTGTGGGTGGCAGCTCGGGAGGAACGCCGAGGCGTACATCGATGACATAGTGGTGAAATCGCGGGAGGCGGGAACTCTTGTTGGAGATTTGAAAGAAATGTTCGCCAACCTGCGCAAGGTAAACTTGCGGCTCAATCCAGAGAAGTGCGTGTTTGGCGTCCCGTCCGGCAAGCTGCTGGGCTCCCTGGTGTTGCACAGAGGGATTGCGGCTAACTCGGAGAAGGTTGAGGCGATAGAAAAGATGAGCCCGCGGCAGACCCTCAAGGAGATGCAGAAGCTCGCGGGCTGCGTAACTTCGCTGGGGCGCTTCATCTCCAAGCTAGGCGAGCGCGCCCTCCCGTTCTTCAAGCTGTGAAGAAGAAGGGCCCATTCGAATGGACTCCGGAGGCCGAGGCGGCCTTCCAAGACCTCAAGATGTACCTCACCAGCCCACCGGTGATGGTAGCGCCTCGACCTCTTCAGCCCCTGGTGCTTTACCTGGCCGCCACGCCCCACTCGGCTAGCGCGGCACTCGTGGCGGTCCGAGACGAGCGCGCGGTTGCGGGTGTGTGGCGTAGTGCCCCGCGCTCGACCACGACACTGCAACCTCAGGACGACCCTCCTAAGGCCTCGGCTGCCCCACCAGACGGTAGGGCTCCAGAGGCCCCCTCGCCTCAAGAGGGGCAGGATGTTGTCGACGCCCCCATCCTCGTCGAGCACCCCATGTACTTCGTCAGCACGGTGCTGCGTGATGCACGTGCACGCTACCCCATGCCACAGAAGCTCCTGCTCGCGCTCCTCGTCGCCTCCAGAAAGCTGCGCCACTACTTCCAGGGCCACCCTATTAAGGTCGTCTCCGCATACCCCCTGCAGAAGGTGCTCCAGATCCCCAATGCCACAGGAAGGGTTGCTGAGTGGAACATCGAGCTGCAAGCGTTCCAACTGGAGTTCAACACCACCAGAGTCATCAAGAGCGCGGCCCTTGCTGACTTTGTGGCAGAATGGACCGACGCCCCTGACCGAGGAGAGGGCGAGGACCATTCCCTCACGCCCGGAGATGAAGCACCAGATGGTTGGGTCATGTACTTCGACAACACATTCGCACGTCAGGGCGCGAGGGCTGCAGCCGTGCTCATCTCACCTACCCAGGAAAAGCTCTACTATGTCGTGCAACTCTACTTTCAGCATGGCGAAAAGGGCTCCAACAACATCGCTGAGTACGAGGTTTTGATCACTGGCCACAGGGCCACGACAACTCTAGGGGTCAGGCGCCTCACCATCAAGGGCGACTCCCAGCTCCTCGTCAACTTCTCCAACAAGGCGTACAAGCCAAAGGACGAGCACATGGAAGCATACCTTGAAGAGGTACGCAAAATTTAAAAATGATTCTTGGGCTTGGAATTGCAGCACGTACCGCGTGGCACGAACAAGGAGGCAGACGACATCGCCAAGAGGGCGTCCCGGCGCGACCCCTAGAAGCCCGGCGTCTTCGAGGAGCGGCTCTTCAAGCCGTCGGCGGCTCCCCCCACTGCGGGACCAGTGCTGCTTTGGGAGGAGCCACCCAGGGCACCCTCCTCGGGCGCCCCAGCCTGCGGCCCGACCTCGGGGGCCCGCCTGCTCCTCATGCTCGAACCTCAGGAGGGGTGCTGGACTGAGGAGTTCAAGGCGTACCTGCTCCGAGGCGCCTTGCCAGAGAAGGAGGAAGACGCAGAACGCGTGGCCCGCCAGGCCACTGCGTACTGCATCCAAGACGGCGAGCTCTACCGAAGGCGCCCAAACGACATCTCTCTGTGAGGCATCTCCAAGGAGCTGGGGTGCGAGCTGTTGAGCGACATCCACAGCGGGGACTGCGGGCATCACTCCTCATCGCGTACCCTCTTCTAGCCCACAATGCTCAACGACGCCACTGAGCTGGTAAGATCTTGCGAGGCATGTCAGTTCCATGCCAAGCAGATCCACCAGCCCGCTCAGGGCCTCCAGACCATCCCGCTCTCATGGCCGTTCGTGGTTTGGGGGCTAGATATCCTGGGCCCCTTTCCTCGAGCAGTCGGGGTCTACCGCTACCTCTACATCGCCATCGACAAGTTCACCAAATGGGCGGAGGTGGAGCCCGTGCGCACCATCCCGGCTGGCTCGTCCGTCAAATTCATCAAGGGCCTCATGAGCCACTTTGGGGTCCCCAACCGTATCATCATTGATAATGGCTCTCAGTTCATGAGCAACCTTTTCAAAACATATTGTGCTAACCTTGGAACGCAGGTATGCTACGCTTCGGTGGCACACCCACGGAGCAACGGCCAGGCCAAGCTCGCCAATGCAGAGGTCTTGAGTGGCCTCAAGGAAAGAAGCTTCAAGAAGAAACTCGAGGTCTGCGGCAGGGGCTGGCTCGATGAGCTCCAGTCCGTGTTGTGGTCCATCCTCACCACCGCGACCAAGCCCACGGGCGACACCCTGTTCTTCCTCGTCTACGGAGCTGAGGCGGTCCTCCCTCACGGGGTCAAACATCGCTCCCCGTGGGTCTTGACGTTTGACGAGGCACGCCAGGACGCCTCGCGGGGGATGGACCTCGTGCTGGGGGAGGAGCGACGCCGCCAAGCCTCGCTCTGTGCAGCGAGGGGTACCAGCAGGTGTTGCGGCGGTATCATGGCCGTAGCATCCGCTCTAGGACCCTCAAGGTGGGTGACCTCGTCCTGAGGCGGGTGCTCTCCAGGGAGGGGCTTCACAAGCTCTCGCCCATGTGGGAGGGCCCGTTCAGGATCACCTGTGTCTCTAGGCCTGGCGCCGCGCGCCTGGAGACACAGGATGGGGTCCCCATCTGGAATGCCTGGAACATCCAGCATCTCTGGAAGTTCTATCCGTGATCAAGGCATCTGCTCATGACACTCTCATGTAATAATGAGTTATGGCTGTACGCGCCCCGGAGTCTCCTGAGTGCCGCCCCTGGGCCTCACGGGGGCTCCCACCCACGTCCTAGTGGAGGCCCCATGCTCCGCGCTGGTGGAAAGACAAGAAGACAAGTGTAGGTGCCGGACATGGCTGTTCTTTTGCTTGCTTTCTGTAGCTGGTTTGCAACTTCTTGAATGAAATTTGAAGTTTTCGCCTCTCCTTTTTTGAGAGGGTTGGGAAGTTTTTATCCTTGCATCGTTCGGTCTTCCAGGTCTTGCCTTTGGGGGAGTGGCAGTTGCCCGTTGCTCTTCCTCGTGCGTCTTGCGCGCGGGGGCTGGGCATGGTGTGTGCGCTCTGGCCCGCCCACGAACACACCTCGCCAAAGCCTCGGTGCCATGTCCTTTTGGCGTCTTTATCCTCGCGCGATGCTCTCAAACGAGCTCACGAGCACACATGCCCTATTGAGTCCGTGCCTCCAGGCATCGCGGCGTAATGTACCAGCAGGGGCCAGCCTACGCTCGGGGGCTTGCGCGAGGTGTGGCACCTCCGAAGGTTTCCTCCCGAGGCTCGGCGACTCCTGAATCTTCAGGAATAAGGGGCGTGCATGAAACCCGAGTCCTAGAGAGGCACGCTTTCGCAGCAAGGGAGTCTACCCCAAGCAAATTAAGCTAAGTCACCTCAATCACAATCAGCAGCAACACAGATATCATGGTGCAATATGAAAACGATAGCATAATGGCGCAAGCGCCATGGTTCGTTACATGCCCCGACAGGGCCTTCTACTTTTTTTAATGCAGGAGAAACAAAGAAACAAAAGCAAGTCGCGCGACTACAGCGGCTCCTAAGGCCCGGCTCTAGCAGCGCCTGAGTTCAGTCGGAGTCTTCCTCCTGCTTCACCAGGGCGCGCCGGCGAGGCAGCTCATCGCCCTCCCCGGTCCGAGCCCGGCAACGAGGCGGCTCGTCGTAGTCACCATCACTCGTGCTCCCTGATACGTCTCCAACGTATCTACTTTTCCGAACGCTTTTCCTCTTGTTTTGCACTCTAATTTGCATGATTTGAATGAAACTAACCCCGGACTGACGCTGTTTTTAGCAGAACTACCATGGTGTTGTTTGTGTGCAGAAATAAAAGTTCTCGGAATGGAACGAGACTTTGCGAGGCTTTTTTATACAATAAATAAGAATTTTTGGAGCCATGATCCACCGGAGGGGGCACCTGTGTGGGCACAACCCACCAGGGTGCGCCCCCACCTGGCGCGCCCAGGGGGGTTGTCCCCACCTGGTGGCCCCGCAGACCCTGAAACCAACGCTATAAAATCCTATTTTTCCAGAAAAAAGTCAGGGAGAAAGAATTATCATGATCCACGAAATGGAGCCGCCGTCACCTCCTGTTCTTCATCGGGAGGCCAGATCTGGAGTCCGTTTGGGGCTCCGGAGAGGGGGATCTTTGTTCTTCATCATCACCAACCCTTCTCCATCGCCAATTCCATGATGCTCCCCACCGGGAGTGAGTAATTCCTTCATAGGCTCGCTGGTCGGTGAGGAGTTGGATGAGATTCATCATGTAATTGAGTTAGTTTTATTAGGGCCTGATGCCTAGTATCCACTATGTTCTAAGAATGATGTTGCTATGACTTTGCCATGCTTAATGCTTGTCACTTTGGGCCCGGGAGCCATGAATTCAGACCTAAACCGTTTATGTTATCACCATTATATCCATGTTCTAGATCCGATCTTGCAAGTTATAGTCACCTACTACGTGTTACGATCCGGCAACCCCGGAGTGACAATAGTCGGGACCACTCCCGATGATGACCGTAGTTTGAGGAGTTCATGTATTCACCGTGTGTTAATGCTTTGTTCCGATTCTCTATTAAAAGGAGCCCTTAATATCCCTTAGTTTCCAATAGGACCCCGCTGCCACGGGAGGGTAGGACAAAAGATGTCATGCAAGTTCTTTCCATAAGCACGTATGACTATTTACGGAATACATGCCTACATTATATTGATGAATTGGAGCTAGTGCCGTATCACCCTAGGTTATGACTGTCACATGATGAATATGATCCAACAAGTCACCTATCCAATGCCTACGAATTAATCTTATATTGTTCTTGCTAAGTTACTACCGCTATTGTTACTGTTGCACTTGTTACAAAACTACTGCTATCACTGTGATGTCTACTACACAACCTTCTTCTTGTAGACGTTGTTGGGCCTCCAAGTGCAGAGGTTTGTAGGACAGTAGCAAATTTCCCTCAAGTGGATGACCTAAGGTTTATCAATCCGTGGGAGGCGTAGGATGAAGATGGTCTCTCTGAAGCAACCCTGCAACCAAATAACAAAGAGTCTGTTGTGTCCCCAACACACCCAATACAATGGTAAATTGTATAGGTGCACTAGTTTGGCGAAGAGATGGTGATACAAGTGCAATATGGATGGTAGATATAGGTATTTATAATCTGAAAATATAAAAACAGCAAGGTAACAAGTGGTAAAAGTGAGCGTAAATGGTATTGCAATGCTAGGAAACAAGGCCTAGGGTTCATACTTTCACTAGTGCAAGTTCTCTCAACAATAATAACATAATTGGATCATATAACTATCCCTCAACATGCAACAAAGAGTCACTCCAAAGTCACTAATAGCGGAGAACAAACGAAGAGATTATGGTAGGGTACGAAACCACCTCAAAGTTATTCTTTCTGATTGATCTATTCAAGAGTTCATACTAGAATAACACCTTAAGACACAAATCAACCAAAACCCTAATGTCACCTAGATACTCCAATGTCACCTCAAGTATCCGTGGGTATGATTATACGATATGCATCACACAATCTCAGATTCATCTATTCAACCAACACAAAGAACTTCAAAGAGTGCCCCAAAGTTTCTACCAGAGAGTCAAGATGAAAACGTGTGCCAACCCCTATGCATAAGTTCACGAGGTCACGGAACCCACAAGTTGATCACCAAAACATACATCAAGTAGATCACGTGATATCCCATTGTCACCACAGATAAGCACATGCAAGACATACATCAAGTGTTCTCAAATCCTTAAAGACTCAATCCGATAAGATAACTTCAAAGGGAAAACTCAATCCATCACAAGAGAGTAGAGGGGGAGAAACATCATAAGATCCAACTATAATAGCAAAGCTCGCGATACATCAAGATCGTACCACCTCAAGAACACGAGAGAGAGAGAGAGAGATCAAACACATAGCTACTGGTACATACCCTCAGCCCCGAGGGTGAACTACTCCCTCCTCGTCATGGAGAGCGCCGGGATGATGAAGATGGCCACCGGTGATGGATCCCCCCTCCGGCAGGGTGCCGGAACAGGGTCCCGATTGGTTTTTGGTGGCTACAGAGGCTTGCGGTGGTGGAACTCCCGATCTATTGTGTTCCTCGATGTTTTTAGGGTATATGGACATATATAGGCGAAAGAAGTCGGTCAGGGGAGCCACGAGGGGCCCACAAGGGTGGGGGCGCGCCCAGGGGGTAGGGCGCGCCTCCCTACCTCGTGGCTTCCTCGAATCTTCTCTGACGTCTACTCCAAGTCTCCTGGATTGCTTTCGTTCCAAAAATAACTCTCCCAAAGGTTTCATTCCGTTTGGACTCCGTTTGATATTCCTTTTCTTCGAAACACTGAAATAGGCAAGAAAACAACAATTTGGGCTGGCCTCCGGTTAATAGGTTAGTCCCAAAATAATATAAAAGTGTTTAGTAAAGCCCATAAACATCCAAAACAGATAATATAATACCATGAATACTTCATAAATTATAGATACGTTGGAGACGTATCACACTGTTACCGTTACCATTGCTGCTGCTACTATTATCAAAACTATCATACTACTTTGCTACTGATCACTTTGCTGCAGATAATTAATCTCCGGGATTGGTTGAATTGATAACTCAGCTGCTCATACCTTCAAATATTCTTTGGCTCCCCTTGTGTCGAATCTATAAATTTGGGTTGAATACTCTACCCTCGAAAACTGTTGTGATCCCCTATACTTGTGGGTTATCAAGATCTTTTTCTGGCGCCGTTGCCGGGGAGCATAGCTATCTTTGTTGAGTCACTTGGGATTATTATCAATTTATCACTATGAAGTATCTTAAGGATGCTAAGACTAAGATTTTTACCTCTAAGACGACACTAGGTAATGAACTGCCATCCAGTTCTGCTTTAGATTCACCTTCTGTTATAAGTAAACTTGCAACACCACCACATGCTATCAATTCTGATATGTCGCAAGTTATTAATGATGCTACTTATCCTATGGATAATGCTTATGATGATGCTAGTACCTTGCTTGATGATGATGATGTGCCACTTGGTGACTTTCGTGATGAACAAATTGCTAGAGTAATACAACATGATGTTGTTGGATCTGATGATGAGCCTGAAACTGAAACTCCTGAAACACCTTCTAGAACTAGCCTCCTAGATATGAATTGCCTAAGGTACCGGAAGGTTATGTTATGAATGAGGAGACAAGTAGAGATATTCTTGCTTGTAGGGATAGAGATGATCTAGAGAAATTATTATCCAAGTATAAAGAAAAATCTCTGAATGCTAGAATGAAATATGATCCTAAGTTTGCTACTTCACCGATCTTTATTGATGCTAAGGGTTATGAATTCTCTGTCGACCCAGAGTTAATTACTTTGGTTGAATCTGATCCTTTCCATGGTTATGAAACTGAAACTGTTGTGCCACATCTTACTAAGTTGAATGACATAGCCACCCTTTTTACTCATGATGAGAAGGCTCGCTATTACTTTATTCTCAAATTATTTCCGTTCTCATTAAAGGGTGATGCTAAAGCTTGGTACAATACTCTTGCTCCTGGTTGTGTGCGTAGTCCCCAGGATATAATTTATTACTTCTCTGAAAAACATTTCCCTGCTCATAAGAAACAAGCTGCTTTACAGGAAATATTTAACTTTGTGCAAACAAAAGAAGAGAGTCTCCCACAAGCTTGGGGGAGGCTTTGCCAGTTACTTAATGCTTTGCCTGATCATCCTCTTAAGAAAAATGAAATACTTGATATCTTCTATAATGGACTAACCGATGCTTCTAGGGATTTCCTAGATAGTTGTGCTGGTTGTGTTTTCAGGGAACGAATTGTTGGGCAAGCTGAAGAATTATTGAATAACATATTGAAAAATTATGGTGATTGGACTCTCCCTGAACCACTGGTTAAACCCACTCCAAAGAAGAGGGGTATATTATATCTCAGTCCTCAAGATATGCAAGAGCCAAAGAAATCTATGAAGGAAAAAGGTATTAAAGCTGAGGATGTCAAAAATTTACCTCCTATTGAAGAAATACATGGGCGTAATACACCACCACTGCCTAAGGTGGTAGAGGTAAATTCTTTAATGAAGTTCAATGATAATGACAATCCTCACAATATGCACCCTAGCCAATGTCTTTATGAGTTTGAGAACTACATTAGAAAACAAGATCACTTCAATGCAAATGTTATGAAACAACTGAAATACAATTCTAATATGATTGCTCGCTTGAGTGACTTGTTATTTAGAATCTCAAATGATGTTAGAGGTGTTGGAAAACATGCTTCTATGGTACAAACTTAGTTAGAACAAGTTGCTAAATCTCAAAGAGAGCTGCTTGATGAAATGAATGACAATATACATGACTTTGCTGTTAGAGTTGCAACTAGAGGAGGTAAAATGACTCAGGAACCGCTTTATCCTGAGGGACACCCAAAAAGAATAGAACAAGATTCACAAAGAGTTAACACTGATGCACGTAGTCCTTCTAAAAAGAAGAAGAAGAAGAAAAATGATAGGCCTTTGAATGCTTCTAGTGAACCTGAAATAGAAAAACCTCCTGATAATGATAATGAAACTTCTCTCTCTGATGCTGAAACTCAGTCTGGTAATGAACACTCACCTTCTGATAATGAAAAAGATAGTGATGAGGTTCATGAAGATGCTCAACCAAATAATAAAGAACAATACAATGATGTTGAGATAGAACCACCTGTTGATCTTGATAACCCACATCCTAAGAATAAAAGGTATGATAAAAGTGACTTTGTGGCTAGAAAACACGGTAAAGAAAGAGAACCGTGGGTTCAAAAACCTATGCCTTTTCCACCTAAGTCAACTAAAAAGAAAGATGATGAAGAATTTGAACGCATTGCTGAAATGATGAGGCCAGTCTTTTTGCGTACTCGCTTGACTGATATCTTGAAAATGCCTCGTTATGCAAAGTATATGAAAGACATCATCACTAATAAGAGAAAAATACCAGAAGCTGAAATCTCCACTATGCTTGCTAATTATACTTTTACAGATGGAGTACCTAAAAAACTTGGAGATCCGGGAATACCAACTATACCTTGCTCTATCAAAAAGAATTATGTGAAAACTGCTTTATGCGATTTAGGAGCTGGTGCTAGTATTATGCCTTTCTCTTTATATAAAAGACTTGATGTGAATAAACTCACACCTACTGAAATATCTTTGCAAATGGCTGACAAATCAACTGCCATACCTATCGGTATCTGTGAGGATGTGCCCGTTGTTGTTGCTAATGTTACTATTTTGACTGACTTTGTTATACTTGAGTTGCTCGAGGATGACAACATGTCGATTATCCTTAGTAGACCCTTCTTGAATACTACAGGAGCTGTTATTGATTGCAATAAAAGTAAGGTCACTTTTCAGATCAATGGTAATGAGCATACGGTGCACTTTCCGAAGAAACAATTCCAAGTGAATGGTATTAATGTTATTGAAAAATCTCCGACAATCACTATTGGAAGTTTTCAAATACCTCTACCTAATGTCAAAAAGAAATATGAAATGCTTATTGTTGGGGACATTCATATCCCCATTGAGGTAACTTAGTGAATTACAAAAGTTCTTTGGTTTCATGCTAATCGAAAGTGGTTGTTAATAAGACCCGATCAACCTTATTAATGAATCATTTTTGAGAGGTATGAAGTTGATGAATTTAGTAGGCACTACCTTCTGTCCCTACCTTTTGTTTTTTGTTTTTATTAGTTAAATAAAATAAAATGCCATGTTTTGTCTGTTTTCTGAATTTCCCGTGCAATAAAAAAATGACCCAAAAATAAAAGTTCTCAGAATGCTCTGAAAATTTAATACGATTTTTTCTGAATATTTAGGAATTTCTGGTGCAAATAATATCAGAGGGAGGTGCACCAGATGGGCACAACCCACCTGGCGCGCCAGGACCCCCAGGCGTGCCCTGGTGGGTTGTGGTCCCCACGTGGCCCCCCTCACTTATCTCTTCACACCACATCATCACTTATCTCCAGAAAAAATTCTCCATTGCTCTCTCTCCCATGATCTTGCTCTCAAACCCACGGATTTCGATCTCTTTGCTCAAAGATCCGCTTCTGAAACTGTTTCATGGGGTTGTTGCTTGGTATGTGACTCCACCGTTTGTCCAATTAGTTTTTGTTTTAGTGGTTTATATTTTGAATAATTAGCTACTCTTGGTGCTGTTGTAGATGAGCTTGCATGTTTAATTCTTTGAGTTCTAAGTAGTTTGAATACTTGCTATGGCTTCTATGTATCCCTATGAGTAGTTGCTATCAATTTTGTGAAGTTTTGTTGAGAAAAGTTAGTGGACTAAAAATTTCAGAATTTTTGTTCATAGGAAAAGGATGAATATCTTTAGGAAGTTTGCTTCTAACAAGAACTCCAATGGTGTTATTGGGGAGTCGTCTGACAGTGATCTCCATCCTCGTAGGTTGGCGGAGGTACGGCCATGCGAATGGCCGCACACCCAGTTCATGGAAGAGGCTGGAATCCTTCAGGATTTCACACACTATGCTGCTAATGCCGGCCTCACCGACTTCATCGCAGCTGAATGTGAACAGTATCATCTCCTCACAAACATCTTTGTTCAAATTTTTACTTTCTTTCCTAGGAATAATCCCCGTGAGGTGCAGCTTAGTTTATATGCTGAACCCCGTCAGATACCAGTTACTAATTTTGTAACATATGCATGATCCCTTCTGATGGGAGCTTAGCTGAACCTAGGCCGGTATAGTTTGAGGCCTTTTATCGCACCTTGACAGTGGGAGATGAGAGAGGGGTGTCAGCTATCACTGCCGCTGGCTTGCATTTTCCTGCCGATCATTACTTTGCTCTTTCCATTCCAAAATGCTTGCTTGCTAGAGAGAAGGTGGGTGCACTCAGTTCACTAGACCTTGCTGTTTTACGTCGTGCACTAGAGGGCGACAACACTTATAGCTTGGGAGCTATTGTGGCTCATGGCCTCCACATTAATAAGTCCAAGGGTAAAATACATGGTGGGATTTTCGCTACTTGTTTGGCGGCTCACTTTAATGTTGAGATATGCCCTCATGATTACCCTCTGACCAAGGTTTACCTAGACCGCGCAGCCATGGAACACCTGTTGGAAATATGCCCTAGAGGCAATAATAAAATGGTTATTATTGTATTTCCTTGTTCATGATAATTGTCTATTGTTCATGCTATAATTGTATTAACTGGAAACCGTAATACATGTGTGAATACATAGACCACAACATGTCCCTAGTAAGCCTCTAGTTGACTAGCTCGTTGATCAATAGATGGTTATGGTTTCCTGACCATGGACATTGCATGTCATTGATAACGGGATCACATCATTAGGAGAATGATGTGATGGACAAGACCCAATCCTAAGCATAGCATAAAAGATCGTGTAGTTTCGTTTGCTAGAGCTTTTCCAATGTCAAGTATCTTTTCCTTAGACCATGAGATCGTGCAACTCCCGGATACCGTAGGAGTGCTTTGGGTGTGCCAAACGTCACAACGTAACTGGGTGACTATAAAGGTGCATTATGGGTATCTCCGAAAGTGTCTGTTGGGTTGGCACGGATCGAGACTGGGATTTGTCACTCCGTGTGACGGAGAGGTATCTCTGGGCCCACTCGGTAATGCATCATCATAATGAGCTCAATGTGACTAAGGAGTTAGCCATGGGATCATGCGTTACGGAACGAGTAAAGAGACTTGCCGGTAACGAGATTGAATGAGGTATTGGGATACCGACGATCGAGTCTCGGGCAAGTAACATACCGATGGACAAAGGGAATTGTATACGGGATTGATTGAATCCCCGACATCGTGGTTCATCCGATGAGATCATCGTGGACCATGTGGGAGCCAATATGGGTATCCAAATCCTGCTATTGGTTATTGGCCGGAGAGGTGTCTCGGTCATGTCTGCATGGTTCCCGAACCCGTAGGGTCTACACACTTAAGGTTCGATGACGCTAGAGTTGTTATGGGAAATAGTATGTGGTTACCGAAGGTTGTTCGGAGTCCCGGATGAGATCCCGGATGTCACGAGGAGTTCCGGAATGGTCCGGAGACGAAGATTTATATATGGGAAGTCCTTATTCGGTCGCCGAAAGTGTTCGGGGGTATATCGGTATTGTACCGGGACCACCGAAAGGGTTCCGGGGGTCCACCGGGAGGATCCACCTGGCCCGGAGGGCCCTATGGGCCGAATATAGAGGGGAACCAGCCCCTAGGTGGGCTGGGCGCCAAACCCCCCTAGGGCCCATGCGCCTAGGGTTGGGGGGGAAACCCTTCCCTTGGCGCAGCCCCCTTCCTCCTCATACATCTCCTCCTCCTCCGTAGTGCTTAGCGAAGATCTGCCGGAGAACCACGAGCTCCATTGCCACCATGCCGTCGTGCTGCTGGAGTTCTCCCTCAACTTCTCCTCTCCCCTTGCTGGATCAAGAAGGAGGATACGTCCCCGGGCTGTACGTGTGTTGAACGCGGAGGCGCCGTCCGTTCGGTGCTAGATCGGATCTTTCGCGATTTGAATCGCCGCGAGTACGACTCCATCAACCGTGTTCTTGTAACGCTTCCGCTTAGCGATCTTCAAGGGTATGAAGATGCACTCCCTCTATCTCGTTGCTAGCATCTCCTAGATTGATCTTGGTGACACGTAGGATTTTTTTGAATTATTGCTACGTTCCCCAACAGTGGTATCAGAGCTAGGTCTATGTGTAGATTCTATGCACAGTGGTATCGGCGGCATTGTGGGATGAAGCGGCCCGGACCGACCTTACACGTACTCTTACGTGAGACAGGTTCCACCGACTGACATGCACTTGATGCATAAGGTGGCTAGCGGGTGTCTGTCTCTCCCACTTTAGTCGGATCGGATTCGATGAAGAGGGTCCTTATGAAGGGTAAATAGCAATTGGCATATCACCGTTGTGGTTTTGCGTAGGTAAGAAACGTTCTTGCTAGAAACCCATAGCAGCCACGTAAAACATGCAACAACAATTAGAGGACGTCTAACTTGTTTTTGCAGGGTATGCTATGTGATGTGATATGGCCAAAAGGATGTGATGAATTATATATATGTGATGTATGAGATTGATCATGTTCTTGTAATAGGAATCATGACTTGCATGTCGATGAGTATGACAACCGGCAGGAGCCATAGGAGTTGTCTTAATTTATTGTATGACCTGCGTGTCAATGAAAAACGCCATGTAATTACTTTACTTTATTGCTAACCGTTAGCTATAGTAGTAGAAGTAATAGTTGGCGAGACAACTTCATGAAGACACGATGATGGAGATCATGATGATGGAGATCATGGTGTCATGCCGGTGACGAAGGTGATCATGCCGCGCCTCGAAGATGGAGATCAAAAGGCGCAAGATGATATTGGCCATATCATGTCACTTTATGATTTGCATGTGATGTTTGTCATGTTTACATCTTATTTGCTTAGAACGATGGTAGCATAAATAAGATGATCCCTCACTAAAATTTCAAGAGATGTGTTCCCCCTAACTGTGCACCGTTGCGAAGGCTCGTCGTTTCGAAGCACCACGTGATGATCGGGTGTGATAGATTCTAACGTTCGCATACAACGGGTGTAAGCCAGATTTACACATGCGAAACACTTTGGTTGACTTGACGAGCCTAGCATGTACAGACATGGCCTCGGAATACAAGAGACCGAAAGGTCGAACATGAGTCGTATAGTTGATACGATCAACATGGAGATGTTCACCGTTGATGACTAGTCCGTCTCACGTGATGATCGGACACAGTCTAGTCGATTCGGATCATGTATCACTTAGATGACTAGAGGGATGTCTATCTAAGTGGGAGTTCATTAAATAATCAGATGAACTTAATTATCATGAACATAGTCAAAAGGTGTTTGCAAATTATGTCGCAGCTTACGCTTTGGTTCTACTGTTTAAGATACGTTCCTAAGAAAATTTAGTTGAAAGTTGATAGTAGAAATTATGCGGACTGGGTCCGTATACTGAGGATTGTCCTCATTGCTGCACAGAAGGCTTATCTCCTTAATGTACCGCTCGGTGTGCTGAACCTCGAGCGTCGTCTGTGGATGTTGCGAACATCTGACATACACGTTTTGATGACTACATGATAGTTCAGTGCGTAATGCTAACGGTTTAGAATTGAGGCGCCAAAGATGTTTTTGAAACGTCGCAGAACATATGAGATGTTCCAAAGACTGAAATTTGGATTTCGGACTAGTGCTCACGTCAAGAGGTATGAGACCTCTGACAAGTTTCTTAAGCCTGCAAACTAAGGGAGAAAAGCTCAATCGTTGAGCATGTGCTCAGGTTGTCTGAGTACTACAATCGCTTGAATCGAGTGGGAGTTAATCTTCCAGATGAGATAGTGATGGTTCTCCATAGTCACTGCCACCAAGCTATTAGAGCTTCGTGATGAACTATAACATATCAGGGATAGACATGATGATCCTTGAGCAACTCGCGATGTTTGACACCGCGAAAGTACAAATCAAGTAGGAGCATCAATTGTTGATGGTTAGTAAAACCACTAGATTCAAGAAGGGCAAGGGAAAGAAGTGATACTTCATGAAACGGCAAATCAGTTGCTGCTCTAGTGAAGAACCCCAAGGTTGAACCCAAACCCGAGACTAAGTGCTTCTGTAATGAGGGGAACGGTCACTGAAGCACAACTACCCTAGATACTTGGTAGATGAGAAGGCAGGCAAGGTCGACAGAAGTATATTGGATATACATTATATGAATGTGTACTTTACTAGTACTCCTAGTAGCACCAGGGTATTATATACCGGTTCGGTTGCTAAGTGTTGGTAACTCGAAATAAAAGGCTACGGAATAAACGGAGACTAGCTAAAGGTGAGATGACGATATGTGTTGGAAGTGTTTCCAAGGTTGATGTGATCAAGCATCGCATGCTCCCTCTACCATCGAGATTGGTGTTAAACCTAAATAATTGTTATTTGGTGTTTGCGTTGAGCATAGACATGATTGGATTATGTTTATCGCAATACGGTTATTCATTAAAGGAGAATAATGGTTACTCTATCTATTTGAATAATACCTTCAATGGTCTTGCACCTAAAATGAATGGTTTATTGAATCTCGATCGTAGTGATACACATGTTCATGCCAAAAGATATAAAATAGTAATGATAGTACCACATACTTGTGGCACTGCCATTTGAGTCATATTGGTATAAAACGCATGAAGAAGCTCCATGTTGATGGATCTTTGGACTCACTCGTTTTTGAAAAGATTGAGACATGCGAACCATGTCTATTGGTAGATATTCATGAAGAAACTCCATACAGATGGATTGTTTGGACTCACTTGATTTTGAATCACTTGAGACATGCAAATCATAACACATGGGCAAGATGACTGAAAGGCCTCGTTTTCAGTAAGATGGAACAAGAAAGCAACTTGTTGGAAGTAATACATTTTGATGTGCGCAGTCCAATGAGTGTTGAGGCATGCAGTGGATATCGTTATGTTCTTACTTCACAGATGATTTGAGTAGATGCTGAGTGTATTTACTTGATGAAACACAAGTCTGAATTATTGAAAGGTTCAAGTAATTTCAGAGTGAAGTTGAAGATCGTCGTGACAAGAGGATAAAATGTCTGTGATATGATCATAGAGATGAATATCTGAGTTACGAGTTTGGCAAACAATTAAGACATCGTGGAAATTGTTTCACAACTAATACCGCCTGGAACACCATAGTGTGATGGTGTGTCCGAACATCATAACTGCACCCTATTGGATATGGTGCATACCATGATGTCTCTTATCAAATTACCACTATCGTTTATGGGCTAGGCATTAGAGACAACCGCATTCACTTTAAATAGGGCACCACGCAATTCCGTTGAGACGACACCGTATGAACTATGGTTTAGAGAAACCTAAGCTATCGTTTCTTAAAAGTTTGGGGCTGCGACGCTTACGTGAAAAGGTTTCAGGCTGATAAGCTTGAACCCAAAGCGGATAAATGCATCTTCATAGAATACCCAAAACAGTTGGGTATACCTCCTATTTCAGACCCGGAAGCAAAGTGATTGTTTCTAGAAATAGGTCCTTTCTCGAGGAAAAGTTTCTCTCGAAAGAATTGAGTGGGAGGATGGTGGAGACTTGATGAGGTTATTGAACCATGACTTCAACTAGTGTGTAGCAGGGCACAGGAAGTTGTTCCTATGGCACCTACACCAATTGAAGTGGAAGCTTATGATAGTGATCATGAAACTTCGGATTAAGTCACTACCAAACCTCGTAGGTCGACAAGGCTGCGTACTACTTCAGAGTGGTACATAATCCTGTCTTGGAAGTCATGTTGCTCGACAACAATGAACCTACGAGCTATGGAGAAGCGATGGTGGGCCCGGATTCCGACGAATGGCTCGATGCCATAAAATCCGAGAGATGATCCATATATAAAAACAAAGTATAGACTTTGGAAGAACTACATGATGGTCGTAAGGCTGTTGGGTGCAGATGGATTTTAAAAGGAAGACGGACAATGATGGTAAGTGTCACCATTAAGAAAGCTCGACTTGTCGTTAAGATGTTTTCCGACAAGTTCAAGGAGTTGACTGCGATGGGACTTTCTCACTCGTAGCGATGCTAAGAGTCTGTTGGAATTATATTAGCAGTTACTGCATTATTTATGAAATCTTGCAGATAGGATGTCAAAACATTGTTTCCTCGACGATTTTCCTGAGGAAAGGTTGTATGTGATACAACCAGAAGGTTTTGTCTATCCTGAAATATGCTAACAAGTATGCAAAGCTCCAGCAATCCTTCTAAGGATTGGAGTAAGCATCTCGGAGATGGAATGTATGCTTTGATGAGATGATCAAAGATTTTGGGTTTATACAAAGTTTATGAGAAACTTGTATTTCCAAAGAAGTGAGTGGGAGCACTATAGATTTTTGATGAGTATATGTTGTTAACATATTGTTGATCAGAAATGATGTAGAATTTCTGGAAAGCATAAAGGGTTATTTCAAAAGTGTTTTTCAATGGAAAACCTGGATTAAGCTACTTGAACATTGAGCATCAAGATCTATAAGGATAGATCAAAAACACTTAATAGTACTTTCAAATGAATACATACCGTGACAAGATTTTGAAGGAGTTCAAAATAGATCAGCAAAGAAGGTGTTCTTGGCTGTGTTACAAGGTGTGAGTATTGAGTAAGACTCAAGACCTGGCCACGGCAGAAGAGAGAGAAAGGACGAAGGTCGTCCCCTATGCTTTAGGCGTAGGCTCTACAGTATGCTATGCTATGTACCGCACCTGAAGTGTGCCTTGCCATGAGTTAGTCAAGGGGTACAGTAGTGATCCAGGAATGGATCACATGACAGCGATCGAACTTATCCTTAGTAACTAGTGGACTAGGGAATTTTCTCGATTATGGAGGTGGAAAAGGAGTTCGTCGTAAAGGGTTACGTCGATGCAAACTTTGACACTAATCCGGATGACTCTGAGTAGTAAACCGGATTCGTATAGTAGAGAAGTTATTTGGAATAGCTCCAAGTAGCGCGTGGTAGCTGCATCTACAAGATGACATAGAGATTTGTAAAGCACACACGGATCTGAATGTTGCAGACCCGTTGAGTAAAACCTCTCTCATAAGCATAACATGATCAAACCCTAGAACTCATTGAGTGTTAATCACATGGTGATGTGAACTAGATTATTGACTCTAGTAAACTCTTGGGTATTAGTCACATGGCGATGTGAACTTTGAGTGTTAATCACATGGTGATGTGAACTAGAATATTGACTCTAGTGCAAGTGGGAGACTATTGGAAATATGCCCTAGAGGCAATAATAAAATGGTTATTATTGTATTTCCTTGTTCATGATAATTGTCTATTGTTCATGCTATAATTGTATTAACTGGAAACCGTAATACATGTGTGAATACATAGACCACAACATGTCCCTAGTAAGCCTCTAGTTGACTAGCTCGTTGATCAATAGATGGTTATGGTTTCCTGACCATGGACATTGCATGTCATTGATAACGGGATCACATCATTGGGAGAATGATGTGATGGACAAGACCCAATCCTAAGCATAGCACAAGATCGTGTAGTTCGTTTGCTAAGAGCTTTTCAAATGTCAAGTATCGTTTCCTTAGACCATGAGATTGTGCAACTCCCGGATACCGTAGGAATGCTTTGGGTGTACCAAACATCACAACATAACTGGGTGGCTATAAAGGTGCATTACAGGTATCTCCGAAAGTGTCTGTTGGGTTGGCACGAATCGAGACTGGGATTTGTCACTCCGCATGACGGAGAGGTATCTCTGGGCCCACTCGGTAATGCATCATCATAATGAGCTCAATGTGACTAAGGAGTTAGCCACGGGATCATGCGTTACGGAACGAGTAAAGAGACTTTCCGGTAACGAGATTGAACGAGGTATTGGGATACCGACGATCGAATCTTGGGCAAGTAACATACCGATGGACAAAGGGAATTGTATACGGGATTGATTGAATCCCCGACATCGTGGTTCATCCGATGAGATCATCGTGGAACATGTGGGAGCCAATATGGGTATCCAAATCCCGCTATTGGTTATTGGCCGGAGAGGTGTCTCGGTCATGTCTGCATGGTTCCCGAACCCGTAGGGTCTACACACTTAAGGTTCGATGACGCTAGAGTTGTTATGGGAAATAGTATGTGGTTACCGAAGGTTGTTCGGAGTCCCGGATGAGATCCCGGATGTCACGAGGAGTTCTGGAATGGTCCGGAGACGAAGATTTATATATGGGAAGTCCTTATTCGGTCGCCGGAAGTGTTCGGGGGTATATCGGTATTGTACTCGGACCACCGAAAGGGTTCCGGGGGTCCACCGGGAGGGTCCACCTGCCCCGGAGGGCCCTATAGGCCGAACATAGAGGGGAACCAGCCCCTAGGTGGGCTGGGCGCCAAACCCCCCTAGGGCCCATGCGCCTAGGGTTGGGGGGAAACCCTTCCCTTGGCGCAGCCCCCTTCCTCCTCATACATCTCCTCCTCCTCCGTAGTGCTTAGCGAAGCTCTGCCGGAGAACCACGAGCCCCATTGCCACCATGCCGTCGTGCTGCTGGAGTTCTCCCTCAACTTCTCCTCTCCCCTTGCTAGATCAAGAAGGAGGAGACGTCCCCGGGCTGTAAGTGTGTTGAACGCGGAGGCGCCGTCCGTTCGGTGCTAGATCGGATCTTCCGCGATTTGAATCGCCGCGAGTACAACTCCATCAACCGCGTTCTTGTAACGCTTCCACTTAGCGATCTTCAAGGGTATGAAGATGCACTCCCTCTATCTCGTTGCTAGCATCTCCTAGATTGATCTTGGTGACACGTAGGAATTTTTTTGAATTATTGCTACGTTCCCCAACAACACCACCATTTTATTGCACGAGATTACCCTGACATTCTATTCCTTATAACCTGGTTTTTAGCATTGAAACTCGGGATATTATTCCATTGCCTGCTCCTGCTTTGTTTGATCCTGTTGCCAGGGGCGGATATAGGATTATGCCTACGGATATCATCGCCTACAGGAACGATCAGGCTGCAGCAGAGGAGGAGCCTCAGCAGTGGGATGCGTGGATGCCTGCTCCTCAGTACCCCAACTACTATCCAGGCTTCTAATTGATTACCAAGTTAGGCCAAAAGCCTAAGCTTGGGGGAGTACGTGTTTCTCACCGACATTACATTCATGCTCACTTATTTTCATTGTCGGTGTTCACACTCTTTCATTGTATCATCCATGCTTAGATTTATTTTCTCACTTTCTTCTTGTGTGTTTGAAAACTTGAAAAAAAATCAAAAAATTAGTTGTAGTTAGTTTACTTTCTATGCATGCTTAATTTTGTTACTAAAAAGAAAACCCAAAAATACTTCCTTGTTCTTCTTTTGCTTGTTGGGAGCTTTCCCGTGTAAATAGTTTTTCTCGTTTTTGCTTTTCTCTTTTATTTTCTTGCTCAAGAAAACCAAAAACACCAAAATATTTTAGTGTGTTTCTCTGAGTTTCTTTTCTTCTTATTTGAGTCGTACCAAGGAGAAGACCATGATGAAAATGTTGAGTGGCTCTTATTTGCATTATTGTTGATCTGACGAAGAGCCCATTTTACCTTGTCTTCTCCTGTTGAATAAAATGTTTGCAGATTCCAGCTTAGTCCACGGCACTCTTGCACTATAATTATTTTCACATCGTTCGATCGTGCAAGTGAAAGGCAATAATGACGATATTCGGTGAACTGGTTGTGGTAGAGAGAAACGGTATGAACTCGACTTGTTCTGTTTGTGTAAATATGTTTAACCTAGTATCCATGATTCAGCCCATTATGATTAAACATGTTTGCAATGACAAATAGAGATTATAGTTTCTCATGCCATGCATAAGTAGCTAGGAGTGGATAATGATTTATCTTGGATAGCAACATTGTGTTAAAATGATTGTGATGTAGTATGATGATACGGTATCCTCCTATAAATGTTTGAGTGGCTTGACTTGGCACATGTTCATGCATGGAGTTGAATCAAAACCAACATAGCCTTTATGATATTTATGTTCATGGTGTTCATATCCTACTCATGCTAGTGTCCAATGTTACTTATGCATAATGCATGTTCATGCCTGTTGTTGCTCTCTAGCTGGCCGCTTCTCAACCTAATTGCTAGCCTTCGCCTGTACTAAGTGGGAATTCTGCTTGTACATCAAAAACCTTGAAACCAAAGTTATTCCAGATGAGTCCACATACCTACCTATATACGGTATTACCCTGCCATCCTAAGTAAATTTGCATGTGCCACCTCTAAAAACTTCTAATAAATATCCTTTTTGTGTGCCTGGATCGTTCATGGAACGACAGGAGGTGGTCGGTATCTTCCATGCTAAGTGGGTTATTCTCAGGTCGAGTGTTTATTCACTCGCCATCGCACGAGAAAAGGGTGGTAATAGGGATGCCCAGTCCCAAACTGCAAACAGAAAAAGCTTACAAATAATCAAAGAAAAACTCCCAATGGAGTCAAAACCTTTACTCTTATCGCTTGGGAACCGCCACTAGCGTGCTTAGCATGGAAGATATTGATAACTGATAGTCGTGAAGTAAATGAGATGGGTGCATGTCTCAAAATATCATTTACCTCTGTTTTAAAAACTTGAGCTCTGGCACCGCTGCAAATCACTGCTTCCCTTTGGAAGGGACTATCTATTTACTTTTATGTTGTGTCATCACCTTCTAAAACAAGCGCCAGAACCTGAGAGCACTGCTGTCATGACTTATGCATTGTGTGTAGCTAATGTTGGGTGCATCATGACTGGATCTTTTCTACCATGAATTATAATGTTTAGTCGTTGCATGAACTTTGGAGGTGCTCTGCATTTATGTTTTGCGGTCTTAGAAAGGGCTAGCGAGATACCACTATTGTCATATTATATCATGGTTGTTTTGATAACGTGTTGCCGTTTGAGATATCTTATTATTGCTCGCTAGCTGATTATGTCATTGATATGAGTTAATATAATCTTTAAGAGTTATTGTCGGCATGGTTAGTTATAATGTTGCTGAAAACCGGGGTGTTGTTTAAGCTTACTGATACTTCTCCATCGTATCTACTTTTCCAAACACTTTTGCCCTTGTTTTGGACTCTAAGTTGCATGATTTGAATGGAACTAACCCGGACTGACGTTGTTTTCAGCAGAATTGCGATGGTGTTATTTTTGTGCAGAAATAAAAGTTCTTGGAATGACCTGAAACTTCACGGAGAATATTTTTGGAATAAATAAAAAATACTGGCGAAAGAATCAAGACCAGGGAGCCCACACCCTGTCCACAAGGGTGGGGGCGCGCCTACCCCCCTGGGCGCGCCCCCTTCCTCGTGGGCCCCCTGGAGCTCCACCGACCTCAACTCCAACTCTATATATTCATGTTCGGGGAGAAAAAAACAAAGAGAAGGATTCATCGCGTTTTACGATACGGAGCCGCCACCAAGCCCTAATCTCTCTTGGGAGGGCTGATCTGGAGTCCGTTCGGGGCTCCGGAGAGGGGAATCCGTCGCCGTCGTCATCATCAACCATCCTCCATCACCAATTTCATGATGCTCACCATCGTGCGTGAGTAATTCCATCATAGGCTTGCTGGACGGTGATGGGTTGGATGAGATTTATCATGTAATCGAGTTAGTTTTGTTAGGGTTTGATCCCTAGTATCCACTATGTTCTGAGATTGATGTTGCTATGACTTTGCTATGCTTAATGCTTGTCACTAGGGCCCGAGTGCCGTGATTTCAGATCTGAACCTATTATGTTTTCATGAATATATGTGAGTTCTTGATCCTATCTTCCAAGTCATTAGTCACCTACTATGTGTTATGATCCGGTAACCCCGAAGTGACAATAATCGGGACCACTCCCGGTGATGACCGTAGTTTGAGGAGTTCATGTATTCACTAAGTGTTAATGGTCCGGTACTCTATTAAAAGGAGGACTTAATATCCCTTAGTTTCCAATAGGACCCCGCTGCCAGGGAGGGTAGGACAAAAGATGTCATGCAAGTTCTTTTCCATAAGCACGTATGACTATATTCACAATACATGCCTACATTACATTGATGAACTGGAGCTAGTTTTGTGTCATCCTATGTTATAACTGTTGCATGAGGAATCGCATCCGACATAATTATCCATCACTGATCCAATGCCTATGAGCTTTTCACATATTGATCTTCGCTTAGTTACTTTTCCGTTGCCACTGTTACAATTACTACAAAGTTGCTACTATTACTTTTGCCACCGTTACCGTTACTTCCATACTACTTTGCTACTAAATACTTTGCTGCAGATATTAAGTTTTCCGGGTGTGGTTGAATTGACAACTCAACTGCTAATACTTGAGAATATTCTGTGGCTCCCCTTGTGTCGAATCAATAAATTTGGGTTGAATACTCTACCCTCGAAAACTGTTGCGATCCCCTATACTTGTGGGTTATCAAGACTATTTTCTGGCGTCGTTGCCGGGGAGCATAGCTCTATTCTTTGAGTCACTTGGGATTTATATCTGCTGGTCACTATGAGGAACTTGAAAGACAAAAAACCAAGATTTATCCCTCAACTACGAGGGGAGGTAAGGAACTGCCGTCTAGCTCTGCACTTGATTCACCTTCTGTTTTGAGTAAACTTGCGACACCTAAACCTGCTTCTGCTATTAATTCTGATATGTCACATGTTATTGATGATGCCCCTTTGGTATGCATGATACTTATGATGAAACTACTTCTATGCTTAATAATACTGTGCCACTAGGTGAATTTCTCTATGAACAACTTGCTTGGGTTAGAGAGAATGAAATTATTGAAACTGATAATATTGATGAAAGTGATGATGAAGATTCTCCCCCTAGATATGAATTGCGTGTTGTGCCTGAGGGTTATGTTATGGATGGAGAAACTGCTAGAGATTTTCTTGCTTGCAATGATAGATATGATCTTAAGAAATTATTAGCTAAGCTGAAAAAAAATCTTTGAATGTTAGAATGAAATATGACCCTGCTTTTGCTACTTCACCTATCTGTATTTCCGATAAGGATTATGATTTCTCTGTCGACCCTGAGATAATTACTTTGGCTGAATCTGATCCTTTTTATGGCTATGAATCTGAAACTATTGTTGCACATCTTACTAAATTGAATGATATAGCCACCCTATTTACTCATGATGAGAAAACTCGTTACTACTATATCCTTAAGTTATTTCCGTTCTCATTAAAGGGTGATGCTAAAACATGGTTTAATTCTCTTGATCCTGGTTGTGTGCGTAGTCCCCAGGATATGATTTATTACTTCTCTGCTAAATATTTCTGCGCTCATAAGAAACAAGTTGCTTTAAGGGAAATATATAATTTTGTGCAAATTGAAGAAGAGAGTCTTCCACAAGCTTGGGGTAGGCTTCTCCAATTACTTAATGCTTTGCCTGATCATCCTCTCAAGAAAAATGAAATACTTGATATCTTTTATAATGGACTAACCGATGCTTCCAGAGACCACCTGGATAGTTGTGATGGTTGTGTTTTCAGGGAGAGAACTGTTGATCAAGCTGAATTGCTATTGAATAATATGTTGAGTAATGAAAATAATTGGACACTTCCTGAACCAACTCCTAATTCAACTCCGAAGAAAAGGGGTATTCTATTTCTCAGTCCTGAAGATATGCAAGAGGCAAAGAAATCTATGAAAGAAAAGGGTATTAAAGCTGAAGATGTTAAGAATTTACCACCTATTGAAGAAATACATGGTCTTGATAACCCGACACAGGTAGTAAAGGTAAATTCTCTCTATAGATTTGATGAAGGTGATATTCCTCGTTATAAGTCTGCTAGCCAATGCTTAGATGAGTTTGATAATTTTATTGTTAAACAAGAAAACTTCAATGCTTATGTTGGTAGACAATTGAAATGCGATGCTTATATGATTGAACACTTGAGTGATTATATGTCTAGAGTTAAAGGTGAACTTAAACTCATTAGTAAACATGCTTCTATGGTTACCACTCAAGTAGAACAAGTGCTTAAAGCTCAAAATGATTTGCTCAATGAATTAAATAATAAGAAAAATGATAATGCTGTTAGAGTTATGACTAGAGGGGGTAAAATGACTCAGGAACCTTTGTATCCTGAGGGCCACCCTAAGAGAATTGAGCAAGATTCTCAGAGAACTAATGTTGATGCACCTAGTCCTTCTAAGAAGAAGAAAAAGAAAAATGATAGGACTTTGCATGCTCTAGTGAACCTGTTGTTGACACACCTGAGAATCCCAATGATATTTCTATTTCTGATGCTGAAACACAATCTGGTGATGAACATGAACCTAGTGATAATGTTAATGATGATGTTCATGTTGATGCTCAACCTAGCAATAACAATGATGTAGAAACTGAACTTGCTGTTGATCTTGATAACCCACAATCAAAGAATCAACGTTATGATAAGAGAGACTTCGTTGCTAGGAAGCACGGTAAAGAAAGAGAACCATGGGTTCAGAAACCCATGCCTTTCCTCCTAAACCATCCAAGAAAAAGGATGATGAGGATTTTGAGCGCTTTGCTGAAATGATTAGACCTATCTTTTTGCATATGCGTTTGACTTATATGCTTAAAATGAATCCTTATGCTAAGTATATGAAAGAAATTGTTACAAATAAAAGAAAGATACCGAAAGCTGAAATTTCCACCATGCTTGCTAATTATACTTTTAAAGGTGGAATACCTAAGAAACTAGGCGATCCAGGAGTACCAACTATACCATGCTCCATTAAAAGAAACTATGTTAAAACTGCTTTATGTGATCTTGGAGCCGGTGTTAGTGTTATGCCTCTCTCTTTATATCGTAGACTTGATTTGAATAAGTTGACACCTACTGAAATATCTTTGCAAATGGCCGATAAATCAACTGCTATACCTGTCGGTATTTGTGAGGATGTGCCTGTTGTGGTTGCAAACGCTACTATTTTAACAAACTTTGTTATTCTTGATATTCCCAAGGACGATAGTATGTCAATTATCCTTGGTAGACCATTTTTTAATACTGCAGGGGCTGTTATTGACTGCAACAAAGGCAATGTCACTTTTCATGTTAATGGTAATGAGCATACGGTACACTTTCCGAGGAAACAACCTCAAGTCCACAGTATCAATTCTATTGGAAAAATTCCAACAATTATTATTGGAGGTTTTGAATTTTCTCTTCCTACTGTCAAGAAGAAATATGATATTCTTATTGTTGGGGATGTGCATATCCCCGTTGAGGTAACCTAGTGCTATTCGAAAATTCTCCGGTTTCATGCGTTTCAGAATGAGTTTGTTCACAAGACTTGATCAACCTTGTTAGTGGATTCCTTTTTATGAGCATGAGATGGATGAAGTTAGAAAGCACAACTCTCTGTACCCTCCTTTTACTTTCTGATATTTAGATTAAATGAAGCAAAAGTAGTATTTTCTGTTTGTTTTCTAAATTATCTATGCAATAAAAAAATACCCCGAAAATAAAAGTTCTCCAAATGCCCTGAAATTGAAATACGATTTTTTGTAGAATATTTAAGAATATCTGGCACTGAGAACACATCAGGGGGAGCCACCACTTGGCCACGAGGGTCCAGGGCGCGCCCACCCCCCTGGGCGCGCCCCCTGCCTCGTGGGCCCCATGTGGCCCCCTCCACTTATTCCTACACCCACACACTTCGTCTTCCTCTAGAAAAATCACCACCTAGCTCAAACCCGTGTTCTAGCTCATCTTGCTTAGATTTTCGATCTCCTTGCTCAAAGCTCCACTCACAAAACTGCTTTGGGGGATTGTTCTTCGATATGTGACTCCTCCAATGGTCCAATTAGTTTTTGTTCTAGTGCTTTATTTATTGCAAATTTTTGCTTCTTAGGTGACCCTGTTCTTGAGTTGCATGTCAATTTTATTTGGTCCCAAGTAGTTCTAGTGCATGATATAGTCTCTAGGCACTTGTGGGAGTAGTTGCTATCAATCTTGTTGAGTTTGGTCCACTTTTATTTTGAGTCACTAAAAATTTCAGAAATTTTTAGAAAATGATGACGAGATTATTGAGGGGCTCTTCGAGCCGAAGCTCGAAGGATAAGCAAAGTGAAGAGGATAAGAAGCCCAAATATAATCTTCCTCGCACCGCGGAAGGTTCGGCCGTGCGAATGGCCTTCTGATGAGTTCTTGAGAGCAGCCGGGATTCATGATGATTTTTATTACTTGGCTGAGAATGCAGGCCTCACCGACTTCCTCCACGACCAGCTCGAACAGTATCTCCTACTCACTAATATTTTTGTGCAAAATGTTCATTTCCATGCTAGGAGATCACCACCTTCGGTGGATTTTTATTTATATGATGAGTATAGGGAGATGTCCCTTTATGATTTTTGTGCGGTTTGCAAGTTGCCTTTTGAGGGCAGCATCGAGGAACCACATCCTATGGATGTGGCAGGATTTATTGATATGATTGCTGTAGGGGAAACGAGAAAAGTGTCAGAAGTAAGAACTACTAGCATACATTTCCCTGTTTTACGTTACTATGCAATATTTGCTAGTAGATGTTTAATTGGCCGCGGGAACAGTGGGGGGCTCAGTGCTCCTGACCTCGCCATTTTGCGCCATGCTTTATTCCGTGACAGAACTTTCAGTTTAGGTGATATGGTTGCTAAACGGTTGAGTCTAAACCGTACAAAGGGCCCCATTTTTGGAGGTATCTTTGCTTCGCGTCTTACTAAATATTTTGAGATACCTATTAGACACTATGAGAAAGAAGAAAAGTTGCTGCCCCCTATTTTCTTAGACTATAAAAGTATGGTAGCACATGATTTTATTTGCGATGATAAGGAGAAGAGACTTATCTATAACCTGGTATTCAGCGAAAAGACTTGTCAGATTATTACTCTGCCTGCACCTTCTTTGTTTAATATTTATTCAGGCACGTACATCATCCTGCCCGATGACATTTATGCATATTGGGAGCAGACACGATCCCCAGAGCCTGAGCCTGAGCCATCTCCTGACCCTTACCGGTAGTTTGTTTATCAGTGGGATCCGGAGGAGATTGCCAACCAGTGGCACCCCGAGGATCCTCCTCGGTACACTGGAGAGGACCACTTTGATCCATGGGCATAGACCAACTTAGGCCAAAAGCCTAAGCTTGGGGGAGTATGTATTTCTCACCGACATTACATTCATGTTCACACGCTCATGCCAGTTGTCGGTGCTCATACTTTTTCATTGTACTATCCATGCTAGTTTATTTTCCTTTTTCTTGCTTTTTTCTTGTGTGTTTGAATAACCTTAAGAAAAACCAAAAAATTAGTTGTAGCTTTTAGTTAGTTTACTTTCCATGCATGTAGTAGTAGTAATTAAAAGAAAACCCAAAAAGATTTCTCATTCTTCTTTTGCTTGTTGGGAGCTTTCCCGTGTAAATAGTTTTATTTCTTTTCTTTTCTTTTGGGGTCGAGAGGAGAAGACCATAATTAAAATGTTGAAGTGGCTCTTATATGCATTATTGTTGATTTAACCAAGAGCCCATATTACTTTGTCTTCTCCCTTGTATTAAATGCTTGCAGATTCCAGCTTAGTCCAATGCACGTGCACTATTATTATTATCCACACTGTTCGGTTGTGCAAGTGAAAGGCAATAATGACGATATATGATGGACTGGTTGAGATGAGAGAAGCTGGTATGAACTCGACCTATCTTGTTTTTCTAAATATGATTAGTTCATCGTTCCTGATTCAGCCTATTATGAATGAAACATGTTTGCAATGACAATTAGAGATTATAGTTGCTCATGCCATGCTTAATTAGCTAGGAGTTTATAATGGTTTACCTTGCGTGCCAACATGCTATTAAAATGGTTGTGATGTGGTATGATAGGGTGGTATCCTCCTTTGAATGATTCAGTGGCTTGACTTGGCACATGTTCACGCATGTAGTTGAAACAAAATCAACATAGCCTCCACGATATTTATGTTGATGGTGGATTATATCCTGCTCATGCTTGCACTCAATGTTTATTAATTTTAATGCATGTTCATGACTGTTGTCGCTCTCTAGTTGGTCGCTTCCCAGTCTTTTTCTAGCCTTCACTTGTACTAAGCGGGAATACTGCTTGTGCATCCACTTCCATAAACCCCAAAGTTCTTCCATATGAGTCCACCATACCTTCCTATAAGCGGTATCTACCTGCCGTTCCAAGTAAATTTGTATGTGCCAAACTCTAAACCTTCAAATGAAATTCTGTTTTGTATGCTCGAATAGCGCATGTATCAACTAGGGTTGTCTGTATCTTCCATGCTAGGCGGGTTATTCTCAAGAGGAGTGGACTCCGCTCCTTACTCATGAGAAAATGGCTGGTCACAGGGATGCCCAGTCCCATGCTCAAACCAAATCAAAATAATTGCAAACAAAACTCCCCTAGGACTGTTGTTAGTTGGAGGCACCCGTTGTTTCGGGCAAGCCATGGATTGATGCTTGTTTGTGGGGGGAGTATAAACTTTACCATTCTACTCCGGAACTGCCTATAATGTGTGTAGCATGGAAGATATCGAGATCTCTCGGTTGTTATGTTGACAATGAAAGTATGCCGCTCAAAATATTATTCATCTCTATTTCAAAAATCGAGCTCTAGCACCTCTACAAATCTCTGCTTCCCTCTGCGAAGGGCCGATCTATTTACTTTTTTGTTGAGTCATCATCCTCTTATTAAAAAGCACCAGTTGGAGAGCACCGTTGTCATTTGCATCTATTACTATTAATTTACATTGAGTATGACTATGACTGGATCTCTTTTACCATGAATTACAATGTTTAGTCAGTCCGTGATCTTCAGAGGTGCTCTGCATTTATGTTTTGCGGTCTCAGAAAGGGCTAGCGAGATACCATCTTGTTATATCATATTATGATTGTTTTGAGAAAGTGTTGTCATCCGAGATTTATTATTATTGCTCGCTAGTTGATTATGCCATTGATATGAGTAAACATGAGACCTAAGTGTTATTGTGAATATGGTTAGTTCATAATCTTTGCTGAAAACTTGAATGCTGGCTTTACATATTTACAACAACAAGAGCAAACAGAGTTTGTAAAAGTTTTTCTTTATCACTTTCAGTTTGTCAACTGAATTGCTTGAGGACAAGCAAAGGTTTAAGCTTGGGGGAGTTGATACGTCTCCATCGTATCTACTTTTCCAAACACTTTTGCCCTTGTTTTGGACTCTAACTTGCATGATTTGAATGGAACTAACCCGGACTGACGCTGTTTTCAGCAGAATTGCCATGGTGTTATTTTTGTGCAGAAATAAAAGTTCTCGGAATGACCTGAAACTTCACGGAGAATATTTTTGGAATAATAAAAAATACTGGCGAAAGAATCAAGACCAGGGGGCCCACACCCTGTCCACGAGGGTGGGGGCGCGCCCCCCTGCCTCGTGGGCCCCCTGAGCTCCACCGACCTCAACTCCAACTCTATATATTCATGTTCGGGGAGAAAAAAACAGAGAGAAGGATTCATCGCGTTTTACGATACGGAGCCGCCACCAAGCCCTAATCTCTCTCGGGAGGGCTGATCTGGAGTCCGTTCGGGGCTCCGGAGAGGGGAATCCGTCGCCGTCGTCATCATCAACCTTCCTCCATCACCAATTTCATGATGCTCACCGTCGTGCGTGAGTAATTCCATCATAGGCTTGCTGGACGGTGATGGGTTGGATGAGATTTATCATGTAATCGAGTTAGTTTTGTTAGGGTTTGATCCCTAGTATCCACTATGTTCTGAGATTGATGTTGCTATGACTTTGCTATGCTTAATGCTTGTCACTAGGGCCCGAGTGCCATGATTTCATATCTGAACCTGTTATGTTTTCATGAATATATGTGAGTTCTTGATCCTATCTTGCAAGTCATTAGTCACCTACTATGTGTTATGATCCGGTAACCCCGAAGTGACAATAATCGGGACCACTCCCGGTGATGACCGTAGTTTGAGGAGTTCATGTATTCACTAAGTGTTAATGCTTTGGTCTGGTACTCTATTAAAAGGAGGCCTTAATATCCCTTAGTTTCCAATAGGACCCCGCTGCCACCAGGGGGGGACAAAAGATGTCATGCAAGTTCTTTTCCATAAGCACGTATGACTATATTTGGAATACATGCCTACATTACATTGATGAACTGGAGCTAGTTCTGTGTCACCCTACGTTATAACTGTTGCATGAGGAATCACATCCGACATAATTATCCATCACTGATCCAATGCCTACGAGCTTTTCACATATTGATCTTGGCTTAGTTACTTTTCCGTTGCCACTGTTACAATCACTAGAAATTTGCTACTATTACTTTTGCCACCGTTACCGTTACTTCCATACTACTTTGCTACTAAATACTTTGCTGCAGATATTAAGTTTTCCAGGTGTGGTTGAATTGACAACTCAACTGCTAATACTTGAGAATATTCTTTGGCTCCCCTTGTGTCGAATCAATAAATTTGAGTTGAATACTCTACCCTCGAAAACTGTTGCGATCCCCTATACTTGTGGGTTATCACTTATGCAAATAAGAGCAAAAGAGTTCGTAAAAGTTTTTCTTTTCCACTTTTAGTTTATCAACTGAATTGCTTGAGTACAAGCAAAGGTTTAAGCTTGGGGAGTTGATACGTCTCCAATGTATCTACTTTTCCTAACGCTTTTCCTCTTGTTTTGGACTCTAATTTGCATGATTTGAATGAAACTAACCCAGGACTGGCGCTGTTTTCCGCAGAACTACCATGGTGTTATTTTTGTGCAGAAATAAAAGTTCTCGGAATGGAACGAAACTTTGCGAGGATTTTTTATACAATAAATAAGAATTTCTGGAGCCAAGATCCACCAGAGGGGGGCACCTGGGTGGGCACAACACACCAGGGCGCCCCCCCTCCTGGCGTGCCCAGGTGGGTTGTCCCCACCTAGTGACCCCGCAGACCATGAAACCGACGCTATAAAATCGTATTTTCTAGAAAAAAACAGGGAGAAAGAATTATCGCGATCCATGAGACGGAGCCGCCGTCACCTCCTGTTCTTCATCGGGAGGCCAGATCTGGAGTCCATCTGGGGCTCCGCAGAGGGGGATCTTTGTTCGTCGTCATCACCAACCCTTCTCCATCGCCAATTCTATGATGCTCCCCACCGGGAGTGAGTAATTCCTTCGTAGGCTCACTGGTCGGTGAGGAGTTGGATGAGATTCATCATGTAATCGAGTAAGTTTTGGTAGGGCATGATCCCTAGTATCCACTATGTTCTAAGATTGATGTTGCTATGACTTTCCCATGTTTAATGCTTTTCACTTTGGGCCCGGGTGCCATGAATTCGGATCTGAACCATTTATGTTATCACCATTATATCCATGTTCTAGATCCGATCTTGCAAGTTATAGTCACCTACTACGTGTTATGATCCGGCAACCCCGGAGTGACAATAGTCGGGACCACTCCCGGTGATGACCGTAGTTTGAGGAGTTCATGTATTCACCGTGTGTTAATGCTTTGTTCCGGTTCTCTATTAAAAGGAGGCCTTAATATCCCTTAGTTTCCAATAGGACCCCGCTGCCACTGGAGGGTAGGACAAAAGATGTCATGCAAGTTCTTTCCATAAGCACGTATGACTATTTACGGAATACATGCCTATATTATATTGATGAACTGGAGCTAGTGCCGTATCGCCCTAGGTTATGACTGTCACATGATGAATATCATCCAACAAGTCACCGATCCTACGAATTTCTCTTATATTGTTCTTGCTAAGTTACTACCGCTATTATTACTGTTGCACTTGTTACAAAACTAGTGCTATCGCTGTTACCGTTACCGTTGCTGCTGCTACTATTATCAAAACTATCATACTACTTTGTTACTGATCACTTTGCTGCAGATAATTAATCTCCAGGTGTGGTTGAATTGACAACTCAGCTCCTAATACCTTCAAATATTCTTTGGCTCCCCTTGTGTCGAATCTATAAATTTGGATTGAATACTCTACCCTCGAAAACTGTTGTGATCCCCTATACTTGTGGGTTATCAGTCCCCCAGAAAAGGAGCCGCCGCTGCTGGAGGTAGCGCGACCGTCGCCAAGAGCAAGCTCACCACCAGCGATGACACCGCATCCCTGGCCATCGTGGTCGTCCTCGTTGTTGCTGTCGCTCTCCGGGCAGCACCCCAGGCGCCGGCCGTCCTCCGCGAAGACCCTGACGTAGTGGGTTGCGACGTCGTCATACCTGAAATGGAGGGTGCACCTCCCATGCAGGCCGCGCGCGCGGACAAACGTCTACCACCCGCGGCTCAGGAACACAGTGCCAGCGGCGGTGATCTCGGCCTCCACCCATGAGGCCTTGCTGCAGCAGCCAGAGGCTGCCGGATCCCTCAGCCGGCAGCGCGACCGCAAAGAAGTGCGAAAGATGGAACCAGATGCCTGCGGGCCTCTCCGACCACACCGCGAACTCCGGGGGCGTGTCGGCCGACTGGGAGCGCGGACGCGGCGGCCGAAGGACTGCCACGTGCCTCCCTTCGTCGCTGGGCCGCCCCGGCCGCGGCAACTTCCACCGCGGGAAGAAGCACCTCTGCGGCCCCCGGAGGCGGCGCCAGCCTTTGAACGAGCGCGTCCGCGCCCTTGAGGAGCCACCGCTGGCGTCGCGGCATGCTCGCGGGGGCGCCCACGACCTCTCTTGGGTGGCGGCGAGCCTGGCCCTTCCTTGGGGGCCTTTCCCTTCTCCACGGCAGAAAACCTCCTCACTGGTGCCATGGACGTTCTACCGAGACGGCGGGACGAAGAGGAAGAAGGAGGGGCAAGCGGCGAGAAGATGAAGATGAGCAAGGGCTCCGCCCCCTCTCGCATTTATAGCCAAGGGAGGCCAATCGCTGGCCTCTCACATTTATAGCCAAGGGAGGCCAATCGCATTTATAACCAGGGTACCCAAACTTGCCTGCCTACGGCCCACGGCGTGGCTCCATCGACGGCCTGGTACGGCCCATCTTCGGCACCTACGAATCTAGAACCTCGCGAGGGGACAAGCCTCGCGAGGCGGATGACTCCAAGACCTCTAGAGGGAGTGGCCTCCCGGGGCTGGCTCCTGAGGAGCGGAGATTTCTATGCAGGTGCCCACCTCATGAGGTTGAGGTGACGCAAGCCATGACGACCAAGGCCAGGCGGGCGCCAGCGGGCGCAGAGCAACAGGTTTCCTCTTTGGTGCTAAGGAGGCAAGCGCAGGCACGAGGTCCCGAGCAATCAGCCATAGGTTTCCATTCCCGTGCAACGAGACCAAGACCGCTAGGACGGCAGGACGAATGTCATCGCCGAGCCAACTGCGACGTCATGACCAGAAGCTTTGCAGGCGAAGACCACCTTTCGTCATGATAGGATGTACTATTTGTCCCCCTTCAAAATTGGCCACTCTGGGATCCCTTCCCGCCTTTGTTTTTGAGGAAGAGGACCTAGGCCACTATAAATATAGGTTAGCCACCACCGTAGAAGGGGAGAGACCTCTCTAGCTCACACCCACACTAGAATAGACCTCGTGAGGTTGGTCTTCCCTTGTACTAGTTCATCCTTAGCCCTCGCGAGGCTAATCCACCACAAAGCAGGAGTCACTACAAAAAAATACACTTCCGTGATGATACGTGTTTGTCACAGTAGGTCGCGTTTTTTGTCATGCATGTACATCCATGACGATTTTATGACAGAATCAAGATAGACATACCTGTGCTGTCGTAGAAGTGTTCCATGACATTACCAAAATTATCATCACGGAAGTGTGCACTTCCATGACGATAAATCGCGCGTCACATAAGTGCTTTCGTCAAGGGTGACCGACACGTGGCATCCACCGTAACGGAACGCCGTTAAGCTATCGGGTCGGGTTTTGGATCCGATAACCCGTTAACAGCCCCGACCAATGGGGATTTTCCACGTGTAAAATCATCATTGGCTGGAGGAAACACGTGTCGGCTCATCGTTGGGACAGATGTCATCCACTCATTGGACAGAAGGCGCCTATGATACGTCGACACGTGGCACGGCCCAACAGAGGCCCATTCCTGTGAAAAGGCCGGCCCGTTTGACTTGGTCAAAAGGTGGCGGGCCGGCCCATGGAAAGCCTGTTAACGGCCTGTTCGCATATAGCCCATTTACAGCCCGCTAACCCAAGGCCCGTTACGCCCTATCCGAATTAGGCCCAGTAGCGTCATCTGGGCCATCCAATATGATTCCAGCCCGTTTTCACTTCTGGCCCATGTATGGCCCATGACGTCTTTCGGCCCATATGAGGCCCTATGTAACTCTTGGCCTATTAACGGCCCGTGGTGAAACTGGCCCGTAATGAACAGTGTATCACTTTACACCCATTAACGGCCCGTGGTGAAACTGGCCCGTAATGAACAGTGTATCACTTTATACCCATTAACGGCCCGTTATTCCGTTGGGCCGTTTCCAGCCCATGTTATCTTTCGGCCTTCTCAGAGCCCATTTATTCTTGGGCTCATTTCCAGCATTCGTTTACTTACGGCCCGTTACTGTCATTTTCTGCTTGTGGGCCAAATTCAGCCCGTGGTTACAGTCGGCCCGTTTGTGGTCCGTTAATACGTTGGGCCGTTTTCATAGCGTCATCAAATATGGCCTATTAACGATGGCCCGTTATGGTCGGCCCATGAATGGACGATTCCAACTCTAGCCCGTTTACGGCCATAATGCGGCCTGTTATTGGCCCATGTTTGGCCAATCGATCATACGGCCCGTATAAGGCCCATTGATGATACGGCCCGTAGAAGGCCCATTGTTTCTACGGCCCGTAGAAGGCCCATTGTTTCTACGGCCCGTAGAAGGCCTACTGTTTCTACGGCCCGTAGAAGGCCCACTGTTTCTACGGCCCGTAGGAGGCCCAGTGTCACTACAGTAAATATTAGCCCATGGTTATTGTGGCCTAGTTTTAAAAAATAGGTTATTGCAGCCACTAGCAAACCGCGGAAAAAGAACTGCACTGACTACAAGCAAACAAATAAACAAGACAACAAGGAAATAAATAAGCAAGCAACTTATGCTAGGCTATCACGGCTATTACACATATTACATCCACTGGGCATCAAAGTTCGCCACCAGTGCAAATATAGGGAACAAAGCAGCATATAAACGCCGCAGCAAAACAAGTCCAGAACTGAAACCACTTCAGAAGAGTTCAAGAAACAATATCCTGGGTACCCATAATGCTGGCAAGATGCTTAGCAAGCTTATTAACTTTCTCTTGTTTGGCGCTTAAATCCTCCAGCGCTTGCTGTTGCACAAGAAAGTACGCATCTGAATTCTGCAGGGACTTCCTCAGTCCTTCGGCTTCTTGCCGCAGCACAGCTGACTGATGCCTTTCAGCTTGTAGCTGAGACTGAAGAAGCCGAAGTGATTCAGGCAGCGAGTTCGAAGAGCTTGTGCCAGCGGTACTGGCCAGTAACTCGAACACTACATCAACGCAGGACTGTGGGGTTTTCTCACTGTCTACAAGATCGTTTTTATCACCTTTCTTGGAGACCAACAGGGTTGTCTCACTATCTTGAACCTTATCTGCATTACTTTCTCTACCATTGCATAGTGGGGTGCTCTTCTCCAATATTCTGTTTGCATACTACAAGAGAAACAAGCAGACACATCACAGGTTTAGCTTGTAGTATACGAAACTCATTTTGGTAAACCGGTTCAGTAGTAAGGTGGACAGGATAACAGCATGAAACAAACATATATCTATGTACTATGGTCACTGTATTGTCCATATCATTCTAGTTTATGTTCCCTAATCAAGATAGAGACACAGTTCAACTCATATATTTTTAAGACACAGCAGCATAGACAGAATATAAGTGTGAGAAACTACACAGCATTGGCAGCACTTGTAATGTGCATCACATGAGAACATAACTGTTTATACAACTTAAACTGAAATCAACATAGAGCAAGAAGTTAGAACAGCAATCCAGTTAAAGAAATAGGTTTAAAACATACCTGTTGCGCCATTGGAGTTTCAATTGGATCCTTCAAATTCGAAAGTAGTTGGTATGAGTAAATACAGTGATGCAACAGCAAAGGAGTATGGACCATAGCTACGGAATCTGACCTGAGAACAGTTGCTCTTCTGCTTTAAACGTGGAGTTTGGGTTAGCTGTGGTGGTCTTCGTGCTTTGGGCACTGCAGTAGCTTTACAAACTGCTCGTGTGGGGGTACTCTGTGGTGGACATGGTGCTTTGTCAACTATAAGTGGGTTACTATCCGCTGGGGTTGCGGTTAGATGGGTTGTAGCTGGTTCTCTGCCCAACGGTGTAAGTGTGCAATCTGGAAGAGTCTCGATTATGTGTGGTGGGGCTAGTTTGTGGGCCAGTACAACCATGGTTCTATCTGCATCGACGGGTAGCACTGTCTTTTGTGAAGAACGGGTTTTTGCTCCCTTAGATACTGCCATCACCCCCTCCAATTCAAATGGCTGATAAACAAGAAAAGAAATTGAACGTACAGACATTGTATGATAGACAGATGTGGTAATTCACATATATGTTGTCTAACCAAACAGGACAGCATGACACAATTTCACATATATGATGCCTAACTAAACAGGATAGCATGACACAGTTTCAGATATATGATGGATAACTTAACAGGATATAATGGCATAATTCAACATATGATGAGTACCTAAACAGGATGACATGACAAAACTATATGATGTCTTTCTAAAATAGGTTGGGATGAAATAATTCACATACATGTTGTCTAAGTATACAGGATGGCATGATATAATTGACATAATTGATTCATATACTAAGCAGCTGGCACTCGCATGTATGATCTCTAAACTAAGCAGATAGAATTCAATATTGTGCATATGATGTCTAAACTAAGCAATGCAAGACACCATATGCATCATATGAGAAATATAAACATTGCAACTTAGAGCATACACCTCAGGTGGGATATAGGACTGGTCATCTGTCTCTGAATCCTCCTCTGAGGAGCTCCCTGTAACCATCGAGATATATGCTTCAACAGGTACCATTGCCTGCTCTGAAGACCTTGTTTTCACTCCAGATTTTTCCATAACCGGCTCAAATGGCTGATACACATGAAGAGTAGTTCAATATACACAGATTGTCGACAAATGGAATACGTAATGAAAAAAAGATGGCATGAGATAATTCACATATATGATGCCTGGCTCCATGGCGGTGCATAATTCACATATATGATAACTGGCTGAAAAACATGGCATTGCATAATTCACATATCTGATATAGAAAGCAAACAGGAGGCATTCACACAAAGCATGTCTAATCTAAGCAGATGGCATGGCAATGCAAGACACCATATGCATGATATGAGCAATATAACCCAGCCAAGTTAGAGCATGCACCTCGGGGGGGGGGGAATACGACTGGTCATCTCTCTCTGAATCCTCCTCTGAGGAGCTATCTGTAACCAGCAAGAAATCTGCATCGACAGGTAGCACTGACTGCTCAGAAGACCTTGTTTTCACTCCAGATTTTCCCATGACCGACTCAAATGGCTGATGCACAGGAAGAGTAGATGAATGTATAAACATTGTTGACAAATGGAATACATTATGGAAAAAAATATGGCACAATACAATTCACATATACGATGACTGGCTAAACAGGATGGCATTGCATGATTCACGTATATGATGCCTGGCTAAAGAAGATGGCATTGCATAATTCCCATATACTCCCTCCGTTCCTAAATATTTGTCTTTTTAGAGATTTCAAATGGACTACCACATACGGATGTATATAGACATATTTTAGAGTGTAGATTCACTCATTTTGTTCCGTATGTAGTCACTTGTTGAAATCTCTAAAAAGACAAATATTTAGGAATGGTGGGAGTATGATATAGAAACCAAACAGGTGGCATTCACACAAAGCAAATCTAAACTAAGCTGATGACATATAAGATGTATAATGTAAGCAATGCAAGGCGCCATATGCATGATATGACCAACATCAGCATGCCAGGTTAGAGCAAACACCTCAGGTGGTAAACAGGCGTGGTCGGCTCCTTCTGAATCTCCATCTGAACAGTTATCTTCCTCTGGAATACAATCTGGAAATGCAGGAGGGGGGGCACTTCGCCCACCATGGAGCGGCGTCTGCATGACATTATATTCGCACGCAACGGTCTTCTCTTTTTCTCTACATGTTCAGTACGATTGTGTACAATATCTGACATGCATAATAAAAAAATAGTTAGATTTTGTAAGGCCTAAGGGGTGCATGCAAAAATCAAGACTGATGGTAGCAAACGAGTGGATGGATCCAAAACTAATGATAGCAGGTAGATTATAGCTTCAGTTTAAAAAGATAGACAATGGATCATCTATTGTTTGTTGCCCACCCAACATGAACCACATAGAAGACCCCAGATGAACCAGATAGTAGACAGATACTATTCGTTGCTGGCTCGATATGAGACCCATGGGCAATTCAAAACTCAAGATTGAACGATAAAGTAGCAGGTAATAATAACCGATGTATAACGTAAGCAAACACGAAAGACTGCGACCTCTCTTCCGGAACTGTGTAGTCCTCAGGTTCATCTGCTCAGTCGATGATGGTAATGCAGTTGGCGTGGCTGCCGGCAACGGGGAAGATGATCTGAGGCGGCGAAAGGAAGTCTGCAGGGGGATCTCTGCTGCAGTGAACGCTTCTGTCGATGGTGCACCTCAGGTGGGGTGGATGACGGCACGGCAGGAGCAGGACATAACACACAGAGTTTTCTTTGACGCCTATCTGAAAATGAAGTAAATCTGTAAGGGCTCCTTAGAATTGGAGGATTCTATAAACGCAGGGACAGGAAAAACACAGGAATAGGATAGGAATGCACGTGCAAAACAGAGCATTTGGAAACATAGGATTTCAGTCAACCTGGGTGTTTGGCTCACATGAATTGGAAGAACAGAGGAATGGAGAAACAAAGTGATGCGACGAGTGTACAACCTCTTTGGCATAGCCTTGTGGACCTCAGCATCATTGGGTTGGACGTGGAGGATGGTGATGATGCTGGTGTGACTGTCGGAGGCGGGGAAGAAGATCCGAGGCCTCTGGAAACGGCGCCGAGGGTACTGCTCCGCTGTGATGGACGGTTCCGTCGTTGGAGCAGCTCCGCTAAGGTGTACGGCGACGAGGCTGAAGCATGACAAGACAGACAACGTTAATCTGAAGTGGGACCCTAATATCATCTGCAATAGATGATGTAAAATACATCACCAAAAAGTGCTAGATGTAAAACGCATCAGCCGCGCCACGGCCGCTCCGACAGATGCTGTAAGTACTGTTCACTCTGAACTTAACTGAAGAAAATGAACTTCACAGTCGAAACTGAATTTTACTGTCGAAACTGATTGAACTAGTAACAGAGCATTGCAATAGATGTTTAGGGCGTTCGAGCACTAGTAGCAGAGAAGCAGTGATCTAAATCAGCAGACGCTCGAGCAGGGAACGCACTAGCAGAGAGCAAGTCGTGCAGTAGCACCGCGAGCGAGTGCTAAAGCAGCAACTCCTGTAGCTGCCGGAGGTCGTGCAGCAGCAGCAGCAGCGCAAGCGAGAGCAAGAGCAGAGCAGCAGCACGAACGAAAGCAGGAGCAGTGCAGCAGCGCGACCGACAGCAAGAACAGAGCCACAGCGCGAGCGAGAGCCGGAGCAGCTAGTGCCATTGTGGAAGTCGCCGCCGAGGAAGCAACGACATGGGGGAGAGACGCCGTGGATGATGTGGCCGGCGACGGCGCCGTCGATGGAGACATGCCATGTCTGCTCGGTATCGAGCACCGGCAGCCCCGTGAGATCGAATAAAAGATAAAATGCAGCGGTGAGTGCAGAACCTCCTTGGTGGCGCCGAGTTGGCCTCGGCTTCATCGGAGGAATTGGTGAGGGTGCTGCGGTTCCGGTGGGGCAGGTCAAGACGGCGCTGTGGGGATTGAGGTGGCGCGATAGACGAGGCGAACGTCGGGGCAGCTCCTTGGAGGTGGAGGACGGGGCGGCTGATCCGGCGGGACGACGAGATCGACAACGGATCCTCATCCGGTGCGGTGGATGAGGGACGGCGAGCTGTTGCGGTGGACGACGTAGTCGGGGAAGAGTCTCCGGCTGGGCGGCGGTCGGGAGGCCGACGGAGGAGCGTGGGGTTTCGCGGGTTTTGGCGGCCTCGGTGTACGAATGGGGGGGCGAAGGGGGAGGGGGAGCCAAGCTTAGGGACGCGCTTGTCCGAAATGTAGGGTAAGTTACCAGCGTACCCCCACCGGTTTTGACACCGCGACGTGGAGCTTCATTTCCGGCTGAGGGGTAGAAGGGGGATTTCGCGTGTCTGGGCTGCGGGAGCGATTTCGGATGAGGAGGGAGTTCTCGCGCGCGTCCAAATTTCGGGATAACAAGGCGCGGCGCGGGTTGAAGAAGCGGGAGTTTCAAAGCAGGTGAGACAAAAGATACTCGAGCTTGAAAATTTCGGGATAACAAGGTGCGGATTCCTTGTTCGGCAGAACAAACTTAACGTGTAAAAAAACAATTCATACAAGACACAAGAGAGTCATGTCCCCTTTTACTATATTGCTATAGATGCCATTGAAAAAACTACAAGAAAAATGTAAAAAAATCGGGAGAACAAGATTACCCTGCACAGTACCAAATCGATTCGCACTTCCCTCAACAACAACAAAAAACAAATCAATTCCCACCAAAGAAAGAGTAATGTCCCTTTTTATATGATTACAGATGCCATGATCTCGAATTTCAATTTTTGAATCCACGTTATGTTGAATTCGAATATATCGTTAGGTGACCTTGCGGTTTATAATTGATGTAGTCGTACATTTTGATCTTCCATCATATATGAACATTTTACTCCACCATGTGAACATATATATTGTCGTCTACCATATGGACTAAATTTGAATCAATTTTCCTTATTTGAATACGATTGTTGTCAAGTTATACAATAATTTAAATATTATCTTGATAACAAAAAACATACATATAGCAGTAATCATATTTCACTATGAACTACATGTACCATACGCTCTCCAATTCAAATATTTGTATCCATTTTATGTTGAATTCAAATCATAGTACATTATTGGTCTAGGTAGCGAGATGTTTGGGATAATCTAAACCCTGTTTTCATACGTATAATTTTTGGCTGAATTGGGACAAGTTTTGGTATAAGCCTCTTGCAAAACCGGAGATTCTCTCAACAAGCCTCGTGGTTCCGAGAGGGAACGTGTCACCTTTGTGTGCGAAACGATATACGCTGCCTCCCCCTGATTTTATTTACAGAGGCAACATAGAACTATATGAGTGCCCTGTTAAATTTTGGAATTATTTCGGGTTCATTTGGCCTTTTTATACATTAATTGAGTTTCTGGACTTTTAATGTGCATAATCTAAATATGAATTGCATGCACATGCTCCGGTGCACCAAAGTGGGTTGAAAAATCACATGTGTGTCCTTGGTTGAATTTCTAGGTCCCATGGAAGAAATGAGAATGAAATTCAAACATCTGGGCGTCATGACTCGGCCGAGAACATCGAGAAACTTTGATTTTAAATTCATGTAAATCCAAAACTCGCCTGGAAATCATGAAACTTGGCATGGTGTCATGTCATGGCACTAACATGTTGTGGTAAAAAATTGGGCCGATTTGGAAGCTCGTGGTTCTAAGAGGGAACGTGCCACCTTTGAGTGTGAAACGATATACGCTGCCCCCCCTTGAGTTTCTTAACAAAGGCAACATAGAACTACATTAGTGCCCTGTTAAATTTTGGAATTATTCCGGGTTCGTTTGTCGTTTTTTATACATTAATTGAGTTTCTGGTCATTTAATGTGCATAAGTCAAATTTGAACTACAAGCACATGCTCTCGTGCACCAAAGTTGGTTGAAAAATCACATTTGTGTCCTCGGGTGAATTTCTAGGTCCCATGCAAGAAATGAGAATAAAATTAAAACATCTGGGCATCGTGGCTCGGCCGAGAACATTGAGAAACTTGGTTTTAAAATTCTTGTAAATCCAAAACACGTCTGAAAATCATGAAACTTGGCATGGATGTCATGTCATGGTACTACCATGTTGTGGTAAAAAAATTGGCCGAATAGGAACAGATTTTGGTATAAGCTTCTTGCAAACCGAAGCTTCTCTCAAGAAGGCTCGTGGTTCTGAGAGGGAACGTGCCACCTTTGAGTGCGAAACGATATACGTTGTCCCCCTTGAGTTTATTTACAAAGGCAACATAGAACTACATGAGTGCCCTGTTAAATTTTGGAATTATTCCGGCTTCGTTTGGCCTTATTTACACATTAATTGAGTTTTTGGTCATTTAATGTGCATAATACAAATTTGAACTACAAGCACATGCTCCCGTGCACCAAAGTTGGTTGAAAAATCACATTTGTGTCCTCGGGTGAATTTCTACTCCCTCCTTCCATCTATATAGGTCCTAATGCGTTTTTCGAGGCTAACTTTGACCAAACGTTAGAGCAATAATATATGACATGCAACTTACACAAAGCATACCTTCAAATTTGTATGTCAAAGGAGCTTCCAATAATATAATTTTCATAGTATACATCTCATGTGCTATTAATCTTGTCAATAGTCAAAGGCTGTCTTGAAAAACACATTAGGCCCTATATAGATGGAAGGAGGGAGTAGGTCCCATGCAAAAAATGAGAATAAAATTCAAACATCTGGGCATCGTGGCTCGGTCGAGAACATTGAGAAACTTGGTTTTAAAATCATGAAACTTGGCATGGTGTCATGTCATGGTAGTACCATGCCGTGGTAAAAAAATTGGCCGAATAGGAACAAATTTTGGTATAAGCTTCTTGCAAATCGGAGCTTCTCTCAAGAAGGCTCGTGGTTCTGGGAGGGAACGTGTCACCTTTGTGTGCATAATTCAAATTTGAAATACAAGCACATGTTCCAGTGCACCAAAGTTGGTTGAAAAATCACATGTGTGTCCTCGGGTAAATTTCTAGGTTCCATGCAAGAAATGGGAATGAAATTCAAAATTCTGGGCGTCGTGGCTGGGTTGGAAACATTGAGAAACTTAGTTTTTTAATTCCTGTAAATCCAAAACACGCATGAAAATAATGAAACTTGGCTTGGTGCCATGACATGGCACCAACATGCTGTGGTAAATTTGCAGTCCGATTTGCGAAGGCGCACACATTAACAATCAACAAAGTCATTTTGGAACAAGTGCTGTCACGTTACAATCGGAAACACAAGTATTATTGAAACCGTGGGCGTTCTACTTACTAGTACCATTTACGTGCCGCCACGCGTCCCCATTTTTTATTAGCTAGGAGGCGCCGTGCAGGGTAGCTATTTGAGTACGAGAGGCGTGCGATCAGACCCCTGCGCGTGCTTATCGGGAGGAGAGCCCTTTGACCTCCATCTGCCGTCCACCTCTCTCCCAAGGTCTCCATTAATGGCGCCCGAGCCTCTGTTTAATGGCGTGGCTATGTCTCACTCGACTGAGATTTAAGAGAGAAAAAAGAAAATCTGAAAGCACGGATCTTGATGTAAGATCCGACGGACCTATATAGCATCTACTGCGACTTATAGCAAGACTGATGAATATATAAGGACGATTAATTTTTTTTGATCAAAGAAGGGCTTGCCCCTTCCGATTTTCATTACTGAAAACCACCACAATTCACAAGAAGTTCAGCACAACTCCAGCCTAACACGAAGGACTAAAAGCTACCAGATTGAAATCGCAACATCCCAAGAGGCCAACAAAGGCCAAACATCCGCGCTAGAACCCAACATTTCACAACCGACGACACAATCCACATCCTAAACCGATTATTACATCAAAAGAAACCAGGAAACTGAAGGAAGCCCAGCAGCAACTAGAAGAACAACAACGCCAGGGTCGCCACAGCAAGAGTTATCTTCATTCCAGCCTCGCAACATTGATCTTCCACAGAAAGATAAGGACGATTAATTGTCTTACATAATTAGAAAGATAATTAAAAAAGCCACATGCGGCTACGCCTGAAATACACAAGGGCAAAAGAAAGAAGGAAGACAAGGATCTGGCTCGCTTGATCTCTACTTTCTTGATGCGTTGCTGCAGTGTTCAAACGAGGCTTTCATGTCGTCCTGCAACCTCGCCCAGCCGGAGATCTGATCCATCTGGCTATGGACGATCGCATGCATGCGCCTGTAACAGTCGTCGCCTGCCCGCGAGAAATTTTCCCAGGCCGCCGCGGCGCGGCGGGACATCTCTGCTGCATTCGTGGCGCGGCGGGACATCTCTGCTGCTTCCGCGGCGCGGCCGGACCAGTCTGCTGCATCGACGGCGGCGGGACCTCCGTGCTGCTTCAGCGGCGCGGCGGGACCTCTGTGCTGCTACTTCCGCGCGGCGGGACATGTCGGCTGCTCTCGCAGCGAGGCGGGACATCTCTCGTGCTTCCGCTTCCATGCTCGCCTCTCCCTGGTGGCAATCTCTCGACCCAGAACTCACGCTGGCCATGGCAGACGCAAGGGAAGGATGCTGAATGACTTGTTTGTTTTTGTGGATGAGGAGTTGAGGAGGAATGTGCAGTCATCTTGGCATACTAGTATTTATAACCGAGTACTAATACGCTCCTAAGTGGGAAACCGTTTAGGTTGTGATCGGTGTGAACAGGTTTGCAATTCAATATAGCGTGGTACTAATACGCTCCTAAGTGGGAAACCGTTTAGGTTGTGATCGGTGTGAACAGGTTTGCAATTCAATATAGCGTGGAGTAATTTGGAATGTGACGAGACGCAAGCTCAAAATTTATTGACGGTTCTAGTTTCGAAGTGCGGCACTATTCCCGGATGGAGTACTTCTTTTTCTACTCCCTCCTTTCCGGTTTTATAGGGCTTATCTCAAAATTTTAGTTTTTCCATTTTATAAGGCTCAATTTGGTTGTTCCCCAACACATGTTCAGATTCCAAGGTGCATTAAATCATTGCATGCAAGTATTAAGAGAAAATTGACCAATGCATGTACTTTATGCATGCATGCATTGCAATTAATGCATTGATAAACATAATTTTTTGAGAAAAACAAGAGCATTAATTAGGTGCTTTTGCAAACTACAAAAAATATTCCACCACTCACCATCTTGGTTGGTGAGATTTTTGAATTAAGCCCTATAAACCGGAAAGGAGGGAGTACTGCTGTGTACGTGCAATAACTGGCACCGTCGTATACATATCTTACGGTTAATGGGGCGTTCGACAGGAATAGCCGCGTGGCGAGCTCTAGGCTAGTCTTTTTTTCAGACGCATTAAACCTATCTCTCGGGACTTCTCGCACGCACCATCGTGCCACCCACAAAAACTTGTACTCTGAGTTTAGTAGTACGTTATACAGGAAGAGAAGAGGTGCACGCACGCACTCGTCCTCTCACACACGCGTCTGTTTTTTCTCGAAAAGGAGGATGATGACCCCCGGCCTCTGCATCTGGGAGTCACACACGCATCTGTAGCTACGAATTGTAGTGTTCTCAACCATCCGATTGGCTCTATCATGGATGTACCTATATACTAAAACATGTCTAGATACATCTATATTTTGACAAATGGAAGGCATGTATTGTGGAACGGAGGGAGTGCTTGTCATCAAAATGGATAAAAAGGGACGTATCTAGAACTAAAATACGTCTACATACATCTCCTTTTATCCATTTTGATGACAAGTAGTACTTCTTACCCAAAGGAACTTTATATCCAACAGACACAAAATATCCGTTCGACTGTTGGAAATTACTGATCTGATGTCGAAGTAATTGCTGCATCGCCACCAAAACCCACCATTTCTTAAGCTAAAGTAGACCAAGGTAATCCCTATATTAGCATATTACTAAGATAAACAGAAGGCACTGTAGAAACATTTAGGACGTGAGCTTGTCAATCTGAATGTGGAGGGACACAAGCTTAGCCCCGGCCAGCAGCTTGGGCGGAACTGTCAAGAAGGTCAGCTCCTGCACGTCGACGTCGCCGGGATCCTTGCTGCTTGTCACCTCCATTTCCACCTTGACGGCGTCGGTCGTGCCTTTGGGCTCCCCCGGCGGGCCGTTCGCCCACAGCTTGGCCACGTAGTGCGGCAGTGGGGACGCCCCCGCTCTGATGCAGACGACCGACACGGCGATAGGCGCGCCGATGTCGAGCACGCCGCCGACCAAGAAAAACGCGCGGCGGTCCTCCTCCGCGAACAGCAAGAGCCGTGGCTCCGACAGTGGCACTTGCAGCTGGAGCACCTTGCCGTACTGGATCCTGTGCACGGGCATGGGATGCGCGGTGCTGATGTGGTGGTAGAGCGCCGGCGGCGGGCCTTCGTAGCCGCAGACGGGCACGGGGCATTTGCAGGGCGCGAGCGGACACACGCTCTGGTGATCGGCGAGCTTGTGGTAAGTGACGTAGAGCCCACAGCCTTCGTGCGGGCACTCCACCCTCACCGACGAAAGGACGGAGTCCACCGCCGTGTTCCGCACGTCGAAGCCACCGCCGCGCTCGCACTTCTGGCACTGCCGCTGGTTCCCGGGGCGCTCGACGCGGCAGTCCGCGCAGGCCAGGTGCCCTCCCTTGCACTGCAGAAATCAATCGAACAGCACATCAATCAAGAAACCTGCACCTTGCTCAATCAGCCGAACGGACGAGGTGTATTCGAACCTCATACACTGGAGGCGTCAAGGGGCGGAGGCACAAGGGGCAGTGGAGCACGGTGAGGTCCATCGAGACCTTAGAGAGCTCCATCGTCGGGTCCTGTTCGGTCTGCATGATCTCGCCCTCCTCGTGCACAACCATCTCTCGACTTGGGCCGGGGTATTACAAAGCTTTACCGTCACATATTTTATACTACTTCAAGGTGCATTAAATCAACACATGCAAGTATCAAAAGGAGAGTCACGGCATGCATGCATGCGTTGTAATTAATGCATCGGTAAACGCAAATTATTGAAATATATCGAGTGCAGTCGCGTCAACTCGTACATCAACGAGAAGTTTGATTATCCTCTCCCTCGCGGACTTAACTGCACCTGCCTTTGGCTGTATGACAGGTTGGCCACACACCTGTCGGGCCCACCTGTCATACACGCAAAGGCAGGAGCGTCCCTCCCTCGCCCATGAGCGTGGTGGCTGGCAAGACTAGGAGAAGCTTTCGCTACACGCTCTCCCTCCCGCACGCGGTGGACATGCAGCAGTTCAATCGGTGTCAGATGGCCAGAAGCGTACTGTAGTACTCCTCCAGTGCAGTAGTACTCCATCATTGTTCGACTTCCCGAAGAGGCGAAGAGCCAAGCGCAGCCCGGACGCTCGTGTGGCAGTTTCATGTGTAGAGTAGTCTAGGATAGCGTGTACCGTGCCTGTAAGCTTAAAATCGTTGGGGTCGGCTCCATGCTATGTGGCCGTCTCGAAGTTTTAAAAAAAATTAAAATAGTCTTCTGGCCCTACCTGACACCCTGGTGATTGTAGTTTGCACGCTCATCTGGTCAAGACAGGAATATATATTTTAATTTGTTTTTTTCGAAAAGGGGGGACTCCCCGGCCTCTGCATCAGAACGATGCATACGGCCACATATATTTTAATTTGTGGTGGGTAAATGTTAGAGGTTGCAGCAAATATATTGTACACTGCGGGTCTTTCAGCCAAGTTTAGAGGCAAGCATGTGGGGCCAGTGCTATGATGTGTCGCGTCAACTCGTACAACGAGGAGAAGCTTGATTTTACTACACGCCTTCTCCCTCACCCATGCGCGCGGTTGCTCGCAAACGAGGACAGGCTTTTGCTTAGTAGTACTTCTACAACAAGCTATCCGTCCCGCTCGCGGTGGACGGACATGCAGCAGTGGATTCGACACTGTAGAAGCAGTAGTAGTAACATCATTGTTCGTCTTCTCGAAGAGGCGAAGAGCCAAGCGCAAACCGAACGTTGCAGTTGCGAACATTGGAGCACGCATATAGCCAGGCTCTTGCATGAGACAAAATTGCTATGTGAGCCCACTATTGTACTAGTACGTACAACTACTTGCTAGTATAGCCCTGTAAACCAGAAAGGAGTATTTGCCCTTCTAGAGATTTCAACAAGTGACTAGACTACACCGAGACGGAGTACATATGGAGCAAAATGAGTGAATCTGCACCGTAAATAAATACGTACTAGTTCTATCGTTTTCCTCTCCGAGGTGCACAATATTGAGTATACTGACTAGTCTCTTTTTGACACGCATTTACGTTTTTTTACACAGTACAGACGCAAGCGCTCATATACACGCGCATACACTCACCCCTATGAACGCACACACGCACGGCACTATCATCTTGAAATTTACGAAGTCACCATAGGCACCTCGTCGTCGACGGGTCCATAGGTGCTTGAATGCCAAGGAGGGAGAGGGTAGCGGTTCCCGAGACGTTGAACGGTCAATGATGCATCCTCAATTACATGCAGAGGGAATTAATTGGAGAAGCAGAATAGAGCCAGCACGATGTGAATGCAACAGAGTTTGGACTCTCATATAATAAAGGCGCCCCACCACTCCAATCCATCTACTCCCAAGTCTCTGCGCAACACTGCTCACTCCAATCCAAGACCAAGTGACCAGAAGCCACAAGCACCTATGGAGGCGATGGACGCGAGCGGCAGTCGGCTGTGCCAAATCATCCAAGGCGCCGGCCTGCGGCCCCGCACCGCGCAGCGTTTCCAGACGGTGCTGGCGACCGCAGGCATCGTAGCCCTCGCCGACGCCGGCTTCGCCTCTCGCATGGACGACATGATGGTCAACTCCATCCGCAAGTTCACCGCCGTCAAGAAGCGCGCGGACGACCTTGCCGTACTGCTCCAGCCCGCGCGCCCAGGCTCCTCATTGCCTGCCACCCTCATCGGCCTCCATGGTGACGAACTCTTTCAAGCCCTGGTGGCCCTGCAGGTGCCGGAGGTCGCGACGAAGAATGTGCACCTCGAGGCCGCGCTCGCCGCGCAGCGCCTCGCCATGCAAGAAACCGTCGACCTGCACATCCACGTCTACGAGGAAATCGTCTACATAGGCCACTACAAGGCAAGCGAGGACAGAAAGACGTTGGCCTTCTTCCAGCGGCTGGAATCTTTGGACGCCATTGTTCAGAAGCACGTCGACCTGGCCACGAAAGCCGCTGCTACTTAGGCGCCGTTCGGTGGGCCGGCGCCCTGAGTCGAGGAGGTGGACGTCGTCGATGGATGCATCTCTTCTTGCCTCCTGTAACCAGCACTGCATCGCCTCGTGGCCTTAATGTTTTATTAGTATAGTACTCCCTCCGTTCCCAAATATAAGTCTTTCTAAAGATTCCAGCAAGTGACTACTACATACGGAGCAAAATGAGTGAATCTACACTCTAAACTATGTCTACATACATCTGTATGCTGTATTCCATTTGAAATAGTATCTAAAAAGGCTTATATTTATGAACGGAGGGAGTATATGGCATTTTTATTCCAGTCGTAACGTTTTCACTGTGAGGTGGGGCCGCAGTTGAGCAAACCCACCCCGCCCACCGGGCGTCGGCCGAGTTTAGAATTACTAGAAGAGAGAAACGAGGGAGGAGAGCTAGCTGTAGCACGGACGCTGTTGTCAGATGGGACTCGTGTTTATAGAATAGGAGTACTGAGCACTCGTGCCTCTTTTTTTTGAGGGAAAAATTAGTCGTATGTCTAGTACCACTAGTTGGGTGCGTGCGACCTATAGCTGTCATCACTTTAGGTCTCCTTTTCGAACCGCGGCTACGCTTCACAGTACATATTATTTCACGCATTTATCCTCCTATATGTACTCCTAGGCTATTTCCACGTGCTCCCATTCGCCGACATGTGGGACATAGAGCATCTGGGTCGTAGTGCATGCACGACTCGGAGCATATGCCGGGGTACTTTACATTTCAGACCTCACGAATTACATGCAAACCCCCCGCAGAAGAATAAATAAATGAATGAATTACTACATGAAACCGGATTATTTTCGTGGAAACCGGAGCACGTTCATTAAATTTTGGACATAACACGTTTATAAAAAATGACCGGACCGAAACCAGTCTAAGGGCCTCTTTGATTTTTCCCGCAAAAAAAGGGCCTCTTTGATTCGCAGGATACTGAAAACACAGGAATGGGGAAAGTATGATGGCGATGAACCGAGACGAGGAGAACTCTAACTCAGTTAGAGGTTAGAGTTAGATTCTAACCCTGAACTAACTCTAAACCAAAGAGGTGTATGGATGGCAGGGTTAGATTGACAATAAATGCTCTATCTCAATCATTTGACTACTTTGGACCCTATTTCCTGCCGGATTTGGAGGGTGCTTGGATACGTTTTAGTTCCATGACTAAAAGTAGTGGGACTAAAACTTGCTAGCCTCACCCATGCTTGGATCCAAATACTAAAGAGACTAAAATCAAGTTAATGAGCATTTATTATCCTCCAAACCCTCCAATCCAGAACTCGCCTGTGTTAAAGGAGAGGAGTTAAATGAGGAGAGAGAGGACTAATCCACATTTTAGTAGGGGTACCCCTGACTAAAATTTTTTAGTCTCAAGACTAGTTTTAGCCCCTCTTTAGTCAGGGGTGCTTGGAACTTTAGCCTCTTAAAGAGACTATTTTTAGTCAGACTAAAATAAGTCCCTTGGATCCAAGCACCCTCTTGGTGTGGCCGGCTCTTCTGTGGCCTCCTCCCACTCACAATTGACATAAACGAACCATCTATACAAATCAAGCATGCAAAACATGATAATTTTTACTTTGTCCATACAAATGAGATATCCCACTTAAACATACAAGTCATCAATCAAGCTTCACAAAATAAAATAAAACACTTCATGAAACAAAGAATGAGCTAACTCATCACGAAGTCATTCACGATAGGGAGGGAGCCCGGAGCCCCTCACGCACCGAGGGAGGAGCTCGCCATCGTTGCTCTGGAGGAAGGCTCTGTAGAGCCCAAGCCCCGGGAACCCCTCCGACGCCGGCCCTTGCGAGTTGAGGTCGACACCGGCATGGGTAGCAGGGCCGCTTGCCGCCGACTGGGAACTTAATCTTTGGGCCTCTAGAAATAATGCAAGCCTGAAACTGAAATACCTAGAAAGGTGAACTGAATCTTTGGGCCTCTAGAAATAATGCAAGCCTGAAAGTGAAATACCTAGAAAGGTGAACTGAATCTTTGGGCCTCTAGAAATAATGCAAGCCTGAAACTGAAATACCTAGAAAGGTGAACTGAATCTTTGGGCCTCTAGAAATAATGCAAGCCTGAAATTGAAATACCTAGAAAGGTGAACTGAATCTTTGGGCCTCTAGAAATAATGCAAGCCTGAAATTGAAATACCTAGAAAGGTGACCTGAATCTTTGGGCCTCTAGAAAGATTTATTACCTCCTCAAGCAGCATCAAACAATTCCATGCGTGCACCACAAATCTATACCAAGTTTGATCAGGATCTACTTTTCCAAATCAGAATTAGCGCTAGAGCAAGCAAGATCAATGATATGGCCGTGAGACAGAGAAGGAACGAACAAACTCACCCCTCTCGCGACCTCCCTGGTAGATGCGCCGCCGCCGCGCACGACAGAGGGAGAAAAACGACTGGTGAAGGGGGAGCGGGGCGACCTTCGAAGGCCGGAGGGAGAGGGCGGCCGGAGTAGGGCGGCGGAGGCCGGAAGGAGAGGGCGGCCGGAGGAGAGAGAGGGCGAGCGGCCCTATGGGGAACAGAGAGGAGTCGTGCGAGAGGGGGGAGCGATCTGGTGCGGGCAGGGGAGATTTTTTTAGTTCTCTTTTAGTGGGCCCGAGGATAACTAACCCAATTAGAACCTCTCCACCGGGCTAGTTTTTTTAGCTGGGTTAGAGCAAACTAGCTCAAACTAACCCCTCTTGTTTCGATAATTTGAGGCTATTTCAACCCAAACTAGCTCTAACTCAGGGATCCAAACAAAGAGGAGTGTTACTGTACATGCTACAGTGTGGACCGTAGCACATTGTTTTTTATGGCCATATCACCACATTGTTTTCTACTGCTGGTTCACTGGGCTACCGTGGTTCGCACTGCTGGTTCACTGGGCTGCCGTGGTTCGCACTCCTCCGACCTGAGTAGTACTGTAGTATAGTACTAGTATATACCGCATCATTCTTTGCTCCTTCTTACTACTCCGACATGTGGGAGAGCCAGCATCCGGGTCGACGTGTCATGCACCAGATTAGAGCGCGGAACGGAAGGGGGGCATCACCCCGGTCGGAGCGCCAGTAATTCATGACTATAGTGAGTGGTCATATCACAAGTCTTTCCAGCAGTAACGCGCCGTCAAATCGCACAGCCCCACTCGCTCACCCTCCTCGCCTCTCTGTCAAACCGCCTACCCGAAAACTGCCGCGCGTACTGCCCGGGAAAAGCCCCGCCCTCAACTTTTAACTACGCGAAAATAGTTCGAGCTTGTTCGTTCTATATAAATACAGTACTTACTGTATGTTTATTCACCCGTGGGGTTGTTCAATGAATGGAGGGGCGGGGAGCACAAGTGAACAATACTGTAGTACTACTAGTAGTAAGTAGGAGTCGTACAGTAGTCACCTTAAATAGAGAGTTTCTTTTCTTTAATGCCACGTACACAAATTGAAACGCTTGTTGTGGAGAGAAAAAAGATAATCACTCCACTATATATGGACGCAGGGGCCTGAGCGCTTGCTTTACTAGGGTTGCTCTCTTCATTCTCTCATCCTCTCCAGATATAAACAAGACAGCGGTAGCGACATTTTCTCTCTGCTCACCGCTGGTCACAGATCCGGCCGGATCCCTTCGGCCGGTGTGTGTAGAGGACTAAAAGGTGCATCGTTCACGCGGTCATCGCCGCCGAGGGAGGAAACCCACAGCTGCCGGAGGGGCCCGATCCTCTGCCCGTGCCGTTCTCTCCGACACAGCGCCGGCTCGGGAGGTCCTCCGACCCTTCTTCCTCCCTGCCGTATTGTCCGCAGATCCGACCTGCCGCCGCCGACATCCCGGCGACCCTCAGGTATAAGTTCTTCGAAAGCGGCCTTGCTCTACTGCCCCAGCTCCCCACGTGTCTGCATGTGCATCTTTTTCTACTCCCATCAGCTCTTCCAAAGCCACCTAAATTTTTAGTATTATTAGAGGTAAAGCTACTTCATGCATTCGAATCTAGGGCTTTGTTCAAACAACGAAGAAAGGGGGGAAAGTTGTAGCATGAATCTAGGACTTGATTCAAAGAGGAAATAATATGGTGAAAGTAGTAGAGACCGGATACCCAACCGGTCTCTTGGTTGAAAAGGGAAATAATGGGAAAACGCAGTACAAACTGGATAAGGAACAGATCTATTATTGGTTGAAAAAAGGATAGAAAGTGGCGGCTGGTGGACAAGTCAACAGAGTATGTCCAGGATTAGATTTGCTGCCATCACATAGTAAAAGGTCTCCAGGATTAGATTTGCTGCCCTCACATAGTAAAAGGTCTCAGGATTAGATTTGCTGCCCTCACATAGTAAAAGGTCTCAGGATTAGATTTGCTGCCCTCACATAGTAAAAGGTCTCCAGGATTAGATTTGCTGCCCTCACATAGTAAAAGGTCTCCAGGATTAGATTTGCTGCCCTCACATAGTAAAAGGTCTCCAGGATTAGATTTGCTGCCCTCACATAGTACAAGGTCTCCAGGATTAGGTTTGCTGCCCTCACATAGCATGAACAAACTCGGCATCACCACTTTATGCCTCCTTGTAGGTACATTGTGCTGATGCGTCCACTGTCGCATGTCCTTATACCAACCTTTTGCTGTTGTTAATGTAAGGGCGCATGTAAAATGAAGCGATCACACTGTTACCTTAGGGACATGTCTAACCAGTGTTATTGTTAATCTAATGCCTCCAGTGATAAGATGCAATTAAACTGTGTTACAAATGGCACTCCTGCTGTTTTCCCCAGTATGATAAGTAAGTTGCTCCTTTACGCTGCTGAGTGTCCTGGTGTCCCCACGGTCCCATGCCCTTAAACCAACTCTTTAGCTGCTGTTGATTTACTGTGTCTGGTAAACAAGCAATGCCACCATTAAAGTAATCCCATATTTGAGGAATCTCATTGTTGATCGTAATGCTTCTGGTAACATGAAGCATTGCTGACGTTTTAAAATTTCTACTGTCCTTGCGTGATTGCCATGAACATAATTAAGATGCTTCTTTTCATTTTGTATATGTTTCGTATATTCTTATTGACCAGCAACTGTTTACTTTCTATCTTTTTGTGCAGATAGGGATATCCATTTCACCTTGTTGCTATTGTGACCTTTTGGTGAACTGCACAAAACACTTTTTTTTGGAATGAGTGTCTTGTGCAGTTCAACTAAAATGTCACGTGGGCAACATCTCTCAATTTTGGTGGAACTGCACAAAATGGTGATTGGAGTTTCCAAAATCTCCGTCAAGTTCTGCTGGTAATCTCGTGCAACATTTTATTAGCCTTTGCAAGATGGAGCCGTCACTGTCACCACAATGGCACTTTATTTTAGTGGAACTGCACAAAAGGATAAGAAAATTATAGTTGCACCTTACATGAGCCGGACAGCCAACCTTAATGTTCCTCAATTTTTGTGCAACTACTAAAGAAGAACCTGCCAGCTCACAAGAGCAAGTACTTCTTGCTAGCTGAATGATACAATTTTTACTTCATTTCAGGTGAACTGCAGAAAAAGTGGCATGAATTGAATCATCGAGTGGAGCTGCAGGTTGACTTCCAATAGTGCCAGTATTATAGTAATCATGCTCTTTATTATCTGTGCTGTGCAAACAGGAATACTCAACTACAGATGTTGTGACGGTCAAGAGCATTCGCCAAGTTCTTCGATTGTATGACATGGCTAGCCAAGATGGATTTAATCCCGATATTCACTTTATCAAAAGGCTCTAATGGGTTGGTTCTGAATCTTGCAAGCTGGGAATCAGTGAGATGTGTAGGCATCTTTGTTGTACTTATTATTTGAATCTTATTTGTTGGTTCTGAATCTTGCAAGCTGGGAATCAATGAGATGTGTAGGCATCTTTGTTGTACTTATTATTTGGATCTTATTTGTTGGTTCTGAATCTTGCAAGCTGGGAATCAATGAGATGTGTAGGCATCTTTGTTGTACTTATTATTTGGATCTTATTTGTTGGTTCTGAATCTTGCAAGCTGGGAAACACGGCATGATGATGCAGAGGACAACAACCATAACAAACAGTTCAAACTTGGTAGTATTATCTTTGTGAAAGTGCGACAAATGTGCTGATCGTGTGCGTCCTGAGAATAATAATTCTAATTGTTGTGCATGTTGATCCTGTGGCACTGATAGAACGAGCGAATGCATTGCTTGTTTTAAGTATAAATTTCTATTAAAGCTAATTAAATTTAAGTAAAGTGACCACTAACTCCTGTTATTACAGTACCAATACAGACCCGCTCGTGAACCGACGTGTGGCCGAGGGTGCATCTTCTGCCGGGCGTGCAGCGGACGAGGGAGGGGTAGTAACTGTTGTCGCCTGTACACACTCAGCTTACTGTTGAATCCAGTTCCCCAAGAGCTGAAAAACGAACTGCTGCCGCCGCCTACACACTCGTTCACTCGAAGAGACTCCAATGGCGATCCGAGGGGTGAGCCTGCTGGATATGGACTTCAGCAAGGAGTTCCCCTTTGAGTTCGCCGTTCAGTCCTATGGCTGCACCAAGTTGAATGTGATGTACACCAACGATACGGACTCGGTGAAGCTCTGCCTCGCCTCAGTCCTATGGCTGCACCAGGTTCTGGAGCATTCGCCCGTTTCATCGGCAGCGCCGACTGCACCTTCGCTACGGTGGAGAGAAGGAAGAACGCGACGATTCGGCCATCTGGTGCAACAAGCTTGTCGACATCCAGAAGCAATACAAGATCATCAGCAACGGGCAGGAGAAGGACTCCGTGGTTGACCTCGCTGAGACCATCATCGACCCCTGATACGCCAACATGAAAGAAGACGACCTGAACACGTGGGAGGTACCTCTGAATCTAGCCTACATAACCTACGCGGCCAAGGACGCATACGCATGCTACGACATGTACAGGCAGATCTTGGACATGAGGGCGTGTCTGCTTCCCGTAACCGACGAGTACACGGACAGCCGCAGCGTCATGATCAAGCGTGCCAGGAAGGTCTAGATGTTGTACTTTATCTGTTTATAAGCACCTTTATCATCTGAGTGTTTCATGCATTAGCCTATGTGTCGTAATTATCTGTTTTGTCCGAAATATTTCTTTTAAGAACCCATTAACCTGATTGCTTTTTTAGTGGCTATTTGCTTATGTATGTAAACTAGTTCACTTGTCCGTAAAAAAACTAGTTCACTCGGCTGCCGTGCTTTGAATCTCCTTCCTCCCAACATATTCCCCTCCTCAGGTGGACCCAGCAGGTCTCTGAATTTTCTCCCACTTTCTTTTTCGATGTAAACTGAGTTTTCTCCCAGTACTTTCCCCTAGAACCAACTCAACTGTCCCACGTCTAGCCTAAAAAATAATAATACCCCACGTACTATTAACTCATCAAATTAAAATGATATTTTATTTCGTAAGTTGAAAGTTCTTACAAAATAATAATAATAATTGTTTATATATAACTTGGCAAGTTAACTCCTAGTGATTGCGTACATAAGCTTGCAAAGATTTTACTGACGTGCAATCATGTGTTTATGTTTTTATAACATTTCTCCGTCTAGCCCAACATGATATTTTCACCCAGCCCAGCAAGTCCGCGGATTTCGAGAAAAATGCAAATGGGATTTAAACGGGCTGCATAGATGCTACATCATTGTTTCACCCAGCCCACCAAATGGACTAAAAAACAAATGGACTGGCTGACATGTGGGCCAGTAGGTCGAAGCCTAAGAAGGCGTTGGATTTACATCCAACGGCCGGCATTCTTCTTCAATCTCTCGTCTTCTTCCCCCAGCGCTGCCGGAACCGCCTGCTCCAGCCTTCGGCGTCCAGCGGCGTTGTTTTGCGCTCCTCAGCGAAACGCTACCCCGCCGACGGCCAGGCCATCCCTCCACTCCGCACCTCCTGTTATTCTCTGCCGAGTGTAGGCCCACCCCGCACCCGAACCAGTCAAGTTTCCCACTCCTCTCCGTCTGCGACTCCACTGCCGCGTCTTCCCCATCTCCGGGTCGTTCCAGTCTGGGGCCTCGCCGTCGTCCACCGCCTCGGTGCGCTCGGCGCGGCGTGGTCAACATACGAGAGTCATCGGAAGAGGACTGTACGTGGAGAGCCTGACGGCTGGGACCCACGAGGTCCATGGTCGCACGCAAGGAAAGTTCCTCCTTATTACGCACTGTACGTGCACTGTACGTGGGAAGGGCTTCTGTATTTCGCGAAAAAAACGTTCCCCCCGCTGACAGGTCGGACCCACCAGCTATATCTTCGCACGCAAGGAAGTGCCTCCTTATTACGCACCAAAAAATGAATACCCCCTGCTAGCTGGGACCCACCATAGTGGGTGGCTGACTTGTGGGCCTACTAAGTTGACGAGGACGGAGGGCTTTGTCAACTTAGTCAATATGAACGATTCTAGCTCCAGTGACCGTACGATGTCCATCCAACGGCCATAGTGCTTCTTCAACCTCTGGTCTTCTTGCTCCAGCCGCCCAAAGCAGCGCCGGTCGTGCCGCGTGCTCCTGCCTCTCGTGGCCGGCTGTGATGCCGCGGAGGCCTCACCGCCCCCTACTACTCCCACCGCTGGCCCAGGGTATCCCTCTACTCACCCACACCCCCTGTTATTCTGCGGCGACGGCAGCCTCACGCCGCAGCCGAACCAGTGAACCCTCGTACTCCTCTCCGCGTGGGCATCCACTGCCGCGTCTTCCCCGGCTCCGCGTCGTCCCCTTCCTAGGCCTCGCCGTCGTCCACCGCCTTGGTGCTCTCGGCGCGGCGTGGTCAATGTGGTCAACGACCGACTTCCATCGGAAGAGTACTGTACGTGGAGAGGCTGACAGCTGGGTCCACGGCCACAGCCCAGTTTTTTTGTGATTTGCCAAGTAAGTCGCTTTGTCAGGCCTGTTGGGCTGCAAATCTTTCAAGACGAGGAGAGCTTCATTCGGCTGGCCGAGAAAATGGCCTATCAGTAATGAGAAATGGGCTGTACATTTTTAAAACACATCAAACCGGCAATTAGTTTCAAATATCTTTTTTTCATTTCGAGATTTTAAATTACATTAATTTTTATGCGTGGAGAATTTGTTGGATTTTATATTGATATACATTTATTTTTAAAATCAGTTTGAATGTGAGTCGAAATTTCGGGATTAAAAACAGTTCGGACCGCACCGAAATATGCAAAATTTCGTATAATTTTTTAACCGTGGCCACAATATGGGCTGTAATGCTAACAAAAAGAATATGGGCTCCAAAAAAACCTTAAGAATTAGCAAATGGGCTGTAAATTATTAGAAATAATGGCAGATGGGTTGTATGCTGTTTTCCACAGATTTGAGGCTTTCCTAAAAAAAGGTTGACGCACAAGCAGTGACTGTTGGATGTCCATCGAACGGCCGTCGTGCTTCTTCAATCTCTGCTCTTCCTGCTCCAGCCGCTCAAACAAGCGCCGGCGGGACTGCCTGCTCCCTCCTCCCCGCGGCCGGCTGTGCTGCCGCGCAGGCCTCACCGCCCCACCGTACTCCCATCGCTGGCCTAGCCATCCCTCTACTCACCCACACCTGCTGTTATTCTCCGGCGACGGCAGACGAACCAGTAAACCCTCGTACAGTCGTACTCCCCTCCGCGTGGGAAACAACTGCCGAGTCTTCCCTGCCTCCGTGTCGTTCCCTTCCTAGGCCTCGCCGTCGTCCACCGCCCTGGTGCTCTCGGCGCGGCCTGGTCAACGTGGTCAACGACCGACATGCATCTGAAGTGGACTGTACGTGGAGAGGCCGACAGCTGGGTCCACGGCCGCACGCAAGGAAATGCCTCCTTATTACGCGCAAAATAATGATTCCTCCACCTGACATCAGGGACCCACCGAAAGGGCCTCTGTATTTCGCGAAAAAAACGTTACCGCCGCTGACAGCTCGGACCCACCAGCTATATCTTCGCACGCAAGGAAGTGCCTCCTTATTACGCACAAAAAAATGAATACTCCCCCTGTTAGCTGGGACCCAGTATAGTGGCAGGCTGACTTGTGGGCCTACTAAGTTGACGGGGACGGAGGGCTTTGTCAACTTAGTCAATATGAACGATTCTAGCTCCAGTGACCGTACGATGTCCATCCAACGGCCGTAGTGCTTCTTCAACCTCTGGTCTTCTTGCTCCAGCCGCCCAAACCAGCGCCGGTCGTGCCTCGTGCTCCTGCCTCCCGTGGCCGACTGCGATGCGGCGGAGGCCTCACCGCCCCCTACTACTCCCACTACTGGCCAGGCCATCCCTCTACTCACCCACACCCCCTGTTATTCTGCGGTGACGACAACCTTGTTGGAAATATGCCCTAGAGGCAATAATAAATGGTTATTATTATATTTCTTTGTTCATGATAATCGTCTATTATTCATGCTATAATTGTATTGTCCGAAAATCGTAATACATGTGTGAATGCATAGACCACAACGTGTCCCTAGTAAGCCTCTAGTTGACTAGCTCGTTGATCAACAGATAGTCATGGTTTCCTGACTATGGACATTGGATGTCATTGATAACGGGATCACATCATTAGGAGAATGATGTGATGGACAAGACCCAATCCTAAGCATAGCATAAAAGATCGTGTAGTTTCGTTTGCTAGAGCTTTTCCAATGTCAAGTATCTTTTCCTTAGACCATGAGATCGTGCAACTCCCGGATACCGTAGGAGTGCTTTGGGTGTGCCAAACGTCACAACGTAACTGGGTGACTATAAAGGTGCATTACGGGTATCTCCGAAAGTGTCTGTTGGGTTGGCACGGATCGAGACTGGGATTTGTCACTCCGTGTGACGGAGAGGTATCTCTGGGCCCACTCGGTAATGCATCATCATAATGAGCTCAATGTGACTAAGGCGTTAGTCACGGGATCAGGCATTGCGGTACGAGTAAAGAGACTTGCCGGTAACGAGATTGAACAAGGTATTGGGATACCGACGATCGAATCTCGGGCAAGTAACATACCGATTGACAAAGGGAATTGCATACGGGATTGATTGAATCCTCGACACCGTGGTTCATCCGATGAGATCATCGTGGAACATGTGGGAGCCAACATGGGTATCCAGATCCCGCTGTTGGTTATTGACCGGAGAGGCGTCTCGGTCATGTCTGCATGTCTCCCGAACCCGTAGGGTCTACACACTTAAGGTTCGGTGACGCTAGGGTTGTAGAGATATATGTATGCGGAAACCCGAAAGTTGTTCGGAGTCCCGGATGAGATCCCGGACGTCACGAGAGGTTCCGGAATGGTCCGGAGGTGAAGAATTATATATAGGAAGTCCAGTTTCGGCCACCGGGAAAGTTTCGGGGGTTACCAGTATTGTACCGGGACCACCGGAAGGGTCCCGGGGGTCCACCGGGTGGGGCCACCTATCCCGGAGGGCCCCGTGGGCTGAAGTGGGAAGGGAACCAGCCCCTAGTGGGCTGGGCGCCCCCATGGGCCTCCCCCCATGCGCCTAGGGTTGCAAACCCTAGGGGGGGGGGGTTCCCCCTTGCCTTGGGGGGCAAGGCAACCCCCCCCTTGGCCGCCGCCCCCCACCCTTGGGGTCCTTCTGGGCCGGCGCCCCCCTCCCAGGGGGCCTATATAAAGGGGGGGAGGGGCAGCAACATCTCAGCCTTTGGGCGCCTCCCTCCTCCCCTGCTACACCTCTCCCTCTCGCAGAAGCTCGGCGAAGCCCTGGCGAGAGCCGCTACATCCACCACCACGCCGTCGTGCTGCTGGATCTCCATCAACCTCTCCTTCCCCCTTGCTGGATCAAGAAGGAGGAGACGTCGCTGCACCGTACGTGTGTTGAACCCGGAGGTGCCGTCCGTTCGGCACTCGGTCATCGGTGATTTGGATCACGGCGAGTACGACTCCGTCATCCACGTTCATTGGAACGCTTCCGCTCGCGATCTACAAGGGTATGTAGATGCACTCCTTTCCCCTCGTTGCTAGTAGACTCCATAGATGCATCTTGGTGAGCGTAGGAAAATTTTAAATTATGCTACGATTCCCAACAGTGGCATCATGAGCCAGGCCTATGCGTAGTTACTATGCACGAGTAGAACACAAAGCAGTTGTGGGCGTTGAGTTTGCCAATTCTTCTTGCCGCTACTAGTCTTTTCTTGTTTCGGCGGCATTGTAGGATGAAGCGGCCCGGACCGACCTTACACGTACGCTTACGTGAGACAGGTTCCACCGATTGACATGCACTAGTTGCATAAGGTGGCTAGCGGGTGTCTGTCTCTCCTACTTTAGTCGGAACGGATTCGATGAAAAGGGTCCTTATGAAGGGTAAATAGAAATTGGCAAATCACGTTGTGGTCATACGTAGGTAAGAAACGTTCTTGCTAGAAACCTACAAACCACGTAAAAACTTGCAACAACAATTAGAGGACGTCTAACTTGTTTTTGCAGCAAGTGCTATGTGATGTGATATGGCCAGAAGATGTGATGAATGATATATGTGATGTATGAGATTGATCATATTCTTGTAATAGGAATCACGACTTGCATGTCGATGAGTATGACAACCGGCAGGAGCCATAGGAGTTGTCTTTATTATTTTGTATGACCTGCGTGTCATTGAATAACGCCATGTAAATTACTTTACTTTGTTGCTAAACGCGTTAGCCATAGAAGTAGAAGTAATCGTTGGCGTGACGACTTCATGAAGACACAATGATGGAGATCATGATGATGGAGATCATGGTGTCATGCCGGTGACGAAGATGATCATGGTGCCCCGAAGATGGAGATCAAAGGAGCATAATGATATTGGCCATATCATGTCACTATTTGATTGCATGTGATGTTTATCATGTTTTTGCATCTTATTTGCTTAGAACGACGGTAGCAAGTAGGATGATCCCTTATAATAATTTCAAGAAAGTGTTCACCCTAACTGTGCACCGTTGCGAAGGTTCGTTGTTTCGAAGCACCACGTGATGATCGGGTGTGATAGATTCTAACGTTCGAATACAACGGGTGTTGACGAGCCTAGCATGTACAGACATGGCCTCGGAACACACGCAATACACTTAGGTTGACTTGACGAGCCTAGCATGTACAGACATGGCCTCGGAACACGGAGGACCGAAAGGTCGAGCATGAGTCGTATAGAAGATACGATCAACATGGAGATGTTCACCGATCTTGACTAGTCCGTCTCACGTGATGATCGGACACGGCCTAGTTAACTCGGATCATGTTTCACTTAGATGACTAGAGGGATGTCTATCTGAGTGGGAGTTCATTAAATAATTTGATTAGATGAACTTAATTATCATGAACTTAGTCTAAAATCTTTACACTATGTCTTGTAGATCAAATGGCCAACGTTGTCCTCAATTTCAACGCGTTCCTAGAGAAAACCAAGCTGAAAGATGATGGCAGCAACTATACGGACTGGGTCCGGAACCTGAGGATCATCCTCATAGTAGCCAAGAAAGATTATGTCTTAGAAGCACCGCTAGGTGAAGCACCAATCCCACAGAACCAAGACGTTATGAACGCTTGGCAGCAGCGTGCTGATGATTACTCCCTCGTTCAGTGCGGCATGCTTTACAGCTTAGAACCGGGTCTCCAAAAGCGTTTTGAGAAACATGGAGCATATGAGATGTTCGAGGAGCTGAAACTGGTTTTTCAAGCTCATGCCCGGGTCGAGAGATATGAAGTCTCCGACAAGTTCTTCAGCTGTAAAATGGAGGAGAATAGTTCTGTTAGTGAGCACATACTCAGAATGTCTGGGTTGCACAACCGCTTGATCTCAGCTGGGAGTTAATCTCCCGGATGACGCGGTCATTGACAGAATCCTCCAGTCGCTTCCACCAAGCTACAAGAGCTTTGTGATGAACTACAATATGCAGGGGATGGAAAAGACCATTCCTGAGGTATATTCAATGCTGAAATCAGCGGAAGGGGGGATCAGAAAAGAACATCAAGTGTTGATGGTGAATAAAACCACTAAGTTCAAGAAGGGCAAGGGTAAGAAGAACTTCAAGAAGGACGGCAAGGGAGTTGTCGCGCCCGGTAAGCCAGTTACTGGGAAGAAGTCAAAGAATGGACCCAAGCCCGAGACTGAGTGCTTTTATTGCAAGGGAAGTGGTCACTGGAAGCGGAACTGCCCCAAATACTTAGCGGACAAGAAGAAGGCCGGCAACACCAAAGGTATATGTGATATACATGTGATTGATGTGTACCTTACCAGTACTCGTAGTAGCTCCTGGGTATTTGATACCGGTGCGGTTGCTCATATTTGTAACTCAAAACAGGAACTACGGAATAAACGGAGACTGGCGAAGGACGAGGTGACGATGCGCGTCGGGAATGGTTCCAAGGTCGATGTGATCGCCGTCGGCACGCTACCTCTGCATCTACCCACGGGATTAGTTTTAAACCTCAATAATTGTTATTTAGTGCCAGCTTTGAGCATGAACATTGTATCTGGATCTCGTTTAATTCGAGATGGCTACTCATTTAAATCCGAGAATAATGGTTGTTCTATTTATTTGAGAGATATGTTTTATGGTCATGCCCCGCTGGTCAATGGTTTATTTTTGATGAATCTCGAACGTGATGTTACACATGTTCATAGTGTGAATACCAAAAGATGTAAAGTTGATAACGATAGTCCCACATACTTGTGGCACTGCCGCCTTGGTCACATTGGTGTCAAGCGCATGAAGAAGCTCCATGCAGATGGACTTTTGGAGTCTCTTGATTACGAATCATTTGACACGTGCGAACCATGCCTCATGGGTAAGATGACCAAGACTCCGTTCTCCGGAACAATGGAGCGAGCAACCAACTTATTGGAAATCATACATACCGATGTGTGCGGTCCAATGAGTGTTGAGGCTCGCGGAGGATATCGTTATGTTCTCACTCTCACTGATGATTTAAGTAGATATGGGTATGTCTACCTAATGAAACACAAGTCTGAAACCTTTGAAAAGTTCAAGGAATTTCAGAGTGAAGTTGAGAATCAACGTGACAGGAAAATAAAATTCTTACGATCAGATCGTGGTGGAGAATATTTAAGTCACGAGTTTGGTGCACACTTAAGGAAATGTGGAATAGTTTCACAACTCACGCCGCCTGGAACACCTCAGAGAAATGGTGTGTCCGAACGTCGTAATCGCACTCTATTGGATATGGTGCGATCTATGATGTCTCTTACCAATTTACCGCTCTCATTTTGGGGCTATGCTTTAGAGACTGCCGCATTCACTTTAAATAGGGCTCCGTCGAAATCCGTTGAGACGACACCGTATGAATTATGGTTTGGGAAGAAACCTAAGCTGTCGTTTCTAAAAGTTTGGGGATGCGATGCTTATGTCAAGAAACTTCAACCTGAAAAGCTCGAACCCAAGTCGGAAAAATGCGTCTTCATAGGATACCCTAAGGAAACTATTGGGTATACCTTCTACCTCAGATCCGAAGGCAAGATCTTCGTTGCCAAGAACGGGTCCTTTCTGGAGAAGGAGTTTCTCTCGAAAGAATTGAGTGGGAGGAAAGTGGAACTTGATGAGGTGATAGTCACCCCTCCGAACCGGAAAGTAGCGCAGCGCGGGAAATGTTCCTGTGGTGCCTACACCGACTGGGGAGGAAGTTAATGATGATGATCATGAAGCTTCAGATCAAGTTCACTGAACTTCGTAGGTCCACAAGGACACGTTCCGCACCAGAGTGGTACGGCAACCCTGTCCTGGAAATCATGTTGTTTGACAACGGTGAACCTTCGAACTATGAAGAAGCGATGGCGGGCCCGGATTCCGACAAATGGCTAGAAGCCATGAAATCCGAGATAGAATCCATGTATGAAAACAAAGTATGGACTTTGACTGACTTGCCCGATGAGCGGCGAGCCATAGAAAACAAATGGATCTTTAAGAAGAAGACGGACGCGGATGGTAATGTGACCATCTACAAAGCTCGACTTGTCGCTAAGGGTTATCGACAAGTTCAAGGGGTTGACTACGATGAGACTTTCTCACCCGTAGCGAAGCTGAAGTCCGTCCGAATCATGTTAGCAATTGCCGCATACTATGATTATGAGATATGGCAGATGGACGTCAAAACGGCATTCCTTAACGGCTTCCTTAAGGAAGAGTTGTATATGATGCAGCCGGAAGGTTTTGTCGATCCTAAGAATGCTAACAAAGTATGCAAGCTCCAGCGCTCAATCTATGGGCTGGTGCAAGCATCTCGGAGTTGGAACATTCGCTTTGATGAGATGATCAAAGCGTTTGGGTTTACACAGACTTATGGAGAAGCCTGTGTTTACAAGAAAGTGAGTGGGAGCTCTGTAGCATTTCTCATATTATATGTGGATGACATACTATTGATGGGAAATGATATAGAATTCTTGGAAAGTATAAAGGCCTATTTGAATAAGTGTTTTTCAATGAAGGACCTTGGAGAAGCTGCTTATATATTAGGCATCAAGATCTATAGAGATAGATCAAGACGCCTCATTGGTCTTTCACAGAGTACATACCTTGACAAGATATTGAAGAAGTTCAATATGGATCAGTCCAAGAAGGGGTTCTTGCCTGTATTGCAAGGTGTGCAATTGAGCACGGCTCAATGCCCGACCACGGCAGAAGATATAGAAGAGATGAGTGTCATCCCCTATGCCTCGGCCATAGGGTCTATTATGTATGCCATGCTGTGTACCAGACCTGATGTAAACCTTGCCGTAAGTTTGGTAGGAAGGTACCAAAGTAATCCCGGCAAGGAACACTGGACAGCGGTCAAGAATATCCTGAAGTACCTGAAGAGGACTAAGGATATGTTTCTCGTTTATGGAGGTGACGAAGAGCTCGTCGTAAAGGGTTACGTCGACGCTAGCTTCGACACAGATCTGGATGACTCGAAGTCACAAACCGGATACGTGTATATTTTGAATGGAGGAGCAGTAAGCTGGTGCAGTTGCAAGCAAAGCGTCGTGGCGGGATCTACATGTGAAGCGGAGTACATGGCAGCCTCGGAGGCAGCACAGGAAGCAGTCTGGATGAAGGAGTTCATTACCGACCTAGGGGTGATTCCCAATGCGTCGGGCCCGATGACTCTCTTCTGTGACAACACTGGAGCTATTGCCCTTGCGAAGGAGCCCAGGTTTCACAGGAAGACCAGGCATATCAAGCGTCGCTTCAACTCCATTCGTGAAAGTGTTCAAAATGGAGACATAGATATTTGTAAAGTACATACGGACCTGAATGTAGCAGATCCGTTGACTAAACCTCTCCCTAGGGCAAAACATGATCAACACCAGGACGCAATGGGTGTTCGATTCATCACAATGTAACTAGATTATTGACTCTAGTGCAAGTGGGAGACTGTTGGAAATATGCCCTAGAGGCAATAATAAATGGTTATTATTATATTTCTTTGTTCATGATAATCGTCTATTATTCATGCTATAATTGTATTGTCCGGAAATCGTAATACATGTGTGAATACATAGACCACAACGTGTCCCTAGTAAGCCTCTAGTTGACTAGCTCGTTGATCAACAGATAGTCATGGTTTCCTGACTATGGACATTGGATGTCATTGATAACGGGATCACATCATTAGGAGAATGATGTGATGGACAAGACCCAATCCTAAGCATAGCATAAAAGATCGTGTAGTTTCGTTTGCTAGAGCTTTTCCAATGTCAAGTATCTTTTCCTTAGACCATGAGATCGTGCAACTCCCGGATACCGTAGGAGTGCTTTGGGTGTGCCAAACGTCACAACGTAACTGGGTGACTATAAAGGTGCACTACGGGTATCTCCGAAAGTGTCTGTTGGGTTGGCACGGATCGAGACTGGGATTTGTCACTCCGTGTGACGGAGAGGTATCTCTGGGCCCACTCGGTAATGCATCATCATAATGAGCTCAATGTGACTAAGGCGTTAGTCACGGGATCATGCATTGCGGTACGAGTAAAGAGACTTGCCGGTAACGAGATTGAACAAGGTATTGGGATACCGACGATCGAATCTCGGGCAAGTAACATACCGATTGACAAAGGGAATTGCATACGGGATTGATTGAATCCTCGACACCGTGGTTCATCCGATGAGATCATCGTGGAACATGTGGGAGCCAACATGGGTATCCAGATCCCGCTGTTGGTTATTGACCGGAGAGGCGTCTCGGTCATGTCTGCATGTCTCCCGAACCCGTAGGGTCTACACACTTAAGGTTCGGTGACGCTAGGGTTGTAGAGATATATGTATGCGGAAACCCGAAAGTTGTTCGGAGTCCCGGATGAGATCCCGGACGTCACGAGAGGTTCCGGAATGGTCCGGAGGTGAAGAATTATATATAGGAAGTCCAGTTTCGGCCACCGGGAAAGTTTCGGGGGTTACCGGTATTGTACCGGGACCACCGGAAGGGTCCCGGGGGTCCACCGGGTGGGGCCACCTATCCCGGAGGGCCCCGTGGGCTGAAGTGGGAAGGGAACCAGCCCCTAGTGGGCTGGGAGCCCCCCCATGGGCCTCCCCCCATGCGCCTAGGGTTGCAAACCCTAGGGTGGGGGGCTTCCCACTTGCCTTGGGGGGCAAGGCAACCCCCTTGGCCGCCGCCCCCACCCTAGATGGGTTTTGGCCGGCGCCCCCCTCCCAGGGGGCCTATATAAAGGTGGGGGGAGGGAGGGCAGCAACATCTCAGCCTTGGGCGCCTCCCTCCTCCCCTGCTACACCTCTCCCTCTCGCAGAAGCTCGGCGAAGCCCTGCCGAGACCCGCTACATCCACCACCACGCCGTCGTGCTGCTGGATCTCCATCAACCTCTCCTTCCCCCTTGCTGGATCAAGGAGGAGACGTCGCTGCACCATACGTGTGTTGAACGCGGAGGTGCCGTCCGTTCGGCACTCGGTCGTCGGTGATTTGGATCACGGCGAGTACGACTCCGTCATCCACGTTCATTGGAACGCTTCCGCTCGCGATCTACAAGGGTATGTAGATGCACTCCTTTCCCCTCGTTGCTAGTAGACTCCATAGATGCATCTTGGTGAGCGTAGGAAAATTTTAAATTATGCTACGATTCCCAACAAGCCTCACACCGCAGCGAACCAGTGAACCCTCGTACTCCTCTACGCGTGGGCATCCACTGCCGCGTCTTCCCCGGCTCCGCGCCGTCCCCTTCCTAGGCCCCGTCGTCGTCCACCGCCCTGGTGCTCTTGGCGCGGCATGGTCAACGTGGTCAAGGAACGGCTTCCATCGGACGTGGACTGTACGTGGAGAGGCTGACAGCTGGGTCCATGGCTGCAGCAAGGAAGTGCCTCCTTATTACGTGCAAAATAATTATTCCTCCACCTGACATCGGGGACCCACCGGACGGGCCACCGTATCTCGCGAAAAAAACGTTTGCCCCTGACTGCTGGGACCCACCAGCTACATCTTCGCACGCAAGGAAGTGCGTTTGGGCAAAAAAATGATTCGCCCCCCTGACTGCTGGGACCCACCAGCTACATCTTCGCAGGCAAGGAAGTGGCTGACAGTCGGGACCCACCTGGTCGAAGCGTACATAGCGTTGTCATTCTGGTCGCGAAGGTGTATGTACATATATACTAGTGGATGTAGAGGCGCGCACGTGTCGTAGTAGAGGCGCGTACGTGTCGTAGTAGAGGCGCGCACGTAGCATGTACACGTACGTACAGCGGCCAGGGTGCAAGAAAGAAAATACGGCCACGTATGTGTACATACGGGCGGGGTCTCAAACGCCTACTCGCGCATACGTACGGCCAGGGCTCGTGTACATGGCTGGGTCAGAACGGAGAAACAGCGTCGTCATCGTGTTCATGGGGAGGCAACGGAATGCGTAGTGTTCATGGGGAGGCAACGGAATGCGTCGTGTTCATGGGGAGGGGTGTGGCGTATCGCAAAACGGAGGAAATGGACCTCCTACGGTCGAAACGGGGGTCCTGTTGATCGGGAGGAGTGTGGAGTACCGCAAAACGGAGGAAACGGACCTCCTACGGTCGAAACGGGGGTCCTGTTGATCGGGAGGGGTGTGGCGTACCGCAAAACGGAGGAAACGGACCTCCTACGGTCGAAACGGGGGTCCTGTTGATCGGGAGGGGTGTGGCGTACCGCAAAACGGACGAAACGGACCTCCTACGGTCGAAACGGGGTCCTGTTCATCGGGAGGGGTCTGGCGTACCGCAAAACGGGACTCCACGGGATACTGTTCATCTCCACCGTCGACCTCCTCCAGCCTCGACGGGCTACCGTCGACCTCCTCCAGCCTCCACGGGCTCCTGTTCATCCAGCCTCCACCGTGCGCTACTCCACCGGCTACTGTTCAACCACCCCTCCACGGGCACCCCTCCACCGTCTACTGTTCATCCAGCCCTCCACACCATGGGGTCCTGTTCAACCACCCCTCCACAGGCACCCCTCCACCGTCTACTGTTCATCCAGCCCTCCACCACACCACGGGGTCCTGTTCATCCAGAGGCAACGCCACCGCTCACTGTTCATCCAACCCCCCCCCCCCCGCAACGCTCACTGTTCATCCCAGAGGCAGCATCGATCGGCTTCAGTTAGCAGCAGTAGCGAAGGAATCGCTCGATCGGGTTCAGTTAACAGCCATCGATCGATCGCTCGGGTTCAGTAACGCGTAGTCTGCAGTGCAATCGCTCGGGTTCAGTTAGAGCCCAACGCCTCGCTCGTGTTCAGTTAGAGCCAACGCCTCGCACACGCGCGCGTACGTGTACGAGAGAAACGCGCATCGCTCGGCCCCCGGCCTCCCACCATAACCGGGAACTCGCTGAAATTTTCCTCGCCCTCGCTTCTACCACGGTTTTTTCCGTCATGGACGGCCCAAAGAATGTCATGCAGCTGCGTCTCCGGCCCGCCCAGGACGAAAAGCCCATTTTCTGTCATGATTTTTTGTCATAGAAGTAGGAGCCCACCACATCTATGATGATACCAGGTTTTGTCACAATTATCGTCATAGAAGTGTCATATGTATGACAGGAAAAAAATTCGTTCGGCCCAAAATGTCACGGATGTGTCTTTTTTTTGTAGTGAGTAGGGTCTTACACCGCAAGGTGGCCCAAACCTGGGTAAACTGATGTGTCCCTTCTTTCCTTGTCCATCGAGCTAGTCCGTGGGGGTGACGAACTGGTTGGCTGGAGAGGTTGAGTTCTTCGCACACGCCCAAGAGTTCGAACCTTTCTTGGGTCTGCGGAGCCCTGAATCCGGTTGTAGCTATTCTTTCCGATTGGTCTATCCAAGAGTTCATACTAAAATAACACCAAGTTATTCTTTCTGATCGATCTATCAAGAGTTCATACTAAAATAACACCAAGTTATTCTTTCCGATCGATCTATCAAGAGTTCATACTAAAATAATACCAAAGCAAATTCAGATTCATAATACCCAATCCCACACAAAGAACCTCAAACGGTGCCCCAAGATTTTTATCTGAGAAACAAAAGACGAGAACGTGCATCGACCCCTATGCATAGTACCCCAATGTCACCTCAGGAATCCGCGACTTGAGTGCCAAAACATATCTCAAGTGAATCAATATAATACCCCATTGTCACCACGGGTATTCATATGCAAGACATATATCAAGTGCTCTCAAATACATAAAAGTATTCAATCCGATAAAACAAAATCTCAAAGGGAAAACTCAATTCATCACAACAAGATAGAGAGGGAGAAACACCATATGATCCAACTATATTAACAAAGCCCGCGATACATCAAGATCGTGCCATGTCAAGAACACGAGAGAGAGAGAGAGAGAGAGATATTAAACACATAGCTACTGGTACAAACCCTTAGCCCCGAGGGTGGACTACTCCCTCATCATCATGGTGGCCGTCGGGATGATGAAGATTGCCACCGGTGATGATTTCCCCCTCCGACAGGGTGCCGGAACGGGGTCTAGATTGGTTTTTCGTGGCTACAGAGGCTTGCGGCGGTGGAACTTCTGATCTAGGGTTATCTTCGGGGTTTTTGCAATATTTGACAATTTATAGGGCGAAGAGGCGGTGCGGGGAGGCCACCGAGGTGGGCACAATCCACCTGGGCACGCCCTGGTGGGTTGTGCCTCCCTCGGGGCTCCCCTCTCGCACTTCTTTGGCCCACTGGATGTCTTCTGGTCCAAAAAAATCTCCAAAAAGTTTCGCTGTGTTTGGACTACGTTTGGTATTGTTTTTTTGCGATGTAAAAAACAAGCAAAAAACAGCAACTGGCACTGGGCACTATGTCAATAGGTTAGTCCCAAAAAATGATATAAAGTTGCTATAAAATGATTGTAAAACATCCAAGAATGATAATATAACGGCATGAATACTTCATAAATTATTGATACGTTAGAGATGTATCAGTGACCGCCCCAATGGGTTGCCATTTGTACGGGTTTGGTCACCCTCAAGGGTCCCTTAGTGTAATCTCGGCATCTTGCATTGTGCGAGGCCTTGAGGATATTACGGTGGCCCTAGTGGCATTTTGAGGAGAATTGTGCCTCCACACCGCTCCAAACGGAGATTAGCATCCGCAAGGGTGTGAACTTCGGGATAAGTCGTCGTCTCCGCATGCCTCGGTTATCTCTTACCCGAGCCCTTTGCTTACGCACTTCACTTTGTGATAGCCATAGGTTTCTTGTAATATATCTTGCTATCACTTAGTTGTTTATCTTTCTTAGCATAAGTTGTTGGTGCACATAGGTGAGCCTAGTTGTTTTAGGTTTTGTGCTTGACAAATTAAACGCTAGTTTTATTCCACATTTGTTCAAGCCTAAACCGTAATTATTTTAAAGCATCTATTCACCCCCCCCCCCTCTAGGCGACATCCATGATCTTTCACTTGGCTTCCCTCCGATGGTGCAATTTTGTACCAAGGTCGGCATCAGCCATTGGGTTACCCTGGAATGTTCCTTCGTAATTTCCCAATTCCTTTCCCTATGATGCACGAGCATATGATACATCAACAACAAGTTTTGCAGGGGACTTCCCATTCAATGTGCTCGGGGTGGAGGGCAAGGTCAAGGGCAATTTGCTAGTTCTTGTAATCAGGATTTGGAAATAATGGTAGTCATGGTCAAGGGCGGTCTAGTGGTGGTACTAGTAATCACGAAAAGAATACATGCCAAAAGAAGAAAGCACCTCCAGCTAAGAGAGGGGCTAGGGCTGACAAATCTGATGCTACATTGAGCTCTAACCATATATTGGGGTGGTAACAAAGAGGAAGGGGTAATTTTATAGTTGTAATCTATTTTAGCTGTGGTGTACCAGGACATCGCAAGAAGGACTGTGACAATCCTATGTTTTATTTGCATGATGACCGGAAACTTGGTGGGCGCTTTCCCTATTAGGAAGAGACCTCACCTTATGGCTAAGTATGTGGGAAATGCAGCTCAAGAGGTGACAACATGATTGTTCTCGAGGGGGCACAAGAGTTGAAGAGGATCAAGAATTTGGAGGAACCTCCAAAACCAAAGGTATAATGCCCAAAAATCCCTTTAATGTTCTCGATGTAGATGAATTGGATAATATGTCAAGTAGAATGGGCGTAGGTCTTAGAGAAAAATATATGTTGATATTGGTAAATAAGTTTGTATGTAGTTATCTCATCCTAACCCTCTTGGAGTGCATAACAGTAGAAATAAAGTCGAGAGAGATGATGATTTTGTTTGAAATGACTCGGGGTTTGCATGGCAAACCTGTAGAAGATGACTTTTTGACTTTGGTCAAATTACATAGGTGGGGCAAGCGGCCCATGAAAAGCGGTGTTTAGATGGCTTACATCTGTAGAATATTAGAGGTATACGAGCTCTAGGTGGAAGTAACTGTCTATTAGATACCATTGTTAAAGTTAGATTAGGTTACATTGGCTTTTAGGAAACTAAGAAAGAGAATTTCCCTAAGTCCTTTTTGAAGAATGTTATTGGTAACTATATTTTTGAAAGGAAGCATCTGCCAGTTGTTGGCTCCATATGCGGTATCATGTCTAGGGTTAATGTAGATCGTTTTGAAGTTCAATCTTGGGTTGTGAAATTTTTCTTTGTGTGTTGTTTTCTTGGAGGTAAAGTTAAGGATTTTAATCTTTAGGACAGTGGCTATTTGTGGTCTTGTTTATGAATATAAGAAACAAACATTTACCAGTGAGTTTCATGATCTTTTTGTGGACTTCCGTACTCCTACTATCACTAGGGGGATTTTAATCAAGTTAGGACTCATGAGGATAAGTTTAATGGGGATATTGATATTGAGTGGTGTCGCGGATTCAATATGTGTATCAAGATATGGTCTCTAATGGATATATATATATATATCTATATCTATTTGGTGGGTGTTATACCTGGGCTAATAACCAAGATAACCTGGTCATGTACAAAATTGATAAGAGTTTTCACTTCCACTGAGTTGGATTCCTTGTTTCATGTGTCTAGTGTTTATGTTTTACCTAGATTGGGTAGTGATCATGCTGATATTGTATGACACCATGGGGTCAATGCTCCACCTAGCAAATCCAACTTTAACTTCAAAAAATAGTGGATTTTCAGGGATGATTTTCCTAGTATTGTTAAGAAAGCTTGGCATACTACTTGTAATAGTAATGATCATAAGTCTTCCATGTATCAAGTGATGATTGATTAGTGAAAGGTAGCAACTGTATGGAATATATCATCTTTGTTTCACTTATCCTATTAAAAATGTTGATCAAAAATATAGAATACCCCCTCGAGACTTGGTAAAAGCAAATTAGTAAGGGCGAGTGAGAAAGGTTGAACTTAGGTGCTAAAAATGATCGTCAAAATTTGAGAGACAAATTTTCATTTTTCTCGCTAAGCCCATGACACAAGTCAAGCAAGAAATGAGTGTGATATGGGCAAATAGGCATGCCACCCGAGAGAAGATGAAGAATGTAAATCACATGGATTAGAACAAAACAATCTCATAAACGCTTCTTGAAAGAACTAAGAGCCCCTCGCAACTTGGTCGACTGAAGCACAGATGGTTTATTGCATGAAAGTTTTTAAACCTCTGCTGATGAATTAATCACTAAAGGTGTGGAAGACTTCATAATTATCTTGGTGGAAAAGTTGGGATATCATTCATCCTAATCATGTATCTAATGTGGATATTAACTTGATGCAATAGCTCTTTCATTTACATTTATCCGCGCCTCACGAACATGACGACCTTGTTCTTCAATCCGCAATACTTGCTCGAGAACGAGCAAAACTCTTGGCTCGGGTGATTCAAAAGGGGGGTCAATAGAAGGGCCATGCCACGCCATAATTGTGACGCCCTCGATTCAATCGTACACTAATCATACACGCAAATGTGTACGATCAAGATCAAGGACTCACGGGAAGATATCACAACACAACTCTAGAAACAAATTAAAATAATACAAGCTTTATATTACAAGCCAGGGGCCTCGAGGGCTCGAATACATATGCTTGAAAACACAAGAGTCGGCAGAAGCAACAATATCTGAGTACAGGCATAAGTTAGACAAATTTGCCTTAAGAAGGCTAGCACAAAGGCATCTACGATCGAAAAGGCAAGGCCTCCTGCCTGGGAGCCTCCTAACTACTCCTGGTCGTCGGCGGTCTCCATGTAGTAGTAGGCATCGACGGTGACATCTGGCTCCTGGGCTCCGACCTCTGGTTGCATCAACCGGAAAGAAGAAGAAAGGGGGAAAAGGGGGAGCAAAGCAACCGTGAGTACTCATCCAAAGTACTCGCAAGCAAGGATCTACACTACATATGCAACATTATCAAAGGAAGGCTGTATATGTGGACTGAGCTGCAGAAAAGCCAAAATAGAGGGGATAACCTAGTCCTACCGAAGATTAGCATCTTCTGGAAACCACCATCTTGCAGCAACAGGAGGGAGTAGAGTAGCGTAAAGTAAAGTAGTAGTAGTGTTATTAACCTCGGCCAGAGATCCTTTCTCGACTCCCTGCGAGAAAGCAATCCCAGAGCCATACTATCCAGTTCTCATCACAATCCATTTCTCATCACAAATATCCAGTTCTAGTTGTATCGATCGGGATACAACTCCAAGTGTCCGTTACCGTAGGACAGGCTATCGATAGATGTTTTCTTCCCTGCAGGGGTGCACCAACTTACCCACCACGCTCGATTAACTCCGGCCGGACACACTTTCCTGGGTCATGCCCGGTCTTGGTCAAACAATACGCCGCAACCCGACCTAGGCTTAATAGAGAGGCCAGCACGCCGGACTAAACCTATGCCCCTAGGGGTCATGGGCCATCGCCCCGGGAACTCCTGCTCGTTGCGTGGGCGGCCGGTGAGCAGACCTAGCTACCTCCTTCAACAAGGCAGGTGCTTACGCAGTCCAACCCGGCGCGCGCCGCTCAGTCGCTGACGTCTATTAAGCTTCGGCTCATGCATACGACGCAGAACGCCCATACTATGCCCACGTGATGGTTAGTGCTATCAGGCCAGAGGCCCCTCGGATCAAATATCCAAATCGTAGTGGATTAGGAGCACGCGGTAACAAGCAGAGACTCATGAAAGATGTGACCCCGTTGCCCCGTCTCGAGGACTTGCGGCAAGGGCTAGGAATGCCCGGCCACGCCTCGTAATTATCTCGCGGGCACCCTCCAGGTCAACCCGACTCCACATCACTCGCAATTAAGCTCGCGCGGGTACCCCTCAGAGCCGAGCCGTCTTTAGTAACATGGTTCAGTGTAAAGTCATAGTAACCATAGTAACTGTGTGTCTAACACCAAGGGGAAAACCTGAGAAAACACCCTTGACGGATTCCACTCGATGTAATCATCAAGGTGAACGTAAGAGGAACCACCCTCGAAGTTCACACTTGAGGGGTTGCACGACAGAGTCGTATCGGAAGTGGTTAAGGCAGAATCACCATCGATGACCACGACCGAATAGCTACACTACAGGGTAACATCAGAAGTGCTGATGAGGTCTCACCCCCGGCACTCGATAGTAACCCAGTAGTGTCGAGCAACTAAGGGGAAAGTGATGTGCGGTGTCAGGGCCTGGTCTTCGATCCCGTTGATCGGGTCTTCGATGATGAAGCAGGGGCAACAAGGACAAGGTGGGGTCACTGATGGATCACTAACCAACCTATACTAAGCAGTTTAGGATAAGCAGGTAGGTCACAAAGAGCAGGTTACAAAAGCAGGCTATGCATCAGAATAGGAGCAAACAACAATAGTAGCAAAATCTAATGCAAGCATGAGAGAATGGAATGGGCGATATCGGGATGATCAAAGGGGGGGCTTGCCTGGTTGCTCTGGCAAGGAGGGGTCGTCGTCGACGTAGTAAATCACCGGGGCATCAACGGCCTCGGGGTCTATCGAAGAGAAGAGGGGGAAGAAACATTAAATATAAAGCAAACATAGCATCACAAAGCATAACATGGCAATATGCTGTGCCGGGTGTGACCTAACGTATGGCTACACGATAAAGGTGAAGGGGGAATTCAACCGGGAATGTTTTCCCGGTTCCGGACCTGTGTCAGACAGATGACCGGAGGGGGAATGTTCCATGTTCAGATAGTTAGAGGCATCTAACAGGTAAACGGATCACGTATTCGGATTCGTCTCGTCGTTCTGAGCAACTTTCATGTAGAAAACATTTTCATCCGAGTTACAGATATTTTTCTATGATTTTTCAAAGATTTAAACAATTTCTGGGATTATCTTTAACTCAAAAATGGACTTATTACGCCAACATGGTGTCATGCTGATGTCAGCAGAGTCAACAGTCAACTCTGACTAGGTTGACTGGTCAATGGGGCAGTGGGACCCGTCTGCCATTGACTGAGCTTAACTAATTAACAGCTTAGTTAAAAAAAGTTAATTAGGTTAATTAATAGGATTAATTAAGTTAATTGTTTTTAAATAATTAATTAATATTTTTAAAATATATTTTTTAAATTCTTTTGTTTTTTTAAAGGGCGTTGGGCACACAAGTCATTGGCCCAGCGGGCTACCGGGTGGTGGATTCGGGCGTCTGGGCATGGGCGTCCGCCCGAACACGCACAGGCGTGATGGAGGGCGCCGGCGGAGGCCATGGCCTCGACGAGGAGCTGGCGAGGGCGGTCCCCGGCGGTGGCGGGGCTAGCAGGGGCACGGCTGTCGGAGGCGGCGGAGGTAGGCGCCCGCGGTGGAGCGAGGCGGGGCGGCAGCGTGAGGCAGGACAGGGGCGCCCGGCGGGAGGCAGCACGGGTGGAGCAGCAGGGGAGGCTACGGCGACGCGAGCCATGGCAGGTGCGAGCGCTCTGGTGAGGAGGCCGCGGTTCCGAGGCGGCAGCGGGTGGTCAGCGCAGTAGCAGCAGTAGAACAGGAGGCGACGGGCGCACGCGCAGGTGGCCGGAGGCGCTGCAAGCGGCAAGGGGCATGGGGCGCGCGCGGGGGCGAGCAAGTGGAGGCCGGGGCGTGCACGGTTGTGGCCTGGGGCGCACGACAAGCGAGCGAGGACGGCGCGTGCGTAGGCGGACGGCGGGGCGCGTGTTGCGCGGCACGGGGGGTCGAGCGCGCAGGAGGAGGAGAGGACGGGGCCTCACCGGTGTGGCTGTAGGGTCAAGGGCAGCGGGTGTCGAGGAGGAGGATGGGGACGACGTGCGTGGCGCCGGCGATGGTGAACGACTTCGGCGTCAGGGCGCTGCATCATCGGCGACGGTGGCTGGAGCTAGACGCGGGTAGGAGAGGTGACGAGGCGGTCCGGCGGGGAGCTGGTGCCGGTGAGGAGGTGGTGGGACGAGGCGGCGACAGTGGGTGCCGACGGCGTCGAGGGCGGGGCGAACGGCGGCGAGCGTAGGGGCGCTGCCCCGATCTGGATCGGGATGAGGGGAGAGACGAGGGAGGGAGTGAGGGGGGTCTGGGCTGGGGTTTTGTTGTGGGGAGGCCTAAGTAGGCCGCGGTTGGGCCGGCTGGCCAGTTGGGCCGCGTGGGTCGGCCAACTGGGCCGTCTGGCCCAGGAGGGGAGTTGTTTTCCTTTTTTTTATTTGCTTTTCTTTTCCAGCGGCATTTTGCCTTTTCTTTTAGCCACCAATGACTTTGCAAAATTATGCCACTGGCTAAAACAATTCCAAAGAATTATTGTGCACTGCCACAAAAAGTTTGGGGCCTTCAGGAGTTGTCCAAGCATTTTTAGAAAATGAAAAGGACATCTTAAATACTGCTGGACCAGATAATAAATTCCCAGGGGCAATTTGGGAATTCCAAAAATGTTGGCTTCAACATGACAAATATCTAGGGATTATTTGCCATAGGATGAACTGTTTTATTTGCATGAAAGAAGAAGCAAATATTTGACATGCAATTTGAATTTGAATTTGAAGCAGATTTTGGACAAGTGGCATTTTGGCATGATGTTCATGATGACATGGCCTTCATTAGGGGGGATATTACTGTAGTGTGATGTTGGGGTTGTTACAAATCTCCTCCACTACAAGAAATCTCGTCCCGAGATTTAAGTGGGGAAGTAAAGAGTAACTTCTGGTGAACTGACCCTTATAGGGTGATTTGTCTGGTGAACAATGCAGGGAATGTGACAGAAGTATCTCTCGAGTTGAAATTTAAGAAAACGTCGAGAGCAAAATATGAAGGTACAATAAGAAGTTTCAAGCGAATGGACAAACGATCAATACCTGAACAGAGTGTGAGAAGGGTTCAGAGCATCGGGAATAGATCATCTCTCGGAGGGTGGCTCGCGATAACACACAAAGCCAAGAGCAAATGATACTTCGGAATAAAGGATATACAAGAGAGTCAGGTTTCGATCCTGTGGAACTGTGGGTTATGGGCCCACCATGTGGGTTAAAGTAAAAAGGGGCCGATAGCAAGACATGTCAGATGATAGACTGTCAGTTATGTTGCCAACAAAGTTGGTACCAAGGGCGAGGGACGAAGAGAACTATTTTCCTGCTCGTTGAAGGAGGCGGACCAATAGGCAAAGTTCTCGTCCATCGGTGGTTACCGAAATGTCATCAATAACAGTAACAGAGTCTTACTGACTATGTTGTACACCGAGGTGTTTACATAAGCAGGGAAATATTACTGCTTATATCATATAGATCACAAGAAAGATTAACAAAACAATGGAAAGGAAAAAATGTGATTATCAAATTAAACACAAGTATTTGGAGTATATCCTTCACAAGAACAAGCAGAGCAGGATATACAAGAAAGGGCAGCAAGTAGATAACCACTTTGGTAAAGGGGGCGAGGAAATTCATGATGTTACCCATACAACAGTGTTTGGATAGGTGATCAAGAAACATTTAGCATTGCGCCTCCAATGTTCTTAATGATGTTCGGAGTACCACAGCCATGCTTCGGGATAGCATTGACATGGTCATCAGGTAAAGATCGGACCTTGGGAACACAAAGGATCCATCAGGAATTTCTAGAACAGCTCATGCAATTTTATCAGGGAAAAGATAAGGACGTGGCCGATGGGTTCAGCATCAATCCATCGACATGTCAAAAAAGGACGTATTTCCAAAATTATATGAACAAGTTTGTGTTGGGGGGGAAGGCAAGAATGTTGTCGATGATAACACCAACCATCGAGGGGCAAGGATAGTACTTCTCATCAGGAATTCGATTGATATCCTGAAAGAGGTCAGAATGTTGATGATGATCACGACACATTTGTGGAGAGATTTCATGAAGATGTAATCGATCGGCGATGACATCAAGTCAAAGGAATGATGAAGCGAAGGGTTATTGGAACCACGGGTACGACACAAACTCGAAATCAAGCTTGTTGTTCAAGGCGAAATGATATGACGAGGGAGATCGACGTAGGCTTAGCTCATCATCGAAAATTGTGCTCCGAGAAGAAGAACCAGGTAGCACAGTTAAAAGTTACCACGGTAAGGATATAGCCAATCAGGCTAGGAATGACTTGAAGGATTATTAAACTCGTAAGCAACAAAAATTACTTGGAGTTATAGAATCAGAGTGTGGAATCGATTAACTTATCGGCGTTCTCGAGTGACTAACAACTCAAAACCCGGGGAAATCTGAAATCGATGAGAAGCAATACCAGATGAAGACTCGTAGGAAGCAACACGGTTCTTTGTTATTCTCGAGATACCATAGGGTAATACTTGAAGGAAGATCAAAAATAGAGGTTCGATAGATGAAATGATCTGCAGAAGACAAGTATTTTAACTTGTCCGGGAAATGGAATTAAGGAGAAACTATGGTCGGAACCACGGTTATGAATGATCAAACCACAGATCCAGATGATATTTTCAAGGAAAAGGTTATTATTGCAAGAAGCTTCCATGATAAGATCTACATCATGTCCATGGGCATGAACACAAAGTTCAAGGTCGACTCCCACTTCTCTAATGCATAACCTTTCATTCACTTCTCGCCTTCGACGAAGTTGTAGTGTTGAAGTTTTATCTGACATAGCAATAGAGTATGACCCGTAGTAGTTTCCGGGTTCACACAGATTAGAAAAAGCATAGGTTCAACCCTTAGGGGCATCTTGGGAACTTATACCACAAGCTTCAATAGTAAATAACACAAGCTCGATAGTAGAGCATGGGTGACAAAACGAGAGGATACAATTTACCGAAGGCATTATGTATCAGGGAAAGAACTTCTCGAGGTTTTTATATCCGAAGGACACTGTCGGATGATATTTCAACAAAGGATCCGACGGTCCATAGGGAAGCTGATGTGAGTATCAGCACACAACCAGAGGAAGAAACAATGCAAAGGCATTGGATTATAGAAGCAACCGGCTAATTCAAAGCTCACATGTAAAGGAATTATGATTTCCAAATCAAAGGATCAGAAGCAAACGCTCTGATTAAGGATGGATAAGTTGAGTAAGCTTAGGGGTAAAATCGACAACAATTTGATTGGTCGAGATTCGACTCATGTTTAAAATAACGTCTGAGCCGAAAGGATGAATTCTAGGATCTGATTGAGGATTGCGAGCATTTGCAACACATTGAATCAATGGACTCAAAATGATAGTGACAAAGGTTGCCAATGAGATTACTATACCTATGGGATTAACCATAATGCAAGCAAGCAAGAATTTCAAGAGCAATAAGCTGCTAAGGATTTTCGGGAGATCCAATATTATTTCGAAGAACTTAGTGAAACACACAAACAACTAGGGATGGGCGGATACTCAGTAAGTGCGAGAAATTATCCGTAGGGGTGTTTATGTGGATAATGAACTGCAAGGCAGAAGGCACAAAGTATTCTCGGAACAATAGAGAGAATTTCCGAGGTATCTTGTAATAACAAGATCAATGGGATTGAAATGGCAAGTGTATGTAGTTATCCATAATGATATAACAGTGGTAGGGAATTTGCAAAGGCGGTGGGCACAAGTGTCTCGAGAGAACATCGGAGATTATCTTCGGAATCTTCTGGTGAAGTAGGTAACCATCCGGACTGAAGGGGCCCACCGGGGAAAGTCGTTATGAGAACCTAATGTAGTTAGTAAATTCATTTAACCCGAATAGAAGAGAGAATAGAGTCCCAGAGTATAGGTGAGGAGTAAAAGATCCTAATACCACCAAATTGGCAACGTGGGCCCGTAAGCCACACAGCCATGTTAGTAAAAACCGTTTTCAAGTACTAGACTCAACTTCGGCCAAGGAGTTGGAAGGGGGGCTACCTACAGGCAATCGGCTCTGATACCAACTTGTGACGCCCTCGATTCAATCGTACACTAATCATACATGCAAATGTGTACGATCAAGATCAAGGACTCACGGGAAGATATCACAACACAACTCTAGACACAAATTAAAATAATGCAAGCTTTATATTACAAGCCAGGGGCCTCGAGGGTTCGAATACATAAGCTCGAAAACACAAGAGTCAGCGGAAGCAACAATATCTGAGTACAGACATAAGTTAGACAAATTTGCCTTAAGAAGGCTAGCACAAAGGCATCTACGATCGAAAAGGCAAGGCCTCCTGCCTAGGAGCCTCCTAACTACTCCTGGTCGTCGGCGGTCTCCATGTAGTAGTAGGCATCGACGGTGACATCTGGCTCCTGGGCTCCGACCTCTGGTTGCATCAACCGGAAAGAAGAAGAAAGGGGGAAAAGGGGGAGCAAAGCAACCGTGAGTACTCATCCAAAGTACTCGCAAGCAAGGATCTACACTACATATGCAACATTATCAAAGGAAGGCTGTATATGTGGACTGAGCTGCAGAAAAGCCAAAATAGAGGGGATAACCTAGTCCTACCGAAGATTAGCATCTTCTGGAAACCACCATCTTGCAGCAACAGGAGGGAGTAGAGTAGCGTAAAGTAAAGTAGTAGTGTTATTAACCTCGGCCAGAGATCCTTTCTCGACTCCCTGCGAGAAAGCAATCCCAGAGCCATACTATCCAGTTCTCATCACAATCCATTTCTCATCACAATATCCAGTTCTAGTTGTATCGATCGGGATACAACTCCAAGTGTCCGTTACCGTAGGACAGGCTATCGATAGATGTTTTCTTCCCTGCAGGGGTGCACCAACTTACCCACCACGCTCGATTAACTCCGGCCGGACACACTTTCCTGGGTCATGCCCGGCCTCGGCCAAACAATACGCCGCAACCCGACCTAGGCTTAATAGAGAGGCCAGCACGCCGGACTAAACCTATGCCCCCAGGGGTCATGGGCCATCGCCCCGGGAACTCCTGCATCGTTGCGAGGGCGGCCGGTGAGCAGACCTAGCTACCTCCTTCAACAAGGCAGGTGCTTACGCAGTCCAACCCGGCGCGCGCCGCTCAGTCGCTGACGTCTATTAAGCTTCGGCTCATGCATACGACGCAGAACGCCCATACTATGCCCACGTGATGGTTAGTGCTATCAGGCCAGAGGCCCCTCGGATCAAATATTCAAATCGTAGTGGATTAGGAGCACACGGTAATAAGCAGAGACTCATGAAAGATGTGACCCCGTTGCCCCGTCTCGAGGACTTGCGGCAAGGGCCAGGAATGCCCGGCCACGCCTCGTAATTATCTCGCGGGCACCCTCCAGGTCAACCCGACTCCACATCACTCGCAATTAAGCTCGCGCGGGTACCCCTCAGAGCCGACCCGTCTTTAGTAACACGGTTCAGTGTAAAGTCATAGTAACTGTGTGTCTAACACCAAGGGGAAAACCTGAGGAATCACCCTTGACGGATTCCACTCGATGTAATCATCAAGGTGAACGTAAGAGGAACCACCCTCGAAGTTCACACTTGAGGGCTTGCACGACAGAGTCGTATCGGAAGTGGTTAAGGCGGAATCACCCTCGATGACCACAACCGAATAGCTACACTAAAGGGTAACATTAGAAGTGCTGATGAGGTCTCAACCCCGGCACTCGATAGTAACCCAGTAGTGTCGAGCAACTAAGGGGAAAGTGATGTGCGATGTCGGGGCCTGGTCTTCGATCCCGTTGATCGGGTCTTCGATGATGAAGCAGGGGCAATAAGGACAAGGTGGGGGTCACTGATGGATCACTAACCAACCTATACTAAGCAGTTTAGGATAAGCAGGTAGGTAACAAAGAGCAGGTTACAAAAGCAGGCTATGCATCAGAATAGGAGCAAACAATAACAGTAGCAAAATCTAATGCAAGCATGAGAGAATGGAATGAGCGATATCGGGATGAGCAAGGGGGGGGCTTGCCTGGTTGCTCTGGCAAGGAGGGGTCGTCGTCGACATAGTCAATCACCGGGGCATCAACGACCTCGGGGTCTACCGGAGAGAAGAGGGGGAAGAAACAGTAAATATAAAGCAAACATAGCATCACAAAGCATAACATGGCAATATGTTGTGCCGGGTGTGACCTAACGTATGGCTACACGATAAAGGTGAAGGGGGAATTCAACTGGGAATGTTTTCCCGGTTCCGGACCTGTGTCAGACAGATGTCCGGAGGGGAATGTTCCATGTTCAGATAGTTAGAGGCATCTGACAGGTAAACGGATCACGTATTAGGATTCGTCTCGTTGTTCTGAGCAACTTTCATGTAGAAAACATTTTCATCCGAGTTACGGATATTTTTCTATGATTTTTCAAAGATTTAAACAATTTCTGGGATTATCTTTAACTCAAAAATGGACTTATTGCGCCAACATGATGTCATGCTGATGTCAGCAGAGTCAACAGTCAACTCTGACTAGGTTGACTGGTCAATGGGGCAGTGGGGCCCGTCTGCCATTGACTGAGCTTAACTAATTAATAGCTTAATTAGTTAAAAAGTTAATTAGGTTAATTAACAGGATTAATTAAGTTAATTGGTTTTAACTAATTAATTATTGTTATTTTTAAAATATATTTTTAAAAATTCTTTTGTTTTTTTAAAGGGCGTTGGGCCCATAAGTCACTGGCCGAGCGGGCTACCGGGTGGTGGATGCACGCGCCTGGGCATGGGCGTCCGCCCGAACACGCACAAGCGTGATGGAGGGCGCCGGCGGAGGCCATGGCCTCGACGAGGAGCTGGCGAGGGCGGTCCCCAGTGGGGGCTCTGGCGGTGGCGGGGCTAGCAGGGGCACGGCCGTCGGAGGCGGCGGAGGTAGGCGCCCGCGATGGAGCGAGGCGGGGCGGCAGCGTGAGGCAGGACAGGGGCGCCCGGCGGGAGGCAGCACGGGTGGAGCAGCAGGGGAGGCTACGGCGACGCGAGCCACGGCAGGTGCGAGTGATCCAGTGAGGAGGCCACGGTTCCGAGGCAGCAGGGTGGTCAGCGCAGTAGCAGCAGTAGAACAGGAGGCGGCAGGCGCACGCGCAGGTGGCCGGAGGCGCTGCGAGCGGCAAGGAGCATGGGGCGCGCGCGAGGGCGAGCAAGTGGAGGCCGGGGCGTGCATGGTTGTGGCCTGGGGCGCACAACAGGCGAGCGAGGACGGCGCGTGCGTAGGCGGACGGCGGGGCGCGCATTGCGCGGCACGGGGGGTCGAGCGCGCGCGGGAGGAGAGGACGGGGCCTCACCGGCGTGGCCGTAGGGTCAAGGGCAGCGGGTGCCGAGGAGGAGCATGGGGACGACGTGTGTGGTGCCGGCGATGGCGAATGACTTCGGCGTCAGGGCGCTCGGGCGCTGCATCAGCGACGACGGTGGCTGGAGCTAGACGCGGGGTAGGAGAGGTGACGAGGCGGTCCGGCGGGGAGCTGGCGCCGGTGAGGAGGTGGTGGGACGAGGCGGCGACGGTGGGTGCCGACGGCGTCGAGGGCGGGGCGAACGGCGGCGAGCGTAGGGGCGTTGCCCCGATCTGGATCGGGGTGAGGGGAGAGACGAGGGAGGGAGAGGGGGGTCTGGGCTAGGGTTTGGTGGTGGGGAGGCCTAAGTAGGCCGCGGTTGGGCCGGCTGGCCAGTTGGGCCACGTGGGTCGGCCAACTGGGCCGTCTGGCCCAGGAGGGGGAGTTGTTTTCCTTTTTTATTAGTTTTTCTTTTCCAGCAGCATTTTGCCTTTTCTTTTAGCCACCAATGACTTTGCCAAATTATGCCACTGGCTAAAACAATTCCAAAGAATTATTGTGCACTGCCACAAAAAGTTTGGGGCCTTCAGGAGTTGTCCAAGCATTTTTAGAAAATGAAAAGGACATCTTAAATACTGCTGGACCAGATAATAAATTCCCAGGGGCAATTTGGGCATTCCAAAAATGTTGGCTTCAACATGACAAATATCTAGGGATTATTTGCCATAGGATGAACTATTTTATTTGCATGAAAGAAGAAGCAAATATTTGACATGCAATTTGAATTTGAATTTGAAGCAGATTTTAGACAAGTGGCATTTTAGCATGATGATCATGATGATATGGCCTTCATTAGGGGGAGATTACTGTAGTGTGATGCTGGGGATGTTACAATAATCCCGAACAAGGAGACTCCGGCGTCAACCTTCATCAGCAGCAACCCTTGTTCATCTCTTTGTAATACCAAACCCAAGGTGGAAACCTAAGTGTATTACTTTGACCATTTGTTCATGCTTGCCATGATTAACCTTGTGATGATTGTCGTCTCTATGTTTGAGTTACACCTGTAGTTCTCGAAGATGTGGAGGAACCCTAGTATGTTGAGGTGTTGAAAGCCGATAGGATATAGAATCCTCCTTTGCATGTTTGAGTTAGAATTCTTCATGAATGTTGTGTAAGGTCGACCACTCGACATTTAGCCCATGAAGGATGTTACTATCGTTGTGATGGTGATATGCAGAGGTAAAGATGTGACAGTAATATCCTCCATTTCTTTCCTCAACAATTGATAGGGAATAATGGAGAACCAACCGTTGTCCGCATCCATGGGGTAACCATTAACCATCGTCATCGTAATCAGATGTGGAGAGGAATGATGGTGGCGTGTGTGATATCGAGCTACACGAGTAGCGGGTATGTTGTACCAGGCTCCTCCCTTTTATAAAAATCTGCAATGACTTTGTTATCCGAACCAAGAATTGTGCTTCGCACATATATTATGTTAGACACATACTAGTGGGGAATCTATACCCCATGAGAATGCATTGGCGCTATTTATTTCATCGCTTGCATTTATCCTCTCTCCCTTTATTTTACTTTCACACTTTATTTTTATATGCCATTCACTCACAAAATTTTAAGGTTTCGTCTATGCTTTTCTTTCGACCGTGATTAACCTGCAGGAGGTAAGATCATTTGGGAGAGACTAGTGTAAAAGCAGCACCTAGTGTGCAGAAATAGAAAAAAGCAGTGACATCCGTCAGATATTAAATGGATGTCTCATATGCAATGCACGTGAGTTGGTGGAGTTTGTATTCATTTTTATGAAAACCCCCTTGACTAACAGTTATGTACAAAAAGATCCCTCCACCATGTTCCTCAAGCTGGATCTGAGACATCCATTCAAAATCCGATGGATGTTGTTGATTTTTCCACTAACTGTTTTTTTTTTTTGTACACTAGTATCTCCCAGATCATTTCCTATGCTCCTGTGGACTTGCAGATCATCAAGTACTACCAGCCGCCCTCCCGCTTGCTCCAGTTGATGGCAAGCGGGCGAGAAAGCCAGGTGGCTGGCAAGGCCCGCAACAAGACGATGAGGAAGAAGTCGTACATGCAGATGCCTTCTCCACGTCTGGTGTCACGCGCGCATTCTCCGCCATCTCCGCTCCCACCCATCACCTCCTGCTCCGCCACCTACAGCTACCGCAGCCTCCGATGAGGTCCATGCCCACCATATGTGTGATGAAATGACCGAGGAGTAAAAAATTGCACTTCTCTTTTTTAGCTAGGGATTTTGGTAATGCAATGTGGCGACGATCTTGTGATGTGTTTGTTCTTGATGATTTCAGTGTGGACAAATACGATGTTGCAAGTTTTTGTCTCAATTTAATGAATCGCCACATTCGGCTGTAGTGCTAGTGTGGACATATGGTGTTTTTTTTATGAACTTGGTATATTTAATGTCTTTTGGGTTAAGTATGTGCATATTTTAAATTAATTTGGATCGTCCCAATGATGGATGAAATACCGTGCAACCGTTTAAAATGTGTGTAACAAAGGATGAAAAAAGTACTTAGTATATATTTAGGAAATTAAATATAGGGGGTTCTGTTATATCCGACCACTTTAAGAATGTCAAATGGAGAGGTTTATGAAATTTACTCAGTTGAAGCTGAGGCTCTTGTAATGCATCTATGTTGTAATCTGCTCCTATGGTTTTAGCGAGACACGCTGCCACACACCGCTCGCACGGCTTAACGCGGCGATTTGTCCCTGGCAATTGCTGACTGCTGTGATTCTCTCCCTAGTCGCCGATGCAACTTGATAAGCGCGCAGCTGCAACCATCAGCCAACGGTTCGTGCGGCATCAGCCACTCGCAACAACCAATAACCACTGGGTATTTGCCACGCACCCCGTCGTGCCCGTTCCCCTCGATACGAGGCACGGAAAAGGAATCGTACCGAGGGATAATAACAGTGTATCTCCCGATTACGTGTGCTCGGTTTCTAAGGCAAGTGAAAGAAACAACGATACCCTGCCTGATGAATTGGGATAAGAATAGAACTAACAAACGGATGGCGAACAGAGATCACAATTTAAAACTGAAAGGTACATAAGCAGATGCCGGGGATAACCAGAAGGAAAACAAGGACCAAGCAACAGGCAGCGCTATTCTCAAATATCAAATTGAAGACGAATGATCACAAGGCACAGACAGTAATAAAACCGAGGTAAATAGGGATTGAGGAACGGCTGATCACAAGGAGCAGACAGTAATAAAACTGGGGCTTGGGAAATTGCTTGTATGGTGAAGAAAACTGCAGATTCATTTCAGAGTTAAGAGCTGAAAACATCTCTAAAACAACCATTTCATTACACTAAACACCACCCACGATACATAAACTTGCCTAGCAGAACCGAAACCTAAACAAGGGAGGATGAGGCATCCTTTTGTACAGACCCTTGGAACACCAAGCACTCCTAAGACCAGCTATCGCATCAAGATCAAGCGGCGGCGACCTTGCGGGCCTTCTTGGCGGCCGGGGAGCGGACGGTCTTCGGCTTCGCCTTGGCCTTGGCAGCCGGCGACTTCTTGGCCTTGGTGACCAGCTTCTTCTTCTCCGGCGCCTTGCGCTTGGTGCCAACGGCGGCCGTCTTCTTGGGCTTCTCGGCCGCCTTCTTTTTGGGCTTGGCGGCGTCCTTGGCGGGCTTCGCCGCGGGCTTGGCCTTGGGGGAGTCCTTCTTGGCGGCGTCGGAGAGCTTGTAGGAGGCCTTGACCTTGACGAGCTTGCCCTTGGCGGCGGAAGCGCGGAGCTGGACGGAGAGCATCTTCTTGAAGTTGGGCGGGAGAGCCTTGCCGTGCTTCTCCTCGATGTACTTGGCGATGGCGACCGAGCTCGACCCGGTCCTGTCCTTGAGCGCCGCGATCGCCTCCTTGATCATCTGCCAAGATCCAATTCAGAATCCAATCAGCCCCAATCGAAGTCAAAACCATTCAATCAGAGGGGAACAGAGGAGAGGTTCAGAAGCTCACCTCAAAGTAGGTCGGGTGGGCGGCTCCAGCGGCGGCCGCCTTGGGCTTGGCGGCGGCGGGCTTCGGCTTCGGCGCCGCGGCGGCGGGCTTGGCGGGGCGGGCAGCGGGCTTGGCGAGGGCAGGCATGTCAGCTGACTGAAGCGGAGCTCTGAAACCGAAACTGAAGCGGTGCTACTTGCGCGGTGTGCTCGCTTGAGATTTGGAGGAGGAGGAGGAGCTCGAGAGGTGGATTGATTCGAGAGGGCCAGGTCGAGGCTTATTTATACACGCCGAGGGGGTCGATCCGGGGGGGTGGGAATGCTGCGATCTTATTGGCTGGACGGCGGTGCCGCGGATCGCGATCCGCGAGAGAGGGGGCAGGCGAATCCTGGCCGTCGGATGGTGGGGAGGGGGCTGGCGGGAGGATCAGTGTGCGCCGCCCAAAGCGGGAAACGGATTACTATCTGTCAACAAAAACGCTGGGTGGAGGGTCGGTGAACTCCGTGCGCGGTGGACCGGTGCGCTGGCGTGCACCCTCTGTGCGGGAGGGATGGGTTGGGCGCTGCAACCACTCCCCGGTGTTCTGTGGAACGGGTGTAGGGGGGACAATGAGAGGCTGTTGATTTGCCGTGGTTTCAGGCCATCGGTTGCCAATCTGGATACGGGTGTACGTGTGCTATTCGAGAGCTTTCGAGTTTGGTCCATTTTTTCTTTCTTTGTTTACGGATAGCTTTCGAATTGAGTATTGTTGTGCACAGCTCCGAAATTTTTAAACATGATGTATGGCGGAATATTGAAAGCTTTTATCGACTTTAAACCATGTTTATGTTTGACACTGATGATCCCATACGACATCAAATTGATGCCCGGCCCCAATTTGACTGAAACCACGATTGTGGCACCAAGCTCATAGTTAGGTCTCCTGATTCAAAAATAACTCATACGAAATTTGGATGACTCAAATTCTCAATCTTTTGTAAAATTTTGGAACTTTCTTATGAGGGCCTTGTATTGTACTACTAGTATATTGTGTCATGATATGATTTTCTTATGAGTACCTAATATTAAAGGGCGGTGTGTTTTTTCAGTTTTTTCATCAGTCCTAAATTTTCATCCGTCACATATTTATAAATTTGCACGTGTGTCCTGTCTTTATAATCGGTCTATGTGGTACTAAAAGACGTGTTTGGTTGCCGTTTGCTACAGTGCCTGCATCGCATACACTTTTAGAATTTGCACGTGCGTCCTGTCTTTAATTTCCTTATATCATGATAAATGTTTATTATTCATGCTAGAAATTATATTAACCATAAACTCAGTACATGTGTGAATACATAGACAAACAAAGTGTCCCTAGTATGCCTCTACTAGACTAGCTCGTTAATCAAAGATGGTTAATTTTCCTGACCATAGACATGTGTTGTCATTTGATGAACGGGATCACATCATTGGAGAATGATGTGATGGACAAGACCCATCCGTTAGTTAGCACTATGATCGTTTAAGTTTATTGCTATTACTTTCTTCATGACTTATACATGTTCCTGGGAAAGGGCCCTTTTACAATCGTGAAGTGATTAGGTTTTCAGGAACCTGTAATATGAAATAAAAAATGAAGGGGAAAAGGGTAAGGTCCGAATAGGGTCGAGCCGCATTATGAACCTCGTCCGCAGTGTGCCTTTGTCGTCGCCCAAGGTATTTCGAGTGCGTAGTTATGCACACGCAGTACATATGTCGTGGTTAGACGGGGCGATTGACAGATGTGGAACTGCTAGTCTTGCTCTGGATTCACCGAGTTGTCAATATGCAGAGTAGGTCGGACTCGCTTAACAGTGTTCGGGGCCTTGATGGCCGATGATTTATTCGGCTTAATGAGGCCGCTCTATACCTTGGCTGCAAGGGCCGCGGTGTGCTCCTCAGTACGGAGGGAGTGCTTCATGTTTCCATTTGACTGTGATAATGCCGCGGGTCCAGGCATTTTGAGCTTTAAGTAAGCATAAAGCGGGACTGCATTGAAGCCGGCGAAGGCGGTTCGTCCGAGCAGTGTATGATAACCACTGCGGAAGGGGATGATGTCGAAGATCAAGTCTTCGCTTCGGAAGTTGTCCGGTGAACCGAAGACTGCTTCCAATGTTAATGAACCCGTGCAGCGGGCCTCGACGCCGGGTATCACTCCTTTAAAGGTGGTGTTACTAGACTTGATTCTTGACGGGTCAATACCCATTTTACGTACAGTGTCTTGATAGATCAGGTTAAGACTGCTGCCGCCATCCATAAGGACCCGGGTGAGATGGTATCCGTCGATGATTGGATCGAGGACCAGGGTTGCCGAACCTCCATGACGGATACTCGTCGGGTGGTCCCTGCGATCGAAGGTGATCAGACAAGCTGCTACCTCTTGAGCACTGCGTTGGTTTTCCCTTGAAGAGGAAAGGGTCATGCAGTAAAGTAGCATAAGTATTTCCCTCAGTTTTTGAGAACCAAGGTATCAATCGTGTAGGAGGCCACGCTCGAGTCCCACGCACCTACACAAACAAATAAGAAACTCGCAACCAACGCGATAAAGGGGTTGTCAATCCCTTCACGGTCACTTACGAGAGTGAGATCTGATAGATATGATAATATAATATTTTTGGTGTTTTTATGATAAAGAGAAAATAAAGATGCAAAGTAAAAATAAACGACAATAAAAATAGTTAAGTGTTGGAAGATTAATATGATGGAGAATAGACTCGGGGCCATAGGTTTCACTAGTGGCTTCTCTCAAGAGCATAAGTATTACGGTGGGTGAACAAATTACTGTCGAGCAATTGATAGAATTGAGCATAGTTATGAGAATATCTAGGTATGATCATGTATATAGGCATCACGTCCGCGACAAGTAGACCAAAACGATTCTGCATCTACTACTATTACTCCACACATCGACCGCTATCCAGCATGCATCTAGAGTATTAAGTTCAAAAGAACAGAGTAATGCTTTAAGCAAGATGACATGATGTAGAGGGATAAACTCATGCAATATGATATAAATCCCATCTTTTTATCCTCGATGGCAACAATACAATACGTGCCTTGCTGCCCCTGCTGTAACTGGGAAAGGACACTGCAAGATTGAACCCAAAGCTAAGCACTTCTCCCATTGCAAGAAAGATCAATCTAGTAGGCCAAACCAAACTGATAATTCGAAGAGACTTGCAAAGATAACCAATCATACCTAAAATAATTCAGAGGAGATTCAAATATTGTTCATAGATAAACTTGATCATAAACCCACAATTCATCGGTCTCGACAAACACACCGCAAAAGAAGAATTACATCAAATAGATCTCCAAGAGAATCGAGGAGAACTTTGTATTGAGATCCAAAGAGAGAGAAGAAGCCATCTAGCTAATAACTATGGACCCGAAGGTCTAAGGTAAACTACTCACACATCATCGGAGAGGCTATGGTGTTGATGTAGAAGCCCTCCGTGATCAATGCCCCTTCCGGCAGGACACCGGAAAAGGCCCCAAGATGGGATCTCGGGTACAAAAGGGTGCGGCGGTGGAATTAGGGTTTTTGCTTCGTATATGATGTTTCCAGGGTGTATGGGTATATATAGGAGGAAGAAGTACGTCGGTGGAGCAACGTGGGCCCCATGAGGGTGGAGGGCGCGCCTGGGGGAGGTGGGCGCGCCCCCCGACCTCGTGCTCTCCTCGTTGATTGCTTTACGTAGACTCCAAGTCCTCTGGATCACGTTTGTTCCGAAAATCACGTTCCCGAAGGTTTCATTCCGTTTGGAGTCCGTTTGATATCCTTTTCCTTCGAAACACTGAAATGGGCAAAAAAACGGCAATTTGGGCTGGGCCTCCGGTTAATAGGTTAGTCCCAAAATTAATATAAAAGTGTATAGTAAAGCCCATTAATCATCCAAAACAGAATATAATATAGCATGGAACAATAAAAAATTATAGATACGTTGGAGACGTATCAAGCATCCCCAAGCTTAATTCCTGCTCGTCCTCGAGTAGGTAAATGGTGAAAACAGAATTTTTGATGTGGAATGCTACTTAGCATAATTTTTAATGTAACCCTCTTAATTGTGGTATGAATATTCAGATCCGAAAGATTCAAGATAAAAGTTTAATATTGACATAAAAGTAATAATACTTCAAGCATACTAACTAAGCAATTATGTCTTCTCAAAATAACATGGCCAAAGAGAGTTCATCCCTACAAAATCATATAGTTTGGTCATGCTTCATTTTCGTCACACAAGAATGCTCTCATCATGCACAACCCCGATCACAAGCCAAGCAATTGTTTCACACTTTAGTAATCTCAAACTTTTTCAACTTTCACGCAATACATGAGTGCGAGCCATGGACATAACACTATGGGTGCAATAGATTATGATGATGGAGGTTGTGTGGAGAAGACAAAATGGGAGAAAGTCTCACATTGACGCGGCTAATCAACGGGCAATGGAGATGCCCATCAATTGATGTCAATGCGAGGAGTAGGGATTGCCATGCAACGGATGCACTAGAGCTATAAATGTATGAAAGCTCAACAAAAGAAACTAAGTGGATGTGCATCCAACTTTCTTGCTCACGAAGACCTAGGGCATTTGAGGAAGCCCATTGTTGGAATATACAAGCCAAGTTCTATAACAATGATGAAGCGTGTCATAATAAACGAAACGGTGGAAAGTTGCATGGCAATATATCTCGGAATGGCTATGGAAATGCCATAATAGGTAGGTATGGTGGCTGTTTTGAGGAAGATATAAGGAGGCTTATGTGTGATAGAGCATATCATATCACGGGGTTTGGATGCACCGGCGAAGTTTGCACCAACTCTCGAGGTGAGAAAGGGCAATGCACGGTACCGAAAAGGCTAGCAATAATGAAAGGGTGAGAATGCGTATAATCCATAGACTCAACATTAGTCATAAAGAACTCACATACTTATTGCAAAAATCTACAATTCATCAAAACCAAGCACTACGCGCATGCTCCTAGGGGGATAGATTGGTAGGAAAAGACCATCGCTCGTCCCCGACCGCCACTCATAAGGAGGACAATCAAAGAAACACCTCATGCTTCAAATTTGTTACACGACGGTTACCATACGTGCATGCTACGGGACTTGCAAACCTCAACACAAATATTTCTCAAATTCACAATTACTCAACTAGCACGACTCTAATATTACCATCTTCATATCTCAAAACAATCATCAAGTATCAAAATCTCATAGTATTCAATGCACTCTATATGGAAGTTTTTATTATACCCATCTTGGATGCCCATCATATTAGGACTAATTTTATAGCCAAAGCAAATTACCATGCTGTTATAAAAGACTCTCAAAATAATATAAGTGAAGCATGAGAGATCAATAATTTCTATAAAATAAACCACCACCGTGCTCTAAAAAGATATAAGTGAAGCACTAGAGCAAAATTATCTAGCTCAAAAGATATAAGTGAAGCACATAGAGTATTCTAATAAATTTCGATTCATGTGTATCTCTGCCAAAAGGTGTGTACAGAAAGGATGATTGTGGTGAACTAAAAATCAAAGATACAAATCATACAAGAAGCTCCAAGCAAAACACATATCATGTGGTAAATAAAAATATATCCTCAAGTAAAGTTACCGATAGACGAAGACGAAAGAGGGGATGCCTTCCGGGGCATCCCCAAGCTTAGGCTTTTGGTTGTCCTTGAATTTTACCTTGGGGTGCCTTGGGCATCCCCAAGCTTAGGCTCTTGCCACTCCTTATTCCAAAATCCATCAAATCTTTACCCAAAAACTTGAAAACTTCACAACACAATACTTAAACAGAAAATCTCATGAGCTCCGTTGGTGTAAGAAAACAAACCACCACTTTAAGTTACTGTAATGAACTCATTCTTTATTTATATTGGTGTTAAACCTACTGTATTCCAACTTCTCTATGGTTCATACCCCCCGATACTAGCCATAGATTCATCAAAATAAGCAAACAACACACAAAAACAGAATCTGTCAAAACCAGAACAGTCTGTAGCAATCTGTATTAAACGAATACTTCTGGAACTCCAAAAATTCTAAAATAAATTGGTGGACAACCTAAAATCACTCTCCAGTAAAAAATGGCAACTAATCTCGTGAGCGCTAAAGTTTCTGTTTTTTACAGCAAGATCGCAAAGACTTCACCCAAGTCTTCCCAAAGGTTCTATTTGGCACAAACACTAATTAAAACATAAAACCACATCTAGACAGAGGCTAGATGAATTATTTATTACTAAACAAGAACAAAAAGCAAGAAACAAAAATAAAATTGGGTTGCCTCCCAACAAGCGCTATCGTTTAACACCCCTAGCTAGGCATAAAGCAAGAATAGATCTAGGTATTATCATCTTTGGTATGCAATTCTTCAATTGAACACTTATAACCCTTAGGAGATTCTTTCCTTTTGTTAATGATCAAACTTTTAGGCAAGAAATCAAGAAATTCATTTGTAGCAAAAGGTTCCTTAATGATAGCGAAAAAGTTGGGGTGAACACTTATTGATTTGAGATCTTCATTCTCCTTACTAAAAGATCCACCCTTATTTTTAGGAACATACATAAACTTGGCAACTTTGGTAGGAGTAAGGTTTGAGGTGTTTCTAACGGCAGAAAAGGCAGACCCTAAGTTGGTAATAATATCCTCAAGTTTATCAATTCTAGTGGAATCTTGATCTATCTTTTCATTAACTATGGCTTCCTTTTCTCTAAAAAATTTCAGAATAACTCCTACCTTAGATCCATATTGGGTAATGTGGTTGTGGATCTTTTTATCCAAATTCTCGATCAACTCTATAGTGGCAATTTTATTTTCAATAATATCAAGCCTTTGCATCACATGTTCCAAAGTTAAAATAGTTCCATTAACCAAAAGAGGTGGTGGGCCTAACAAATCTATCAAAGCATTATAAGAATCAAAAGTATGGCTACCCAAAAAATTCCCTCCGGTAATGGTATCAAGAATATATCTATTCCAAGGAGTGATGCCTACGTAAAAATTGCGAAGAAGAACGGAAGTAGATTGCTTCCTAGTGGATCTATTCTGAGCATTGCAAATTCTATACCAAGCATCTTTTAGATTTTCTCCCTTCCTTTGTTTAAAATTAAGAACTTCATTATCGGGAGTACTAACAATGATAGAAGGACTGGCCATGATGGCCAAACAAACGATCTAACACACGGACACACAAGAAGCAAGTGAAAAGAGACGAACGACAAAGCGCGAATAAAACGGCAAAGGTGAAGTGGGGGAGAGGAAAACGAGAGGCAAATGGCAAATAATGTAATGCGAGGGACAAGAGTTTGTGATGGGTACTTGGTATGTCTTGACTTGAGCATAGATCTCCCCGGCAACAGCGCCAGAAATCCTTCTTGCTACCTCTTGAGCATGCGTTGATTTTCCCTTCAAGAGGAAAGGGTGATGCAGCAAAGTAGCGTAAGTATTTCCCTTAGTTTTTCAGAACCAAGGTATCAATCCAGTAGGAGACTACACACAAGTCACATAGTACCTGCACAAATAATCAAGAACCTTGCAACCAACACGATAAAGGGGTTGTCAATCCCTTCACGATCACTTGCAAAAGTGAGATCTGATAAAGATAATAAGATAACTATTTTTGGTATTTTTGTTGTATAGATTGCAAAATAAACGGCGACAAAAATTGGCAAGTTGACGAGAAACTAATATGATGTAAAATAGACCCGGGGGCCATAGGTTTCAATAATGGCTTCTCTCAAGATAGCATATATTACAATGGGTGAACAAATTACTGCCGAGCAATTGATAGAAAAGCACATAGTTATGAGAATATCTAGGCATGATCATGAACATAGGCATCACGTCCGTGTCAAGTAGACCGAAACAATTCTGCATCTACTACTATTACTCCACACATCGACTGCTATCCAACATGCATCTAGAGTATTAAGTTCATAAGAACAGAGTAACGCATTAAGCAAGATGACATGATGTAGAGGGATAAACTCAAGCAATATGATATAAACCCCATCTTTTTATCTTTGATGGCAACAATACAATATGTGCCTTGCTGCCCCTACTGTCACTGGGAAAGGACACCGCAAGATTGAACTCAAAGCTAAGCACTTCTCCCATTGCAAGAAAGATCAATCTAGTAGGCCAAACTAAACCGATAATTCGAAGAGACTTGCAGAGATATCAAATCATGCATATAAGAATTCAGAGAAGAATCAAATATTGTTCATAGATAATCTTGATCATAAACCCACAATTCATCGGATCTCGGCAAACACACCGCAAAAAGTATTACATCGAATAGATCTCCAAGAACATCGAGGAGAACTTTGTATTGAGAACCAAAGAGAGAGAAGAAGCCATCTAGCTAATAACTATGGACCCGAAGGTCTGTGATAAACTACTCACACATCATCGGAGAAGCTATGGTGTTGATGTAGAAGCCCTCCGTGATCGAATCCCCCTCCGGCAGATGGGATCTCACGGGTACAGAAGGTTGCGGCGGTGGAAAAAGTGGTTTCGTGGCTCTCTTGGATGTTTTTAGGGTACAAGGGTATATATAGGCGAAATAAGTACGTCGGTGGAGCTACGAGGGGCCCATGAGGGTGGGGGGCGCGCCTACCCCCTGGGCGCGCCCTCCTGCCTCGCGGACGCCTCGTTGCGTCTCTGACTTCCACTCCAAGTCTTCTGGATTGCGTTTGTTCCAAGAAAGATCCTCGCGAAGGTTTCGTTCCGTTTGGATTCCGTTTGATATTCCTTTTCTGCGAAACACTAAAATAGGCAAAAAAAACAGCAACTGGCACTGGGCCTCCGGTTAATAGGTTAGTCCCAAAAATAATATAAAAGAGCATATTAAAGCCTATTAAACATCAAAAACAGATAATATAATAGCATGGAACGGTAAAAAATTATAGATACGTTGGAGACGTATCAGGGACCTAGGGTTGTACAGAGTCGGCTTGCAGAAGAAGGAAATTACATATCCAGACACCAATCTTGCCGTCCAAGCATAGGAGAGTCCTATCCGGACACGGAGGAAGGCCTTCTACCATGTATCTTCACGGCCCATCAATCCGGCCCATATCACTCAGCCCGGACACCCGAGGACCCCCTAATCCAGGACTCCCTCAGTCAACTGAGAGGAGAGTATCCTTACTATTAACAATACCACTCCATGAAGATGCAATACTCTCCTAATCTGCATGGCAGGTTGATGTATATCTTAATGTGTTGTACTCCGTCGTGTCTTATATTTCTAGAGTCACTAATTGGTGGGTCCTTTTGTAACATAAACACCGCCGCGCCCTATCTCTCGAGCATCACTGGCTCATGGGCCCTTCTATAAGGTAGAAAATATCAGGTCAAAAAGACTCATCTATGACCATAAGCAAACAGACGCACATAGCTGAAATGGCTCGCACGTTGCATAATCTAGCATTGGTCCCAAGTTCGACCCCCACGGGCGGCAATACCCCCCTTTTGAAAATAAACCAACCATTGACATGTGGGTCCTGCGGTGTCGCAGGCTTCTGTATATTTCACTATTTTTTTACTTATACACTAGACGCTGATAGGTGGGTCCTAGGTGACCCATGCGTCAATGTATGCGCCAGGTAACAGTCAACTGCATTGACTCGATGGAAATGCTCCCTTTTGGGCGTTTTTGGGATGTTAGTTGGGTGGGGTAAAACTGAGGAGTACAAAGCAATCGTGGGCACAGAAATAGAAATCCCATTTTCTTTTCATCAAGATAAGCATATTTCAAAGTATCCGGGAGTTTCTTTAATTCAAACACATGATCACCGTTAGGTGGAGGAGGATCTTCCAAGATTTCAACATGCAAATTATGCTTAAGAATAGGTTCTTGCCTAAAGAATATTTCATTTCTTTCATTCATATGCATGTCATTTTCATGATCTAATGAATATTGCTCTAAAGGATCTGTAGGAGGCACAACAACAGAAGGAAGACGAATAATAACATCCTTATGAGGTAAATATTTATCATGATGATGTTCAGAGAAGTTAAAAAAATTAAATTCACGAGATTCATCTCCAAACTTAACATTAACTTTTTCTTTAGCACAATCAGTTTCAACATTAATAGTATTAAAAAGGGGTCTACCAAGTATAATGGGACAAAAATTATCTTGCTTAGATCCAAGTACTAAGCAATTAGTAGGATATTTGATCTTACCACACAAGACTTCAACATCTCTCACAATCCCAAGAGGTGAGATGGTATCCCTATTTGCAAGCTTAATAGTAACATCAATCTCTTTTATCTCAACATATGAAATATTATGCATAACTTCTTGATAGAGAGAGAAAGAAATAACACTTATACTAGCACCAAGATCACATAAACCATGATAGAAATGATCTCCAATCTTAACAGAAACAATAGGCATGCCAATAACTCTTTTATTTTTATCTATCCTATCTTGTTCATTTCTAACAGGTTTAGCAATTCTAGCAGCTTCCTCACTAAAATAAATAACATGCCCATTAATATCATCAACCTAGAGATCTTTAACCATTGCAATTGAAGGTTCTACTTTAATTTGTTCAGAGCGTTTAGGTGTATTAATATAACTCTTACAAACCACAATTGTAGCCTTAAGATGTTCCTTAACTCAACAGCGAAAGAAAGCTTCTCAATATAAGCAGTAGGCACAACAAGATTAGTAGTATAAGCTAGCATTTTCAGTATTAGCAATGATAGGTTCTTCAAAAGCACCTTTAATGGGTTCATGATATTTAAACCACTTCTCTTTAGGAAGATCAACATGAGCAGCAAAACATTTACAAAATGTAGCTACTATCTCAGAATCAAGTCCATATTTTGCACTAAGCTCATGAAAAACATCCGTTTCTATAAAAGACTTAATACAATCATATTCAAGATTTATACCCGACTCTTTACCTTTGTCGGCCTCCCAATCTTCAGAGTTGCGTTTAATTCTTTCAATAAGATCCCATTTAATTTCAATACTTGTTCTTGACAAAGAACCGCAGAAGAAGAATCAAACATTTCTTTATCATGAGAGAAAGCCTAGCATAAAAATTATGAACAATAATATCTCTCGAGAGCTCATGATTGGCGCATTTAAGCATAAGTCTTTAAGCCTCCCTCAAGGTTGAGCGATACTTTCTCCTTCACATGGCCAAAAAATATAGATAAAATTTTGATCACGATGAACCAAGTGCGTAGGATATTTTTTGATGGAATTCTAGCTTTATTCGGTTCCAGTCCCATGAATCAGAATGATCCAATAGCCTATACCATGCCAATGCTTTTCCCCTCCAAAGATAAAGGGAACAATTTCTTTTTAACTTCATCCCTCGACAGATCTGCAATTTTAAATAATCCACAAAGTTCATCCCCTCCATCATCGCCCAGTAGAGGTACTCTATCGGAAGAGCGCGGTTCCGGCGCATGCTGGCCTTCTCCTCGTTCGTGAGACAATCGGCGATGCCGACCACCTCCTTGTAGAGCATCGCCACGTCAGGGGACCATAAGCATATCTCGCGCAGCCGAGCGAGCTTCTCCGCATCGTCGACGACCACCTGAACAAGGATTTACGCCAGCGGAGGAGTGATCTCCATTGAGGATTGGAGATTTAGGATGGCTGGGAGATCGATTGACTAGGGTGAGAAGGGTTAGGGATTTGGGCGAGCTCGGGTTAGGGATTTGGCGAGCTCGGGTGACGGATTTCAGGAATATGAGGAAGAGACGGATCGAGAGGAGTGGTGGGAGGCGGCTAGCTCGGAGTGGTGTAGTGGAGGCGGCTGGCATACTGAATAAGGCTGTGGCGATTTGACTACTTCCCGAGGGAGGTTGACAAGTGTGCCCGAAGACGACGAGGCAAGGCACGTGTGCGGCGGGTGTGCGGGTTGTTTTCGAAAAACGTGAGGGGTTGGCCCCACGCGGCGGCACCAGGGCGCTCTACCGTTGAGGTAGCGTCAAATGTAATGTATTCTCGTGTATAGGGGCCGTATTCGAGTTGCGTTACCTTTCTTTTTTGCGCTAGAGAATTAGAGGACCAAACGTGTAATTTTCTCCCTTTCATCAAAGCCCAAAAAGCCCAAGACCAGTCCACAGCCGTTTCCGTCCAGTCCACAGTATCGTCCGTTTCGTCGTTCCTTGATTCCCTCCCGCATATTAGCCGACTCCTCATTTGTTGCAAAATCGAAATTCGAACCCCAACTTTCGCCGATCCATCGCCATGGCGTCGCCTCTCGAGTACGGTAAGCACCCCCGAAACCCTAGCCCCAACAGCCCCCAAGTGCGGGCTCTTACCGAACTCCGCTCGCCCGTGTAGCTCGCGCCGTGCTGCAGGCGCGGCTTCTCCAGGCGGCGGAAGACGGCGACCTCCCCCTCTTCAAGAGTACGTACGCGCGCTGCGGTCTACGATACTATCTCCTCTTGCCTGCTCTGTTAAACTCGCTCGGACGCTCATTTGGGGGTTTTCGCTCCGTGTCGCAGGGACGGCGAGGGCGCTGGACGGCGGGAAGGGCCGCCTGAGGGAGGCGGTGGAGGGCGCGACCGCGAGTAATTGCGGCGCCAGGGCTTTGCACGTCGCCGCCGTTCACGGGAGGATGCCCTTGTGCGCCTACTTGGTCGAGGACCTCCAGGTGAATGTCGACGCCACCGACGAGTCAGGTTGTCCCTTGTATTCCATCTCGTGCTAAGCGAAACTCTCCGTTGTCAGAAATGAATGTCTAGTCACGTTGGGAAATGCGGGTGACTGAGCTGCACTCCATCCGCACCATAGGATTTCCCCAAGTTTGTGTGCTACCTGTACCCTGTAGGTATATATAGAGTATACTTGTTGTGTTTCAGTTTTTCTGGCGATTTGATTTGGCTTATCTCATGGTATATTTTTCACTAGGCAAGTGTGCAAGTTCTGCAGGGAATTACAATTAATTAGCTTGTAATGCTGAATTTGCTACGTTGTCTTTCAGTGGTAATTTTGGTTAACTGGCAGTTGCTTTAGTGTCGGTGTATCTTACTGTAAACTGTAATGGAATGGACCAATTATTTCATGTTTCTGATCAAGGTAAGCGTTACCTGCATGCATTAGGTTGCTTGCTCGATCGAATTTAAATTATATCTGATCTGCATGATGCATGATTATGGAGAACCATTTTTCCATGTTATCATGTCTCTGCTACCATGATTTTTTTTAAAGACTGCTGCCATGATTTCATACACTAGAACTATTAAATAAGCTTTTTCCTAGATTTTAGCTTATTGGATTAAACAAAAAGACTGCACGGGTAATCTCAGCCTATAGACTTCCGTACCAGACTGACATGCCAATTTGTCAAAGCTGAATCATACGAGGATGATTGGTTATGTGCATATTGACATCTCTATCCTAGTTTTGTGTTAATATTTTAATTGCATTGTTTTGGTACTTATCCTGCTGAAATCAGTACTATGCACTTCATTTACAGAGCCTTATCAAAATAAAGTTTGTTTATGCCATGCGTCGGTGTCAAGATATTTTTCATGTATTATAGCAAAGCAAAGATGCTTTGCCGCAAAAATCTCTATTTTCACAAGCTTATTCTTTTGATGATTTTGATAGGCGAGACAGCTCTGAGTTATGCAGCTGTTAATGGAATTGTGAATATTGTGCGCTATCTTCTTGATCATGGTGCCAATCCAGATAAGTCTGGTCCTCGAAGGTGTACTCCTCTCCACATGGCAGTTGGACAAGGTCTCTATCTATTTTCTATTTCAGCTGGGACTATTTATAAATTGCTTCTTTATCTGTTTTCTCTGAGTGCGAATAATTGTGGAATAACCATTATATGTTGGAAGATAGGGAACTACCCATGTAGTAGCAAGGTTGTGCATAGTTCTTGTTTAAGGTTCACATGGTTATCCACTTATGCTTCTGCTGTTCTTGTTCTAGAGATTTCTCCATGATGAATGAGTTGGGTGGGTGAGTGATTTTGAATTATTATTTTTGTTATGTTTGTGCAAGTAAATGATGTGTTTCAGTATAAACCGAGTAGATAACATCTGAAAGTATGTACCTAAGCAGTGGTCATTCAAACTTTAAAAGTGTTACCAACTGACCATCCTGTAGTTCTAAGACTTACCAATACAAATTTATAATTGAGCTACCTTTGTCTTTATTTATTTTTTAAATTTGAGAGCAATAATTCTCGTCTGGAAATGGTTAAACCTTTGTATTCAGACCGATATCAGTTCAATTAAATTTTGTGCTTAAATTTACAATTCAGACCATGCAGGAGGAAACTATTTCCTATCAATATCAGCCATGAAAATTTGTTACTCGTCCAGAATATTTTGAACCGGTTTCTAAATCATTGCTGGGTAGTATCAGAATTCCTGTTTATTTGAGCTAAACTTGATCAGAACTTGAGCTGTATAGACAATAATTCCATTCATACTTACGGACAAAAATGATCTACTAATTTATATACCTATCAGGAAAAGAAAACAAACATATAAGTTTGATTGGAGCTACTATTTGAACCGACTCTGAACATGACACATATATGATCGATTCCTGTCATATACTTCCTTTGACCATCTGGATTTGTTAGTCCTCATTACTGTTGCAGTTATTACCAGAATTACTAGAATTTTTCAGGTTTGGTGTTATCATCTCTCTCTTGCCATTTGAGATGGTGCACATCACATTCGGACATGCAACAAGTTCTTATGTTCCTTTCACAGGCTTGAGCGATAAGATACAAGGAAGTTTATTTTTTAACTGACAGGAGCACTGCCTATTCATAAAGGGGAAATAGAACCAATATTTACATTATGGATTTGCTATATTATCATACTTGTCTATAACAGTGCCTATTGCAGGGTCTGACTTTTAGTTAAGAAAACTGTGAAATAGTGATAATACTGACCTATTTCATGACCTGTATTTTTAATTCAGGGCATTGTGAAGTAGTAAAGGTTTTGCTCTCAAAAGGAGCTGATGTCAATTGTTATTCTGACACGGGGACTCCACTGCATATTGCTGCTGTATTTGGGTTAGATGATGCTATGAAGGTTTTGTTGGACCACCATGCAGATGTAAGTCTCACTATTTTACCTTGTTTGCTCCTTGTACTTACTATGCAGATTTTGTTGGACCATCATGCAGACGTAGATCTCACAGGGAGCTCCCTATTCGTCTGCTCTATTGGGTGTTTTACTGTGTTACCTTTGGAACCGAGAGAACTTTACTGTTGTGAGGTTCTAGGTTTGAGAATAATATTAAATCAGGTTGATTGATTATATAATTACCTCAAGTTTCCAACTTGACTCTTTAGATTCATCCTGTCTTCTGTTTCGCGCCTTGTTCGTTTCTCCGTGTATGTCCATTTCCTCTAAGCTTTTATGGAAAATGTTAATTTTTCTGCAGCAGAGAAGTTAAGTTTCACTGCTTAGTGCCACTTGTGGCACGCACTCACTCAGAGCAATTCTTCTTTCATTGTTGCATCTATATTCCTACTTGTGCATTTCTTTTTTTGAAACTGTCACCAGGGGGAAGAGTTCCCCACCTCAATATGATCTCATTTCAAAGAAGAGATTGATCCTGTTTATAAGGTAAACTGGATGGAAAACCTGAACTGAGAACTTCAAAAAAGTGATTGATCGAAAACGTGTGCATAATTTTGCCACATACATTTAAGAATATAATGCACCAAGTACTGCACAATCCACTTCATTTGAACATGCTGCTGTACATCAGTTCTGTGTTGAAGTTCAATTGCTGTAACTTCGATTCTGCGTTGGAACTGAGTAGACTTGTGCAATTTAGGGTGTCAATGGATTGGATATATCTGACTGGCACAGCACGAAATCTAAATCAAATTGTCCCGGCTGTGATATTTGCTATCTGGAAAGAGAAGATCGTAAGACACACACTTAAGTTGTTTTTCTTGATTTTTAATTGTCACCTAGCACTGCCGCCAGTGCTTAGGTTGTGCATTTGTGGCGGCATATGCAGTACTCACATCATGGAGGAGGGTTGCGACTTGCAAGTGTGGCCCTGTGTTGGTAACCTAGCCCTCACATCACTCTTCTCTGTGGCTCATTGGAGGGAAGTGCTTGATAAATCGAATATATTAGCAACGAATTTGGTTTGTATTAGTTAAGTCAATGGATCTTATTCCTTAACTCTTGCATGCTTATGGTTTGACTAGTTAATGTTGTGTGGTCACTAACAGTGTGTATAGGTTTATATATTTGTATGTAGTGACTCCAAATTTGTAGCCGTGTTCTGGCAATATGGTTCTTTATGTAGTTCTGTTACTACTTACTACCACTTCCTTTGCTTGCCGCGTGTCTGCTAACTTTAATCATGTAAGGGTGCTAATTTCCTTAGTGTAATATGCCCACCTATTTGTAACCATGTTCTGCCATTTTGTTTCAATCTGTTCATATTAAGTGCGAATACCACTTTTTTTGTTCTCCACATGTGCCAACTTTCAACACGCAGAAGTGCTAATTTTCTTAACCTTCCTTGTCAGTGTAACAAAGCAGTTTGCATCGCCGATACACCTCTCATCGTTGCTCTCCGAGCTCACCGGCGGAAATGTGTGAAGCTTCTGATTAAGGTTGTTTACATTGTTCATGCAACCAACTGAAAGTTATGACAATCTTATTTAGAGGCATCTGCAACATTTCTGTGTAGGCTGGTGCTGATTTGAAGGGTCTTGGCAGTGCTGATCCCATAATAGTTGCTATAACTGAGGGTTTAACTGATTGTCTCAAGTGCTTACTAAATGCTGGCGCTGATCCCAATGTCATTGATGATGTAAGTTTTGACCTTTTCATTTAGTTACCAGTGCATGTTCTTTACATTGGAAATTGAATTGACGACTAATTCTTGTTGACATTCAGATATCTAGTAGAAGATGTTCTTGCTCACAATGCGGAAGTATTTTGTTATGATCTGCAGGGCTATTAGGACCTTAGGAACCTTGTCCTAGGAGAAGGATGCGCACTCAACCTTTGTAGTAGTAATTCCCTTGTAACTAGGCATATACCATTCAAACTGGGGCTGTTACAAGATTAGGACTCAGACTGTAATGCATTGCTGTGTCTTCATTCTGACGTGCCTTCCGGGAAAGTCCTGACAGCCACATGCCCAGGGTAGTGGTATGCACTCCCTTACATACAGCTGTCTGAGAGCTGGAACGCAGGATACAGATCCTGGAGTGATTGAACATCCGCAAAGTCTGGTGTGCTCGACCCTTGTTGGCCTTAGATGATGGACTGGAGACCTAGCATGAGTGCATGACATAGTTGAGGTGGCCGCTTTGTTGCATTTGGTGATGAATTGAGCACTTAGATGATGTATCAGTTATGTCTGCTAGACCCACCTTGACACTGCAAGTGGCTGTGAGGACAACCAAAACCTCAAGGTTAATGGGTGGCATTTAACATGCATTAGAATAGGTCAGTACTCTACTAGATGTTCCCTGCACGCACAAAGGCGGGTTCTTTAATGTTTACGATCTTCGATGCAAGATTTTAACTATGGTTTCCAGTCATGTATGAAAGGGTTTTGCGCAATAAATCCGATGACATTATTTTCATAACTTGATCTACTATTTATTTTTCATAAACTAGTGGCCAAAGGCTCAAAGGTTCACTGCACGGATCCCATGCAGACTTATCCTTCTGGATGGAAGTACTCCCTCTGTTCACAAATGTAAGATGTTTTGGCAGTTCAATTTAAACTGCCAAAATGTCTTACATTTGTGAACAGAGGGAGTAGTAATTTAAAGGCAGTATAATAAGTGAAATTTTCATTATTGCCATGTTCAGCTCTAGCCAGATGTTGTATGCTACTTATGGCTGCTATGTTAAGTTGTTACTGTGATACCGTCATGATACTGGTGGGCCCTTTCAAGTAAAATATGTCTCTGTTTATTCATAACAGTTTGGACGCCTGCCAATTGAAGTTGCTGCATCTCACAATAGCCGGGAAGACGTTGAGATCCTATTTCCAGTAACTTCTCGCATTCCATCAGTGCGTGATTGGAGCATTGATGGCATAATGGCTTACGTAAAATCAAAAGAGAAGGTACAAACTAGAACACCATTGTCATATCTAAGATTTTATTATTATTTGGTCTTAACAGTTCCTGCAGTATTCTGTAGATTCTTCAATAATCAATGTGTGCCCTGACTTGAAAGCAAGTATTTGTTGCACTAGAGCATTTCCTATTCCATTCATTCTTCAGTTATTACCCCTGAGTTCAAAAGCTGAAATTGGTTTGCTATTGCAATTGGTTTCCATGCATCTTTCTTGAAGGCAGCATTGCAATTGGTTTGCTATGAACTATGATTTAGTAAATCCATAAATTCATCGAGATTTAAGGGTCTAGTAGCAGGAATAGGAATACTATCAATTTGACTTATGCTTTCTCTAAATATATCACATTTAATTCTATTACGTTCCATAGTTGCAATTATGAGCCACCTGTCTCATTTTTTTTTGTGGGGGTCAAGCACATAACTGATCTCAAATAGATACTTGTGAAAGCTGTGAGAAATGAAATATGTAGTCATATGTTTACCTCGGATAGTTCCACATTGGGAGAGGGATGGATGGTGGATGCGGCAGTTTAGTGGTCATGGAAAAGGTGTAAACCCCTAAATGACTTTTCAATGCGTGAGGTGGCTTATTTAAAATTTAACAAATTATGTCACCTCTGGCTACCTAGTGCGTTCATCCCTGTTTCAATAATTTGAGTGGGAAGTTTGAAGTTTGCACAATAGCACTGAGATTGTGAAATATGACTGAATGTGTTCCCATTCCACGTTTATGTGGTAATTCCTAAATGGTCAAGATTTTCGGATATGGCTTCTCGGCAGAGTATCAGCATTGGGTAACACAGGTTCTTTCACTGTTTTGGAAGCAGTTGTGAATGCGTTATGTGCATGTTTGGGGTTTGGGTGGGGGTGGGCCGGTGGGGGATATGTAAAAATAAACAAGTCGTGTAGGTCAAGCTAATATTAAGTTGGCTGATTATATCTGCTACCTTCCCATATATGTCTTAACCATATGTATCTGATATACTCCAATTGTACAGGATGACCCTATTTTAAAAATGAATCCAGCTAATATGAAGATAGAAGGAAACAAAGCATACAAGAGAAAAGACTATATTACTGCAGCAAGGCTCTACACCATGGTATATTTTCCACGATGCTGTCTTATCACTCCTAGTTTACAATTGCGCGATATTTTAAGAAAAGTTATGTAGTTTCAGAAAAATCAATATTATTGTGATCTATCGGCAATTGTATGGCTTACACGCGTATTCATGGTATCAGTACAAATCGGTGGCTATTACAGGCAAATCTCACGAACTAGGACTAGGGTTCATGCGAGAGGAAGGGGAATGGGGAATGGGAGCCGGTGCCGCCGCCGTGATCCACTGGATGTTGCTTCTGGGTTGAGTGGGTGGATAAGTAGGTGACCGCCTGGGCTGGGCCGGCTCACACCCACTCTGGCCCAAACACTCTTGAGTTTGCCTTGCGAGCCCGCGCTGGCCTTGTTGCCGTGGGCGAGCCAGGCCCGTCACTGCTTGGTGGCCCAGGGGTGCTGACATCCCCCCTTTCTTGAGGCGAGGCTTGCCCCCAAGCCTCAGAAGCCGGGAACCGAGCTTGCAGCGCAGCATGGTCCTCCCAGGAATCCTCTACAGCCGCTGGGTTGGACCAGCGGACTAGGATCTGCTCCACCATAGGCCCCCGGCGTTGGCGCCAGTGGTGCTCCATGATCTTCACAGGAACCACAGGAATGTCAGAATGGACAGGAAGGTTGCTGGAAGCTGTCGTACCTGGGACAAGTGCTTTCCGGAGTTGTGAAACATGAAAGACTGGGTGGATTTGAGCTTGCTTCGGGAGTTGCAGCTTGTAAGCAACATCGTTGACACGAGCAATGATTTTGTAAGGCCCGAAGAACCGGAAGGAAAGCTTGTGACAGGCCCGTCGAGCAACCGAAGTCTGAATGTAAGGCTGCAGCTTCAGGTAGACAAAATTATCAACCTCAAAGACCCGGAATGATCTCTTGTCAGCTTGCTGCTTCATGCATTGCCTAGCACGGTTCAGGTGTTGTTGTAACAGATCCTGCACCACCGCTTGTTCATCAAGCCAGGATCGCAGAGCTGGCACTGAACAGGCGCTGGTCGCTGTTATCCCCCATTGCCGTGGTTCATGGCCGTACATGGCTCGGAAAGGTGACATGCCAATAGCAGAATGGTGCGAAGAATTGTACCAGAATTGGGCCAGAGGGATCCAGAAGCTCCAGCGACGTGGGCATGCTTGAGTGAAGCACCGCAAAAAGGTTTCAAGGCATTGGTTGACTCGCTGTGTCTGCCCGTCAGTCTGTGGGTGATTGGCGGAACTCATGCGTAGGCCCGTACCAGCGTATTTAAACAACTCTTGCCAGAAATGACTTGTAAACACCGGGTCACGGTCGGATACGATCGAACCTGGGAATCCATGCAGCCAGTAGACTTGGTTCATGTACAAGAGAGCGACCTTCGAAGCCGTGTACGGGTGTGCCAATGGAAGGAAATGGGCGAACTTGGTCAGTTTATCCACAATGACCAGAATGCAGTTGGCTCCGCCAGAAGGCGGCAGACCATCGATAAAATCCATGCTTATCATCTCCCATGACTCCTTGGGTACTGGCAAAGGCTCAAGTAGCCCTGGATAAGCAGCTCGATCCAGTTTCGCCTGTTGACAAGTCGGGCAGCATTGGACGTAGTGCTGAATGTGAGTCTTCATCTTAGGCCATGCAAATAAGCGGCGCACCCGACGCCAAGTGACTGGGAAGCCGGAGTGTCCACCGAGCGGAGTGTCATGAAACGCAGCAATGATCTGCTGCTGAATAGCTGTTGCGCCCCCGAGCCAAATCCTCCCTCGGAAACGAATGATGCCCTGTTCTAGAGTGAAGCGCCCTTTGGGATCCGGACAGATGGCCAGCTGTTCCAGTAACTTGTGTGCTTGAGGATTAGCGTTGTAGATGCTGAGGACATCTTCCATCCAACTAGGCTTGCATGAAGAGACCGTGTGAAGTTGATCCGCATGTGTGGCTCTTGATAATGCGTCAGCTGCCCCATTCTCTACCCCTTTCTTGTATTTGATAGTGTAGCGGAGTCCCAGCAGTTTGGTGAAAGCCTTTTGCTGCCACGGTGTAGTCAGCCTCTGTTCCTCCAGGTGAATGAGGCTCTTTTGATCAGTCTGGATCACGAACTCACTGTGCTGCAAATAGGGTCGCCATCGCTCAACCGCCATGACCACTGCGAGACACTCTTTTTCATATGTTGACAAACCTCTGAATTTGGGACACAAAGCTTTGCTCATATAGGCGATTGGATGCCCTTGCTGCTGCAGAACTGCCCCCACGCCGGCGTCACATGCATCTATTTCCATGATGAAGGGTTGAGAGAAGTTGGGTAATGCTAACACCGGGGCTGTGATGAGCCCTTTTTTAAGCAGCTGAAAGGACTCGTCTGTTGCCTGAGTCCATACAAACGGGGCTCCCTTTTTGAGTAGATTGAACAAGGGCCGTGCCATGATCCCAAAGTGGCGTACAAATCGACGGTAATAACCGGCCAGCCCGAGGAATCGTCGCACTTCTTTAGCATCAGTTGGTGTAGGCCACTCCTCGACGGCTTGGATCTTGCTAGGATCTGTGGCAGCCCCCTCCTCACTGATGACGTGCCCCAAATAAGACAACCTCTGCTGGCCAAAGCAACATTTTGAAGCCTTGAGCTTCCACTGGTCTCGCTGCAAGAGGCGAAAAACCTGCTTAAGATGCTCTGTATGATCCTCCAAAGTGCGGCTGAAGACTAGGATGTCGTCAAAAAACAGCAGAACACACTTGCGGAGCAGAGGATGCATAGTATTAGTCATGGCCCCATTGAAAGTGGACGGGCCTCCTGCTAGACCCATTGAGAGTACCAAGAATTCAAAATGTCCCGAGTGGGTTTGGAAGGCAGTCTTGTACTCGTCGCCCTCGGCGATTCTGATTTGGTAATATCCTGCTCGGAGATCGAGTTTGGAGAACCACACTGCTCCGTGAAGTTCATCAAGTAACTCTTCAATCACTGGAACTGGGAATCTAGCGACGGATGTCATGGCATTGAGGTGACTATAATCAATACACAAACGCCACATGCCATCCTTCTTCTTAACCAAGATAACTGGTGATGCAAACGGGCTAGAGCTGCGTCTGGTAACCCCCTGCCTGAGCAACTCAGCCACTTGCTCCTCAATCTCAGTCTTGTGCTCTGGCTTGTGACGATACGGCCGGATATTGACAGGTTGAGCACCGGGTACTAGAGGAATATGATGATCACAGCTGCGCTTTGGTGGTAGCCCTGTCGGTTCGCCAAAAACATCTGAATACTGCTCCAGCACAGCACAGACACACTCAAGGGTGACCTCTTGCTCCTCTCCCGTCCCCACAGTCACTTGGTAAAGCTGAACCATATGCGAAACAGCCCCTTGACGACATAAACTGCCCGGTTGCATGCTGTTAATGACTTAACAGGAAGGTGTAGATGGGTGCCCATGAAGGTGGACAGTGCCCGCAGCCTCTGGAATGGAGATATGCTTGCCCTTCCAGTCCACCGTCATCGGGCTGTGCTCCTCAAGCCAGTCCATTCCCAGGATTGCGTCATACATCCCCAGCGAAAGAACTTTGAAGTCTGTGGTGAATTCATGACCTTGCGAAGCCCACTTGCAATCAGGAATAGATGCTACACACTGTAATTCGCCGCCGCCAGCAACCTTGACACGCCAAGCATGGGTCAACGGAGCGACCCCTGTCAGTTGGGTGGCCAGTTGAGCGTCGACAAACGATGTAGAGCTGCCGGAATCCACCAACATGAGGATCTCGTGCCCCTGCAGCCACGCGTGGAGCTGAAACGCCTTGGGTGACTTGTCGCCAGTGAGTGCGTGCTTGGAGATGGCCATCACGGCCTCTGGCGACGGCTGCTACTCTCCATCGAAGACGGAGTCGAGGCCGAAGAGTTCCAGGAGCTCCTCCACTACGTGCAGCTGCACCGTGGCAGGACACGTATGATCGTGGCCCCACCGCTCGCCGCACTTGAAGCAGAGGCCGCGGGCGTGGCGGTATTCATGGAGAGCCTTCACTTTGTTGTTGTCCGCGCGAGCGCCCTCGATGCCGCGTCTGTCACTGGCCGCTGGCGTTGGTGCGACTGGCTGCGGTGGAGGCCCCGGCAACAGCAGCGCCTCGGAGCGTTGCCCCGTGTCCAGCGAGCGCGACGCTGGCGGGTGCGGAAGTGGATGCTGCACACCCCCAGCCACTTCCTCCTGAAGCAGCGCGAGGGAACAGGCGGTGTCCAGATCGGGTGGTCGCTGTACCAGCACCACCGCCCGGATGTCGGCACGGAGTCCCTCCACAAAGCGAGTAAGGTAATAGTAAGGGTGAATTGCATCAGAATAAGAGGCCAAATGATTAATAATAAGTTGGAATTGCTCAATATAGTCAGCCACAGTAGATGTCTGCTTAACGGTGTAAAATTGACGAATGAGCAACTGGCGGCGATCGTGCCCGAAACGAGTGCATAAGAGGTTAGAGAATGACTCCCAGTCGAAGCCTGCAAGCTTCTTTTGGATCAATTGCAGCCATATGGCGGCCGATCCCGAGAAATTCAAGGATGCCATGGGTACCCAGAACGAGGAGTGGATGTTAAACATAGAGGAGTACTGTTCACAGAGAGTTTTCCAGAGTTTGGGGTTCTTGCCCGTGAATTTTGGAAAACAAATGGAAGGGTGTGCCTGTCCCAAGCCCGCGAGGAGCTGGCTGGCATGAGAGAATGGCGAAGCAGCGGGAATCAGGGATGGGGATGCGGGGAACTGACCTATGCTCGGGAGGGGCACCGGCGTCATGGCCGGCGCCGACTCCCGGTGGAGGAATGCGTCGCTGTGGTCATCAGACCCGTGGGGCAGCTCCTGCGCGTTGATACCGGAGCCGAGGAGGCTCCCGGCCGCTGCGAGGGAGGGGGCGGGGGCCGACGCCCCGATCGCTGCCACACCAGGCGCCGCCGCCGCAGCCGCGCGCCCTTGCTGAAGATCGGCCACCGCAGTGCTCAGATCCGCCACACGACGCTCCAGATCAGGCCGCCACGCGAGGAGATCGTTGACCTTGGCGGTGTTGGCATGCACAGCCGCTGTGTTGTTGCGCAGCTCGACGCGGAACTCGTCCATAGAGGACGTGAGCTTGTCCATGTACTCCTTCATGGTGGGATCCATGGCCTCGATCTGCAGCCGAGCTTGATGAAGACGGCGGGTCTCGACGAATTGCGCCAGATCGCGCGCGGAGGAAGAGTGGTGGCTGGTCTCTGATACCAGATGTTAGGAGCAGGATAGGTTCTGTGTATTACAGCGGAGAATCACTCTCAGAGTACAAATCGGTGGCTATTACAGGCAAATCTCATGAACTGGAACTAGGGTTCATGCGAGAGGAAGGGGAATGGGAAATGGGAGCCGGTGCCGCCGCCGTGATCCACTGGATGCCGCTTCTGGGTTGAGTGGGTGGATAAGTAGGTGACCGCCTGGGCTGGGCCGGCTCACACCCACTCTGGCCCAAACACTCTTGAGTTGGCCTTGCGAGCCCGCGCTGGCCTTGTTGCCGTGGGCGAGCCAGGCCCGTCACTGCCTGGTGGCCCAGGGGTGCTGACATTATGGAAAGCCATTGTGCTGACATTATGGAAAGCCATTGTCATCGTGATTAGAGGAAAAGCCTTTCCTGCCACTTAAACTTTGTGCAATCTAGCTGTCAGTATTCCATACTTCCTGTTGTTGTTGGTGCTGCTGCTGCTGATTTAGGTGTTGTTGCCTTAGTGTCAGTACTGTCAATTAAAAAGCAGGTTGCCCTAAACTTTTACCTTCTCTTTTCTTTGCTTAAAAGGAGAAAAAAGGTAGTCATTTGTTGTGGCTTTGTACTATCTTCAGAATGCGGTGAACTTGAATGATTGTAAATTATCCCAGGGTTTGTTGGACCCCCTCTCGGATGTTTCTCCCCGATCTGCTGACGAGTTATACGGTGCCATGCCATATGCTAAATTGCCATTTTGAATTTAGGTAGGTTAGAAAGGCTCTAATTTGGATGGCTTATAGTCTTAACAAAGTAAAATCTGCATCCTATCCAATCTGTATGTCGGTTTATCAGACAATTCATGCACAGCTTACCACTTGGCCCTTTCAAAAAAGTTTTGCCAGTTTCATTCTACTCATACAGCTGCCCCTGACGAATTTTTGTTTAAGTGGTACCAGTTAGCAAAAGTGATAACTACTGGTTTGATTTGTTGGTGTAGGCAGAAGGTGACTACCCAGAGAATGTAACATTGATTTCAAATAGAAGCGTTTGCTGGCTTAACATGGGTGAAGGAGACAAAGCTTTGCGGGACGCTCAAATTTGCAGGGCACTGCGTCGTGACTGGCCAAAGGCCTGCTTCCGGGAAGGGGCTGCTCAAATACTGTTAAAGGTTTTTTTTCTTTCTTTAATTGGCTTTCACAGCTGTATTTTCTTCAAAAAAATCTTTCTTCATGATGCTGTGGTCCTTCTGTCTTCAGGACTATGAAAAGGCATGTGATGCATTCCTTGATGGCCTCAAATTAGACCCAGGGAACAGTGAGATTGAGAACGCCTTAAGGTAGCCTACTCCTCCCCGTCCATTGAAGTCTTAGTTTGGAAGGACAAAATTCACTAGATTCGGTGCGGCACAATAATTCAATCAAATACTAGTACATATCATCTGTAGCTGTCATATGGAAACACATCAATTGACTTGCTGGTGACTTATTTTATCTGCAAAGAACATCTAGCCAGTAGTTTGTAGATGATTTTATTTCCTGTCATTTGGGACGTGAGATGTTTCTCAGAACTCCTAGGGAAGCTGAACCGAACCATCTACTATGAAACTCCTGTATGATAAATAGTGCTTGAATACGCAAGAGCATTATCTAAACACGCACCATGCATATGCTATAAGCTTTTGTATACGCTGTAATTGTCGGAATATGGTTTTTCAGGGAGGCTTTACATTCCCTGGTGGTAGCACATGCTGTCAAGAAGGGCCACTGAAGTGTCATCTGCCCCAAGAAAGGAAAACTTCTACGATGTTAAAAGAAATTAACTGGCCTCGACAAGCAGATTATGTGATTTGATCACTCTGCAATGCGCTGTGGACTCCAATGTAAGAATATAAAAGTTGAGCGCTTAAAATCAGTATTGCACCAAGAGCGTTGTCCACGGCTTCACATCTTCTCATGTCAGATGAGGCCGAGCAGTTTGGGCAAGCTTGGGAGTTCCCTGCATAACGAAACAATTACTGAAATCTATTGTCTTCACACTCAACCATTTAATCTCGTCCAGAGGTTGGTAGATGTGATGGCATGAAAAAAGCAAGACCTGACCAACTGGTCGCTGCATCTGTTTGTCTCTGTTTAGAAAAAAAACATTGAAGCCAGTCTCTTATAATAGTCTCTCGCTATCTAGCTCGCTGGGCGCTGGCGATGGCCGTGGTTATGTGCATTTGATGCCCACGTACGGCCTCTTCTTTTTTGTAGGGAGGGGACTCCTCTGTTTGGAAACCTAGGAATAGGGGAAATGCCGAGTAAGGGGTAAGGATGTAGCGTACTCCCTCCGTTCCAAATTACTCGTCGTGGTTTTAGTTCAAATTTGAACTAAAACCATGACGAGTAATTTGGAACAGAGGGAGTATATGTCTGCAAAGTTTCATGATGAAATATCCTTTTTTTTAGGTAGACGAAATACCTTGAATTGCAAGCTGCACCAAAGAACAAGACCGTGGACTTTAAGAGTGAACGATGAACAGTATATGTGCTAAAAAGCCATATATTTGTTTTCTGTAGCTCTTATTTTAACGTATTGCATCAACATATTACTATAGAGCATCAAGATGGGAAGTGAGGAACAGCAGCTAGGACCTAGCCGCGTCCCTTTGGTCCAAGTTTTTGAACCGGAATATCCAAAGAGAAAACTTGCACGATGTTCTTTGTGGAGATTTTAGCAGGAACACTATCATCTCTGAAGATGAGAGAGTTGCGCGTTAAGGGTGCTAGGGTTCGACGCAAATTGCCTTCTGTGCGTGAGAGGAGAGGAGCAGAGATAGGGTTCATTGAGCAAATGGGTAGGATGCAAATCTGGAATCTTGAGGGTACCCTTTGACTCTCCTTAGTTCGACTAAATGAACTAAAATTTCAAAATCCACATTATGTTTTAAATTTTAATTCATTTAATTTAATTAAGTAGGGTCGGAGGGTATGTGTTCCAAATTTACATGCCTACAAATTAGGAAATTTCACCCCAACTCGTTCACTGCCACGTCATCTAACAGGTCACAACCCAATCAGGCAGTCAGCATAATGAGTCAAAGGGGTTGTTTGGTTGGTGCCCATGCCAGCCCTACCAAAACGAGGGTTTGCCCAAAAAAATTGGCACAAGATTTTATCGCCAGGGTTTCGCCCATAGGTTGCAGCAAAATCTCAAGGGGTGACCAAATAATCGGCGCGGTCCAAACACTTACCAACCCATCGGTGAATGACTAAAAAATTGCCCGGGCAGCTCTAGGCGCCCATCCAGACAGCCCCAAAACAACTATGGATGTGACTCATCACAGGGGATTTTTTTTTGCGGGTGAAAGAAAGATTTTATTTCATCAATCAGGACATAAGTCATTCTTACAAATATCAGGGATGTCTCCTAGTCCCGAACCAACCACACCACAGTGCGACCTTCTGTCCGTCCAAAGGAGGCCAGATAATGGCTTGCCCATTCTGTTCCCTATGAACATGAGATAGCTTGAACATCCTCCCTTCCCTCAAAAGCCTTTGAATTTTATCAACCAACATGGTATAGCAAGACCGGTCCATGTTCGGACCATTAATCATCACAGAGGATTTCATGAGTGAAAACTATGGGGCTACTTGGTTGGTGCCCATGCCAGCCCTACAAAAACGTGAGCTTGCCAAAATTTTGGCATAAGATTTTGCCGCCAGGGTTTCACCCACATGTTGTAGCAGAATCTCAAGAGATGACCAAATAATTGGCAGGGAAATGAAAAGTTAGGGGGACGTTTGGATTACGCCCAGGATGGCCACGCCAAATCAGGGCGAGCCAAAATTTTGACGAAGGAATCGACCGCCCGCGCTTCGTCCACGCGTGGGCATGATATCTGAACCAGACGACCATTGGCGTGGAAGGGGAAGCTAGGCTTTAATCCAAACGCTCACCCATGCAGTCAGTCAACGCCAAGATTTTGGAGTGGTAATCGTCGGCCACCATCTAAACGGCCCTTCCAAACACCTACCAACCCATCGGTCAATGACCAAAAAATTGGCAGGGCAGCTCTGGGTCCCATCCAAACAGCCCCAAAACCACTATGGATGTGATTCATCACAGAGGATTTCATTAGGAGTGAAAACTTATTTTTTTTTCTTTTTAGAATTAGGAGTCGAAGGGCCCAGGCCACTGTTCTTAAAAAAAAAGGGGGGCCCAGGGTCCAGACGTGACTAGCCCAACCCAGCCCAGCGCATCCAGACGGGTTAGAACTTAGAAGCCGTTAGTTCCGTCTGTCCACGGCGTCAGCCACGCCCAGCCCCAAATTCCAAAACCCTCGCCTGGTTCGCTGGTTTTCACTCGAAGGACGACAATGATGGCGGCGCAGCCGACGGCTAACCCGGGGGTCCGCCTCGGCTGGAAGGCCCCCGGCGCTCTAGCATCCCCGCCGCGCCTGGCTCTGTCTCGCTCCGCCGCGGCCCCGCTCGCGTCACACAGGTTGTCCCCGACTCCCTGGTCTCTCTGAGTACATTTTTGTACTGTATAGTAATCGATTTGTGGACTACCAAAATCGGAACAGTCTGATGAGAGTATTTATGTGCGAATTTCGGTTGAGATTCCAGGATTTGTTCGGCCATTGGATACTAGTCAGTGAGACAGTGAGATTGGGTCATTTGGGTCATTGGGTGGATAGTGAATAGAAGGTCAGCGAGAATTGGATTCCCCCCGGGCAGAAAAGAACAGAACCGGATTAGTTATTTGCTCTAGTTCTAGACTTGGACCTCAGAATAGTTAGTGTATTTTGGTTTGAGTGTTAAATTAAGGATAGTGGCGGTGTGTTTGCTCTTACTTTAGTTGGCACCAAACATGTGGAGGGCTGTTTGGCTGTAAAACTATTCCAGTGTGATGGTTGCCCTTTTGTTGTTGTTATTAAGGAAGCATATTTTATACTAGCAACTTATCAAATAGGAGGCACCAGACAATGTGGTGGGTGGACCGAGTCTGCATTTGAGCTATAATTAGTCAAATCTTTGCAAATCCTTTGTTTCTAGTAATAGAATCGGAAGCTATGAAGCCTCTTTCTCAAGGAAAATAAATAAATAAGTGGTACCAGTAGGCAGCGCCAACGTGTTTCCTGAGCCACACACATCTTGGTAGGTACTCAAGAAGGTTCCATTGCAGTGTTATGGTTTGCACTTGTTTTACTCAAGAGGCTGTGTTTATAATATGTTTCATTTGTCCTACAATATACACAGCTTCCCATCTTGATTATTCAGGATTGTCATCCTTCTGTAATGTGCAGTTTTCCTTCCATTGTTAGAACTGGACATGGGTTTTAGCTTTCATTTTTGCACACTGGTTTCAGCTTGTCTATTCTGCCTAATATTCTGCTCTACTTCCAAAAGCAACACACTAATGCCAAAAAGTGCTTGTACAGGGTTGGCAGAGGAAAGTTTTCAGCTGCGGCCATCACTACTGATGATTATCTTCCAATGCGAAGTACTGAAGTGAAAAATCGGTGACTTTTCTCTCTCTAAAAGAAAGCCTTGGTTTCTTGTTTTATTCATTTCATCATAGGCTGCTTGTACTTTTTGGTTGATGCCATTGAACAAGCTTTTAAGTTTGCGTATACCGTAAAGCTAACAACAGTGAACCCCGGATTGTACGGACTCAGTTAATATGTTGTCCCCCTCCTATTTCTCTGCTGCCTCACTTCAAAATTTAGAATGTCTTGGGCAACTTCTTGCAATGGTCAGTATCTGTAAATTTTGCTATCGCCGTTCATTGAGTTAGGTCAAACAAGAAACATATTCTTACTTAAACTGATGGAGATTACGTCAATTTTGGCCCATTTTTTATGGCATGGTACTATGGCAGCCTGGATACAGTCTTGAGGGCCAGATGCTTTACTGGTACACCAATTGATGATCATGTTTGCTCCCTGCTGTTTTCTGTTGCATGGGAGGAATATGACAACTCCCCAAAGCTACCGAGAAGTAGAAATGTGAAGTTAAATTTATTGTCTCAGAGACAAGGGATGAAAACATACTGGGAGAAGATGTCTACAAAGTCAAAGTTATTGTGTTTGTGTGATCAATCCTGTTTCAACCGTCACTCGATTTATTGTTGTAACATCAGGGCCCACTGGCATAACTATTATCTTCTGCAGTTTGTACCTTTTGCTAAATTGCCACATGTAGTTATGTACCATTTCTCTAGTGAATTACAATAAGTCCAGGTCTAGCCCCTGAATTATTGTTTCTTAACTTCTTATTATCTTCCTTTATTAAGCCAGTTCTGTAAAACTAACCTAGTTTTTGTGAATTATCTATCTCTCGTCTTGATTATCTAGTCAATTGTTGTAGATAGGAGAGTCTAAACTAAGCATATTATATGCTTGGTTCATTCTGCTAAACAAATGATGCTTGTACAATCCTAGTGAATGGGTAACTGAGCGATTTAGTTGCTTAGTACACATGACTAACATGGACCATCCTGTCTGCACACAAGTATTGGACGGCTTTGATACATGTCTGCTGCTTATATCTGATCTTTCCCTGTCTGCAGGACATCAGTAGATGGAATCAAAAGTCTCAGACTAATCACAGCGGTCAAAACCCCCTATTTGCCAGATGGAAGATTTGATCTTGAAGCATATGATTCTTTGATAAACACGCAAATAAACGGGGGCGCCGAAGGTGTAATTGTTGGTGGAACAACAGGAGAAGGTCATCTTATGAGCTGGGATGAACACATCATGCTCATCGGGCACACTGTTAACTGCTTTGGAACTAACATTAAAGTGATAGGCAACACGGGAAGTAACTCAACTAGAGAAGCGATTCACGCTTCAGAGCAGGGATTTGCTGTTGGCATGCATGCAGCTCTCCATGTCAATCCTTACTATGGGAAGACCTCAACTGCAGGACTGATCTCTCATTTCGACGAAGTCCTCCCGATGGGTCCAACAATCATTTACAATGTGCCATCCAGGACTGGTCAGGACATACCTCCTGCAGTCATTGAGGCACTCTCAAGTTATCCAAACATGGCAGGAGTGAAAGAATGTGTTGGACATGAACGAGTGAAGTGCTACACAGACAAAGGTATAACAATATGGAGTGGCAATGATGACGAATGCCATGATTCAAGGTGGAAGTATGGTGCTACTGGAGTCATTTCTGTGACTAGCAACCTTGTTCCTGGTCTCATGCGCAGTCTCATGTTTGAAGGGGAGAATGCGGCCCTAAATGAGAAGCTACTGCCTCTGATGAAATGGTTATTTTCTGAGCCTAATCCGATTGGTCTCAACACTGCCCTGGCTCAGCTCGGTGTAGTGAGGCCTGTTTTCAGGAGACCGTATGCCCCTCTCTCTCTTGAAAAGAGGACCGAGTTTGTCCGGATTGTTGAAGCAATCGGGCGGGAGAACTTTGTGGGACAGAAAGAGGTGCGGGTTCTGGATGATGATGATTTTGTGTTGATCAGTAGGTATTAAATAAGTGAGTTCATTGTGCGCTATGTACGTTACGAACAGCGGCGGTTCTCCTTTTAGACATTTCATCAGTTGTTCAACAGCCATATGTTTTATCTTTTCTGTGATTGGAAGTTAACTTGGAACCCTGTGGGGTTTCTTTGCACCCTATAATGCCAGTTCTAGTGAGAAATGAGGATAAGCTAAGAGATGTACAGCTCTCTTGTGATCAATCCATAAATAGTATTCCTTCTAGCTCTAGCTTACTACAAATCATATAGTATTATAAGTGTCTTATTTATGCTGATCAAGCCATGAAGTCCTGTAATGCTGTTTAATCACACATAGTATATATATACAACTAGTCTGTTTTCTCCTCTTCTTCCTTGTCTGCAGAGTTGCTCTTGGTGATGGAGGAGACGACCGAGAGCGGCACCTGCTTGGCCCACCGCTTGATGTCGTTCACCCTCTTGCCGGCCTTCCTCCCCTTGCCGTGTGGCCTCCCCGCGCCGCTCTGCCGGTCCTTGGTGATGGCGATGGCGAGGTCGTTGGGGAACAGCGAGCGCCAGTAGAAAGCATGCAGGAGCGTCGACACGAGCAGCAGCGACACCATGGTCGTCGACATGAGGGAGAGGCTCAGCGCCAGGGCTCTGCTCGTGAAGCACGGCACGGCCTCGGCGTACTTGACGGTGGCCAGCGACGCCGTCGTCATGGGGAACGTGTACGACCACCACGCGATGGAGAACCTGTTCGTCGTCATGGCGAATGATCATCGAGTTCATCGGCGGGATTGAATCGAAAGGTGGTACAAGACTAGAAGTGGTGCTCACCGGAAGCCACGGAAGAAGTTGATGCGCACGACGAGGGACATGTAGAGGAAGAGCGCCATGAAGAAGAAGGTGCGCGCGACGGCGTCGAAGCTGCCGTAGATGGCCGCCCAGGCGAGGCTGGCGGCGGACGGCGTGGCGATGAACATGGAGTAGACAGGGTGCAGCTCCATGGGCAGCGCCTCGTTGGTGGGCAGCCGCTGGTAGAGCGTGACGAAGACGACGATGTAGTGGGAGACGCCGATGGCCCACAGGAACTTGCCGGCCTCCTCCCACCCGACCCTCGCCGCCAGGATGGCGCCCACGAAGTTGCCCACCACGGAGAGGTGCGACGACGGGTTGGCCACCTTGCACAGCCTCCGCTTGCCGCCCGACAGCCACTGCCCGTAGATCTTGAGCTCCAGCGCGAACAGCGGCGCCACGAACGCGCACCACACGGCCGGGTGCAGCCTCGCCGGCGCGAAGGCGCGGGGGAGGCCGATGGCGAGGAACATGGCGGCGATGGACGGCGTGAAGAAGAAGTTGACGCGCACCGGGTGGAAGAACTCGCGCCGGATGGCCTCGAAGTAGAAGACGCACTTGAGCGCGTAGGTGACGGACGTGGCCACCAGCACCGCCGTCGCCAGCAGCCACACGGCGACGTTGATCATCGGCGTCACCCGGAGGAACCCCATCGCCGGGCTCGCCGCCAGCGCGCCCCACAGGATGGCCTGGCTGCCGAGCCCCAGGCAGACCCCGAAGCAGCCGATCGGGAACCGCAGCAGGAACGGCCACACCTCGTCCTTGGGCAGCAGGATGTCCTCGTAGTCCTACGTGCAAACAGTTCAGTCAGTATGATTCTTGCAGCTTCATGGTGATCGGCAAGGACAAGATGGATGGATGACTTACGCGGACTTCGTCGAGCTCGGGGCCGCGGAGCGCGGCGAAGTAGCGGCCGGCAGGGACGCTCTTGTTGAGAGGGTCCACGTCGGCGGGCCTGCCGGCGGGCTGGCCCTCGGCGTGGTCCAGGTCGACGCCGTCGAGCTCCTCCTTGATCCTCGACGGCAGCATGGAGTTCTGCTTGCTGAGCGTGGACTTGGTCCGGAACATGCTGAAGTCGCCGCCCCTGCGCGCGGCGCCGTCCGGGCCGAGGCCGCCGCTGTGGTTGAGCACGCCGAGGCTCTTGCCGCTGCGCGGGAGCGCGCGCTGCCCGGGCCTGCCGCCGTTCCTCCCGCCTCTGTCCATGCCCATCACCGCGACGCCGCTGCCCAGGGACACCTGCCGGCTGAAGGCCCTCTGCGCCGGCGGCGGCCTCCGGTCGCTCCGGAGGTTGAGCGGCCCGCTCATGGACGTCTGCCTCGGCTCCTCGGGCTGCTGCGCCGCCGCCCGGATGTCCACTGCCGCGTGCTGGCCATTGCCCGCCCCCGCCCCCGCCCCCGCCCCCGCCGCCGCCGACGATGGCTCCGCTCCCGACATCCCGCAGCTAGCTACTGGATGGCAGCAAGAACTCAGGTGCTCGAAATGTTGGCGGCGTCGCCGTCCAGCGCCGATATAAAAACTCCGCTCCGGGCCACGAGGATGTCAACGTGAGCCGTGAGCGGGTGCTTTCACGTGTGCCGTCGCCGCGATCATGCATGCACACGGAGAGGCCATTGTTGTCCAAGTGGTTGGCCGATGCCGAGGACACCATGGATCACTGCCAGCCATGCCTTTTGCACCAAAGGGGGGATGCCCATGGCGAGGTCACGGGCACTGGCATCCACTGGGTGTGCTCTGCCGTTACCGTCGCGCCGGTCACAAATCGGCGAAAAAGCTCGGAGGTTTTGTAGCCACGACGATGCGTGAAAAGCAGGGGGCCGGTCGAGGAGCCCTGCCTAGTGTGTTCGGGGCTGGCATTTCGGCAAAAGCTCACGTGTAGGTACCCAGCAACCACGCACGAACCCCCTTGGCATGTGATCTCAGAACCAGAAAACCACTACGAGTTCAGATGGCGTAAAAACATAAAGCAAAAACTGGCAGATGGGCCAGCTCCGGACTAGTTCATTAAAATTGAAGGTACCACAAAATCTCGGTATGTTTCTCCACGACAACAAAAAGCTCAGTCATCTTCCAGCATTTCTGAATGGAGATGCATACATGTAGTGCTGCAGTACTTGTAGCTGTACCTATGGAATGGTACCTTGCCTGCCAGGGATGAGAAACAGCATGAACATGCAGCGTCGTTTGCCGCTGTTGTTGTCTGCGTGGAGCTGCCCGCCGCGGTCGAGGGCCCTGATTGAACTGCTAGCGCCGCGAGCCTTCTTTCCGCTGCCGCTGCTCTTTTCTCTCTTTCGTCAGCGAGTTTTCGGTCTCGTTCCTCCTGATTAACAGTAAACAAAGGTATATAAGTATGTGTGTGGTGTGGAAATAGCAAACATGTGCTAAGCCTAAGATGGTTGCCTTTAGAACATACCTGCATAGAAAGAGCAACAGCCTGGGGATTCTTATGTTTCAGGCCTGACACAGAAGCAGTTGGTTTGCCCATTTGGCCAACTGAAATGCCTTTAGCAACAGGTTGTGATTGCGCTGCTAGCGCCTGAAGTTTCGAAGGATTAAATATCAGACGTGAGCGGCTAGATCAAAAACATATCTAGGAGTGATGAATGTATAATGCTCACCAACCATTTTTTTTAATAACAAGATATGAAGTAACAATTTAAACGCCAGCAAAGCAAAGCACTATATTCGGGGCAACCAGTGAATGGTACTTGCAACAGTATCACCAGATAGTGTATTGCATTCATGTGCAACCAAGTATAAGATATACATGCAGTCATATTTACTCACAACAATCATAATAATGAAACCATTACCAACCTTCTCTTTTTCCTTTTCCTTTTCCTTTTCCTTCTCTCTAGCCTTCTTTTGTTTCTTCAGTTCCTTTGCTCTGGCTTTCTTCTTGGCATCCTTCTCTGCCTAAAGAACAATTACAGATCAATTAACACAGCCATCTTTTTCCCCATTCAACGAGAACAAGAAAACTTTGTTCACAGGACATGAAACTCACCTGTTTTGCAGCTTGTGATTCTTCCATTTCCTTTGTTAATGCACTAGGCACCTCAGCAGCATGCCAATCCCATTTGTCAAGGTTGAGCGCCATGAATCTTCTGAACGTATTTCTGACTTCTTTGTCTGAAGCCAGCAGGTAAGGTGTCTTTCCTCTTTCATCTTTGATACAAGGATCCAAACCCTGCTCGAGCAATTCCATAGTTTGTTCAACATTGCCAGCCTTTGCAGCTTCATGGAGAGGTGTTGTTGCATTATTAGATGGTATGGCCATTGCTTCATGCGAACTCGATGAGTCCAAAATAGGTTCCTCAGGGGCCACACTTATTTCTTCCCTTGCTTCTGTACTTTGCACAAACTTTGTCACATTTTCCACAAGGGGTAATACTTCACCCATAATAGAGCATTCCGTCTCATAATAGAGCTGTGTTAGGTTATTGTATACGCGTTTCGCTTCTTTCAAGGTGGGCCGATGAACAGTCAAAGGGAGTGGACGAATATCACATGCTTGCAATACCGATTGAGCCTTATCCCCATCAAAGAGCATCTGGCGGTTCTTTGATGGAGCGTATATATAGACACAAACACAGGCGTCAAAGTATGGCTTCCAAGAAACTATTAATTCTTGAACTTCCTGCAATTAGACCGACAACAACAACAACAAATAAAAGAAATATAAGTAAACCATGATCAAATTTGGATACTAACTTGTAATCAGGTGCTAACATCTACTAGACTTCCAGTGAAAAGGCACCCAAATAAACTTATGCTCTAAATTGCGTATTACCTTTTTCAATGCTGCTTCGTTATAGCGGCGAAGAGAGGAGCCCGCTGAGTGTGCAACCTTTCCAGTAGCATCTTTTCCAGACTGCCTCTTTCCAGCCTTTGCCCTTACAACATACCTAACACATAAATAAGTAAGAATTATCAGTTATTACTAACATTAAGTCAGAAACAGCATTGCCAACTAATTTTGCTTGACAAACAAAAAATCCAACTAATTTTGCCAGTCACAGAGGTACAACTATGCTGACTGAAAGAATAAAATTTATTCTGCAAGGTGAACTTGACATGGTTATCAAAAGCGACAGGAAAATGTTCGTGGCTAGATTATCTAGTTTAATTCAGTCAAACTTTACTACTTTAATATTTATGATTGTGTAGGAGCATTTCTTACTGTTCCAATGAGAAAAACATCTCTATCATTTTTTTTAGAAATAATTTATTCTGCGTAGGGCAAAATTACTGAATGTTGTCATAAAACTGAGAGTGTTGATGTTCTTTATCATGTCAGGGTGTACATAGAAATTCATCACGGTAATGTCGATAAAGAAAATATGGCTAACAAGCATGGACAATATTAGGGACTGACAATCTTGTTACCTGTGAAAAGTTTTATTTGCTAATATTTTGTTTCCATCAAAAACACATCCAGCAAAATGTCCACCACTTGTTAATATAATGATCCTCAAATGCGATGCATTGCGAGGTTCACATGCCAACTGCTTCACTCTATTTATCATCTCATCTTCATGCACATACGATGTAGACCCGTGATTTTCCATTTTTCCAGATTTGCAGTCAAAAAATGGTTCTTCATGTTCTTTGAACAGTACGCATCTCCAAAAAGAAACTGTGTCACCAGAATGACCATGAAAAAAAAGTTTCTTCCTGAAGTCTTCCTTGCCTTTAACTGAGAGCCGGTGATCCGATGCAGGCACATCTTCCCTTTCGTCCTCAGAACCAGATACACTAGATACCTCCAAATCGTCAAATAGAGAATCAGAATCAATTTTTTCCAAGTCTTCTTCCTTGATAATAGATTTACCAGCAACACTCAGCTTAACCTGACAGGATTGCCAGAAAAACAGATTCAAGAGTGTAAATAAGATGAGAAACATGTAGCATGGATAGGTTTTTGAGAATGACTACACAAACCCCACAGTAATTAGACTAAATATAACAACAGCGGGAGGAGAATCATGCTTTTAAATCCAAAGTTCCACTTAACAATAACCGTTTTCCTTTCAAGTATGTAGCAAGTAGAAAGTTTTGCATTGAATCTTCACAGCATCAAGATAATTTTAAAATAAAATTGCCCCAAGATCTAAACTAATGATTACGAACTAATCGGTTTAGTCAGGTGGGTAACCAGAGTAGTAAAGTAGATAATAAATAAATAAAAGAATGCAAAGTGGACCAGTAAAGACGGCATAAACATTTCCAGTTAGTAGGACATGAACAGTTTACTTTTTTGTGAACATTTCGCTGTTGATACGAGCGACGCCATGTGGATGTAAGATATGCACCAATGCAAGAGGAAGGGCAATAAAGAGTGGAATGACTCCTATGAAATATCTGAATTTGGTGGAAAACGTCAAACACATGTAACAAACAAATTTTCCATGTCAAGTTTGTGGGGCACAGTTATACTATGTGATGGCACCCAATTTATAGTTACTTAAACAAATAAGCTGTTAGTAAGGAGCTTTCGCAGAACAGCAATTCTAAACTCACCCTAATTGGGTTTCAAGTTCTAACATCTAGAATTTGGGGCTCCAGTGCAATACAAGAGGCTTCTAGTCAGCTATTCCTAGGTATCACTGAATGATTAGATGAATCTAGAGGCTCAATTGATTACTATCTGCTGTCGTTCTCACGTACTCCACTGAACAGCACATACAGCTGCAGGTTCGTATTTCCATCTGCTGAAGAATGTGTCCTGTGATCAAACACCAGCATCTAAACACAATTTAAACTTTTTCTTCAGTTGCTTCTTCCCACATCAATCTAGAGGCTCAATTATATACGTACAAAGGAAGATGCGATGTCAGTTAAAGAAGAGGGATGAGGATATATACGTTGAGGCGGTGGAGATCGGACTTGAAGTGCTCGCGCTGCTCCTGCAGTGAATCGAATTCGCCGGCGCAGGTTTTACACGTCCACCGGAACCCCCCGGCCTCCGGCGGTTGCTGCTGCTGCAACGGCGCCGGCGCCGGCCTGGAGGGTTCGGACGGCTCCGCTGGGGAAGGGGCCAAGGCGGGGTGGGACCGGAAGAGTACATACGAGTCGAAGAAGTCCGAGGGGAGGTCGAAGAGCGAGCGGGGAGGTCTATTCTCCGGCGCGGCCGCCGCCATCTGGGGGGCGGAGGAGGCCATGGCTGTGGATCCGACGTTTCGTGCCCGTGCGGTACGCGTGGAGGCGGATCCGCTTCATCAATCAGTCATCCAAAGACTTGTACGATAGGTTTGCCGTTGGATCAGAAATCGACGTCGCAGAGCAACTAGTCAGCCTTCTCAAAGACAATAAAAACGTCGGTTCTCTTATTTGCAGATTAGTCCTGGTTGCAAATTCTTATTCACGCCATTAAAAAGGATATTTCCAAGATTGCCATTTCTTGTTTTTTTTTGCATACATCAAGGTTTGAGATTGCTAACCGGGCCTGCCACCCGGCAGATCGTTAGTTCTCGCCGACTCAACTTGTTAAGTGACTTGCTCTTTTGTCAACCCTAGCCGTCACAAAAAAATTTCCCATGCCGTTGGCTCGGTCCCCTTCCCTTCTCTCGTCTGGTGGCCTCGTTAGCGGCTAGAGGAGTAGGGACTCACCCGTTGCGTTGTTATTAGTTTTACTATGGTCGTGTTTCCTCCGCGGCGATGGCAAGATGGTGGCTGCAAAGACGAGTTGGAATAAGGCATCTCCCTACCTCGACAACGTCTAATCTGACACTAGCAAAGGGCCAATGAGGGTATGTGTCATCAGATTTGCTGTGTCTCTTCGATCTTGGCACTTGATGTGTCAATTAAGCGAAGTTGTTTGTTGAATTTTGGTGCGATGACTCCGACCTTTTCTTTTGATTTGTTCTGTTGCATGGTCCTATTTCTCCAACCATTTTGGGTCGGTGGTGAAGGCAAGTATGTGTTATCTGGGGTGATGCCCCAGTCAAAATTCTTTCAACGTTTTCTAAATACCATTTCAAGCGATGGTTAGCATTGCACTCTTCAAAGTTTGCTATTACAAGGGTGTTTGCAAGTATCCCCTCCTCTTGCTATCACTTAAGTGCAATTTTCAAGATCCGTCAAGTGGCACACAATCGAAGAAAAAACATGGCTAGTATGGTTTCCAATGAAATTTTGTTTTTCGCCGGTTATTTTTTGTGTCATTTTCTTTCTATTGTATTGGCTACTATTTTACTTGGTAGTTTTCTAATCTAAGATATCATTTGGATGTCCTTTTTTGAAGAAAAAAATACTCCCTCTGTAAATAAATATAAAAGTGTTTAGATAACTAAAGTAGTGGTCTAAACGCCTTTATATTTCTTTACAGAGGGAGTACTTGTAAGGTGACTTCTGAGCATTATCTCTTCGAGACAAGGTCGATCATGATTTAGCCGAGAGTATTAGGCTAACTAAATGATGCCACGCGTGTTGATGCGGGAACCTTGCTAAAAGAGAATGCAGAAAAGTTGCTAAAACATCTAAAACTAGTGGGAAGCAAATGCAAGCTTAGAGAATAAAAAATAAAACACAAATGGTATAAAGGAAAAAAACTATAGTTACGTTCATTTCTAACAAAAATGTGAAGGGTTAACTACATATGTATGCTGCAATCGCCCAACCCATATTGTCAAATACAAAATCTAATGAAAAAATAACTTATGACGGACATGCATGAATTGATGATGTGACATATTGCATGCATAGAGACCAATGCAAAAACAATGTAATTGTTTACTTACATGCACAACTTGCTTATGTGGCATGGTTGCATTTCTAGTAAAAATAAGTAGTGGGTTGTAACTATTTAGGAAGTGAAGTTTCCACAAGGTGTTGTTATGGGTGGGATCAATGGAAAAGAAGATCAACAAATTAAAATATAGTGAAAATAGATGTTTCTAAGATGGATGTGAACAACATAAAGAAGATCCCCTCGGGGATCTAGCATTCGTGGTGCTATCTGTATTATTATTTTTGTGAAAATTAATTGTATCACTCATTTTGCTACAATCTTTGTTACATAAGTTTATGGCCTCATCAGGCCCTCAACCAAGCCATACCATAACACAACCACTAGTTCTACCATAAGATGTCATCACATGGCTTACAAAAAAATTGTCTATAGAATGTGAGCGATACAAGAATTCCATTGTTACATGAGTTGTCTGATCTCACGAACATTGAAGCTATGCTGAGGTCTATCCTTATCTCCCTTCATCAACATTTTAGTGGCCTCCAGGCAACCTGATTCAGTGACAACACGTCGATCACTCCATTGTAATGCAAACAAGAAACCCTCCCTTTTTTGAGAAAAGCAAGAAACCCTCCCTTATAGCACATAGTTCAGCCTCGAGAGCGCCATGGCAATATAATAAATGACAACATGCACTGAAAACAATATCTCCCAAGTGATCATGCAGAACCATACAGTTCCTTGTCGTGCACATCCTCCAAGAACGATCCATCCATCTGTGTTTAGCTTCACCAAATGGTCTTTAGGGCATCTCTGAAGGAAATATGCCCTAGAGGCAATAGTAAAGTTGTTATTTTATATTTCCTTATATCATGATAAATGTTTATTATTCATGCTAGAATTGTATTAACCGGAAACTTGATACATGTGTGGATACATAGACAAAACACAGTGTCCCTAGTAAGCCTCTACTAGACTAGCTCGTTAATTAAAGATGGTTAAGTTTCCTAACCATAGACATGTGTTGTCATTTGATGAACGGGATCACATCATTAGGAGAATGATGTGATGGACAAGACCCATCTGTTAGCTTAGCATAATGATCGTTAAGTTTTATTGCTATTGCTTTCTTCATGACTTATACATATTCCTTTGACTATGAGATTATGCAACTCCCGGATACCGGAGGGATACCTTATGTGCTATCAAACGTCACAACGTAACTGGGTGATTATAAAGATTCTCTACAGATATCTCCAAAGGTATTTGTTGGGTTGGCATAGATCGAGATTAGGATTTGTCACTCGGAGTATCGGAGAGGTATCTCTGGGCCCTCTCGGTAATGCACATCATAATAAGCATTGCAAGAAATGTAACTAATGAGTTAGTTATGGGATGATGCATTACGGAACGAGTAAAGAGACTTGCCGATAACGAGATTGAACTAGGTATGAAGATACCGACTATCGAATCTCGGGCAAGTAACATACCGATGACAAAGGGAATAACGTATGCTGTCATAACGGTTTGACCGGTAAAGATCTTCGTAGAATATGTGGGAGCCAATATGAGCATCCAAGTTCCGCTATTGGTTATTGACCGGAGAGGTGTCTCGGTCATGTCTACATAGTTCTCGAACCCGTAGGGTCCGCACGCTTAACGTTCGATGACGATTTGTATTATATGAGTTATGTGATTTGGTGACCAAATATTGTTCGGAGTCCCGGATGAGAACATGGACATGACGAGGAGTCTCGAAATGGTCGAGAGGTAATGATTCATATATAGGACGATAGTATTCAGACACCGGAAGTCTTCTGGGGTTACCGGGTACGTATCGGGTCATCGGAAGGGGTTCCGGGCTACCCCCGGCAAACTATATGGGCCTTATGGGCCAAGAGGGGAAACACACCAGCCACAAAGGGGCTGGTGCGCCACCCCATATGGGCTGGCCAAATTGGAGAAGGAAAGGGGAAGGAGGAAAGGAAAAAGGGAACAGGATTCCCCCTTCCCCCTCTTCCTTTCCTACTCCGAATAGGAATAGGAAAGGGGGGAGGCCGAATTGGGAGGTGCCCAAGTAGGATTCCTCCTACTTGGGGCGCCCCCTTGGCTGCCTCTCCTCCCATCCAACCTATATATATATGAGGGGGGGACCGCTAGAACACACAACAAACATTGTTAGCCGTGTGCGGCGCCCACCTCCACAGTTTACGCCTCCGGTCAGATTCACATAGTGCTTAGGCGAAGCCCTGTGCGGACCACTTCACCATCACCGTCACCATGCCGTCGTGCTGACGGAACTCTCCCTCGACACTTTGCTGGATCAAGAGTTCGAGGGACGTCATCGAGCTGAACGTGTGCAGAACTCGGAGGTGTCCTACGTTCGGTGCTTGATCGGTCGGAACAAGAAGAAGTTCGACTACATCAATCGCGTTGTCAAACGCTTCCGCTTTCGGTCTACGAGGGTACGTGGACACACTCTCCCCCTCTCGTTGCTATGCATCTCCTAGATAGATCTTGCATGAGTGTAGGATTTTTTTTGAAATTGCATGCTACGTTCCCCAGCAGTGGCATCCGAGCCAGGTCTTGTTCGGGAACATAGCATGCAATTTCAAAAAAATTCCTACGCTCACGCAAGATGTATCTCGGAGAAGCATAGCAATGAGAGGGGGAGAGTGTGTCCACATACCCTCGTAGACCTAAAGCGGAAGCGTTAGGTTAACGCGGTTGTTGTAGTCGAACGTCTTCACGATCCAACCGATCCAAGTACCGAACGTACGACACCCCCGAGTTCAGCACACGTTCAGATCGATGACGTCCCTCGAAGTCTTGATCCATCAGAGGGTCGAGGGAGTGTTCCGTCAGCACGACGGCTGGTGATGTGATCCGCGCAGGGCTTCGCCTAAGCACTACGATGCTATGACCGGAGGAGTAAACTATGGAGGGGGGCATCGCACACGGCTAAGAGAACAATTGATGTGCCTTTGGGGTGCCCCCCGCCCCGTATATAAAGGAGGGGAGGAGGAGGTGGCCGGCCCTAGGGGTGGCGCGCCATGGGGGGAAGTCCTACTAGGACTCCACTCCTAGTAGGATTCGCCCCCCTTCCTTCCAACAGATAGGGGAAAGGGGAAAGAGGGGGAGAGGGAAAAGGAAAGGGGGGCCGCGCACCTCCTGTGGCCTGCCTCCCTCTCCCCACTATGGACCATTGTGGCACCCCGATCCGCATGGAACAGGGGGCCTTCGCACGTCAGCCCAGGATAACACCTGACGCACGACAGGTCCATAATACAGCATTCCAGGTACAAGAATATTCATCAAATACATGTATATATGCTTACATCATTGATGAATACAATTATCTGGCATAGCCCTAAGGCTATTTAAATGGCAGCGGAAGTCTATTTAAATGGCGACGGAAGTCTTGGTTCGGCAGCATAACAACTCTGGCTGGGCTCCACAACTCACAGGACTGGCAAGGTTACGGACTAGCACGACGGATCAAGCGAACAATACGAGTACAACCTACAAAATTGGCATGACACGCCAGGTCAGTACATTGAATGTACTTGCAAGACAACCAAATACATAGCATCCCAACAAGCAGAAGACAAAGCGAGAACCGAGCGCATGCAACAACCTATCTCATATCAATTACTAAACATGGCATGGTAGAGGTCAACTGAGCATGAACAATATCATAGCATCTACTAACATGGCAATGACATGGCATATCAAAACATGATTATAACATGGTAATAGCAAAACATAGCATATCATCTCAATCATGGCATAATTTAACATATAAATCAAAGCATGGCATGGCATCATGAAACTATGCTGAAATAAACTACCGATTATATCCAATGCAGACATAGCATGTTAACTTTATGCGATCATCTTCTGTTCTGCCTTGGTTTTTAAATGCAACATATTACTCATGCAATGCAACCAAACTTGTGCATCGAGTCCCGCGGACTCTCTTACCAACGGGTTGCCTCGCAACCGAATGGTGATCTTTCCGACGATCACAACCATGACCAACACTTGGTCTCCAACACTTGGTCTCCAACACTCACCGAGACCTCGTCTCGTGATCATATCAAAACATCGTCATGACTTCTCACGACTATCTCATAGTCCAAATCACCATATTCTTGTTATCACATATTTATTTACAAACTTAATTATTTCAGGTTTATCCTCCATTTCGACCAAGACCTGATGGTGGGACCTACTACGAACTTATGCCCATGACCGAGGACGCGGCTATCGATAGATTGAACACACTCTACAGAGGTAGCACACCGTACCCACACCACGGAACCCATGGCCTCGTCATCCCATTCGGGTGGACCAACGGCATTCCGACGAAACCGACCTACTGCCATGACACTCTCCCGGCCACTCTGACCCACTCCCAACTGGGCTAGTCCTGGGTGGCCCCGTGTCCACCAAAGACACAACGACCACCGTCGTGGCCAAAACGTCCCTCACGGGGACCGGTACCAAAAAATTTAACAACGGGCACACAAGGTTATGTCCGCCTACCTGATCAGGGTAAGCATGCCCATAACCTTCCCTAGTTGGAGGCACCGGCAAGAGGCACGACAATAGATCGCATTAAGGCCTTCCCATAAAGGCAAATGTGGCTGCACTGAAAAAGTTCGATTTGGTGGCACTATGACTCGATCCCATCGATGACGGAGGAGGTTTGTTATTATTAAGTCATTTTAATTCCTTCTCCATCATCATGAACATGAATGCAACAATGAGCATGCAGCATACAAATGCATGAACAAAATATTGAACTTCTCAAGTGCACAACTATAGCATAAAGAACATGACAATACCAAGTAATAGCATATCAACGGTGCATTACAATCCTCATAACATTTTATAACGATGACATGCAAATAAAGTAGAGTAGTGACATGGCATTATCAATAACAACATTCTAATTAGCATGGCAAACGATATCGTGAAAACACAAGCATGCATGACAGGCATAATGGAATAACTGCAGATGAAAACGATATGAAACAACTGCAACTACACACACAAGGTGCAAGCAAAGTCAACATGCAAGTTCGGGGCTCATGATAAGAGGTTGGCTTGCCTGGGGGTCGATAAATACTTCGGGAAGAAGTGCGAAACGATCGCGGAAAGATTTGCCGGAAACAGTTCTCTCTCAAAGGGGGCTGTTTATGGGCAAGGGCAAAATGGTCATTTTTAGAATGTTCAAACATCAAGAAAATGGTCCCATCGAAAAGGGCTCGACGAACAGAGAAATTGAGCGTTGGAATCACCTTATTCGGAGTTACGGGTAAAAAAGATACGGACGTTTAAAGCTCAAGGACTAGTCTGTAAAAATACTTCTACAAGCAGATCCCTGGTAGTTTAAACAGAACGTGTCTTTTCTGAAAATACGTTTTCCAGAGAGGGAAACGTATTCCCGGCCAAAGGAGAGGAAACATACGCTTTCTGACTGAAAGCGCACTTTCCAGAAATGCGCTTTCGCGCGGGGAAAACGACTTCGCGGCGGGGCGCCGCCACTTATCCGACGTGGCCAGCGGGGCCACGCCCTACGGTCGCCGACAGGTGGGGCCGCGCGGGAAGGGGCCCGCCTGGCCTGGCTTCTTCTTCCTCCCGCTCGGGATCGAGCGAGGCCGAGGGAGGCATCTGCCCCGACGGCGATCGCCGGCGACTTCGGCCACCGCTCGCGGCGTGCGACCTACCGAAATGCGCAGGACGGAGAGGGGCATCTCGAGGTGATGGTTACTGCCGCCGGAGAGCTTTGCAGCGGCCGCAGCAGGGCTTGCGGCGGAGCAGGGCTTCGGCCGCTGATGGAGTGGGGGCTACGGTGGAGGAGGGGAGAGGCCGAGGCCACGGGGAGGCTCGCTGGGCTCTGTGGGTTGCAGAGGTGGTGGAGGAACGGCGAGGTGAGCTCGGGATCACCGGAATCGGGCGAGACCCGAGGCGGAGGCTATGGCGACGATGGAGATCAGAGAGAGGCACCGGGCTCGGGGAGTGATGGTGGACAGCGAGAGAGCTCGGGGGCTTGCTTATATAGCCGCAGGGAGAGCTCGGGTAGGAGGGGAGGAGGTGGCACGCGGCAGGCGACGTGTCCGCGCACCGGCGAGGGTGCAGTGTCGGCAGGCACGGCCAAAGGTCATGGGAAGCGGTGGGAAGGCGATGAGGAGGGAAGTGGACGAGCACCAGAGGCTCACGGAGACGAGCAGCGCTCGGGAGACGAACAGAGGAAGATGACACCGGGGAGGAAGGCGACGGTGCATAGGAGCGCTCACTGTTCGGTCGTTGGCACGGCTCGCCGGAGAAGAAAACAGAGGGGGCAAGCGGTCCATGTTGGAAATATGCCCTAGAGGCAATAATAAAATGGTTATTATTATATTTCCTTGTTCATGATAATTGTCTATTGTTCATGCTATAATTGTATTAACGAAAACCGTAATACATGTGTGAATACATAGATCGTAAAATGTCCCTAGTAAGCCTCTAGTTGACTAGCTCGTTGATCAATGGATGGTCATGGTTTCCTGACCATGGACATTGGATGTCATTGATAACAAGATCACATCATTAGGAGAATGATGTGATGGACGAGACCCAATCCTAAGCATAGCACAAGATAGTGTAGTTCGTTTGCTAGAGCTTTTCTAATGTCAAGTATCGTTTCCTTAGACCATAAGATTGTGCAACTCCCGGATACCGTAGGAATGCTTTAGGTGTATCAAACGTCACAACGTAACTGGGTGACTATAAAGGTGCACTACAGGTATCTCCGAAAGTGTTTGTTGGGTTGGCACGAATCGAGACTGGGATTTGTCAATCCTTGTGACGGAGAGGTATCTCTGGGCCCACTCGGTAATGCATCATCATAATGAGCTCAGTGTGACTAATGAGTTAGCCACGGGATCATGCGTTACGTAACGAGTAAAGAGACTTGCCGGTAACGAGATTGAACAAGGTATAGGGATACCGATGATCGAATCTCGGGCAAGTAACATACCGATAGACAAAGAGAATTGTATACGGGATTGATTGAATCCCCGACATCGTGGTTCATCCGATGAGATCATCGTGGAACATGTGGGAGCCAACATGGGTATCCAGATCCCGCTGTTGGTTATTGGCTGGAGAACGTCTCGGTCATGTCTGCATGGTTCCCGAACCCGTAGGGTCTACGCACTTAAGGTTCGGTGACGCTAGAGTTGTTATGGGAAATAGTATGTGGTTACCGAAGGTTGTTCGGAGTCCTGGATGAGATCCCAGACATGACGAGGAACTCCGGAGTGGTCCGGAGGTGAAGATCGATATATTGGACGAAGGGTATTGGAGTCCGGAATTGTTCTGGGAGTACCGGGTGACGACCAGCGTGACCGAAAGGTGTTTCGGAGGCCCCGACAAGCGTTGGGGGGCCTTATGGGCCAAGGAGAGGGGGCACACCAGCCCACTAAGGGGCTGTGCGCCCCTCCCACCCCCTCTCACGTAACCTGGAGAGGTGGGGGCGCCTCCCCTAGGGCAGCCGCCCCTCCTGGCTTGGGGGGCAAGTTTCCTAGGGGTGGGGGCGCCCAAACCCATCTAGGGTTTCCCCTGTGGCCGCCGCCCCTCCCTTAGGGAACCCTAGGGCGCCTCCTCCACCCCTTCCCCCTATATATAGTGAGGGAGAGAGTGGGCAGCCGCAACCCTTCCCCTGGCGCAGCCCTCTCCTCCTCCATAGTGCTTAGCGAAGCTCTGCCGGAGAACCACGAGCTCCATCGCCACTATGCCGTCGTGCTGCTGGAGTTCTCCCTCAACTTCTCCTCTCCCCTTGCTGGATAAAGAAGGAGGAGACGTCCCCGGGCTGTACGTGTGTTGAACGCGGAGGCGCCGTTCGTTCGGCGCTAGATCGGATCTTCCGCGATTTGAATCGCCGCGAGTACGACTCCATCAACCGCGTTCTTGTAACGCTTCCGCTTAGCGATCTTCAAGGGTATGAAGATGCACTCCCTCTCTCTTGTTGCTAGCATCTCCTAGATTGATCTTGGTGACACATAGGAAACTTTTGTATTATTACTACGTTCCCCATCAGTGGCATCATGAGCTAGGTCTATGCGTAGATTCTATGCACGAGTAGAACACAAAGTAGTTGTGCACGATGATTTGTTCAATTTGCTTGCCGTTACTAGTCTTATCTTGATTCGGCGGCATTGTGGGATGAAGCGGCCCGGACCGACCTTACTCGTACACTTACGTGAGACAGGTTCCACCGACTGACATGCACTTGATTCATAAGGTGGCTAGCGGGTGTCTGTCTCTTCCACTTTAGTCGGATCGGATTCGATGAAGAGGGTCCTTATGAAGGGTAAATAGCAATTGGCATATCACCGTTCTGGCTTTTGCGTAGGTAAGAAACGTTCTTTCTAGAAACCCATAGCAGCCACATAAAACATGCAACAACAATTAGAGGACGTCTAACTTGTTTTTGCAGGGTATGCTATGTGATGTGATATGGCCAAAAGGATGTGATGAATTATATATATGTGATGTACGAGATTGATCATGTTCTTGTAATAGGAATCACGACTTGCATGTCGATGAGTATGACAACCGGCAGGAGCCATAGGAGTTGTCTTAATTTATTGTATGACATGCGTGTCAATGAAAAACGCCATGTAATTACTTTAATTTATTGCTAACCATTAGCCATAGTAGTAGAAGTAATAGTTGGAGAGACAACTTCATGAAGACACGATGATGGAGATCATGGTGTCATGCCGGTGACGAAGGTGATCATGCCGCGCCTCGAAGATGTAGATCAAAAGGCGCAAGATGATATTGGCCATATCATGTCACTTTATGATTTGCATATGATGTTTGTCATGTTTACATCTTATTTTCTTAGAATGACGGTAGCATAAATAAGATGATCCCTCTCTAAAAAAATTCAAGAGAGTGTCCCCCCTAACTGTGCACCGTTGCGAAGGTTCATTGTTTCGAAGCACCACGTGATGATCGGGTGTGATAGATTCTAACGTTCGAATACAACGGGTGTAAGCCAGATTTACACATGCAAAACACTTAGGTTGACTTGACGAGCCTAGCATGTACACACATGGCCTCGGAACACGAGAGACCGAAAGGTCAAACATGAGTCGTATAGTAGATACGATCAACATGGAGATGTTCACCGTTGATGACTAGTCCATCTCACGTGATGATCGGACACGACTTAGTCGATTCGGATCATGTATCACTTAGATGACCAGAGGGATGTCTATCTAAGTGGGAGTTCATTAAATAATTTGATTAGATGAACTTAATTATCATGAACCTAGTCTAAAATTATCTTTGCAAATATGTTGTAGATTAATAGCTCACGCTTTAGCTCCTTGTTTTAATACGTTCCTAGAGAAAGACTAAATTGAAAGATATTGTAAGCAATTGTGTGGACTAGGGCCGTATTCTGAGGATTGTCCTCACTGCTACACAGAAGGCTTCTGTCCTTGATGCACCGATCGGTGTGCCAACCCCTCTGGCGTCGTCTGTGGATGTTGTGAACATCTGGCAGACACGTTCTGATGACTACCTGATAGTTTAGTGCGCCGTGCTTTGCGGCTTAGAGTTGGGGCTCCAAAAGAATTTTGAACGCCATGGAACATATGAGATGTTCCAAGGGCTGAAATTGGTATTTCAGGCTCATGCCCGTGTTGAGAGGTTTGAGACCTCTGACAAGATCTTTGCCTACAAGATGGAGGAGAATAGCTCAGCCAGTGAGCATGTGCTCAGAATGTCTGGGTACTTCAATCACTTGAATCAAGTGGGAGTTAATCTTCCAGATAAGAGAAGTGATTGACAAAAGTTCTCTAGTCACTATCACCAAGCTGCTAGAGTTTCGTGATGAACTATAACATGCAAGGGAAGTTGATCCCGGAGCTGTTCGCCGTGCTTAAGGCCGTAAAGGTAGAAGTCAAGAAGGAGCATCAAGTGTTGATGGTTAACAAGACCACTGGTTTCAAAGAAGGGCAAGGGCAAGAAGGGAGACTTCATGAATGGCAAGCCAGTTGCCGCTCCAGTGAAGAAACCGAAGAACCCAAACCCGAGACGAAGTGCTTCTATTAGGGGAACGGTCACTAGTAGCGGAACTGCCTCAAATACTTGGTAGATAAGAAGGCTGGCAACTTCAACAAAAGTATATTTGATATATGTGTTATTGATGTGTACCTTACTAGTACTCCTAGAAGCACATGGGTATTAGATACCGGTTCAGTTGCTAATATTGGTAACTCGAAACAAAAGCTACGGAATAAACAGAGACTAGCTAAGGGCGAGGTGACGACATGTGTTGGAAGTGTTTCCAAGGATGATATGATCACCATCACACGCTCCCTCTACCTTCGGGATTAGTGTTGAACCCAGATAAATGTTGTTTGCATTGGTGTCTGCGTTGAGCATGAACATGATTAGATCATGTTTATTGCAATACGATTATTCATTTTAGTCAAAGAATAATGGTTATTCTGTTTACATGAATAATACCGTCTATGGTCATGCACCCAATGTGAAGGGTTTATTGAATCTCGGTCGTAGTGATACACATGTTCATAACATTGATGCCAAAAGATGTAGAGTTGATAATGATAGTACCACTTTCTTGTGGCACTGCCGCTTAGGTCATATTGGTGTAAAGCGCATGAAGAACCTCCATGCTGATGGACTTTTGAAGTCACTTGATTTGGAATCACTTGACACATGCGAACCATGCCTCATTGGCAAGATGACTAAAACCCTGGAAGCCATGAAATCCGAGATAGGATCCATGTATGAGAACAAAGTATGGACTTTGGTGGACTTGCTCGATGATCGGCAAGCCATTGAGAATAAATGGATCTTTAAGAAGAAGACAGATGCTGATGGTAATGTCACCATTTATGAAGCTCGACTTGTCTCAAAGAAGTTTCCGACAAGTTCAAGGAGTTGACTGTGATGAGACTTTCTCAATCATAGCGATGCTAAAGTCTGTTAGAATTATGTTAGCAGTTGCTGCATTTTCATTTACGAAATCTGGCAGATGGGTGTCAAAACAAAGTTTCCTTGACGGTTTCCGTGAGGAAAGGCGGTATGTGATACAACCAGAAGGTTTTGTCGATCCTAAGGATGCTGAAAGGTATGCAAACTCTAGTGGTCCTTCTAAGGACTGGAGCAAGCATCTCGGAGTTGGAACATACACTTTGATGAGGTGATCAAAGCATTTGGGTTTATACAAAGTTTGCAAGAAACTTGTATTTGCAAGAAAGTGAGTGGGAGCACTACAACATTTTGATAAATATATGTGGATGACATATTGTTGATCAGAAATGATGTAGAATTTCTGGAAAGCATAAAGGGTTGTTTGAATGGAGTTTTTCAAAGGAAGACCTGTGTAAAACTGCTTACAGGTTGGGTATCAAGATCTATAGAGATAGATCAAGACGCCTGATAAGACTTTCATAGAGCACATACCTTGACGTGATTTTGAAGGAGTTCAAAATGGATCAGTCAAAGAAGGAGTTCTTGCCTGAGTTGTAAGGTGTGAAGTTGAGTGAGCCTCAAAGCTCGACCACGGCAGGAGAAAGGACGAAGGTCGTCCCCTATGCCTTAGCCATAGGCTCTATACGATATGCCATGCTGTGTACCGCACCGTATATGTGCCTTGCCACGAGCCTGGCAAGGGGGTACAAATGTGATCCAGGAATGGATCATTGGACAGCGGTCAAAATTGTCCTTGGGAATAAGGAAATGTTTCTCGATTATGGAGGCGATGAAGAGTTCGGCGTAAAGGGTTATGTCGATGCAAGCTTTAACACCTATCCGGATGACTCTGAGTAGCAAACCGGATACGTATAGTGGAGCAACCATTTGGAATAGCTCCAAGTGGAGCATGGTAGCAACATCTACAATATGACATAGAGATTTGCAAAGAACACACTGATCTGAATGTTGCAGACCCGTTGACTAAAACCTCTCTCGTAAGCATAACATGATCAAACCCTAGAACTCATTGAGTGTTAATCACATGGTGATGTGAACTAGATTACTGACTCTAGTAAACTCTTGGGTGTTAGTCACATGGCGATGTGAACTGTGAGTGTTAATCACATGGCGATGTGAACTAGATTATTGACTCTAGTGCAAGTGGGAGACTGTTGGAAATATGCCCTAGAGGCAATAATAAAATGGTTATTATTATATTTCCTTGTTCATGATAATTGTCTATTGTTCATGCTATAATTGTATTAACGGAAACCGTAATACATGTGTGAATACATAGATGGTAAAATGTCCCTAGTAAGCCTCTAGTTGACTAGCTCATTGATCAATAGATGGTCATGGTTTCCTGACCATGGACATTGGATGTCATTAATAACAAGATCACATCATTAGGAGAATGATGTGATGGACGAGACCCAATCCTAAGCATAGCACAAGATCGTGTAGTTCGTTTGCTAGAGCTTTTCTAATGTCAAGTATCGTTTCCTTAGACCATGAGATTGTGCAACTCCCGGATACCGTAGGAATGCTTTGGGTGTATCAAACGTCACAACGTAACTGGGTGACTATAAAGGTGCACTACAGGTATCTCTGAAAGTGTCTGTTGGGTTGGCACGAATCAAGACTGGGATTTGTCAATTCGTGTGATGGAGAGGTATCTCTGGGCCCACTCGGTAATGCATCATCATAATGAGCTCAGTGTGACTAATGATTTAGCCACGGGATCATGCATTACGTAACGAGTAAAGAGACTTGCCGGTAATGAGATTGAACAAGGTATAGGGATACCGATGATCAAATCTCGGGCAAGTAACATACCGATAGACAAAGGGAACTGTATACGGGATTGATTGAATCCCCGACATCGTGGTTCATCCGATGAGATCATCGTGGAACATGTGGGAGCCAACATGGGTACCCAGATCCCGCTGTTGGTTATTGGCCGGAGAACGTCTCGGTCATGTGTGCATGGTTCCCGAACCCGTAGGGTCTACACACTTAAGGTTCGGTGACGCTAGAGTTGTTATGGGAAATAGTATGTGGTTACCGAAGGTTGTTCGGAGTCCCGGATGAGATCCCGGACATGACGAGGAACTCCGGAGTGGTCTGGAGGTGAAGATCGATATATTGGACGAAGGGTATTGGAGTCCGGAATTGTTCTGGGAGTACTGGGTGACGACCAGCGTGACCGAAAGGTGTTTCGGAGGCCCCGGCAAGCGTTGGGGGGCCTTATGGGCCAAGGGGAGGGGTCACACCAGCCCACTAAGGGGTTGTGCGCCCCTCCCACCCCCTCTCACGTAACCTGGAGAGGTGGGGGCGCCTCCCCTAGGGCAGCCGCCCCTCCCGGCTTGGGGGGCAAGTTTCCTAGGGGTGGGGGCGCCCAAACCCATCTAGGGTTTCCCCTGTGGCCGCCGCCCCTCCCCTAGGGAACCCTAGGGCGCCTCCTCCACCCCCTTCCCCCTATATATAGTGAGGGAGAGAGAGGGCAGCCGCACCCTTCCCTTGGCACAACCCTCTCCTCCTCCAACTCCTCCTCCTCCTCCGTAGTGCTTAGCGAAGCTCTGCCGGAGAACCACGAGCTCCATCGCCACCATGCCGTCGTGCTGCTGGAGTTCTCCCTCAACTTCTCCTCTCCCTTGCTGGATAAAGAAGGAGGAGATGTCCCGGGCTGTACGTGTGTTGAACGCGGAGGCGCCGTTCGTTCGGCGCTAGATCGGATCTTCCGCGATTTGAATCGCCGCGAGTACGACTCCATCAACCGCGTTCTTGTAACGCTTCCGCTTAGCGATCTTCAAGGGTATGAAGATGCACTCCCTCTCTCTCATTGCTAGCATCTCCTAGATTGATCTTCGTGACACGTAGGAAAATTTTGTATTATTACTACGTTCCCCAACAGTCCAGAGGGAAGAGGACGGCGAGGTGGAACTGTTGGGCATTAATGGCGAGGCCAGAGCTGGTCGGAGCAGCGATGCCGACGCGAACAGTGGCTAGACCACCGTTTCGGCTGGCTGCCCTCGTAGTCACCACTGGCATGGCGCGCTCTGGAGTTTTTACTGTTGCCAGCTCATGTCTACCGCGTTGTCCATCAAAGAGAGAGTAATACTGCGGTAGAAAAACGGGCAAAGACAAATGGAGCTGAGTAAACCAAGCTTCACAAGTTTGCTGTTGCAAACTTGGCCACACTCCAGAGATTAAACCAGAGAGGGTAAAATGTAAAATTGATGTCTGGGAGGCTTAGGGTAGAAAGGACTACGGTCCTGGAGATTATGAGGTCATTAGGACAAATATTTAGCATAGTTGCTGTACAACTGCTAAAATATGTCCAGAAACTAGATGAGGAAGAAACACTCACTAGGAGTGATGGATTGAGCTACAACTTGGCAAATCTTGATGATTTGATCATAGGTAGATGCTGCAAAATACCATACCAAACGGAGTTGCCAAAATGGTACTTTCTTCACAGCTATCAGTTTTGCCCAGAAACTTCAGAAAAATCCTCATGGAAAATGGCTAGATTAAATGAGCCAAAATCTTGTGGAGATGGATCATATAGATAGGAGAAAGCTTGGGAAATTTATCAGCCATAATGGAGCAAGATAAAATGCACTTGCTTCACAAACTGAAAAATTGGACAGAAACCAAGATTTGCTCCTGTGCTCACATAGTTCAATGAAATGAACTGAATTTGGGTGGAGGCTAATGATTTGAGATACTTGAGAGGATGGAAAAGTTTCATCCCATTTGGAAACTCTATGAAGGTACTTCCTTCACAAAGTTGTATTCTGGTCAGAAACTTTGAAAAATTGCACAGGGAGCTAGGATGAATGGATTGGGCTCATAATTGGCATACATGGGTTATTTATCCATGTTAATCACCCTGCCAAATTGCAGCTACATTGGAATTAGGAATAAAGCACTTCCTTTGCAAAATTTCAGAGAAGGCAGAAACTTGCATTGGATCATGTGCCAAATTTTTGAACTGAGGAACATGAGATTAGGATGGAACTAGTGATTATATAGCAAATACAAGCTCCACATTTTATGTGGGAATTTTCTCTGCTATAAAAATAGTAGTTCCTTTGGAAAATGGCAGAAATGCAATATTGGCATTAAATAGGAAAGGCAATTTTCCTTATTTAATTATGGCCAATATACTTGCCAGAGCTTGGATTAGGCATAAGTATCAACTCCACCAATTCTCATGAATTTATGATATGGTTAGCTATGCCTTTGGATTTTATTCCTTAGAAAGGCAAGAAAAGGAATAAATCACAATTCAAAAATATTGCATGGGACTTAGCAATATTTTTGCATATCCAAGGTTCAGAAAGATAGGAGGATCTCTGGGAACAATTGGGAGGATCTATAGATCAAAGAAAATGATGACTCCTTTGTATTCACAAAGGGCATATTCAAATTCCAAAAATTTGGAATTAGGGTTTGAGAGGGTTTGAGATGATGCAAAGGAGGTCTTGCCCACTGACAAAGACATGAGCAAGGTTTTGAAAGGTTGGAAATGACAAAATTTCTCAGAGTCATCCAGCAAACTCAGGAGAAAATTTTGAAAATGAATGCCAGGAGAGAATAACAGCAAAAAAAAATTGATAACCCAATTTTGGGGCTGTTACAACTCTTCCCCCCTTAAAAAGAATATCGTCCTCGAGATTCCTAGGGTTACAACACAAACGAAAGAATAACAACTCCGGAGAAAAACCTCTTGGTTAATTTCAAACGAGTTGGGGGCACCGATAATTGGTACACCCAAAGAGAGATAAGGCAAACTTGGTTATATCCACGGCTAAGGGCATTCAAGATCAAACTCCCGAAAAATGCTAGATGCACCCAATGAACAGTGGTTTCACCTGCTGACACGTGGGCCCAGGGCCCACTGGCAGCCTCCTTCTTCTACCTCCGGCTTGCTGCTTCTTCTATGCTGCTGCTCCGCGTGCGGCTTGGCGCAGCGCGCATCTAGCTCCTAGGGCGATGAGGACCCTAGAGCCATAGTGCACGGCGTGCACGGCGCCGGTGCAGCGAGCACTCACGTCGTGGGCCAGCACCTTGTCGGCACTGCTCGCGGATTCGCCTCCTGGACGCCGGTGATCGAGCGACGAGCGGTTCTCCTGGACCTTGCTCACCATACACCGGGGTTGGGTTATAAAAGGCGGCAGCGCGGCTCTCCTCCAACGCACAAACACAATGCCGCTCTACTACCTCTTCGGTTTGGGCGAGATCGAGCCGAGCTCCTTCGGAGAGGAGGTGTTCTTGGTGGCGCTGTGGTTGTTCCTTGCGGCGCTGCTGGGCACGCTGATCGGCTCGTGGATCCTCCTGCTGATTCTCATCAGGAATGAGCGGGCTCGGAACAACGCGCGGCTCGATGTGCTGGCTCGGGATGCGGGAGAAGATGGCGCACTGGGTGGTCCTCCGCCACGCTTGATTCTTCGTCGCTTTGTGCCGGCGGAGTAATCGCGTGCTGCGGTGGAGTGGTGGTGGCGATCTACCTACGCCACGCAGGGCGGTGATGGTGGAGGTGGGGTCCAGATGCAGGTGGCTGCGCCAGCTCAGGAACCACACGGAGTACGGAAAATTTTTGCGGATAACTCCACGAAATGTAGGTGTCGAGGTAGAACGAGAGTTGAAACTTGTATCGGGGTAGATGTACTGGATCGAGTGAAATAAAGTTGGCAGCGTTTCTCCAAAATGAAATCGGGGAAAAGAATTAGAGACGAGGAATTTCCGGACGGAAATGCCTCAGCGAGGTTCTAGATTTGGAAATCCGGCACACGGGCTATGCACAGATAGAGAGGGATATGTGACTTTGCATTCCCCCGAGTACTGCCCGATTGTACTCGTGGGTGAACCGGGTATGCGTGCAGTATGCAGTAAAAATCTAAACTAGCAAATGGACAGAAACAATAAACATGCAACGGAAAAACACACCAGGCAAAATCACACTAAGGTGTTTTAATGCTAGTGGGTATATATAATCCTGGCATATATATACCTACACCAGCGCGCATTTTATTATAGACTCGAGACGAGTCAATGTTGTTTTTAGTGTATGTGCTCTACTGATTAAAATCTTGTTAGCACACTGTTGGGGAACGTAGTAATTTCAAAAAAATTCCTACGCACACGCAAGATCATGGTGATGCATAGCAACTAGAGGGGAGAGTGTTGTCCACGTACCCTCGTAGACCGAAAGCGGAAGCGTTAACACAACGTGGTTGATGTAGTCGTACGTCTTCACGATCCGACCGATCAAGTACCGAACACACGGCACCTCCGAGTTCAGCACACGTTCAGCTCGATGACGTCCCTCGAACTCCGATCCAGCCGAGTGTTGAGGGAGAGTTTTGTCAGCACGACGGTGTGGTGACGATGATGATGTTCTACCGACGCAGGGCTTCGCCTAAGCACCGCTACGATATTATCGAGGTGTAATATGGTGGAGGGGGGCACTGCACACGGCTAAAAGATCGTTGATCAATTGTGTGTGTGTGGGGTGCCCCCTGCCCCCGTATATAAAGGAGCAAGGGGGGAGGCGGCCGGCCTAGGAGGAGGGCGCGCCAAGGGGGGAGTCCTACTCCCACCGGGAGTAGGACTCCTTTCCTTGTTGGAATAGGAGAAGGGAAGGGAGAAGGAGAAAGAAGGAAGGGGGCGCCCCCTCCCTAGTCCAATTCGGACTAGTCCATAGGGAGGGGTGCGGCCACCCTTTGGGGCCTTTCTCTCCTTTCCCGTATGGCCCATTAAGGCCCAATACGAATTCCCGTAACTCTCCGGTACTCCGAAAAATACCCGAATCACTCGGAACCTTTCTGAAGTCCGAATATAGTCGTCCAATATATCGATCTTTACGTCTCGGCCATTTCGAGACTCCTCGTCATGTCCCCGATCTCATCCGGGACTCCGAACTCCTTCGGTACATCAAAACACATAAACTCATAATATAACCGTCATCGTAACGTTAAGCGTGCGGACCCTACGGGTTCGAGAACTATGTAGACATGACCGAGACACGTCTCCGGTCAATAACCAATAGCGGGACCTGGATGCCCATATTGGCTCCCACATATTCTACGAAGATCTTTATCGGTCAAACCGCATAACAACATACGTTGTTTCCTTTGTCATCGGTATGTTACTTGCCCGAGATTCGATCGTCGGTATCTCAATACTTAGTTCAATCTCGTTACCGGCAAGTCTCTTTACTCGTTCCGTAATACATGATCCCGCAACTAACTCATTAGTTACAATGCTTTCAAGGCTTATAGTGATGTGCATTACTGAGAGGGCCCAGAGATACTTCTCCGACAATCGGAGTGAAAAATCCCAATCTCGAAATACGCCAACCCAACAAGTACCTTCGGAGACACCTGTAGAGCACCTTTATAATCACCCAGTTATGTTGTGACGTTTGGTAGCACACAAAGTGTTCCTTCGGTAAACGGGAGTTGCATAATCTCATAGTCATAGGAACATGTATAAGTCATGAAGAAAGCAATAGCAACATACTAAACGATCGAGTGCTAAGCTAACGGAATGGGTCAACTCAATCACATCATTCTCCTAATGATGTGATACCGTTAATCAAATGACAACTCATGTCTATGGCTAGGAAACATAACCATCTTTGATCAACGAGCTAGTCAAGTAGAGGCATACTAGTGACACTCTGTTTGTCTATGTATTCACACATGTATTATGTTTCCGGTTAATAGAATTCTAGCATGAATAATAAACATTTATCATGATATAAGGAAATAAATAATAACTTTATTATGGACCTACGAAGTTCAGTAACTTGATCTGAAGCTTCATGATCATCATCATCAACTTCCTCCCCAGTCGGTGTAGGCACCACAGGAACATTTTCCCGCGCTGCGCTACTTTCCGGTTCGGAGGGGGTGACTATCACCTCATCAAGTTCCACTTTCCTCCCACTCAATTCTTTCGAGAGAAACTCCTTCTCCAGAAAGGACCCGTTCTTGGCAACGAAGATCTTGCCTTCGGATCTGAGGTAGAAGGTATACCCAATGGTTTCCTTAGGGTATCCTATGAAGACGCATTTTTCCGATTTGGGTTCGAGCTTTTCAGGTTGAAGTTTCTTGACATAAGCATCGCATCCCCAAAATTTTAGAAACGAGAGCTTAGGTTTCTTCCCAAACCATAATTCATACGGTGTCGTCTCAACGGATTTCGACGGAGCCCTATTTAAAGTGAATGCGGCAGTCTCTAAAGCATAACCCCAAAATGAGAGCGGTAAATCGGTAAGAGACATCATAGATCGCACCATATCCAATAGAGTGCGATTACGACGTTCGGACACACCATTTCTCTGAGGTGTTCCAGGCGGCGTGAGTTGTGAAACTATTCCACATTTCCTTAAGTGTGCACCAAACTCGTGACTTAAATATTCTCCACCACGATCTGATCGTAAGAATTTTAATTTTCTGTCTCGTTGATTCTCAACCTCACTCTGAAATTCCTTGAACTTTTCAAAGGTTTCAGACTTGTGTTTCATTAGGTAGACATACCCATATCTACTTAAGTCATCAGTGAGAGTGAGAACATAACGATATCCTCCGCGAGCCTCAACACTCATTGGACCGCACACATCGGTATGTATGATTTCCAATAAGTTGGTTGCTCGCTCCATTGTTCCGGAGAACGGAGTCTTGGTCATCTTACCCATGAGGCATGGTTCGCACGTGTCAAATGATTCGTAATCAAGAGACTCCAAAAGTCCATCTGCATGGAGCTTCTTCATGCGCTTGACACCAATGTGACCAAGGCGGCAGTGCCACAAGTATGTGGGACTATCGTTATCAACTTTACATCTTTTGGTATTCACACTATGAACATGTGTAACATCACGCTCGAGATTCATCAAAAATAAACCATTGACCAGCGGGGCATGACCATAAAACATATTTCTCAAATAAACAGAACAACCATTATTCTCGGATTTAAATGAGTAGCCATCTCGAATTAAACGAGATCCAGATACAATGTTCATGCTCAAAGCTGGCACTAAATAACAATTATTGAGGTTTAAAACTAATCCCGTAGGGAGATGTAGAGGTAGCGTGCCGACGGCGATCACATCGACCTTGGAACCATTCCCGACGCGCATCGTCACCTCGTCCTTCGCCAGTCTCCGTTTATTTCGTAGTTCCTGTTTTGAGTTACAAATATGAGCAACCGCACCGGTATCAAATACCCAGGAGCTACTACGAGTACTGGTAAGGTACACATCAATTACATGTATATCACATATACCTTTGGTGTTGCCGGCCTTCTTCTTGTCCGCTAAGTATTTGGGGCAGTTCCGCTTCCAGTGACCACTTCCCTTGCAATAAAAGCACTCAGTCTCGGGCTTGGGTCCATACTTTGACTTCTTCCCAGTAACTGGTTTACCGGGCACGACAACTCCCTTGCCGTCCTTCTTGAAGTTCTTCTTACCCTTGCCCTTCTTGAACTTAGTGGTTTTATTCACCATCAACACTTGATGTTCTTTTCTGATCTCCCCTTCCGCTGATTCCAGCATTGAATATACCTCGGGAATGGTCTTTTCCATCCCCTGCATATTGTAGTTCATCACAAAGCTCTTGTAGCTTGGTGGAAGCGACTGGAGGATTCTGTCAATGACCGCGTCATCCGGAAGATTAACTCCCAGCTGAGACAAGCGGTTATGCAACCCAGACATTCTGAGTATGTGCTCACTAACAGAACTGTTCTCCTCCATTTTACAGCTGAAGAACTTGTCGGAGACATCATATCTCTCGACCCGGGCATGAGCTTGAAAAACCAGTTTCAGCTCCTCGAACATCTCATATGCTCCATGTTTCTCAAAACGCTTTTGGAGACCCGGTTCTAAGCTATAAAGCATGCCGCACTGAACGAGGGAGTAATCATCAGCACGTGATTGCCAAGCGTTCATAACGTCTTGGTTCTGTGGGATTGGTGCATCACCGAGCGGTGCTTCTAAGACATAATCTTTATTGGCTACTATGAGGATGAACCTCAGGTTCCGGACCCAGTCCGTATAGTTGCTGCCATCATCTTTCAGCTTGGTTTTCTCTAGGAACGCGTTGAAATTGAGGAAAACGTTGGCCATTTGATCTACAAGACATAGTGTAAATATTTTAGACTAAGTTCATGATAATTGAGTTCATCTAATCAAATTATTTAATGAACTCCCACTCAGATAGACATCCCTCTAGTCATCTAAGTGAAACATGATCCGAGTTAACTAGGCCGTGTCCGACCATCACGTGAGACGGACTAGTCAAGATCGGTGAACATCTCCATGTTGATCGTATCTTCTATACGACTCATGCTCGACCTTTCGGTCCTCCGTGTTCCGAGGCCATGTCTGTACATGCTAGGCTCGTCAAGTCAACCTAAGTGTATTGCGTGTGTTCCGAGGCCATGTCTGTACATGCTAGGCTCGTCAACACCCGTTGTATTCGAATGTTAGAATCTATCACACCCGATCATCACGTGGTGCTTCGAAACAACGAACCTTCGCAACGGTGCACAGTTAGGGTGAACACTTTCTTGAAATTATTATAAGGGATCATCTTACTTACTACCGTCGTTCTAAGCAAATAAGATGCAATAAACATGATAAACATCACATGCAATCAAATAGTGACATGATATGGCCAATATCATTATGCTCCTTTGATCTCCATCTTCGGGGCACCATGATCATCTTCGTCACCGGCATGACACCATGATCTCCATCATCATGATCTCCATCATTGTGTCTTCATGAAGTCGTCACGCCAACGATTACTTCTACTTCTATGGCTAACTAGTTTAGCAACAAAGTAAAGTAATTTACATGGCGTTATTCAATGACACGCAGGTCATGCGAAATAATAAAGACAACTCCTATGGCTCCTGCCGGTTGTCATACTCATCGACATGCAAGTCGTGATTCCTATTACAAGAATATGATCAATCTCATACATCACATATATCATTCATCACATCTTCTGGCCATATCACATCACATAGCACTTGCTGCAAAAACAAGTTAGACGTCCTCTAATTGTTGTTGCAAGTTTTTTACGTGGTTTGTAGGTTTCTAGCAAGAACGTTTTCTTACCTACGTATGACCACAACGCGATTTGCCAATTTCTATTTACCCTTCATAAGGACCCTTTTCATCGAATCCGTTCCGACTAAAGTAGGAAAGACAGACACCCGCTAGCCACCTTATGCATCTAGTGCATGTCAGTCGGTGGAACCTGTCTCACGTAAGCGTACGTGTAAGGTCGGTCCGGGCCGCTTCATCCTACAATGCCGCCGAAACAAGAAAAGACTAGTAGCGGCAAGAAGAATTGGCAAACTCAACGCCCACAACTGCTTTGTGTTCTACTCGTGCAAAGTAACTACGCATAGGCCTGGCTCATGATGCCACTGTTGGGAATCGTAGCATAATTTTAAAATTTTCCTACGCTCACCAAGATGCATCTATGGAGTGTACTAGCAACGAGGGGAAAGGAGTGCATCTACATACCCTTGTAGATCGCGAGCGGAAGCGTTCCAATGAACGTGGATGACGGAGTCGTACTCGTCGTGATTCAAATCACCGATGACCGAGTGCCGAACGGACGGCACCTCCGCGTTCAACACACGTACGGTGCAGCGACGTCTCCTCCTTCTTGATCCAGCAAGGGGGAAGGAGAGGTTGATGGAGATCCAGCAGCACGACGGCGTGGTGGTGGATGTAGCGGGTCTCGGCAGGGCTTCGCCGAGCTTCTGCGAGACGGAGAGGTGTAATAGGGGAGGAGGGAGGCGCCCAAGGCTGTAGGTTGCTGCCCTCCCTCCCCCCTTTATATAGGCCCCCTGGGGGGGGGGGCGCCGGCCCTAGAGATGGGATCTCAAGGGGGGGGGGGGCGGCCAAAGGGGGAAGGGGTTGCCTTGCCCCCCAAGGCAAGGGGGAACCCCCCCACCCTAGGGTTCCCAACCCTAGGCGCATGGGGGGGAGGCCCATGGGGGGGCGCCCAGCCCACTAGGGGCTGGTTCCCTTCCACTTTCAACCCATGGGGCCCTCCGGGATAGGTGGCCCACCCGATGGACCCCCGGGACCCTTCCGGTGGTCCCGATACAATACCGGTAACCCCCGAAACTTTCCCGGTGGCCGAAACTGGACTTCCTATATATAATTCTTCACCTCCGGACCATTACGGAACCTCTCGTGACGTCCGGGATCTCATCCGGGACTCCGAACAACTTTCGGGTTTCCGCATACATATATCTCTAATAACCCTAGCGTCACCGAACCTTAAGTGTGTAGACCCTACGGGTTCGGGAGACATGCAGACATGACCGAGACGCCTCTCCGGTCAATAACCAACAGCGGGATCTGGATACCCATGTTGGCTCCCACATGTTCCACGATGATCTCATCGGATGAACCACGGTGTCGAGGATTCAATCAATCCCGTATGCAATTCCCTTTGTCAATCGGTATGTTACTTGCCCGAGATTCGATCATCGGTATCCCAATACCTTGTTCAATCTCGTTACCGGCAAGTCTCTTTACTCGTACCGCAATGCATGATCCCGTGACTAACTCCTTAGTCACATTGAGCTCATTATGATGATGCATTACCGAGTGGGCCCAGAGATACCTCTCCGTCACACGGAGTGACAAATCCCAGTCTCGATCCGTGCCAACCCAACAGACACTTTCGGAGATACCCGTAGTGCACCTTTATAGTCACCCAGTTACGTTGTGACGTTTGGCACACCCAAAGCACTCCTACGGTATCCGGGAGTTGCACGATCTCATGGTCTAAGGAAAAGATACTTGACATTGGAAAAGCTCTAGCAAACGAAACTACACGACCTTTTATGCTATGCTTAGGATTGGGTCTTGTCCATCACATCATTCTCCCAATGATGTGATCCCGTTATCAATGACATCCAATGTCCACAGTCAGGAAACCATGACTATCTGTTGATCAACGAGCTAGTCAACTAGAGGCTTACTAGGGACACGTTGTGGTCTATGCATTCACACATGTATTACGATTTCCGGACAATACAATTATAGCATGAACAATAGACAATTATCATGAACAAAGAAATATAATAATAACCATTTATTATTGCCTCTAGGGCATATTTCCAACACGAAGCACCGTCATGATCACCATCGTCACCGGCGCGACACCTTGATCTCCATCGAAGTATCATTGTCGTCTCGCCAACTATTGCTTTTACGACTATCGCTACCGCTTAGTGATAAAGTAAAACAATTACATGGCGATTGCATTTCATACAATAAAGCGACAACCATATGGCTCCAGCCAGTTGCCGATAACTCGGTTACAAAACATGATCATCTCATACAATAAAATATAGCATCATGTCTTGACCATATCACATCACAACATGCCCTGCAAAAACAAGTTAGACGTCCTCTACTTTGTTGTTGCAAGTTTTAAGTGGCTGCTACGGGCTTAGCAAGAACCGTTCTTACCTACGCATCAAAACCACAATGATAGTTTGTCAAGTTGGTGCTGTTTTAACCTTCGCAAGGACCGGGCGTAGCCACACTCGATTCAACTAAAGTGAGAGAGACAGACACCCGCCGGTCACCTTTAAGCAACGAGTGCTCGCAACGGTGAAACCGGTCTCGCGTAAGCGTACGCGTAATGTTGGTCCGGGCCGCTTTATCTCACAATACCGCTGAACCAAAGTATGACATGCTGGTAAGCAGTATGACTTATATCACCCACAACTCACTTGTGTTCTACTCGTGCATAACATCAACGCATAAAACCAGGCTCGGATGCCACTGTTGGGGAACGTAGTAATTTCAAAAAAATTCCTACGCACACGCAAGATCATGGTGATGCATAGCAACGAGAGGGGAGAGTGTTGTCCACGTACCCTCGTAGACCGAAAGCGGAAGCTTTAACACAACGCGGTTGATGTAGTCGTACGTCTTCACGATCCGACCGATCAAGTACCGAACGCACGGCACCTCCGAGTTCAGCACACATTCAGCTCGATGACGTCCCTCGAACTCCGATCCAGCCGAGTGTTGAGGGAGAGTTTTTTCAGCACGACGGCGTGGTGACGATGATGATGTTCTACCGACGCAGGGCTTCGCCTAAGCACCGCTACGATATTATCGAGGTGTAATATGGTGGAGGGGGGCACCGCACACGGCTAAAAGATCGTTGATCAATTGTGTGTGTGTGTGGGGTGCCCCCTGCCCCCGTATATAAAGGAGCAAGGGGGGAGGCGGCCGGCCTAGGAGGAGAGCACGCCAAGGGGGGAGTCCTACTCCCACCGGGAGTAGGACTCCTCCTTTCCTTGTTGGAATAGGAGAAGGGAAGGGAGAAGGAGAAAGAAGGAAGGGGGCGCCCCCCCTCCCTAGTCCAATTCGGACTAGTCCATGGGGAGGGGTGCGGCCACCCTTTGGGGCCTTTCTCTCCTTTCCCGTATGGCCCATTAAGGCCCAATACGAATTCCCGTAACTCTCCGGTACTCCGAAAAATACCCGAATCACTCGGAACCTTTCCGAAGTCCGAATATAGTCGTCCAATATATCGATCTTTACGTCTCGGCCATTTTGAGACTCCTCGTCATGTCCCCGATCTCATACGGGACTCCGAACTCCTTCGGTACATCAAAACACATAAACTCATAATATAACCGTCATCGTAACGTTAAGCGTGCGGACCCTACGGGTTCGAGAACTATGTAGACATGACCGAGACACGTCTCCGGTCAATAAACAATAGCGGGACCTGGATGCCCATATTGGCTCCCACATATTCTACGAAGATCTTTATCGGTTAAACCGCATAACAACATACGTTGTTTCCTTTGTCATCGGTATGTTACTTGCCCGAGATTTGATCGTCGGTATCTCAATACCTAGTTCAATCTCGTTACCGGCAAGTCTCTTTACTCGTTCCGTAATACATGATCCCGCAACTAACTCATTAGTTACAATGCTTGCAAGGCTTATAGTGGTGTGCATTACCGAGAGGGCCCAGAGATACCTCTCCGACAATCGGAGTGACAAATCCCAATCTCCAAATACGCCAACCCAACAAGTACCTTCGGAGACACCTGTAGAGCACCTTTATAATCACCCAGTTATGTTGTGACGTTTGGTAGCACACAAAGTGTTCCTCCGGTAAACGGGAGTTTCATAATCTCATAGTCATAGGAACATGTATAAGTCATGAAGAAAGCAATAGCAACATACTAAACGATCGAGTGCTAAGCTAACGGAATGGGTCAAGTCAATCACATCATTCTCCTAATGATGTGATCCCGTTAATCAAATGACAACTCATGTCTATGGCTAGGAAACATAACCATCTTTGATCAATGAGCTAGTCAAGTAGAGGCATACTAGTGACACTCTGTTTGTCTATGTATTCACACATGTATTATGTTTTCGGTTAATTCAATTCTAGCATGAATAATAAACATTTATCATGATATAAGGAAATAAATAATAACTTTATTATTGCCTCGAGGGCATATTTCCTTCACACACATGGTCAACCCTGTCAAGCATTTCTGTTTGACCGAGAGACAAACAAAAACAAGCACGAAAACATACATAGAACACAACATACGGATTACAACAGTACCAGCATACAACAAAGCACGAACGCTCTACGCGCTAAACGAAACAACTCATTCTGGGATACATAGTTCTATCCCCATATCGGGGATGAACCGACAGACTGATCATCTCACTGCTTGACTGAGGTCATGCAGAGGACTTGCCTTGCTGGGGCTCTCCGGGAGGACGAAGACTGTGCCAATCTCCATCTTCATTGTCCGACAGCACTATGGGTTGGGGTTCGGCTACTGGGGGTGTGGCTGAAATTGATCCAAGCAAATGCTGCTGGTGGATCCGTAAAAGAGTCCTGTCGAGGGTGATGATGTTGGGTCTAGGCTACAACATAGGCTGAGAGGGTAGCACTGGTTCAGATGGCGTTGGTCAAATGACTTGAGATGCGAATTTACGAGCCTCACGGTAAGCTTCCTTGACGACTCGCACTGCATCGTTGTCCAGAGTTCTAAACTCGGCAAGTATCTGGGAAATCATCATCCCCTGGGTGGTGATATACTGCACCAGGCGAGCGATTGCGGGGTCATCTCCTTGGATAGCGGGAGAAGGCTGCATTCCTACTTCTGTCACAATGGGGTAAAAGCAGAAATCCCGCCTCGCTGCCATATGCGGGTACCTGGTTCGAAGGTGAAGCATAGCCTCCACAGCAGCGGCCTGAATGGCTAAATCAGAGGTAGGCATAGCTCTCCCCTAAAAAACCAACGGCTGGCCATGTGCTGCGGGACCTAGGCTGATGTGCACTCTTGCATCGAAGCGATGAAGGTGAGGGACGGGTCCCGATTGGAACACCAGGTAATCGGGGCTAGCCTTACAGCCAAAGGCTTTGGTGAGCATCTCAGTAAGAAGGGGTGGAAAGCCGGTGTGGTTGACGGCACAGGTGCGGGTGTAAAACTTGGGAGCTTTGAAGGTGCTAGTCATGGCTGGAGTGCTACTAGCTAGGCTTCTCTGCAGGGACATGGCTGACTGAGGGGTGAGCGATATGGCGAGCGGAAAGGAGGCTTTTATAGGCAGCTATGCGGGACATGCCCGCATGGTGTGGACCCTTTCCCTTAATGGCGAAGGGTGAGCGGTGCGGCCGACCAGAAAGGATATGGTTGCTATTCGTTCCATGCATAACTAGGCGGGGACAGTGGGGTGAGGACGTGTCGGTCCCGACTGCGCCACCTATTGATTAACAGTGGCCATGCCAGATGCCAGGGATGGGTCAAATCCCTTAGGGACATTACGGGTTAATGGTAGCGGTGATCTAATACTAGGATAACCTATGCCAGCCTGGCTGCTCAGATACCATGTCCTGTGGCACCCCGATCCGCATGGAACAGGGGGCCTTCGCACGTCAGCCCAGGATAACACCTGACGCACGACAGGTCCATAATACAGCATTCCAGGTACAAGAATATTCATCAAATACATGTATATAAGCTTACATCATTGATTAATACATTTATCTGGCATAGCCCTAAGGCTATTTAAATGGCAGCGGAAGTCTATTTAAATGGCGGCGGAAGTCTTGGTTCGGCAGCATAACAACTCTGGCCGGGCTCCACAACTCACAGGACTGGCAAGGTTATGGACTAGCACGACGGATCAAGCGAACAATACAGGTATGAACTACAAAACTGTCATGACACGCCAGGTCAGTACATTGAATGTACTTGCAAGACAACCAAATACATAGCATCCCAACAAGCAGAAGACAAAGCGAGAACCGAGCGCATGCAACAGCCTATCTCATATCAATTACTAAACATGGCATGGTAGAGGTCAACTGAGCATGAACAATATCATAGCATCTACTAACATGGCAATGACATGGCATATCAAAACATGATTATAACATGGTAATAGCAAAACATAGCATATCATCTCAATCATGGCATAATTTAACATATAAATCAAAGCATGGCATGGCATCATGAAACTATGCTGAAATAAACTACCGATTATATCCAATGCAGACATAGCATGTTAACTTTATGCAATCATCTTCTGTTCTGCCTTGATTTTTAAATGCAACATATTACTCATGCAATGCAACCAAACTTGTGCACCGAGTCCCGCGGACTCTCTTACCAACGGGTTGCCTCGCAACCGAACGGTGATGTTTCCGGCGATCACAACCATGACCAACACTCACCGAGACCTCGTCTCGTGATCATATCAAAACATCGTCATGACTTCTCACGACTATCTCATAGTCCAAATCACCATATTCTTGTTATCACATATTTATTTACCAACTTAATTATTTCAGGTTTATCCTCCATTTCGACCAAGACCTGATAGTGGGACCTACTACGAACTTATGCCCATGACCGAGGATGCGGCTATCGATAGATTGAACACACTCTGCAGAGGTAGCACACTGTACCCACACCACGGAACCCATTGCCTCGTCATCCCATTCGGGTGGACCAACGGCATTCCGACGAAACCGACCTACTGCCATGACACTCTCCCGGCCACTTCGACCCACTCCCAACTGGGCTAGTCCTGGGTGGCCCCGTGTCCACCAAAGACACAACGACCACCGTCGTGGCCAAAACGTCCCTCACGGGGACCGGTACCAAAAATTTTAACAACGGGCACACAAGGTTATGTCCGCCTACCTGATCAGGGTAAGCATGCCCATAACCTTCCCTAGTTGGAGGCACCGGCGAGAGGCACGACAATAGATCGCATTAAGGCCTTCCCATAAAGGCAAATGTGGCTGCACTGAAAAAGTTCAATTTGGTGGCACTATGACTCGATCCCATCGATGACGGAGGAGGTTTGTTATTATTAAGTCATTTTAATTCCTTCTCCATCATCATGAACATGAATGCAACAATGAGCATGCAGCATACAAATGCATGAACAAAATATTGAACTTCTCAAGTGCACAACTATAGCATAAAGAACATGACAATACCAAGTAATAGCATATCAACGGTGCATTACAATCCTCATAACATTTTATAACGATGACATGCAAATAATGTAGAGTAGTGACATGGCATTATCAATAACAACATTCTAATTAGCATGGCAAACGATATCGTGAAAACACAAGCATGCATGACAGGCATAATGGAATAACTGCAGATGAAAACGATATGAAACAACTGCAACTACACGCACACAAGGTGCAAGCAAAGTCAACATGCAAGTTCGGGGCTCATGATAAGAGGTTGGCTTGCCCGGGGGTCGATAAATACTTCGGGAAGAAGTGCGAAACGATCGCGGAAAGATTTGCCGGAAACAGTTCTCTCTCGAAGGGGGCTGTTTATGGGCAAGGGAAAAATGGTCATTTTCAGAATGTTCAAACATCAAGAAAATGGTCCCATCCAAAAGGGCTCGACGAACAGAGAAATTGAGCGTTGGAATCACCTTATTCAGAGTTACGGGTAAAAAGATACGGACGCTTAAAGCTCAAGGACTAGTCTGTAAAAATACTTCTACAAGCAGATCCCTGGTAGTTTAAACAGAACGTGTCTTTTCTGAAAATACGTTTTCCAGAGAGGGAAACGTATTCCCGTCCGAAGAGAGGAAAAATACAATTTCTGAGACTGAAAGCGCACTTTCCAGAAATTCGCTTTCCCGCGGGGAAAACGACTACGCGGCGGGGCGCCGCCACTTATCCGACGTGGCCAGCGGGGGCACGCCCTACGGTCGCCGATAGGTGGGGCCGTGCGGGAAGGGGCCCACCTGGCCTGACTTTTTCTTCCTCCTGCTCGGGATCGAGCGAGGCCGAGGGAGGCATCTGCCCCGACGGCGATCGCCGGCGACTCCGGCCACCGCTCGCGGCGTGCGACCTACCGAAATGCACAGGATGGAGAGGCGCATCTTGAGGTGATGGTTACTGCTGCCGGAGAGCTTCGCAGCGGCCGCAGCAGGGCTTGCGGCGGAGCAGGGCTTCGGCCGTTGGTGGAGTGGGGGCTACGGTGGAGGAGGGGAGAGGCCGAGGCCACGGGGAGGCTCGCTGGGCTCTGTGGGTTGTAGAGGTGGTGGAGGAACGGCGAGGGGAGCTCGGGATCACTTGAATCGGGCGAGACCCGAGGCGGCAGCTATGGCGACGATGGAGATCAGAGAGAGGCTTCGGGCTCGGGGAGAGGCTCAGGGAGTGATGGTGGACAACGAGAGACCTCGGGGGCTTGCTTATATAGCCCCGGGGAGAGCTCGGGAAGGAGGGGAGGAGGTGGCACGCGGCAGGCGACGTGTCCGTGCACCGGCGAGGGCGCAGTGTCGGCAGGCATGGCCAAAGGTCATGGGTAGCGGTGGGAAGGCGACGAGGAGGGAAGTGGATGAGCGCCAGAGGCTCACGGAGACGAGCAGCACTCGGAGACGAACGGAGGAAGAGGACGCCGTGGAGGAAGGCGACGGTGCACAGGAGCGCTCACTGTTCGGTCGTTGGCACGGCTCGCCGGAGAAGAAAACAGAGGGGGCAAGCGGTCCAGAGGGAATAGGACGGCGAGGTGGAACTGTTGGGCATTAATGGCGAGGCCAGAGCTGGTCGGAGCAGCGATGCCGACGCGAACAGTGGCTAGACCACCGTTTTGGCTAGATGCCCTCGTAGTCACCACTGGCATGGCGCGCTCTGGAGTTTTTACTGTTGCCAGCTCATGTCTACCGCGTAGTCCATCGAAGAGAGAGTAATACTGCGGTAGAAAAACGGGCAAAGACAAATGGATCTGAGTAAACCAAGCTTCACAGGTTTGCTGTTGCAAACTTGGCCACACTCCAGAGATTAAACCAGAGAGGGTAAAAGGTAAAATTGATGTCTGGGAGGCTTAGGGTAGAAAGGACTACGGTCCTGGAGATTATGAGGTCATTAGGACAAATATTTAGCATAGTTGCTGTACAACTGCTAAAATATGTCCAGAAACTAGATGAGGAAGAAACACTCACTAGGAGTGATGGATTGAGCTAAAACTTGGCAAAGCTTGATGATTTGATCATAGGTAGATGCTGCAAAAACACCATACCAGACGAACTTGCCAAAATGGTGCTTTCTTCACAGCTATCAGTTTTGCCCAGAAACTTCAGAAAAATCCTCATGGCAAATGGCTAGATGAAATGAGCCAAAATCTTGTGGAGATGGATCATATAGATAGAAGAAAGCCTAGGAAATTTATCAGCCATAATGGAGCAAGATAAAATGCACTTGCTTCACAAACTGAAAAATTGGACAGAAACCAAGATTTGCTCCTGTGCTCACATAGTTCAATGAAATGAACTGAATTTGGGTGGAGGCTAATTATTTGAGATACTTGAGAGGATGGAAAAGTTTCATACCATTTAGAAACTCTATGAAGGTACTTCCTTCACAAAGTTGTATTCTGGTCAGAAACTTTGAAAAATTGCACAGGGAGATAGGATGAATGGATTGGGCTCATATTTGGCATCCATGGGTTATTTATCCATGTTAATCACCCTGAAAAATTGCAACTCCATTGGAATTAGGAATAAAGCACTTCCTTTGCAAAATTTCAGAGAAGGCAGAAACTTGCATTGGATCATGTGCCAAATTTTTGAACTGAGGAACATGAGATTAGGATGGAACTAGTGATTATATAGCAAAGACAAGCTCCACATTTTATGGGGGAATTTTCTCTGCTATAAAAATAGTAGTTCCTTTGGAAAATGGCAGAAATGCAATATTGGCATTAAATAGGAAAATGCAATTTTCCTTATTTAATTATGGCCAATATACTTGCCAGAGCTTGGATTAGGCATAAGTATCAACTCCACCAATTCTCATGAATTTAGGAGATGGCTAGCTATGCCTTTGGATTTTATTCCTCAGAAAGGCAAGAAAAGGAATAAATCACAATTCAAAAATATTGCATGGGACTTAGCAATATTTTTGCATATCCAAGGTTCAGAAAGATAGGAGGATCTCTGGGAACAATTGGGAGGATCAACAGATCAAAGAAAGTGATGACTCCTTTGTATTCACATAGGGCATATTAAAATTCCAAAAATTTGGAATTAGGGTTTGAGAGGGTTTGAGATGATGCAAAGGAGGTCTTGCCCACTGACAAAGACATGAGCAAGGTTTTGAAAGGTTGGAAATGACAAAATTTCTCAGAGTCATCCAGCAAACTCAGGAGAAATTTTTGAAAATGAGTGCCAGGAGAGAATAGCAGCACAAAAGTTGATAACCCAATTTTGGGGCTGTTACAACCATGAGGCCCATTAACTTTCCCTCGGGGTTCCGGTAACCTCCCGGTACTCCAAAAAATCCTCGAACTTCTTCGGAACCATTCCGGTGTCCATATATAACCTTCCAATATATCCACCTAGGGGCTGGTTCACCTCCATATTCAGCCCATAGGGCCCTCCGGGGCAGGTGGACCCTCCCGGTGGACCCCCGGAACCTTTTCGGTGGTCCCGGTACAATACCGATAAACCACCGAACACTTCCGGCGACCGAATAAGGACTTCCCATATATAAATCTTTACCTCCGGACCATTCTGGAACTCCTCGTGACGTCCGAGATCTCATCCGGGACTCCGAACAACATTCGGTAACCACGAACAAACTTTCCCAATAACCCTAGCATCATCGAACCTTAACTGTGTAGACCCTACCGGTTCGGGAGGCATGTAGACATGACCGAGACATCTCTCCGGCCAATAACCAACAGCGGGATCTGGATACCCATGTTGGCTCCCACATGTTCCATGATGATCTCATCGGATGAACCACGATGTCGGGGATTCAATCAATCCCATACTCAATTCCCCTTGTCTACCGGTATGATACTTGCCCGAGATTCGATCGTCGGTATCCCTATACCTTGTTCAATCTAGTTAACGGCAAGTCTCTTTACTCGTTCGTAACACATCATCCGGTGATCAACTCCTTGGTCACATTGAGCTCATTATGATGATGTCCTACCGAGTGGGCCCAGAGATACCTCTCCGTCACACGAAGCGACAAATCCCAGTCTCGATTCATGCCAACCCAACAGACACTTTCGGAGATACCCGTAGTGCACCTTTATAGCCACCCAGTTACGTTGTGACGTTTGGCACACCCAAAGCATTCCTACGGTATCCGGGAGTTGCACAATCTCATGGTCTAAGGAAATGATACTTGACATTAGAAAAGCTTTAGCAGACGAACTACATGATCTTGTGCTATGTTTAGGATTGGGTCTTGTCCATCACATCATTCTCCTAATGATGTGATCCCGTTATCAACGACATCCAATGTCAATGGTCAGGAAACCGTAACCATCTATTGATCAACAAGCTAGTCAACTAGAGGCTCACTAGGGACATGTTGTGGTCTATGTATTCACACATGTATTACGATTTCCGAAGAACACAATTATAGCATGAACAATAGGCAATTATCATGAACAAGGAAGTATAATAATAACCATTTTATTATTGCCTCTAGGGCATATTTCCACAGTCTCCCACTTGCACTAGAGCCAATAATCTAGTTACATTGTGATGAATCGAACACCCATAGAGTTCTGGTGTTGATCATGTTTTACTCGTGGAAGAGGTTTAGTCAACGGATCCGCGACATTCAGGTCCGTATGCACTTTACAAATATCTGTGTCTCCATCTTGAACATTTTCACGAATGGAGTTGAAGCGACGCTTGATATGCCTTGTCTTCTTGTGAAACCTGGGCTCCTTGGCCAGGGCAATAGCTCCAATGTTGTCACAGAAGAGAGTCATCAGGCCCGACGCATTGGGAATAACTCCTAGGTCGGTAATGAACTCCTTCATCCAGATTGCTTCATGTGCTGCCTCTGAGGCTTCCATGTACTCCGCTTCACATGTAGATCTCGCCATGACGCTTTGCTTGCAACTGCACCAGCTGACTGCCCCACCATTCAAAATATACACATATCCGGTTTGTGACTTGGAGTCATCCAGATCTGTGTCGAAGCTAGCATCGACGTAACCCTTTACGACGAGCTCTTCGTCACCTCCATAAATGAGAAACATATCCTTAGTTCTTTTCAGGTACTCCAGGATGTTCTTGACCGCTGTCCAGTGATCCATGCCGGGATTACTTTGGTACCTTCCTACCAAACTTACGGCGAGGTTCACATCAGGTCTGGTACACAACATGGCATACATAATAGACCCTATGGCCGAGGCATAGGGGATGACACTCATCTTTTCTCTATCTTCTGCCATGGTCGGGCATTGAGCCGTGCTCAATCTCACACCTTGCAATACAGGCAAGAACCCCTTCTTGGACTGATCCATATTGAACTTCTTCAATATCTTGTCAAGGTATGTGCTTTGTGAAAGACCAATGAGGCGTCTCGATCTATCTCTATAGATCTTGATGCCTAAGATGTAAGCAGCTTCTCCAAGGTCCTTCATTGAAAAACACTTATTCAAGTAGGCCTTTATGCTTTCCAAGAATTCTATATCATTTCCCATCAATAGTATGGCATCCACATATAATATGAGAAATGCTATAGAGCTCCCACTCACTTTCTTGTAAACACAGGCTTCTCCATAAGTCTGTGTAAACCCAAACGCTTTGATCATCTCATCAAAGCGAATGTTCCAACTCCGAGATGCTTGCACCAGCCCATAGATTGAGCGCTGGAGCTTGCATACCTTGTTAGCATTCTTAGGATCGACAAAACCTTCCTGCTGCATCATATACAATTCTTCCTTAAGGAAACCATTAAGGAATGCCGTTTTGACGTCCATTTGCCATATCTCACAATCATAGAATGCGTCAATTGCTAACATGATTCGGACGGACTTCAGCTTCGCTACGGGTGAAAAGGTCTCATTGTAGTCAACCCCTTGAACTCGTCGATAACCCTTAGCGACAAGCCGAGCCTTATAGATGGTTACATTACCATCCGCGTCTGTCTTCTTCTTAAAGATCCATTTATTTTCTATGGCTCGCCGATCATCGGGCAAGTCAGTCAAAGTCCATACTTCGTTTTCATACATGGATCCTATCTCGGATTTCATGGCTTCAAGCCATTTGTCGGAATCCGGGTCCGCCATCGCTTCTTCATAGTTCGAAGGTTCACCATTGTCTAACAACATGATTTCCAGGACAGGGTTGCCGTACCACTCTGGTGTGGAACGTGTCCTTGTGGACCTACGAAGTTCAGTAGCAACTTGATCTGAAGTTTCATGATCATCATCATTAACTTCCTCTCTAGTCGGTGCAGGCACCACAAAAACATTTTCTTGAGCTGCGCTACTCTCCGGTTTAAGAGGCAATACCTCATCAAGTTCTACTTTCCTCCCACTTACTTCTTTCGAGAGAAACTCTTTCTCTAGAAAGGATCCATTCTTGGCAACAAAGATCTTGCCTTCGGATATGAGGTAGAAGGTATACCCAATAGTTTCCTTAGGGTATCCTATGAAGACACATTTTTCCAATTTGGGTCCGAGCTTTTCAGGTTGAAGTTTCTTGACATAAGCATCGCATCCCCAAACTTTCAGAAACGACAGCTTAGGTTTCTTCCCAAACCATAATTCATACGGTGTCGTCTCAACGGATTTCGACAGAGCCCTATTTAAAGTGAATGCGGCAGTCTCTATAGCATAACCCCAAAATGATAGCGGTAGATCGGTAAGAGACATCATAGATCGCACCATATCCAATTGAGTGCGATTATGACGTTCGGACACACCATTACGCTAAGGTGTTCCAGGCGGCGTGAGTTGTGAAACAATTCCACATTTCCTTAAGTGCGTGCCAAATTCGTGACTCAAATATTCCCCTCCACGATCTGATCGTAAGAACTTTATTTTCCTGTCACGTTGATTATCAACCTCACTCTGAAATTCCTTGAACTTTTCAAAGGTCTCAGACTTGTGTTTCATTAAGTAGATATACCAATATCTACTTAAGTCATCAGTGAGGGTGAGAACATAACGATAACCACCGCGAGCCTCAACACTCATTGGACCGCACACATCAGTATGTATGATTTCCAATAAGTTGGTTGCTCGCTCCATTGTTCCGGAGAACGGAGTCTTGGTCATTTTGCCCATGAGGCATGGTTCGCACGTGTCAAATGATTCATAATCAAGAGACTCCAAAAGTCCATCTGCATGGAGTTTCTTCATGCGTTTGACACCAATGTGACCAAGGCGGCAGTGCCACAAGTATGTGGGACTATCATTATCAACCTTACATCTTTTGGCATTCACACTATGAATATGTGTAACATCACGTTCGAGATTCAATAAGAATAAACCATTGACCAGCGGGGCATGACCATAAAACATATCTCTCATATAAATAGAACAACCATTATTCTCAGATTTAAATGAGTAGCCATCTCGCATTAAACGAGATCCAGATACAATGTTCATGCTCAAAGCTGGCACTAAATAACAATTATTGAGGTTTAAAACTAATCCCGTAGGTAAATGTAGAGGTAGCGTGCCGACGGCGATCACATCGACCTTGGAACCATTCCCGACGCGCATCGTCACCTCGTCCTTCGCTAGTCTCCGCTTATTCCGCAGCTCCTGTTTTGAGTTACAAATATGAGCAACCGCACCGGTATCAAATACCCAGGAGCTACTACGAGTGCTGGTAAGGTACACATCAATAACATGTATATCATATATACCTTTGGTATTGCCGGCCTTCTTATCCGCTAAGTACTTGGGGCAGTTCCGCTTCCAGTGACCGTTTCCCTTGCAATAAAAGCACTCAGTCTCAGGCTTGGGTCCATGCTTTGGCTTCTTCCCGGCAACTGGCTTACCGGGCACGACAACTCCCTTGCCATCCTTCTTGAAGTTCTTCTTACCCTTGCCTTTCTTGAAACTAGTGGTTTTATTGACCATCAACACTTGATGTTCCTTTTTGATCTCCACCTCCGCTGATTTCAGCATTGAATATACCTCAGGAATGGTTTTTCTCCATCCCCTGCATATTGAAATTCATCACGAAGCTAGCTAGGTGGGAGCGACTGAAGGATTCTGTCAACGACCGCGTCATCCGGGAGATTAACTCCCAGCTGAGACAAGTGGTTGTGCAACCCAAACATTTTGAGTATGTGCTCGCTGACGGAACTATTCTCCTCCATCTTACAACTGTAGAATTTGTTGGGGACTTCATATCTCTCAGCTCGGGCATGAGCTTGGAAAACCATTTTCAGCTCTTGGAACATCTCATATGCTCCGTGCTGCTCAAAACGCTTTTGGAGCCCCGGTTCTAAGCTGTAAAGCATGCCGCACTGAACCAGGGAGTAATCATCACTACGCGACTGCCAGGCGTTCATAACGTCTTGAGTTGCTGGGAAAATAGGTGCTTCACCTGCGGTGCATCAAGGACATATGCTTTCTTGGCAGCTATGAGGATGATCCTCAAGTTACGGACCCAGTCCGTGTAGTTGCTACCATCGTCTTTCAGCTTGGTTTTCTCTAGGAACGCGTTGAAGTTGAGGGCAACATTAGCGTGGGCCATTTGATCTACAAGACATATTGCAAAGATTTTTAGACTATGTTCATGATAATTAAGTTCATCTAATCAAATTATTTAAGAACTCCCACTCAGACAGACATCCCTCTAGTCATCTAAGTGATACATGATCCGAATCGACTAGGCCGTGTCCGATCATCACGTGAGACGGACTAGTCATCAACGGTGAACATCTCCATGTTGATCGTATCTACTATACGACTCATGTTCGACCTTTCGGTCTCTGTGTTCCGAGGCCATGTCTGTACATGCTAGGCTCGTCAAGTCAACCTAAGTGTTTTGCATGTGTAAATCTGGCTTACACCCGTTGTATTCGAACGTTAGAATCTATCACACCCGATCATCACGTGGTGCTTCGAAACAACGAACCTTCGCAACGGTGCACAGTTAGGGGGAACACTTTCTTGAAATTTTAACGAGGGATCATCTTATTTAAGCTACCGTCGTTCTAAGCAAATAAGATGTAAAACATGATAAACATCACATGCAATCAAATAGTGACATGATATGGCCAATATCATTTTGCTCCTTTTGATCTCCATCTTCGGGGCGCCATGATCATCATCGTCACCGGCATGACACCATGATCTCCATCATCGTGTCTTCATGAAGTTGTCTCGCCAACTATTACTTCTACTACTATGGCTAACGGTTAGCAATAAAGTAAAGTAATTACATGGCGTTTTCATTGACACGCAGGTCATACAATAAATTAAGACAACTCCTATGGCTCCTGCCGGTTGTCATACTCATCGACATGCAAGTCGTGATTCCTATTACAAGAACATGATCAATCTCATACATCACATATATCATTCATCACATCCTTTTGGCCATATCACATCACACGACATATGCTGCAAGAACAAGTTAGACGTCCTCTAATTGTTGTTGCAAATTTTTACGTTACGTGGCTGCTATAGGTTTCTAGCAAAAACGTTTCTTACCTACGCCAAAACCACAACGTGATATGCCAATTTCTATTTACCCTTCATAAGGACCCTTTTCATCGAATCCGATCCGACTAAAGTGGGAGAGACAGACACCCGCTAGCCACCTTATGCAACTAGTGCATGTCAGTCGGTGGAACCTGTCTCACGTAAGCGTACGTGTAAGGTCGGTCCGGGCCGCTTCATCCCACGATGCCGCCGAATCAAGATAAGACTAGTAACGACAAGTAAATTGACAAAATCGACACCCACAACAACTTGTGTTCTACTCGTGCATAGAAACTACGCATAGACCTAGCTTATGATGCCACTGTTGGGGCTCGTTGCAGAAATTAAAAATTTTCTACGCATCACCAAGATCAATCTATGGAGAGACTAGCAACAAGAGAGAGGGGAGTGCATCTTCATACCCATGAAGATCGCGATGCGGAAGCGTTACAAGAACGCGGATGAAGGATTCGTACTCGTAGCGATTAAGATCGCGGTTGATTCCGATCTAAGCGCCGAACAACGGCGCCTCCGCGTTCAACACACGTGCAGCCCGGTGACGTCTCCCATGCCTTGATCCAGCAAGGAGGAGGGAGAGGTTGGGGAAGACAACTCCAGTAGCAGCACGACGGCGTGGTGGTGTTGGAGCAGCGTGGTACTCCGGCAGGGCTTCGCCAAGCACCGCGGAAGGAGGAGGAGGTGTTGGAGAGGGGGAGGGCTGCGCCTTGGATGTGGTCCGGCTGCCCTCCCACCTCCCCTCTATTTATAGGGGCAAGGGAGAGGGGGGCCGGCCCCTCCAGATGGATCTAGAGGGGGGGGGGGGCGGCGGCCAATGGGGGGAGGCTTGCCCCCCAAGCCAAGGGGGCGCCCCCTTTAGGGTTTCCCCCAACCCTAGGCGCATGGGCCCTAGGGTGGTTTGGCGCCCAGCCCACCTAGGCGCTGGTTCACATCCATATTCAGCCCATAGGGCCCTTCGGGGCAGGTGGACCCTCCCGGTGGACCACCGGAACCCTTTCGGTGGTCCCGGTACAATACCGATAAACCCCCGAACACTTCCGGCGACCGAATAAGGACTTCCCATATATAAATCTTTACCTCCGGACCATTCCGGAACTCCTCGTTACGTTCGGGATCTCATCCAGGACTCCGAACAACATTCGGTAACCACGAACAAACTTTCCCTATAACCCTAGCGTCATCGAACCTTAAGTGTGTAGACCTACGGGTTCGGGAGGCATGTAGACATGACCGAGACATCTCTCCGGCCAATAACCAACAACAGGATCTGGATACCCATGTTGGCTCCCACATGTTCCACGATGATCTCATCGGATGAACCACGATGTCGGGGATTCAATCAATCCCGTACTCAATTCCCTTTGTCTACCGGTATGATACTTGCCCGAGATTCGATCGTCGGTATCCCTATACCTTGTTCAATCTCGTTACCGGCAAGTCTCTTTACTCGTTCGTAACACATCATCCCGTGATCAACTCCTTGGTCACATTGAGCTCATTATGATGATGTCCTACCGAGTGGGCCCAGAGATACCTCTCCGTCGCACAGAGCGACAAATCCCAGTCTCGATTCGTGCCAACCCAACAGACACTTTCGGAGATACCCGTAGTGCACCTTTATAGCCACCCAGTTACGTTGTGACGTTTGGCACACCCAAAGCATTCCTACGGTATCCGGGAGTTGCACAATCTCATGGTCTAAGGAAATGATACTTGACATTAGAAAAGCTTTAGCAGACGAACTACACGATCTTGTGCTATGCTTAGGATTGGGTCTTGTCCATCACATCATTCTCCTAATGATGTGATCCCGTTATCAACGACATCCAATGTCCATGGTCAGGAAACCATAACCATCTATTGATCAACGAGCTAGTCAACTAGAGGCTCACTAGGGACATGTTGTGGTCTATGTATTCACACATGTATTACGATTTCCGACTAACACAATTATAGCATGAACAATAGACGATTATCATGAACAAGGAAATATAATAATAACCATTTTATTATTGCCTCTAGGGCATATTTCCAACAGATGCCCATATTGGTTCCTACATATTCTATGAAGATCTTTATCGGTCAAACCGCCTAACAACATACGACATTCCCTTTGTCATCGGTATGTTACTTGCCCGAGATTCGATCGTTGGTATCATCATACCTAGTTCAATCTCATTACCGGCAAGTCTCTTTACTCGTTCCATATTGCATCATCCCACAACTAACTCATTAGTCACATTGCTTGCAAGGCTTATAGTGATGTGTATTACTGAGAGGGCCCAGAGATACCTCTCCGATACACGGAGTGACAAATCCTAATCTTTATCTATGCCAACCCAACAAACACCTTCGGAGACACCTGTAGAGCATCTTTGTAATCACCCAATTATGTTGTGATGTTTGATAGCACACAAGGTGTTCCTCTGGTATTCGGGAGTTGCATAATCTCATAGTCAGAGGAATATGTATAAGTCATGAAGAAAGCAATAGCAATAAAACTAAACGATCATAATGCTAAGCTAACGTATGGGTCTTGTCCATCACATCATTCTCTAATGATGTGATCCCGTTCATCAAATGACAACACATGTCTATGGTCAGGAAACTTAACCATCTTTGATTAACGAGCTAGTCAAGTAGAGGCATACTAGGGACACTTTGGTTTGTCTATGTATTCACACATGTACTAAGTCTCCGGTTAATACAATTCTAGCATGAATCATAAACATTTATCATGATATAAGGAAATATAAATAACAACTTTATTATTGCCTCTAGGGCATATTACTTGAGTCTCCCACTTGCACTAGAGTCAATAATCTAGATTACAATGTAATGATTCTAACACCCATGGACTCTTGGTGCTGAACATGTTTTGCTCGTGGAAGAGGCTTAGTCAACGGGTCTGCAACGTTCACATCCGTATGTATTTTGCAAATCTCTATGTCTCCCTCCTTGACTTGATCGCGGATGAAATTGAAGCGTCTCTTGATGTGTTTGGTTCTCTTGTGAAATCTGGACTCCTTCGCCAAGGCTATTGCTCCAGTATTGTCACAAAACATTTTCATTGGACCCGATGCACTAGGTATTACACCTAGATCGGATATGAACTCCTTCATCCAGACTCCTTCATTTGCTGCTTCTGAAGCAGCTATGTACTCTGCTTCACACGTAGATCCCACCACGGCGCTCTGCTTGGAACTGCACCAACTGACAGCTCCACCATTCAATATAAATACGTATCTGGTTTGTGACTTAGAGTCATCCGGATCAGTGTCAAAGCTTGCATCGACGTAACCATTTATGACAAGCTCTTTGTCACCTCCATGAACGAGAAATATATCCTTAGTCCTTTTTAGGTATTTCAGGATGTTCTTGACCGCTGTCTAGTGACCCACTCCTGGATTACTTTGGTACCTTCCTGCTAAGCTTATAGCAAGGCACACATCAGGTCTGGTACACAACATTGCATACATGATAGAACCTATGGCTGAGGCATAGGGAACGACTTTCATTTTCTCTCTACCTTCTGCAGTGGTCGGGCATTGAGTCTGACTAAACTTCACACCTTGTAACACAGGCAAGAACCCTTTCTTTGACTGATCCATTTTGAACTTCTTCAAAACTTAATCAAGGTATGTGCTTTGTGAAATTCCAATTAAGCGTCTTGATCTATCTCTATAGATCTTGATGCCCAATATATAAGCAGCTTCACCGAGGTCTTTCATTGAAAAATTCTTGCTCAAGTGTCCATTTATGCTATCCAGAAATTCTGTATCATTTCCAATCAACAATATGTCATCCACATATAATATTCGAAATGCTACAGAGCTCCCACTCACTTTCTTGTAAATACAAGCTTCTCCAAAAGTCTTTATAAAACCATATGCTTTGATTACACTATCAAAGTGTATATTCCAACACCGAGAGGCTTGCACCAATCCATAAATGGATCGCCGGAGCTTGCACACTTTGTTAGCACCTTTAGGATCGACAAAACCTTCTGGTTGCATCATATACAACTCTTCTTTAAGAAATCCATTAAGGAATGCAGTTTTGACATCCATTTGCCAAATTTCATAATCATAAAATGCGGCAATTGCTAACATGATTCGAACAGACTTAAGCATCGCTGCGGGTGGGAAGGTCTCATCGTAGTCAACTCCTTGAACTAGTCGAAAACCTTTCACAACAAGTCGAGCTTTGTAGATAGTAACATTATCGTCAGTGTCAGTCTTCTTCTTGAAGATCCATTTATTCTCTATGGCTTGCCGATCATCGGGCAAGTCAACCAAAGTCCACACTTTGTTCTCATACATGGATACCATCTCAGATTTCATGGCCTCAAGCCATTTCGTAGAATCTGGGCTCATCATCGCTTCCTCATAGTTCGTAGGTTCGTCATGGTAACATGACTTCCAGAATAGGATTACCGTACCACTCAGGTGCGGAACGTACTCTGATTAACCTACGAGGTTCGGTAGTAACTTGATCTGAAGTTTCATGATCATCATCATTAACTTCCTCACTAATTGGTGTAGGCATCACTGGAACTGATTTCTGTGATGAACTACTTTCCAATTCGGGAGAAGGTACAATTACCTCATCAAGTTCTACTTTCCTCCCACTCACTTCTTTCGAGAAAAACTCCTTCTCTAGAAAGGATCCATTTTTAGCAACGAATATCCTACCTTCGGATCTATGATAGAAGGTGTACCCAACAGTCTCCTTTGGGTATCCTATGAAGACGCATTTATCTGATTTGGGTTCGAGCTTATTCGGTTGAAGCTTTTTCACATAAGCATCATAGCCCCAAACTTTAAGAAACAACAACTTAGGTTTCTTGCCAAACCACAGTTCATATGGTGTCGTCTCAACGGATTTAGATGGTGCCCTATTTAACGTGAATGCAGCCATCTCTAAAGCATAACCCCAAAACGATAGTGGTAAATTGGTAAGAGACATCATAGATCGCACCATATCTAATAGAGTACGGTTACGACGTTCGGACACACCATTACGCTGTGGTGTTCCAGGTGGCGTGAGTTGCGAAACTATTGCACATTGTTTCAAATGAAGACCAAACTCATAACTTAAATATTCACCTCCACGATCAAATCGTAGAAACTTTATTTTCTTGTTACAATGATTTTCCACTTCACCCCGAAATTCTTTGAACTTTTCAAATGTTTCAGACTTATGTTTCATTAAGTAGATATACCCATATCTGCTCAAATCATTTGTGAAGGTCAGAAAATAACGATACCTGCCGCGAGCCTCAACACTCATCGGACAGCATACATCAGTATGTATTATTTCCAATAAGTCAGTTGCTCGCTCCATTGTTCCGGAGAACGAAGTCTTAGTCATCTTGCCCATGAGGCATGGTTCGCAAGCATCGAGTGATTCATAATCAAGTTATTCCAAAAACCCATCAGCATGGAGTTTCTTCATGCGCTTTACACCAATTTGACCTAAACGGCAGTGCCACAAATAAGTTGCACTATCATTATTAACTTTGCATCTTTTGGCTTCAATATTATGAATATGTGTATCACTACAATAGAGATTCAACAAACATAGACCACTCATCAAGGGTGCATGACTATAAAAGATATTACTCATATAAATAGAACAACCATTATTCTCTGATTTAAATGAATAACCGTCTCGCATCAAACAAGATCCAGATATAATGTTCATGCTCAACGCTGGCACCAAATAACAATTATTTAGGTCTAAAACTAATCCCGAAGGTAGATGTAGAGGTAGCGTGCCGACGGCGATCACATCGACTTTGGAACCATTTCCCACGCGCATCGTCACCTCGTCCTTTGCCAATCTTCGTTCAATTTGTAGCCCCTGTTTCGAGTTGCAAATATGAGCAACAGAACCAGTATCAAATACCGAGGCGCTACTACAAGCATTAGTAAGGTACACATCAATAACATGTATATCAAATATAACTTTTACTTTGCCATCCTTCATATCCGCCAAATACTTGGGGCAATTCCGCTTCCAGTGACCAGTCCCTTTGCAATAGAAGCATTCAGTTTCAGGCTTAGGTCCGGACTTGGACTTCTTCTCGGGAGTAGAAACTTGCTTGCTATTCTTCTTGAAGTTCCCCTTCTTCCCTTTGCCCTTTTTCTTGAAACTAGTGGTCTTGTTAACCATCAAAACTTGATGCTCCTTCTTGATTTCTACCTCCACAGCATTAGCATCGCGAAGAGCTCGGGAATTGTCTTTTCCATCCCTTGCATATTATAGTTCATTACGAATCCTTTATAGCTTGGTGGCAGTGATTGAAGAAGTCTGTCAATGACACTATCATCAGGAAGATTAACTCCCAGCTGAGTCAAGTGGTTATGGTACCCAGACATTCTGAGTATGTGTTCACTAACAGAACTGTTCTCCTCCATCTTGCAGCTATAGAACTTGTTGGAGACTTCATATCTCCTAACTCGGGCATTTGCTTGAAATATTAACTTCAACTCCTGAAACATCTCATATGCTCCGTGACGTTCAAAACGTCTTTGAAGTCCCGATTCTAAGCCATAAAGCATGACACACTGAACTATCGAGTAGTCATCAACTTTAGTCTGCCAGACGTTCATAATGTCTGGAGTTGCTCCTGCAGCGGGCCTTGCACCTAGCGGTGCTTCCAGGACGTAATTCTTCTATGCAGCAATGAGGATAATCCTCAAGTTACGGACCCACTCCGTGTAGTTGCTACCATCATATTTCAACTTAGCTTTCTCTAGGAACGCATTAAAATTTAAGGGAACGGTAGCACGGGCCATTGATCTACAACAACATAGATATGCAAAAACTATCAGGTCTAAGTTCATGATAAATTAAAGTTCAATTAATCATATTACTTAAGAACTCCCACTTAGATAGACATCCCTATAGTCATCTAAATGATCACGTGATCCATATCAACTAAACCATGTCCGATCATCACGTGAGATGGAGTAGTTTTCAATGGTGAACATCTCTATGTTGATCATATCTACTATATGATTCATGTTCGACCTTTCGGTCTCAGTGTTCCGAGGCCATATCTGCATATGCTAGGCTCGTCAAGTTTAACCCGAGTATTTTGCACGTGCAAAACTGGCTTGCACCCGTTGTATGTGAACGTAGAGCTTATCACACCCGATCATCACGTGGTGTCTCGGCACGACGAACTGTAGCAACGGTGTATACTCAGGGAGAACAGTTATACCTTGAAATTTAGTGAGGGGTCATCTTATAATGCTACCATCGTGCTAAGCAAAATAAGATGCATAAAAGATAAACATCACATGCAATCAAAATATGTGACATGATATGGCCATCATCATCTTGTGCCTCTGATCTCCATCTCCAAAGCACCGTCATGATCTCCATCATCACCGGCGTGACACCTTGATCTCCATCGTAGCGTCGTTGTCGTCTCGCCAACTATTGCTTCTACAACTATCGCTACCACATAGTGATAAAGTAAAGCAATTACATGGTGATTGCATTTCATACAATAAAGCGACAACCATAAGGCTCCTGCCAGTTGCCGATAACTTTTACAAAACATGATCATCTCATGCAATAACGTATATCACATCATTTCTTGACCATATCACACCACAACATGCCCTGCAAAAACAAGTTAGACGTCCTCTACTTTGTTGTTGCAAGTTTTACGTCGCTGCTACGGGTTTCTTTGCAAGAACCGTTCTTACCTACGCATCAAAACCACAACGATTTTTCGCCAAGTGTGTTGTTTTAACCTTCAACAAGGACCGGCCGTAGTCAAACTCGATTCAACTAAAGTTGGAGAAACAGACACCCGCCAGCCACCTTTGTGCAAAGCACGTCGATAGAACCGGTCGCATGAACGTGGTCATGTAATGTTGGTTCGGGCCCTTCATCCAACAATAGCGCAGAATCAAAGTAAGAAGTTGGTGGTAAGCAGTATGACTATTATCGCCCACAACTCTTTGTGTTCTACTTGTGCATACCATCTACGCATAGACCTGGCTCGGATGCCACTGTTGGGGAACGTAGCATGCAATTTCAAAAATATTCCTATGCTCACGCAAGATCTATTTAGGAGAAGCATAGCAACGAGAAGGGGAGAGTGTGTCCACGTACCCTCGTAGACTGAAAGTGGAAGCGTTAGGTTAACGCGGTTGATGTAGTCGAACATCTTCACGATCCAACCGATCCAAGTACCGAACGTATGGCACCTCCGAGTTCAGCACACGTTCAGCTCGATGACGTCCCTCAAACTCTTGATCCACGAGAGGGTCGACAGAGAGTTCCGTCAGCACGACGGTGTGGTGACAGTGATGGTGATGTGATCCGCGTAGGGCTTCGCCTAAGCACTACGATGCTATGACCAGAGGAGTAAACTATGGAGGGGGGCACCGCACATGGCTAAGAGAACAATTGATGTGCCTTTGGGGTGCCCCCGCCCCATATATAAAGGAGAGGAGGAGGAGGTTGCCGGTCCTAGGGGTGGCGCGCCATGGGGGGCAGTCCTACTAGGACTCCACTCCTAGTAGGATTCGCCCCCCCCTTCCTTCCAACGGAGAGGGGAAAGGGAAAGAGGGGGAGAGGGAGAAGGAAAGGGAGGGGGGCGCCCCCACCCCTTGTCCAATTCGGATTGGGCAGGGGGGCGCGCGCCACCTCCTGTGGCCTGCCTCCATCTCTCCACTATGGCCCATGAGGCCCATTAACTTTCCCGGGGGGTTCCGGTAACCTCCCGGTACTCCGAAAAATCCCCGAACTTCTTTGTAACCATTCCGGTGTCCGTATATAACCTTCCAATATATCAATCTTTACCTCTTGACCATTTCGAGACTCCTCGTCATGAAGATCTTTATCGATCAAACCGCCTAACAACATACGACATTCCCTTTGTCATCGGTATGTTACTTGCCCGAGATTCGACCGTCGGTATCATCATACCTAGTTCAATCTCGTTACGGGCAAGTCTCTTTACTTGTTCCGTAATGCATCATCCCGCAACTCATTAGTCACATTGCTTGCAAGGCTTATAGTGATGTGCATTACCGAGAGGGCCCAGAGATACCTCTCCGATACACGGGGTGAAAAATCCTAATCTTGATCTAGGCCAACCCAACAAACACCTTCGGAGACACCTGTAGAGCATCTTTATAGTCACCCAGTTACGTTGTGACGTTTGATAGCACACAAGGTGTTCCTCTAGAAGGAAATATGCCCTAGAGGCAATAATAAAGTTGTTATTTATATTTCCTTATATCATGATAAATGTTTATTATTCATGCTAGAATTGTATTAACCAGAAACTTAGTACATGTGTGAATACATAGACAAAACAGAGTGTCCCTAGTATGCCTCTACTTGACTAGCTCGTTAATCAAAGATGGTTATGTTTCCTGACCATATACATGTGTTGTCATTTGATGAACGGGATCACATCATTAGAGAATGATGTGATGGACAAGACCCATCTGTTAGCTTAACATAATGATCATTTAGTTTTATTGCTATTGCTTTCATCATGACTCATACATGTTCCTCTGACTATGAGATTATGCAACTCCCGAATACCGGAGGAACACCTTGTGTGCTACTAAACGTCACAACGTAACTGGGTGATTATAAAGATGCTCTACAGATGTCTCCGAAGGTGTTTGTTGGGTTGGCATAGATCGAGATTACGATTTGTCACTCCGTGTATCGGAGAGGTATCTCTGGGCCCTCTCGGTAATGCACATCACCATAAGCCTTGCAAGCAATGTGACTAATGAGTTAGTCACGGGATGATGCATTACGGAACGAGTAAAGGGACTTGCCGGTAACGAGATTGAACTAGGTATGATGATACCGACGATCGAATCTCGGGCAAGTAACATACCGATGACAAAGGAAACAACGTATGTTGTTATGCGGTTTAACCGATAAAAATCTTCGTAGAATATGTAGGAGCCAATATGAGCATCGATGTTCCGCTATTAGTTATTGACCGGAGATGTGTCTCGGTCATGTCTACATAGTTCTCGAACCCGTAGGGTCCGGACGCTTAACGTTCGATGGCAATTTGTATTATGAGTTATGTGATTTGATGACCGAAGTTTGTTCGGAGTCCCGGATGAGATCACGGACATGATGAGGAGTCTCGAAATGGTCGAGAGGTAAAGATTCATATATAGGACGATGGTATTTGGACACCGGAAGTGTTCCGGGTGATACCGGGTCACCGGAAGGGGTTCCGAGCAACCCCCGGCACAGATATGGGCTTAGTGGGCCAAGTAAGGGAACACACCAGCCCACAAGGGGCTGGTGCGCCCGTATAGGGCTAGCCACGTGGGGAGAAAGGGAAAGGAGAGGAGTAAAAGGAAAGTATGAAGTAGGACTCCTACTTCCTTCTCCTCCCCCTACTTCCTTTAACCCTTGTCCAAATATGGTAGAGGGGGGGGGGGGGCGAATTGGACTAGGGGCCCAAGTAGGATTCCTCCTACTTGGACGCGCCCTAGGATGGCTCCCTCCCTCTCCCTCCTTTATATACGTGGGGAGGGCACCCCTAGAACACACATCAATTGTTCCTAGCCGTGTGCGGCGCCCCACTCCACAGTTAACACCTCGGTCATATTGTCGTAGTGCTTAGGCGAAGCCCTACGCCGGTAATTTCATCATCACCGTTGCCACGCCGTCGTGCTGACGGAACTCTCCCTCGGCCTCAACTGGATCAAGAGCTCGAGGGACGCCATCGAGCTGAACGTGTGCTAAACGCGGAGGTGCCGTACGGTCGGTGCTTGGATCGGTTGGATCGCGAAGACGTTCGACTACTTCAACCGTGTTACTAAACACTTCCGCTTTCGGTTTACGAGGGTACGTGGACACACTCTCCCTGCTCGTTGCTATGCTTCTCCTAGATAGATCTTGTGTGATGATAGGAAAATTTTGAATTACTACATTCCCCAACAGCGGTATCCGAGCTAGGTCTATGCATAGATGTTATATGCGTGAGTAGAACACAAAGAGTTGTGGGCGATAATAGTCATACTGCTTACCAACAACGTCTTACTTTGATTCGGCGGTATTGTTGGATGAAGCGGCCCAGACCGACATTACATGACCACGTTCATGAGACTGGTTCTACCGACGTGCTTTGCACACAGGTGGCTGGCGGGTGTCTGTTTCTCCAACTTTAGTTGAATCGAGTTTGACTATGCCCGGTCCTTGTTGAAGGTTAAAACGACACAGTTGACGAAAAATTGTTGTGGTTTTGATGCGTAGGTAAGAATGGCTCTTGCTAGAAACCCGTAGCAACCACGTAAAACTTGCAACAACAAAGTAGAGGACGTCTAACTTGTTTTTGCAGGGCATGTTGTGATGTGATATGGTCAAGACGTGATGAGATATAAATTGTTGTATGAGATGATCATGTTTTGTTAAAGTTATCGGAACCTGGCAGGAGCCTTATGGTTGTGTCTTTATTGCATAAGATGCAAGCGCCATATAATTGCTTTACTTTATCGCTAAGCGATAGCAATAGTTGCAAAAGCAATAGTTGGCGCGACGACCATGTGACAACACGTTGATAAAGATCAAAGATGATGGAGATCATGGTGTCATGCCGGTGACGATGGAGATCATGACGGTACTTTGGAGATGGAGATCAAAGGCACAAGATGATGATGGCCATATCATGTCACATATTTTGATTGCATGTGATGTTTATCTTTTATGCATCTTATTTTGCTTAGTACGACGGTAGCATTATGAGATGACCCCTTACTAAAATTTCAAGGTATAAGTGTTCTCCCTGAGTATGCACCGTTGCGACAGTTCTTCGTGTTGAGACACCACATGATGATCGGGTGTGATAAGCACTACGTTCACATACAACGGGTGCAAGTCAGTTTTGCACGTGCAGGATACTCGATTTAAACTTGAGGAGCCTAGCATATGCAGATATGGCCTTAGAACACTGAGACCGAAAGGTCGAACGTTTATCATATAGTAGATATGCTCAACATAGAGATGTTCACCATTGAAAACTACTCCATCTCACGTGATGATCGGACATGGTTTAGTTGATATGGATCACGTGATCATTTAGATGACTAGAGGGATGTCTATCTAAGTGGGAGTTCTTAAGTAATTTGATTAATTGAACCTTAATTTATCATGAAATTAGTCCTGATAGTATTTGCATATCTATGTTATAGATCAATAGCTTGCGATGTAGCTCCCCGTTTATTTTTGATATGTTCCTAGAGAAAACTAAGTTGAAAGATGATAGTAGCAATGATGCGGATTGGGTACGTGATCTAAGGATTATCCTCATTGCTGCACAGAAGAATTATGTCCTTGATGGACCGCTAGGTGACAGACCTATTGCAGGAGTGTATGCAGACGTTATGAATGTTTGGCAAGCTTGATATGATGACTACTTGACAGTTTAGTACACCATGCTTTACGGCTTAAAACCGGGACTTCAAAAACGTTTTGAACACCATGGAGCATATGAGATGTTCCAAGAGTTGAAATTAGTATTTCAGACTCATGCCCGTGTCGAGAGGTATGAGACCTATGACAGTAATTTTTCTACAAGATGGATGAGAATAGCTCAACCAGTGAGCATGTGCTCAGATTGTCTGGGTACTACGATCGCTTGAATCAAGTGGGAGTTAATCTTCCAGATAATATAATGATTGATAGTGTTCTCTAGTCACTATCACCAAGCTAATAGAACTTTGTGATGAACTATAATATGCAAGGGATGATGAAAACGATTCCCGAGCTCTTCGCGATGCTGAAATCGGCGAAGGTAGAAATCAAGAAAAAAGCATCAAGTGTTGATGGTTGAAAAGACCACTAGTTTCAAGTACAAGGGCAAAGGAAAAGAAAGGGAACCTCAAGAAGAATGGCAAGCAAGTTGCCACTCCCATGAAGAAACCCAAAGCTAGACCCAAGCCTGAAACTGAGTGCTTCTACTGCAAAGGAAATGGTCACTGGAAGTGGAACTACCCTAGATACTTGGTGGATAAGAAGGATGGCAAGGTGAACAAAGCTATATTTGATATACATGTTATTGATGTGTACTTTACTAGTGTTTATAGCAACCCCCCCCGGTATTTGATACTGGTTCAGTTGCTAAGAGTGGTAACACAAAAACAGGAGTTGCAAGATAAACAGAGACTAGTTAAGGACGAGGTGACGATGTGTATTGGAAATGATTCCAAGGTTGATAAGATCATCATCGTACACTCCTTTTACCTTTGGGATCAGTGTCGAACCTAAAATAAATGTTATTTGGTGTATGCCTTGAGCATGAATATGATTGGATCATGTTTATTGCAATACGGTTATTCATTTAAGTCAAAGAATAATTGTTGTTATGTTTACATGAATAAAACCTTCTATGGTCATACACTTAATATAAATGGTTTATTGAATCTCGATCGTAGTGATACACATATTCATAATATTGAATCCAAAAGATGCAAGGTTAATAATGATAGTGCAACTTATTTGTGGCACTACCGTTTAGGTCATATTGGTGTAAAGCACATGAAGAAACTCCATGCTGATGGACTTTTGGAATCACTTGATGCTTGCGAACCATGCCTCATGGGCAAGATGACTAAGACTCCGTTCTCCGGAACAATGGAGCGAGCTACTGACGTATTGGAAATAATACATACCGATGTATAAGGTCCGATGGGTGTTGAGGATCGCGGTGTGTATCGTTATTTTCTGACCTTCACAGATGATTCGTGTAGATATGGGTATATCTACTTGACGAAACATAAGTCTGAAACATTAGAAAAGTTCAAAGAATTTCAGAGTGAAGTGGAAAATCATCGTAACAAGAAAATAAAGTTTCTACGATCTGATCATGGAGGTGAATATTTGAGTTATGAGTTTGGTCTTCATTTGAAACAATGCGGAATAGTTACGCAACTCACGCCACCTGGAACACCACAGCATAATGGTGTGTCCGAACGTTGTAACCGCACTTTATTAGATATGGTGTGATCTATGATGTCTCTTACTGATTTACCACTATCGTTTTGGGGTTATGCATTAGAGACAGCTGCATTCACGTTAAATAGGGCACCATCTAAATCTGTTGAGACGACACCGTATGAACTGTGGTTTGGCAGGAAACCTAAGCTGTCATTTCTTAAAGTTTGGGGTTGCGATGCTTATGTGAAAAAGCTTCAACCTGATAAGCTCGAACCCAAATGAGAAATATGTCTTCATAGGATACCCAAAGGAGACTATTAGGTACACCTTCCATCACAAATCCGAAGGCAAGATATTCGTTGCTAAGAATGGATCCTTTCTAGAGAAGGAGTTTCTCTCGAAAGAAGTGAGTGGGAGGAAAGTAGAACTTGATGAGGTAATTGTACCTTCTCCCGAATTGGAAAGTAGTTCATCATAGAAATCTGTTCCAGTGATTCCTACACCAATCAGTGAGGAAGCTAATGATGATGATCATGAAACTTCAGATCAAGTTACTACCGAACCTCGTAGGTCAACCAGAGTACGGTCCGCACCAGAGTGGTACGGTAATCCTGTTCTGGAAGTCATGTTACTAGACCATGACGAACCTACGAACTATGAGGAAGCAATGATGAGCCCAGATTCCGTGAAATGGCTTGAGGCCATGAAATCTGAGATGGGATCCATGTATGAGAAGAAAGTATGGACTTTGATTGACTTGCCCGATGATCGGCGAGCCATTGATAATAAATGGATTTTCAAGAGGAAGACGGACGCTGATAGTAGTTTTGCTATCTACAAAGCTCGAATTGTCGCAAAAAAGGTTTTCGACAAGTTCAAGGTGTTGACTATGATGAGATTTTCTCACTCGTAGCGATGCTTAAGTCTGTCCGAATCATGTTAGCAAATGCCACATTTTATGAAATCTGGCAAATGGATGCCAAACTACATTCCTTAATGGATTTCTTAAAGAAGAGTTGTATATGATACAACCAGAAGGTTTTGTCAATCCTAAAGGTGCTAACAAAATGTGCAAGCTCCAGCGATCCATCTATGGACTGGTGCAAGCATCTCGGAGTTGGAATATATGCTTTGATAAGTTGATCAAAGCATATAGTTTTATACAGACTCGCGGTGAAGCCTGTATTTACAAGAAAGTGAGTGGGAGCACTACAACCTTTCTAGTAAGTATATGTGAATGACATATTGTTCATCGGAAATGATGTAGAATTTTCTAGAAAGCATAAAGGAGTATTTGAAAGGAGTTTTTCAAAGAAAGACCTCGGTGAAGCTGCTTACATATTGGGCATCAAGATCTATAGAGATAGATCAAGACTCCTGATAAGATTTTTCAATGAGTACATACCTTGACAAGATTTTTGAACTAGTTCAAAATGGAACAGTCGAAGAAGGAGTTCTTGCCTGTATTGCAAGGTGTAAAGTTGAGTAAGACTCAAAACATGACCACGGCAGAAAATAGAAAGAGAATGAAAGTCATTCCCTATGCCTCAGCCATAGGTTCTATAAAGTATGCTATGCTGTGTACCAAACCTATTGTGTACCTTGCCATGAGTTTGGCAAGGGGGTACGATATTGATCCAGCAGTGGATCACTTGACAATGGTCAAAATTATCCTTCGAAGACTAAGGAGATATTTCTCAGTTATGGAGGTGATAAAGAGTTCGTCGTAAAGAGTTACGCCGATGCAAGCTTTTACACCGATCCAGATGACTTTGAGTCTCAATCTGGATACATATTGAAAGTGGGAGCAATTAGTTAGAATAGCTCCATGCAGAGCATTGTATACATAGAAAATTTACAAAATACATGCGGCTCTGAATGTGATAGACCCATTAACTGAGCTTCTCTCACAAGCAAGACATGATCACACCTTAGTACTCTTTGGGTGTTAATCACATAGCGATGTGAACTAGATTATTGACTCTAGTATAACCCTTTGGGTATTAGTCACATGGCCATGTGAACTAATCACATGGTGATGTGAACTATTGGTGTTAAATCACATGGCGATGTGAACTAGATTATTGACTCTAGTGCAAGTGGGAAACTGAAGGAAATATGCCCTAGATGCAATAATAAATTTGTTATTTATATTTCCTTATATCATGATAAATGTTTATTATTCATGCTAGAATTGTATTAACCGGAAACTTAGTACATGTGTGAATACATAGACAAAACAGAGTGTCCCTAGTATGCCTCTACTTGACTAGCTCATTAATCAAAGATGGTTATGTTTCCTGACCATAGACCAGTGTTGTCATGTGATGAACGGGATCACATCATTAGAGAATGATGTGATGGACAAGACCCATCCACTAGCTTAGCAAAATGATCGTTTATTTTTATTGCTATTGCTTTCATCATGACTTATACATGTTCCTCTGACTATGAGATTATGCAACTCCCGAATACCGGAGGAACACCTTGTGTGCTATCAAACATCACAACGTAACTGGGTGATTATAAAGATGCTCTATAGATGTATCCGAAGGTGTTTGTTGGGTTGGCATAGATCGAGATTAGGATTTGTCACTCCGTGTATCGGAGAGGTATCTCTGGGCCCTCTCGGTAATGCACATCATAATAAGCCTTGAAAGCAATGTGACTAATGAGTTAGTCATGGGATGATGCATTACGGAACGAGTAAAGAGACTTGCCGGTAACGAGATTGAACTAGGTATGATGATACCAACGATCGAATCTCGGGCAAGTAACATACCGATGACAAAGGGAACAACATATGTTGTTATGCGGTTTGACCGATAAAGATCTTCATAGAATATGTAGGAGCCAATATGAGCATCTAGGTTCCGCTGTTGGTTATTGACCGGAGATGTGTCTCGGTCATGTCTACATAGTTCTCGAATCTGTAGGGTCCGCACGCTTAACGTTCGATGACGATTTGTATTACGAGTTATGTGATTTGATGACCGAAGTTTGTTCGGAGTCCCGGATGAGATCACGGACATGACGACGAGTCTCGAAATGGTCGAGAGATAAAGATTCATATATAGGACGATGGCATTTGGACACCGGAAGTGTTCCGGGTGATACCGGGTCACCGTAAGGGGTTCCGGGCAACCCCCGACAAAGATATGGGCTTAATGGGCCAAGTAAGGGAACACACCAGCCCACAAGGGGCTGGTGCGCCCCTATAGGGCCAGCCACGTGGGGAGAAAGGGAAAGGAGAGGAGGAAAAGGAAAGTATGAAGTAGGACTCCTACTTCCTTCTCCTCCCCCCTCCTTCCTTTCCCCCTTGTCCAAATATGGTAGAGGGGGGCCGAATTGGACTAGGGGCCCAAGTAGGATTCCTCCTACTTGGGTGCGCCCTAGGATGCCTCCCTCCCTCTCCCTCCTTTATATACATCAATTGTTCCTAGCCGTGTGCGGCGCCCCCCTCCACAGTTAACACCTCTGTCATATCGTCGTAGTGCTTAGGCGAAGCCCTGCGCCGGTAACTTCATCATCACCGTCGCCACGCTGTCGTGCTGACGGAAATCTCCCTCAGCCTCAACTGGATCAAGAGCTCGAGCGACGTCATCGAGCTGAACATGTGCTGAACGCGGAGGTGCCGTACGTTTGGTGCTTGGATCGGTTGGATCGCGAAGACGTTCGACTACTTCAACTGCGTTACTAAACACTTCCGCTTTCGGTTTACGAGCTTACATCACTACAAAAAAAATACTCTTCCGTGATGACACGTGTTTGTCATAGTAGGTCGTGTTTTCGGTCATGCATGTACATCCATGACAAATTTATGACAGAATCAAGATAGTCATACATGTGCTGTCGTAGAAGTGTTCCATGACATTGCCAAAATTATCATCATGGAAGTGTCCACTTCCATGACGATAAATCACGCGTCACAGAAGTGCTTTCGTCAAGGGTGACCGACACGTGGCATCCACAGTAATGGAACGCCGTTAAGCTATCGGGTCGGATTTTGGATCCGATAACCCGTTAACAGCCACGACCAATGCCGATTTTCCACGTGTAAAATTCTCATTGGCTGACGGATCCACGCGTCAGCTCCGCGTTGGCACAGGTGTCACTCATCCAACGGTCGAGATGGGCCTATGATATGTTAACACGTGGACCGGCCCAAAAGTGGCCCACAAATTTTAAATGGGCCGGCCCAACCGAAGGCCCATAAGATTTGGCGGACCATAATGGGCCGGCCCAGCTAAAGGCCCACAAAATTTAGCGGACCATAATGGGCCGGCCCAGCTAAAGGCCCACACGATTTTGCAGACCATAATGGGCCGGCCCAGCTAAAGGCCCACAAGATTTTGCGGACCACAATGGGCCGGCCCAGCTAAAGGCCCACAAGATTCTGCAGACCATAATGGGCCGGCCCAGCTAAAGGCCCAACATTCTCTGTCAAATCGGCCCGTCAACGGCCTGTCCTAAACTTGTCATCAACGCGGCCCATGGTCACTTCTGGCCCGTTAACAGTCCGCTAAGTAATTGGGCCGAATTACGGCCCGGTGTATTTCCGGCCTGTTAAAGGTCCGGCTTCATTTGGGCCCATTTACAGGCCATCAAAACTTTCGGCCCATAAACGACCGTGAAGGATTTGGGTCATATTCGGCCATGTCTGACATTCGGCCTGTTAGAGGCCCACTATAGCTTTGGGCCACTTTCGGCCTGTTGTCATTTTCGGCCTGTTAACGCCGGACGTAAACCATGGGCCATATGTGGCCCAACGTCATATCGGGCCCATTAACGGCCCATATAAAAATGACGATAATCTAGCCCGACCGAAGTTCCGGCCTGTTAAAGGCCCGTGTATTAGGTCGGCGCATTTACGGCCCGTCCGAATTTCGGCCTGTCAAAGATCCGCATCGTAAATGGGCCACCATTTCGGCCTGCTAAGTCCAGTGGGTTATTTGGCACAATCAGGGCCCAATCTCACTTTCGGTCTATTAAAGGCCCATGTTTTTTATGGGCTCGAGATATTTACACCTGTAAACGGCCTATTTTTACTGAGGGCCCAAATTATGTTTAGGCCTGTTAAAGGCCCACTATGGGCACAGGCCTACCAGAAAAATATGAAAGCTTATGCTGATTTAGGCCCAGATATTTTTAGTGGGCTACATGCCAATTTCGGCCCGTAATCGTTTTTAGCCCAATTGGAATGGGCCCGACGAATGTTGGCATGTTGGGCTCCTACGAAGCTTTCGGCCGAATACATTACTAAGATAAACCTACACTATACAAAAATAGCGTCGTAATTACTGCAGCCTGAGGCAGCATCATAAATGTTGTATCACAACAAAATAAATTCCAACCATACAACAAAAGGCCTGTTGGCATAAAGTTTACAGTCCTTCCAGATAAAAGCACCATCAGATGTATAGAAGCACAGATCATTTGACCTGAGTGCTAATGTTTCAGGCTGTAGAATCTGATGGAGCAGCACGATCTCCACCTTTTTTCCGCCATTGCTCTTGAACAACGAAGCGAATGTCTGATAGTCTGGTTTCAAAACCATTCATATCTTGACGACATTTCTCAACCACTATTCTTGTTTCCGAAACAACGTCCATTAGGGATTGGACTTGTGTCTGGAGCACAGATATATCACTCTGTCTAGCAGGAAGATTTTGTTCAGTAGGCGATTTGGACGAGGTTACCTTGACAACCAACCCAGAATTACGCAGGAAGGTGCTTTTTGCACTGTTAGTGGAGAGATACTGACGCACTGCAGCAAGAGGTGACATTGTGCCTGTAGTAGCCTCGTCACCTTCAGGTGGTTGTGGCTGTTCAATCATTTGTTCCATAGCTTCCTGAAAGTTTGAACTTGTAGATTAGTGTACCAGATAAGTTACTAATGAGACAAAAACAAACAAAGTAGGTTAAACGTTTATACATAACTTATTTTGGTGAACTACTGTAATACATTAGCATGTATTGTAGTGCCAACTACATAATAAAATCACTTTCGGAACATATGTCCATGTAGCATGCCTACTGTATTGTCTATTTCCTCACATTCGTTGACATCTAAGGATAAAGAGACATGGTTTAAAGTAGGATGAACATAGTATGACATCATTCATATCATGGGCAAACAGATATAAAACAAACAGGCTATTTTATCATTGTGTGCGCACGTGAACATAACAACTAGATTACAGATCAAGACCAAAAGAATATCCTTCATCTCTTTTAAACCATGTAAGGTGAAATGATACGTTAAGACAACTGTGAATAAAAGTGAACAGAGTAACTGACATTGGCTGCAAACCAAGTAGTTAAATGAACACATCACAGTACCAATCAGTTCAAGGCAGGAGGAGTAAGGACTTACAACAGCGGCTTGAACTGGTGTGCTCATGCCCTTCATCTTGCTGGTGTGGCAATCCTTGAAGATTTGCACTGCATTCGGTTCAGGTTCTTTTTGGTCCGCACGGGCTTTCCTCTGTATTTGGAACAAGTCAATATAGATACGATAATATGGCACAAAAAAAGAAGGAAGTAGCAGCTATTTACAAGAGCCTCGCAGTGTGCAATATAGCTACGAGATCCTGTTGTCTGTTGGAATTTCACTTTAGAACGGTTGGTTTTGTTCTTCAAACAGTTAGCCTAGAAGAAGATACACTTGTAAGGCACATACATAAATACAAGTTCAATATGTGGTCTGATCAAATACATATAGCCTACCTGATACTTTGGATCAGACCAGTGTTTAACGAGGGCTGTCCAGTCTTCATCTGTAATATATTCCACTGGAGATGTTTGGGCGATTTCATTGTTAGCCTTGCCTTCAAAGTGAGATTTTCTAAGGTGGTACCGATACTGTCGCAGAGCAGACTGAAAAACATGAGTGCATGCTTGTTTAGTTGCATCATCTTTCGGATCCAACTTGAACCTCATCTGTTGAAAAAAGAATGTGAGTCTTATTAGGAGGAAGCTAGAAAGTATGGGACAGAGCAAGACAATATTACTAATTGCGATGAATAACATTACTTACGGATAAATGGTCAAGGAAGGTGTTAAACTGGGTATTGTCTTTCTCATTCCTGTACTGGATCCACGTTGGGAGGATACGTGCATGACACCTAACGGCAACGGCTGCCTCTGATACTAACTTGGCTGACTCTGTAGCATCACGTGGCCTTTTTAAACCTGCCTCAAAATGGATCTCCATTCTTCCTCCTTTAGATTTTGTTAATCTGTCAAGCATTATCCCTGATGTCTGTTTCCGCTTGCGCCGTGGTGCTAGTTCAACAACGAATATGGAAAGTGTTAGTGTACATCAAACTGTGAGAGTACATATAAAGGAGCATGCAACTGCAACTTGACTCGGTCAGGTACCGTCTTGGTGTTGATGCTCATGAGGTTCATCTGATCTTGCCAAGTCCTGTTGTGTCAGCAGTGCTTCGGAAGTAGTGTTAGGTGTGAAGGCAGCTTGGGAACTGGCCAGTTCCGGAGCAAACGAACGAGTAACTGGTTGAGATGCTGGTACAGTTGAAGCGGATGCTGCAGCTGGTGGAGCAGGTGATACTGTGTTTGTAGATTTAGCCGGTGGACTTGGACCTTCTACTGCACTATAAGTACCAGCAGAATCTCGACGGCAGAACCTTTTCCGTTTCACCCGACGAGTAACAGCACTCCCTACTATATTATTTTCCTTGCTCTTTTTTGACTTTGCCATGTCAAGCTGTACCCACAACACAAAAGAATAAAATCACTCTTCAGAACTCATTGATGCATGATACAGACAAGCAATACTTTGATGTAAGACAACCGTATGAGGATGGAATATGTAAGAAAAACAGGACGGCATGACATATTCACAGCTACGATGTGCAAACTAAGCAGAAGGATTTTCAAGAAAATAGAAGTAATGCAAGCTAGACACCATATGAAAGATGCAACCAATATTACTCTGCCAAGTTAAAAGTGTCTTGTCATAAGTGGCAATTCGAAAAATTAGAAGCAGTACAACGTAGAAATCAATGCAAGATGCAACCACTATCAAACTGCCATGTTAAAAGCGTCCAATCATGAGTGACTGATGCGGGATACACAACAGCAGTACTTTGATGTAAGAACATGGTATGATAGATAGATGCAGTGTATTCTAGACACAGAAAGCCATGTCATATGCACATGTATAACGTATAAACTCAGCAGGTGCAATTTAATCAAAATAGAAGAAATACAGGCTAGACAACATATGCAACATGAAACCAATTATCACACTGTCAACTTAGAGCAAGCACCTGCGATGGTGGAGTACGGGAGATGAACTCATCATGTAGACTTGGGACTTCAACTTCATTAGCAGTAGCAGTGGCAAATCTAGAGAGTCTCTGTTTGCGTCGGTGCGGAGGACCACCAACATCCCCTAACTTACTCTTTTCCTTCCTATTTTCTGATATTGCCTTATGAAGTCAAAACCACAAGAAGATGAATAAAATTAGCTCTGCATAACTGGTTGATGCATGATACAGACGAACACTACTTTGATGTAAGGCAAGCGCAGGATAGGAGGATGGAATATATACAAAAAAGACAGCGTTTCATATTCACACGTACGATAGGAGGATGGAATATGTATGAAAAAACAGTAAGCGGAAGGCATTTCAACAAAATTAGAAGAAATGAAAGCTAGGCACCATATGAACATGCAACCAATATCACTCTATCAGGTAAAAAGTGTCTCGTCGTAAGTGCCATTTCAAGAAATTAGAAGCAGTACAAGCTAGAAGACAATGCAAGATGCAACCTACATCACAGTCCCAAGTTAAATGTGTCTTATGGGTAAGTGATCGTTGCAGGTATAAGTTGTAAGCTACGCAGATGCAATTCAACATAATCAGAAGCAATACAAACTAGACATCATACGGAAAACGCAACCACGTATAACAGTTCCAAGTAAGAGCAAGCACCTGTGATGGTGGAGTAGGGGAGATGTGCTCATCATGTACACGTATGTTCTAGAAACAGGAACACGTGTCATATTCACAGGCATTATGTGTAAAGTAAGCAGATGCAATTCAAGTTAGAAGCAATACAAGCTAGACATCATACGCAACATGCAACCACATATAATAGTGTCAAGTTAGAGCAAGCACCTGTGATGGTGGAGTAGGGGAGATGTGCTCATCATCTACACAGCTACGTTGACTGTCCAGCCTTGTGTTGTCTTGCGAATCTTGTTGGGAGGATGGCGGAGTAGAATCTGTAGAGACCCCCTGTTTGAGTTGCTCCGAAGGACCACCATCATCCACTGCCGGACTAATTTCCTTCAGCTGTAATGATTTTGCATTGTGAAGTCAAACCGATAAGAAAAAGGAATAAAATTCGCTCTTCAGAACTCATTCATGCATGATACTGACGAACACTACTCGGATGAAAGGCAAACACATGATGCGAGGATGGAATATGTATGAAAAACAGGATGGTGTGACATATTCACACCTATGATGTGGTAACTAAGCAGAAGGCATTTCAACAAATTAGAAGCACTGCAAGCTAGACACCATATGAAAGATGCAACCAATATCACTCTGCCAAGTTCAAACTGTATGGCGTTTCAACAAATTAGAAGCAGTACATGCTAGAAATCATATGCAAGACACAACCAATATCACAGTGGCGACTTAAAGGTGCCTTATCATAAGTGACTGATGCGGGATATGCAAGAATAGTAGTCTGATGTAGAAACAGGAACACATGTCATATTCACAGGCATTATGTGTAAAGTAAGCAGATGCAATTCAACAAAGTTAGAAGCAATACAAGCTAGACATCATACGCAACATGCAACCACATATAATAGTGCCAAGTTAGAGCAAGCACCTGTGATGGTGGAGTAGGGGAGATGTGCTCATCATCTACACAGCTACGTTGACTGTCTAGCCTTGCGTTGTCTTGCGAATCTTGTTGGGAGGATGGCGGAGTAGAATCTGTAGAGAACCTCCGTTTCAGTTGCTCGGAAGGACCACCATCATCCAATGCCTTGCCAATTTCCTTCAGCTTTATTGATTTTGCATTGTGAGGTCATACCGACAAGAAAAAGGAATATCATTCGCTCTTCAGAACTCATTCATGCATGATACTGACGAACACTACTCTGATGAAAGGCAAAGTCATGATACGAGGATGGAATATGTACGAAAAAATGGACGGCTTGACATATTCACACCTATGATGTGGTAACTAAGCAGAAGGCACTTCAACAAATTAGAAACACTGCAAGACACCATATGGAAGGTGCAATCAATATCACTCTGCCAAGTTAAAACTGTCTCGTCATAGGTGGCGTTCATCAAACTAGAAGCAATACATGCTAGAAATCATATTCAAGACGCAAACCAATATCACACTGCCAACTTAAAGGTGTCCCATCATAAGTGACTGATGCAGGATACACAAGAAGAGTAGTTTCATGTAAGAACATGGTGTGATAGACAGATATAGTATGTACCAAAAACAGGAAAGCGTGTCATATTCACATGTATCATGTGTAAGCTAAGCAGATGCAGTTTACACTAATTAGGAGCAATACGAGCTAGACACCATATGCAACATGCAACCAGATATCACACTGCCAAGTTAGAGCAAGCACCTTGGATGGTGGAGTAGGGGAGCGGAGACTTGGACCTTGTAATGCACTATCAGTACAAGGAGAATCGGTACAGATGCTCCGTTTACGTTGCTGCAGAGGACCACCATCATCGCCTTCCTTACTCTTTTCCTTCCTCTTTCTTGATTTTGCCTTGTCAAGTCAAACCCACAAGAAAAAGGAATAAAATTTGCTCTTCAGAACTCATTGATGCATGATACTGACGAACACTACTTTCATGTAAGGCAGCCGCATGATAGGAGGATGGAATATGTATGAAAAACAGGACGGCGTGACATATTGACATGTATGATGTATAAAGTGTAAACTAAGCACAAGGTGCTTGAACTTGTTAGAATCGATGCAAGCTAGAAACCATATGAAAGATGAAACCAATATCACTCTGCCAAATTAAAAGGGTGCCCTAACAAATGTATTTGACCAAATTAGAAGCAATACATGGCAACAGGCTAGAAATAATATGCAATATGCAACGAATAAAGGTGACTCATCGTAAGTGATTGATGCAGGATACAGAAGAGAGGTAGTTTCATGTAAGAACAAGGTTAACACATAGATGTAGTGTGTACCAAAAATAGGAAGGCATGTCATATTCACAGGTATAGTGTGTAAACTAAGCAGATGCAATTTACCCTAATTAGAAGCATTACAAGCTAGACACCGTATGCAACATGCAACCACATATCACACTGCGAAGTTAGAGCAAGCACCTGTGATGGTGGTGTAGGGGAAGTGCGGTCTTCAGGTACAGAGCTACGTTCAATATCTTCATTTAGGCTTGCTGTTTCTTGAGAATCATGTGGAGAGGATGAAATTGCATTCTTTATAAGAGTATTGCGTCTCATATTAACCCACGCGCGTGACTGTCTCATCATAAGCGATAGACGCAGGATACACAAGAACAGTAGTTTGATGTAAGAACATGGTGTGATAGGCAGATGTAGTATGTACCAAAAACAGGAAGGCGTGTCATATTCACATGTATAATGTGTAAGCTAAGGAGATGCAATTTAACAAATTAGGAGCATTGATGAGGGATACACAAGAAAAGTAGTTTGATGTAAGAACATGGTTAATAGAAAGACGTAGTATGTACCAAAAACAGGAAGGCATGTCATATTCACAGGTATAATGTGTTAACTAAGCAGATGCAATTTACCCTAATTAGAAGCATTACAAGGTAGACACCATATGCAACATGCAACCACATATCACACTGCCAAGTAAGAGCAAGCACCTGCGATGGTGGTGTGGGGGAATTGCGGTGATCAACTAGAGAGCTACGTTGACTATCTTCATTTAGCCTTGCTGTTTCTTGAGAATCATGTGGGGAGGATGACACTGCACTCTTTAAACGAGTAGGGCGTCTCACAGTAACCCACTCGGGTGACTGTCTCATCATAAGTGATTGACGAGGGATACAAAAGAGCATTAGTTTGATGTACGAACATGGTTAATAGACATATGTAGTATGTATCAAAAACAGGAAGGCATGTCATTATCAAAGGTATAATGTGTAAAGTAAGCAGATGCAATTTAACCAAATTGGAAGCAATACAAGCTAGACACCATATGCAACATGCAACCACATTTGACAGCGCGAAGTTAAAGCAAGCACCTGGGATGGTTGTGTGTGGCAATTGAGATCATCAACTGCAGAGCTACGTTTACTGTCTCCAACTGCTGACACTGCACCCATTAGAGCGCTGAAACGCTTAGTGCTTATCTTCGAATTACACTGGAGCGACTTCTGTCTTTTCTTTTCTGCATTCATCAACACTGCGTCAGAGTCTGAAATACCCATGCATAAAAAAACAATAGTGTGAGTATGGGTGAAGTGTGTGCACAATTAGTACAGTGTAAAGGTAGCAGATAGCAGGTCGGTGAGAAATAAATGACGGGAGACATATGATAGCTCTACAACATGCATGGCACACTAAATTACTACAGGATTCTATGAAAATAACAGTCGACTGAAAGCAAATAGGTCAGTCCATTTTTTCTGCACCGTCCGATGTACAAAGAACGGGCAGATCGCCTTCATCTACCTCCAGCCAGTCAGTGTTGACGATCTTCCTCGAAACGCCAGCGACCACCGGCCCAGTATTCCTCCCCTGCCTGCGCCCTCCCCTCGACCTCACCGCACCGCCGTGCTTGGCACCGCCCCCCGGCCATCCATTCAAGCCCCGCCGACCTCCAGATCGGGCGCAAGCAGCTCCTGCGCCCCACACCCCTATGATAGACACCGATGCGCCGCTTCCCCGGGGAACAGGCGGACTAGGTGCTCCGCGCGCCTAAGCGGGTGCTGCTTCTTTTAATTGCGGTTCGACTGACCCTGAATTGAAATCCAGGCGGGCTACTGACCTCTAGCAAAGGTGAAATAGTAAAAGGGAGGAAACCTTGTGCATTTAGTATCACGAAGAAGATGCAGTAAGAAGCGCTCAACTAGTTTCTTTCGTGGGATGAATACGGTGTGAGCGGAGACGTAAGATTTGCACGAATAAGGGAAGAGGAGTACCTCTTTCTGCTGGCAGTGCTGTGTCCTCCTTCTGTTTTTCCGACGATCTTCTTGTTGTTCGCCGGAAACCAGAAGTTGTGGAGGACGGTGCAGCCTTGGACGAACCCATGGCCAAGTTGTTGAGTGTGGTGCGGTGGCCGTCTGTCGGCGGCGGGGAAGCAGATCCGAGGCGGCGAACGACGGCGTAGCGGGAACAGCTCCGGTGCGGTGGACGGTTGCGACAGTGGAGCCGCAGCAGTGAGGCGCAGGACGGCGTGGTCGGAGTGGTTCTGGTACGGCGCACGTCGGCGTCGGCGTCGTGGAGGCAGCTCTGCCTCGGCTTCAGCTGCTAAGTCCTTGAGGGCGTTGCGGTTGCGGTTGCGTTGGACGACGACGTCGGGGTACCGGCTCCGGCGTGATGGAGGAGGGCGGCGGTGGATTGGCCGCTATGGGGTGGAGGACGGAGGAGGCTGGGGTTTCGCGGCTGGTGGAGAGGGCGTTTTCGCGCCCACGGAGTATGAATGGGGAAACGGAGGGAGGCGGGGAACTAAGGGGGAACAATGTTTCGGTTTGAGACGCGCTTGTTTGAAATTTGGGGAAAGTTACAAACTTTGCCCCCATCTAAAATTTCGGACATATTGCGGGTTGGGGGTAGGACAGTCATGTCAGGTGTCCCAAATGTGGGCGGGATAGATTTCGGCCGAGCGCATGGGTAGGCGCCCACGGCGTATGAATGCTTCTCGGAGGCGGTTGAGACTGGCGTCTTGGTGAAGTTACAAACCTACCCCGGTTTAGACCTTTGGACATCGGGCCGATAGGCTACACGGGCCAGAGTCAGGACAGTAATTTCCTACCACCAAAACATTAGTCTCGCGCGGTTTCGGGTGACCAGAGGCCTATTTGGCGCTTCGTTCAATATTTGGGAGCAGAAGCATTAACGTTTTCGGTTCTCTTGAATTGAACTTTCAGGATTTGTCAAACTTCACAAATCTTTACTCTTGAAAATCCTAAAGCTACGATTATTTTGGAATGGAGGGGTACATTTGAATATACATTGTACACGAGTATATATTAAAAAATATGCAACTTACCTCAGTTCATGCATGGTTCCAGATATAATCTCCTTGGTTGCAAAAAAAAGTTAGATATGCGTATGAATATATATAGCATGTTCAAACTCACAACAAAGATTGATGCCCCCTTTTACATCTGATTTACAAATGCCATTATCTCGGGTTCAAATAGATGAATGCACTTCCTATGAATTCGAATCTTCGAAACCCCCTTTATGTTGAATTCGACATGTATTCTATTTCGTAGCTAGCAATTTGGAATGTATCCATGCAAGTGACAAATGTATAAAGTGCTTCACACTAACAACATGGAGTGCACTAATTAATGTTTATATATGAATTGCAAAAGCATCCATTGCCTGTATTTCAAACCGCTCTCACTCTATGGATCGATAATATGAAATAAACACATGCACATGCTAGAATTCAATAGAGTATGGGTGTCTGATAGACCGATTTTCGTCCATACGCAATTTGCAAAATTCATGATCTCATCCAAAAATAATAATGCCATTTATATTTTAATTTAATGCGTAGAACCGCCTTTTACACGTAGATGCACTATGCCTCGCCCCGTTCTCACAAACGCGTTATATATCTCTCTATCTAACGCATAAGTGCACACACTTTATATGCATCGGCATTTCTCTTTCACACATGCTCACAATCTCTCTCAGGGTGTCGGGGTGTCTCACGCACATGCTCTCTCTGTTTCTCTCTCTCTCTCTTTCTGACTACTATGTACCACTCTTTTCACTAATCTCAGTTGGAAAACACTATTTCTCTCACATGCATATATACACATGCACGGTCTCTACTAGCCCTCTATACGCACATATATGTGCCTACGTGTCTCCCGCACGCACATTATCTTTAGGCCTCTCTCGCACACATTGCCCCCCCCGACACACCTCTCTCTTAGTAGTTGGCAGATATGATTTCATCATATCATTCGGTAGGATATCCCTGGCTGTTAGGCTGGATGGTAATACGAGGCAAAGTTTTACCCTAGTTCGGATCGGACCCTTGCAGTTGAAGAAAGAGCCTACTCCTGGTACTGTATATTAGTGATAGGGGTGTGTACAAAGTACACGTGAATACCAGGCATTGTGCGTGTGTGTATACTATCGACGAACTAGCCCCCAAGCTTGTATAACATACTAAGGGCCTAGGGTTACAAATCATATATAGTCGGCTTATCACCAGTGGGGATAGAGTCCTCCGCGACTCTGGTAGCTTCGTGTTGTACGCCGAGTCCTCCACATGGGTCTTCGTATAACACGTCTCGGTCCAACCTATATGTGGCGCAGGATGGAACCGACCCATGAGTCTTCATGTTGACCCACCACAACTAGAAATGATGTGCCCACCACACCACACACGCAATCGGCCACTAAGAAAATAAGCATATACAATAGTACAACGGTATCTAGCTCACGATACGTCTCCATATTTTGTTGATGACACTGACGGACTTTGCATTTGATGCGTGCTCCGTATTTTGTTGACGACACTTACGGTCATTGTATTTGAAGCGAAAGCACGATATGGTCACTGGACTTCAGAATAAGCTCATCACGGTCACCACATACATTTTGTCGTGCTAACCAACATGTGGTTGGATGGTTAGAGGACAGTGGTTTCTCGAGCCCACCAAGGTTAAAGTCCCGGTGCTCGCATTTATCTTGTGTTAATTTCAGTATTTTCCGGCGATGTACGTTCAGTGGGAGGAGACGTTCCACTCGACTACGAGGCACCTATGGTGACTTCGTAAAATCTCAAGATCATATATGCTGGCCCACTCTCTCGAAGGTGCTCATAGGGGTAGGGTTCGCGTGTGTGCGCTTATAGCGGTGAGTGCTTGCGCGTATATATGAGCCCTTGCGTCTGTACCGTGTTAAACAAATACATATCATGATTATACGGTCACTGGCTCACCCGTACAACTCCGTATTTTGTTGATGACACAATCAATTGACCAGTCAAACGTTCCACGCGGCGCAACTAGTGTTGCACCATCGGGGCGCGTAACCGTGGGGCCCACCTGTCAGCCCGTATATGAAAGAAAGAAATGGTAGTTTGAGTCTGTACTGTGTTAATAAAATAGGAGTACATTTTAGGGTGATCATACGGTCACTGGCTCACCATACAGCTCCGTAATTTGTTGATAACACGATCAATTGACCAGTCAAACGGTCCACATTCAGCAGCGCACATTACCATAGGGCCCACCCGTCAGCGCGTATATGAAGGACAGAAATGGTAATAAATTAGTGGTCGGTGGGTATTCGAAGTCGTGAGACCTCTGGTTGGCAGTCACCGGCGGTTGGGGGGCGTTCATTGGGCGGTGGGGTGGGGATCCCCGGAGAAAAAGCTCGGCGGGGGGGGGGGCTAGAGGGATGGCCGGTGCGGCGGCGGACCGGCGGTGGGGAGTGGTTTCGGGGAGGGCGGGCCGGCCGCGGGCGGCGGGGGCTGGCGGTTCGGCCGGTGGTGGCTGGCGGCTCAGGGGGGTGGAGTTTGATGATAAACTGGAGGCCCTTGATTTCGTATCCAACGGCTGGAAAATCTAATGACCAGAGATGAAAAAGTCAGTCGACTGACGTGTAGCCTCACCCCGCACGTACACATGCACGCACGCAAGACACGCACGCATGTAGGCGTGCAACACTGACACGTACACACGCACGCATGCTGGCGTGCAACACTGACACGTACACATGCACTCACGAACACACGCACGTACGCACCCATGCATGCAACACTGAAACGTACCCTTGCACGCACGCAACACTCGCACGCCTGCATGCACACAGCACACGACGCAAGACACACGCTCAACCTATACGTGCATGCACCCTTTGTTAAGGACATGGATTGTTACGGGTATTAATCAATCTTATCTGTGATAAGCAGAACATTGATGTTTGCAGCGGTCTTTATGAATCACAACGTATCGAACGGGCTATCAACATAGTAGGCTTATCTACATGAAAAAGATGACGTCACACTCAATGAACAATCATCGGTTTATGAAATGCCCGCTTCTGACCGCCCTGGCCCACCAAAGGTTCCTCTGCTGTGCGCTGCCTGCGTTGGGTCACTGACATGCAGGCCATGCACCCAAAGAGCCCACACGTCAGTGGAAGAACGGCGCGGTGTCCTAGGTCAGAGTCGAGGGCGCCACTCGCGGCACGCCCGGCTGAACACGCCTCCGTGCCGCATTCAAACGCCTCCATGAAACCCGCCCGTGTGGAAGCCGAGAAACCCACTCTGGACACACGTCCGTTCATGACCGGGCCGGCGTTAAACGCAACGCCGGCCGAGCTCCTCCCGTCCGCCGTCTATTTAATCTCCTATTTAAACGAGGCCAAACGCCGGCCAAGAATCGCACACCTCCGCCGCTCCCCTATCTCCTCCACCATTTTGTCCACTCTTACAATGGCTTACGAAGAGTAGTTATTCCGCATCCAAGCCGGCTGGGTAGCCCGCCGGATACGAGCTATGCAGCTCGCTGATCCACCTCCCTCCCCTCGCCCGACGGAGCCAGTTGCCGCCCCAAGCCGGCGCGCGGTTCAGCAACTCGCCGCTCCAGGCCAGCTCGACGAGGAGCGGCGCACGGGCGTCGTTGCTGCCGTCCACGCCGCCGCCTCGTACCGCGTCTCCCGTTTCTGTGGCCGAGACTCCCATGCCGGCGGCCGCGCCATGCAAGCAGCGACAGAAGCCGGGTGCGCGGAGAGCGACGAGTCGGTGGCCAGCGCCTCCGCGTCCGCCGCCATCATCGAGGAGAAGTAGAACACGGGAGGCCGCCGCCGCTTGGGTCCCATGAAGGCCACCGCGGAGGCGACGCCGGCGTACACAGCAGGTGTCTTGCCGGATCCTTTTGTTGCGAGGACCTTCGTCGACCCCGCATGGGCTCCACGGAAGAGGGGAATGTTAGGATGAACTCAAGCCGGTGCCGGCCATGGCGAAGTAGTGGCCGGTGAAGAACTCGAACCGGTGCCGGCCACCATCATCTTCGGCACCAGCCAATGATATCAGCTGGGTAGTGGGGAAGCGAGCCGTCCTTTGCGCTGAAGCATATACCTCCGGGGCTCCCGGCAGTCCGGTGATCGTGCTGCCGGACATGAGGAACACAAATCGATCGGCGGGCGACCATTTAGGCCAGGTATTATATACCTGTGCTGTCCAGAACTAGCACCGCGTAGTTCATTTGAATGTAATGAAATCCTTCATGTTTGTATTAAAATCCAGTATTTTATATGATTTCCGTCATTGTTTATATGAAATATCAGTTTGTCTACGTGTTTGCGTGAATTTCGTCCGGTTGGTTGAGTTGCTGTCATAATGTGTGCGGCTACGGTTGGATGGCGTAATTTGCGGGTCGCCGGTCGGTCTGCGGGCGGCTCGGGCGGCGTTGTGGGACAAAAAACACAGCTCGTGCGAGCTCGTCTCCAACGTGCGCGCTGGAGGATGCATGACAGCATGAGCACCCGAGCCATTCCTCGTTCATCGGTGGCAGAGGCACCGGTGGACAAAAGGGTCGCCAATATTTTGGCTACCCCGGGCAAGATCCAAACAGCCCCTCCCAACAGATTCAAATCCCTCGTTCGCCGTGGAATTTTGCCATGTGTTGTTTTCATGGACTAGCAAGATGCCCGTGCATTGCACGGAACATCAAGATGCATTTTTTTACAAACTCCCGCATGCATGCAAGGGATAATTAATGTCCTACTTTGCTAGTACCACGAGGCAAACACCATTAATATTGCATCGATTAGTGTTAGTGGCCTTGTATATCTGCAAATTGTAATTTTGATAGTGGCCCCTTGTATATAAAAATGGAGGGAGAAAGATGAGAGATAAGGTGAGGAGGAGTGGGGTATGGTGGTGACCGGTGGTCGGACTGGGCGGAGGCATGGGGATGGACGGCGCATTATGTGTAGGTTTGTATCTCTCTCACACACACCCACGTAGGTGGGGGACGTGCACGAAGAGAAGAGGTGCACGCACGGCGCACGTACTCCCGTCTCTTTCCCAACCACACCCGCGCGGGTGCACGGTGGAGCTCATTTCTGTACTAAAAAGGCAGCCGACGTGGTAATTTGGCACGTCTACTGGTTGTCCACCTGGTGGAGGGAGGATCGTCTACCACGGGTGAACAAACAAATTGCGACTTGACGCGTTATGTTAAATTAAAAAAAGAGTTAAACCATGTGTGGCCTACCTTAGAGGCAAGGCTCTATACACTGGAGTACTTTTGATGTGTCCCGTCGACTCGCAGAACGAGGGGAAGCTTGCTTAGTATGCCGTCTCCCCCGCCCACGGGTGCGGTGGCATGCAGGATGAGGTGAAGCTTGCTTACGAGTAGTAGTAGTAGTAGTACTACTACTGTACGCCTTTACGCCCGCTCCCTCGCCCACGCGCGCGGTGGCTCGCAGCACAAGGAGAAAATTTTACTACTCCCTCCGTTTACTCGTCGTCCCTACTACGTACTATGGTTAGAACTCCCTCCATTTACTTATACAAGGCCACTATAAAAAATACATTTTGCATCTATACAAGGCCACACATAGTAATCGAGACAAAAGTTACTACTCCCTCATTTCCAGTTTATGGCTCAATTTCAAAATCTCTCCAACCAAGGTAGACGGTGAGTGGTCGAAATAATTTCGTAGTTTGCACAAGTAATTAGTACGCTCGTTTCTCTCAAGAAGTTATGTTTACCGAGGCATTAATTAGAACGAATGCATGAATGACCACTAAATTTCCATGAACTTGTACATGCATTGGTTAGTTTCCTCTTGACACTGCTTGCGTCGGGTGATCTAACGCACCTCGAAATCCAACATGTAATAGTACTACTACTCGTATTGTAGAATTGAGACTTATCAAACGGAAAAACAAATGTTTTTAGATGAGCCCTATAAACCCTAGTGGGTACGTAGTCCATAAAAACATATTTTTCCAAAATTAAGTCGCTCCCTTTCATGAATTCTGTAGTATACTCCTCCGTCGACGCTGCCTTTCATGAATTCTGTACTACCTGTCGCCGACATGTGCGACATATAGCAACCGGGTCGACGTGTCAAGCACCAAATAACAGTGCAGAACAGCAAGGGGACGCACCCCACTCATATCGGCCCAGTAGTAGTAATGAGCAATGAGACGTCAAATCACAATGCTGCACCTTCCTAGACGGACGAAGCAACCATTATTTCACACTTCGGTTCACCATCATCTCAAACCACGTAGTATTGCTTCTGCCTCAAGAGGGACACGCGCATCGCCTTGGTACATCATGACACGTGGGACCGCATGACAGGCCATGCTCCCCCGCCGATCGCTCGGTAAAATCACCTCATTTTTACTATACTACCTCTGTATCGGTTTACTACATGGCATGCACATCGTTCTCGGTTGAGAATTTAACTGGCTATATATGTGATGAACAGTACTCTAGCCTTTTAAAAAATGTATACTTTTGTACAGTAGTACTATCGATGGATTGCGCCATGGAGCAAAAATTGAAATTAAAAAAAAGGTGGTACATATAGAGAGCGCTTGTCGCCAAATTATGCATATAGTACTATTAAAAAAGCTAGTACGTGCTTAATTGGGGTGCTAAATTCTATTAAAGAAATACTAGTAGTATGTACATACTGAAGAGTTAAAGTAACGAGAAGAAACATAACATAGTTCTGCTGGGGGCTCAGCACAACACACCCCTCAAATTAAACTAAGCACACCTGAAATTAAACTATGCAACTAATCCGGTAGAAAGTGCATTAGAAGTTTAGAACCACCATGAGCAACGACACTGCCACCTTACTCGGAGTCCTCGTCCACGTCCTCGACTTCTTCCTTGTCCCTCTTCCTCTTGGCCGATACTTCTTTGCTTGAACTGCACACTTGGCTGTTGCTCTTCATCCAACCCTTGTAGATATTGAAACAAAGGTAGCCATCCATTGCAGTGTAGTGGATGTGGTCTATATCTAGTACATTCTGCTGCCATGCATGACGATGAAACGTGTAATGAGGTTTCTCCAGTTTACGGTACGAAGGATGAACCATGGCTCCTGCCAGGGTCAGCATTGAAGGCTGACGAGAGGGCACCAGCCGATTCTTCTGGAGGTCGAAGGGGTTGCCTACAACGAGGCCTATCCGACCCAGGACTTCTTTGTCGTTCTTAAAGTATACAGTAGCGAATTTCACTATTTTTTCCTTGAGGAAGTTCTTAAAATCCTGGCACTCAACGTCGGCATGGCATATGTGGTAGACCAAGCAAACGTTATGTACGCAAACCTGGATCACGGCGGGCTTCTTCCTCTCTTCGTCCTTTAGATCCTTCTCTCGTCCCAGGACTATGGTGTACTCAACAGCTAGCCCAGCGACCCACTCATCATCTGAGTTTTCGAACACGCGTCTGAAGCGAGAAAGGCATCGTTTCACCGTCGCGGAAGAACGGGTGTAGATGATGTCGAACTCATCGCCGGTGATGGTTCTAACCTTGTACTCACCGCCGATCGTGGAGATTTGGGACGCCATGGATTTGGGAGGAGGGTTAGGATTAGTGGAACTGCCGTAATGTGAATGGACGGGACGACTAGGAGCAAACCGCCATAGTATTGAAGGACGTGCGGGGACGAGTAGGAGCGAACTGCCAGCGTGCGAACGACAGGGTAGTGGCTTGCCATTCTCCCATGATACGGGCTTCCGAGAGCCCTTGTATCTGAGATCGAACGGTTGCATGGCGTGATTTTAGACCTATGGGTGAATATCCTATCCTGGAGGGTTATTCTGCAAATTTTTAGCAACTTAGCATGCGACCGTTTGATCTCAGATCCAAGGGCTGCCAGCAGCCCGTATCATGGTCGCGCCTACCACGACCGTCGCGTCGCTCGCGCCCTTGGAGATTTAACACGGTGCGTTAGGCTATCTGATGTTGGCATGTCATACATAGTCATCACTTAGTCACTCATACTACAACAAGGTTGGCTATAAGGTTGGCTATAAGTGTTTTTTTACTGCTCTCTATCTCTTTCTTCGTACTCCCTCCGTCCCATAATATAAGAACGTTTTTGACACTAGTGTAGTGCCAAAAACGTTCTTATATTATGGGACACAGGGAGTAGTACTATTTATTGCATTTGCCAAGGAGTGACCTCTTCCAATGAAATGGTGTTGCTAAGTTTGCTTCATTTAATTAGCTATAGACTCAAAATTGTCTTTTCACCTAGGTACACGCGCTTAGCACCGTTTCTTCCTTGGGTCACCAAACTAGTCTCTCTCTTCTTGATTAACTTGCCACATCAGACTTTATGCCTATGTGGCAAGCTTAAGCACCTGTAGGAGCAAGTAAAAGTAAGTACAATAGTGCGCTTTACATGGCATTTTTGCATATGTGGAGGAAAGAGAGGCAAGGAAAAAGTGGAGAAGTGGGCTCTCATGCAAGAGCCAGCCTCTACTACATGGTGGAGCATTGGGAGAGGCACCTGTATGGAGGTGGTCAGGAATCGGGAGACTCACGCCCGTCGTAGCGCCGCAGTTAAAATGATAATGGCAAGTCAAGTAACGGGGCCCCACCTATCCAGTAGTAACTCGATGTCAAATCGCACAGCCCTACGTTTGCACCAACCTACTCCCTCGTCTTCTCGCGTCTCTGTCGAACCGACTAGGCGGAACTGCCCCGCCTACCGCGCAGGAAAAGCCCCGGCCTCGACTTTTAAATACAACTACATCCGCTTAAGAATCCAATGATATACTTTTTGTGACATAGTAACTCATATTTAGTTAGTTAAATGGATGACTTAGAACTACGTGCAGGCCCTATAAACCGAGACGCCTAAAAATAAAAAAACCAAGACGGAGAGGGTAGTTCAGCACATATCTTTTTAGATCAATATAGTCAGGATTCACCAAGGAGCAAAACCAAGTGGTAGGCTACTCTTGTCATGTTGGCGTAGCAACTCAAGCAGGGTCAGTCCGCACACGAAATGGTGACACACTTAACAGGACCCCTTTGGCCGACATGTGGCTCATCCACCGTCTTGTTCCACGTGCGATGCACCAAATTACAGTTTGGAGCAGCGGTTGGAATTGGAGGCACCCCGGTCGTAGCGCCGCAGTAGTAGAAAATGAGCGATGAGGGGTCAAATCACAAAGCCCCACCTTTCCCGCATTAAGCTGGATGGACGAAGCAACCATCATTTCACTCTAGGGCGCAAGAGCATAAAGAAAGGAGAAAACAATGATGCGTGCGGCAGCTACCTAGGGCACCCTAGGGTAGGGGTCTCCACTACAGATCCTTTTTTGAAAGCGCCTCCACTACAAATCAGCTTCTCCCTTGTCCTCTTGAAGAAAACCGATGATGAGTGCGGCGGTAGAGTTTGTAGGAGTACTACGGCGTGCGGGGCCACGTCGTAGTAAACGGGTTCGAGTCGACGCCTTAAATATGTGTGGGCCGCTTGGTTTTACAGGAAGGAGGCAGCATTTTGGGTTCGGGGACCAGTGGAGATATAGTACATACAAAAAATTGTGGACGTAGGTTCGACCGAAAGGCAATGATGCATGGGCTTTGCATTTTGATATACCCGGGGCCGCGTGAAATTGGCTACTCTACTCAAAACTAGTAAGGTACACATGTATTGAACACATGAGATTTCGAAACCAAATTATGAATAAATACACACTATAGCATGTAAAGCTTTGAGTCATATATGCATGATGTAGATGTTCGTTTAGTTCTTATAGTTCATCTCATTCAAAATCAATTAGTTTTATAAAAATGTTAAGATTCATGGGGTTGTGCATTGTAAATCATAAAGTAGAAAACAAATAATGGCAATTCATTTAGAAAAAAATAATCAATTATGATACAGAAGATACTAGAACAAAGGAGAAGTGCTTGTGTTTTGAGGTTCGTGCCTTATGCTTAAGTTCAACCATGGAGTCTTCTAAATTGTACATGTGGCAGATCTGGTGGAATGTTGATGATATCCAACGGCCAGTAGTGCTCGGATTTGCCTATCTCTGCACTATCGGGTTAGCTTCATCCAGCGACCATCTTTCAAAGTTATTGGCACACTATATAGTTCTTGTGCCATAGTTGCATGTTTTGGAAAAAAGCTACTAGTGGGTTGTACTATCTATTTAGGAATAGAAGATGTATACATGGAAGTTGTAGGGAAAGTGATGACATGGAGCATCTCAATTCCTATGAGTAGGGATTGGAAAAGAGATGTCATTTGGTTCACATCATAGGAACTTTTCTATTGAATCTAGAGATGACATGTATCTTAATTCCTATGAGGAGGGATTAGAAAAGAGATGTAATTTGGTTCAAATCATAGGAACTTTTCTATTGAATATACGCTAATGTTTATTTTCCTTTGAAATTAAGGGAGTATATGAATCCATTCATATGAACCAAGTGGCTCTAAAGCTATAGAAATGATATCATGTTTATTTCCTTTGAAATGTGGAGTATATGAATCTATTCCTATGAACCAATTGGCTCTAAAGGAAAAAATCCTATAAAAATCATATCATATAGAGTTCCTATGATATTCCTCGACACTAAAGGATGCTTGAAATTGCTGCGGGTGATACGATGGTCTTTCCTTGTAGACTCCTCACCCATCTTTATAGTTACCTCTCGAAGATGAATGAAATGATATATACATGGTATTCTACATGTGCAATTTGGTACACGAAAACTCGGTAAGAGTTTGCGAGGTTCGAATTTTCAATAAAGCTATATGCACTGCATTTCGGAACGGAGGGAGCATACGGAAGTTGCTAACACTCACGTGGAAGATTTGTGTGTAGGAGGAGTGGCTGTTCTGTTAAATGACATGGAAAAACTGACACTATCGGATGCCGATCTAACGGTTCTTACGGCGTTCGTCAAGAAAAGTCTTGTGGCGAACGTTTGTCGGATAATGATTTACGGACACATGCATTGCATTGATACGTGCCCCCCTCTCTCTCACGCACACGCACCCTCACGAGTCACGACTCTCCCGAGTCCTCTTGCAGACTCGCACGTCGCACCCACCGTCTATCTGCAAGTAGACGTCACGCACATATGTGCTCGTCACACCCTACCCTCAGAACTTCTAAAAAACAAAAGACGGCGCGCACATTTTATTTTAGCTCTCACGTCACACACTTATACTAGTACTCTTGCGGTGAACGTTCTTTGGGCATAGTATATTGTACTCTCACGAAGAGAAGCAGTGCACACACGCACTAGTTCTCTCACACCCACTCGCGGGTACACTGTAATGCCCCAAGACCGACGCTCCAGATGCCTTTCAGGTTTTGCGTGTCAGCTCTGTTATTTATTTGTTTGTTGCATTCATCATCGCATCATCTGCATTGCATCCGCATGTTTTCATAAAACCCGTAGTCCTTCGCAGTTGTCGCCTCTTCCTCGTCTTCGCTGACCTTTGTCAGGACCCTTTGCCTTTGTCGACCTCTCTCAGGCCCCTCTCGAGCGCGGCTGAAACTGTCCCGATCTCGAACCGCTCAGTCGTCACTGTTGCTTTCAGATCATCCCCTAACATCCCTAAAACTTATCCGTTTTCTTATTTGGACTTCCCAACCTAGTATTTCGAACTGTCCGATTTTGATCGGAGGTACAAAATCGCACAACACCTAGTTCCCCATTCATCTTCGGTTTAGTTTTTGGACTCCTCTAGTCTATTCTTTCTCGACCGTCCGATCTTGATCGGGTGATCCAAATTCCCCTCATTTCCCCTATTTATATACCTATAATCTAGTCTAACCCTAAAACCTAGGAGGTTTGTCCCATCCCTTCCGTCTTGCGCCGCCACTCCACGAAATTCCCCTCGGTATCCCCTTCGCACCAACCAGCCACCACAGAGACTTCCAAACCCATCGATCCCCACCTCTCCTCGATTCCAGCCACATCCTTGCTCGATCTCGTCGGGATCGAGGCCACCAGCACGCCCGGGCGGAGCCCCGCCGGAGCAGAAGCTCCCTGACCAGCACCGCACCCGAGCCCGTAGCCTCCTCCCGCGACCTCCCGCATGCCCGTGCCTGTGCCCCCTGGCCTCCTCAAGCTGGAGCTCTCCAGCCGCATCGATCCGCCGGCAGCAACGACCAGCAGATGAGCGCCAAGCCCCTGCTCCTGTCCCTCTCAGTCTTCCTTTCTTCCTCATGTACCTCTCTTTGTCCAGGAACCCAGGACCGCCATGACGCCGCCACGAACGGGAGCAACCTCTTGCCGCCCTTCACCTCATGTCGTCGCCCAGATCCAGCGCCCCTTCGCCCGTCCATCCCTGGCCTCCTGTGCTCGCCTGCTTCCTCTGCATCGAAACTGAGCACCCCATCTCGTTGACCAGATCGAGCGTGAGAGCTCGAGCACGATGCCCCAGCGCCCGCGCCTGTGCCACATTTGCTTCGGTCCAGCGGCCCCCTCCGTTGCGTGAGGCCCAGTGCTCCAGCTGGCCTCCTCTGCCTCGGCCTTTAGGCCCAATGTGAGCAGCCCAGTTCCATCAGTTTCGGCCCAGTGTACTTTTTTTCCCTGGACGAATTGGCTAAATATCCTGTGCATGCATAATTACAGAAAAATGCCAACATATTAAAATGTCAATAAGTAATTATCCATGCATCAAATTAAACATGTCATATGTGTAAAATGATTAGAATTGCATTTAGTTTCACAATATGCTGCTTCCATCCTTGTTTAATATGTTTAAAATGCTGTTTGTTTAAATTTGCTTAAATGCCATGTTAAAATGATTTATTTCATAACTAAATAACCGTAGCTCGGTTTTTAATAAACCTTATATGTAAATGGGGTGGAAAAATGCATAGATTAACTTGGTGCACTTTGTTTTACTGTTTAACAACATTAAAATATGGTTTTAGGCAGAACAGTACCAAATCTAAAATATGCATATGAGGTTTTTCCGGAAGTGATGTTTGTTGTTCCGCCCTTATTTAAACATGCCTAAATAGTTAGTTAACTTATGCTTCACCTCTTGCCGTGTTAATCAACATTTAATATTGTTGGGTACATAAACGAGAGAGAACTAAATAATTGATGTGGTGTTTCGTCAATATGCAACTCGTTGCATATCGAGCTCCACTTAATTTGTAGTATTGTTTGTTGCACTTTGCCATGCCATGCTCATTAAATTGGACATGCATCATACTTGATTGTGCATCATGCCTTGTTCATGTGTGGTGTGTTTACCATGTTGTGTGCTTCTTCTCGATAGTTTCCGTTTCATTGCGATCGTGAGGATTCGTTCGTCTACGCTTGGTTCGTCTTCGTGGCTTCATCTTCTTCATGGACTCGTTCTTCTTCCTAGTGGGATTTCAGGCAAGATGACCGTCACCTTGGATCTCACTACTATCATTGCTATGCTAGTTGCTTCGTTCTATCGCTATGCTGCGCTACCTATCACTTTCTCTTCAAGCCTCCCAAATTGCCATGTCAGCCCCTAACCTTTTCACCCTTCCTAGCAAACCGTTGTTTGGCTATGTTACCGCTTTTGCTCAGCCCCTCTTATAGCGTTGCTAGTTGCAGGTGAAGATGAAGTTGTTCCATGTTGGAACATGGATATCATGAACTTTGTTGGGATATCACAATATTCTATTATTTAATTAATGCATTTATATACTTGGTAAAGGGTGGAAGGCTCGGCCTTATGCCTGGTGTTCTGTTCCACTCTTGCCGCCCTAGTTTCCGTCATATCGGTATTATGTTCCCGGATTTTGCGTCCCTAATGCGGTTGGGTGTTATGGGAACCCCTTGACAGTTCGCCTTGAATAAAACTCCTCCAGCAAGGCCCAACATTGGTTTTACCATTTGCCTCACAACCTATTACCTTTCCCTTGGGAGTAATTAACCCAAGGGTCATCTTTATTTTAACCCAAGTGTTGGGCCTAACTAGAGCACCGTGCGGGACCGTCCCTTGGCAACTTGGGTTACGTTGGTACCTGTACGCTTAGCTCATCCAGTTGTGGCCTGGCCTGAGACGAGATACGCGCGGCTACTATCAGGGTGTCGGCACGCCGGGAGGTCTTGCTGGTCTTGTTTTACCATTCTTGAAATGTCTTGTAACCGAGATTCCGAGACTGATCGGGTCATCCCGGGAGAAGGAATATCCTTCGTTGATCGTGAGAGCTTATCATGGGCTAAGTTGGGACACCCCTGCAGGGTTTAAACTTTCGAGAGCCGTGCCCGCGGTTATGTGGCAGATGGGAATTTGTGAATATCCGGTTGTAGAGAACTTGACACTTGACTTAACTAAAACGCATCAACCGCGTGTGTAGCCGTGATGGTCTCTTTTCGGCGGAGTCCGGGAAGTGAACACGGTTTTTGGGTTCTGTTTGACGTAAGTAGGAGTTCAGGATCACTTCTTGATCATTTCTAGTTGACGACCATTCCGTTGCTTCTCTTCTCGCTCTTATTTGCGTATGTTAGCCACCATATATGCTTAGTCGCTGCTGCAACCTCACCACTTTACCCCTTCCTTACCCATTAAGCCTTGTTAGTCTGGATACCCATGGTAATGGGATTGCTGAGTCCTCGTGGCTCACAGATTACTACAAAAATAGTTGCAGGTGCCGATGATACCAGTGCAGGTGATGCTACCGAACTCAAGTGGGAGTTCGACGAGGACTTGATCGTTACTATGTTTCGTTTCCTGATGATCAGTAGTAGAGCCCAGTTGGGACGATCAGGGATCTAGCAGTTGGGTTATCTTCCTTTTCATTTGTTTGTCCGTAGTTGGACTATGTGTGTACTCCGAATGATGTATGTTTAATTCATGTATTGTGTGAAGTGGCGATTGTAAGCCAACTCGTTATCCCATTCTTGTTCATTACATGGGATTGTGTGAAGATGACCCTTCTTGCGACAAAACCATAATGCGGTTATGCCTCTAAGTCATGCCTCGACACGTGGGAGATATAGCCGCATCGTGGGTGTTATAAGTTGGTAATCAGAGCCATCCCCGACTTAGGAGCCCCCCTACTTGATCGAATAGCTGGCGTTGTTGAGCCTAGAACAAAATGTTTGGAGTCTTAGGATTATATATATCGGAGAGTAGGATTCTTTTTACTCCTTAGTTTCTTCGTCGCTCTGGTGAGGTCTCATGACGTAGATTTTTTGACTTTCATCTCCTCATTTTCACTTAAAAAAATTTAGGATCACGCGGGTATCTTGGGATCGTTCTGATATTCTTGTGACGAGAACATTGTTCTTGGTGCCTCCTGACATTTAGGGGTTGTGGCAGTGTCCCGGGGAGTTGAGCTCCGAGGTGTTGTCGTCACAATTTTATCGCTGCAGTTCTGGAATACCTGAGTTTCGCCGACATCGAAAATCTCTTTTATGCAGTTTTTGGTGAGATCACCTCGACGCCACCCAGTACTGGGGCGGGAGTTTGGGAGTATTTCCACAACTCGTATAACAGATGCTTTTCAAAGGTTGAGGTACACGATTTCCGAAGTTTTCTTGGTTATGTGTTGACGGATGGATACAGCTGGATCTAGGGATTGTTAGTTTGGGTGAGATATATTGCGCCCCCTGTATCCCCAACACCAGATTGCATAACCAGAAAGTTTCGGGAGTTTTATAGCTGGGAATTCAAGTAGCTCCTAGGATATCTTTTCGACGGATGTATGATTTGAGATTGGGGTCCAACGTCTAGTGGTTAGCTTTTCATGGTCGATTTACAGTGGTCGCGAGACGTCTTAAAGAATCCTTGGCTATGCCGATTCGGGGACGTCTTGTTTGTCATTCGTGACGTCCGCTGTACGTCGTGCCCGTGGGGCCTCATCACGAACACTTTGGGAGAAATCTCTATCATATGTTTGTTTCGGCTTATTCTGCAAGCCAAATCCTTTGTTTTGTTTTATTTGTGGTATTCGAGTTGCTTCGAAGTCAAATGTTGAATCCATACCTTTTCCTAAGTGGTGTTCTCATATTCCTATGTGGTTACTAATCCTTCTTGATCATCGAGATTGCCATCTTAATTCTATTTCCAACCGGTGTGTTTCTCTTCAAGATGATCCCATCATTCTCCCCATCCGCAAGATCAATTCTAAGTTTTCTCAACGGTGTTTATTCCATTTGTCCCAAGTTGCCTTTGTTTTTCCCGCCCTCCCACCCTTTTCTTCAAGGACTCAGATTTCTTAATCATGTATCCTTTTATTTGAGAGAAGTCTCTTCATTCTTTTCTTTCGATGTTCTTATCCGGTGATTTCCCATGAAGATGCTCAATAGTTTTCAAGTTCATCATCCTTCCTTGTTGTTTCTTCTCCGGCGGATCCAATTTCAAGCTTTCGGTGTTGATCACATCCCTTTCCTCGTTTCAAATGTTTTTCCCATGCCGGTGCACCTCTTAATTGCTCACCTCTCTCTATTCATATCTGAAGTGCCGTGGATATCTCAAAAGATTTGTGTCTCCATTATCAATCCGTTCAAGCTATTTCGAGATTATTATCTCATTCAAGTCATTTAATTCAACCAGTGCAATCTCTCTTTTAAATCGTTCAACGGTGTTTCTTTTGAGTGGGCCCTAACCCATAGGTCTTTTCCAGGATCTTACCAGACTCTTCTAATTCTCGCCATCATTCTCAGCACGTGAAGACCGAAGAAGTGTTTCCTCTAAATCTTGCTCCAGTCTCTTCAAGATTCATGGTTCTAGCTTGGTGCCATCCTCTCATAATTATTTTCGATTGTGAGAATTCTTTTCAACCAACCGACGCATTTCAGGAGTTGCTTCCTTTCTCGATCATCCGAAGGCCATCATTTTTGAATATTACTCATTCTCAGCCTTCAGCTCTTGCTCTCCAAATCTTACCGGTGGATCGTTCAAGTTTACTCTAGTCAACTCATGATCTCTTTGTTCTCTTGTATCTAAATTCTGTCAAGTATCTTCATTCATTTTCTAATTCTTCCTGGTGAATTGTTCCTTTGCTACTTTGATTTTCAATTCTTACGGTTGTTCGTTTAAGATTCTCTTTTGATATCATATCAATTTAATTGTTGTTTCAATCCTACCGGTGGTTCGTTGAAGACCTTCTCAAGCTTATGCTATATCTCTCTCAATCCTTTCTACGGGAATAAGTAGTATGCCAAATCCATTACTAGTCATCAATTTAATTTGATGAAGGATAAGCATACAATAAATCTTATTCTTATTTCCTCGAGGTGATTCAATTCTTTTCTTCCGGAGATTGTTCATGATGAAGTAATTCTTGGTTCTAGTGTTTCATCTTTTTCCTTTTCCGAAGTTCCATGTTTTCTCGGTTATATCATCGCGAAGCTCCATCTAAATCATTGCAAGGCTTCACCTTGTGTTTTCAACTTCTCTTTCTTTCTACCATCCTTTTATTACTGGAGTTCTTCATGAAGGCTCTACATGGTGAGTCGTCAAGGATTCTTTTCATTCTTCAATTGTTCTTCAAGATTTCTCTCGAAGTTATGATCCGCCAAGCTATACTCAAAACTAAATAGGGTGCTCAACACATGTATTGTTTTGAGGAGTTCTAGCATTCTTCATCTTGCATTCCAAAGTGCTTCTTTCTACCTTATCTTTAAGATGGCATTATATCACTCTTGAAAATTTCCATTCATGTTTCGTGATCCACATGTTGTCAAGAATGAGGTATTTTTAAATCGTTTAATCTCTGTGTTGGAGTTATCTTGTGTCATATTTCACCGAAAGCCTTCCCTAAGGAACGTTGTTATTATGGTGCTTATCAATGATCCAAGTTTTCTCCTATCCTCTTGGTGAAAGAAGTTTTTCATCTCGTTGGTGTAATCAATTACATTAGTTGTTTCCATAGTGGCAGAATTTCGCGTCTATTTTCAGAAGTTTTCCATAAGCCCACTACAAGCTTATTCATTTCGTTGTTGGTTTTCCAACAACTCCGTGCTAAACTTCTTGCAAGGATACTTTCCAAATTCATTTGTGGAAGGTGTTGTCATTTTCTTCTCCATTTCTGTTATCACAATGATCTACCTTCTATTGTTTCTTCCGGAGGCATTGTGATGTTGCTCTCTTCACTCATCATCTCGAATTGTGAGGATCGGGTTCTCTTCGTGCTTATCCATTTAACCGGAGTGTTGTGATATCTTTCATGTTCTTTTGATCTTATCTAGTTTTCCTTCTCTTTTCTACCGGAGTGCTGTCTGAATTCTTTTCGCTCTCATTCCTTCTCTATTTCATTTAAACTGGAGTGGTTTCAAAGTAATTCTTGTTCATTGATTTTTCCATTCATGTCTTTCAACCTACAAGGTTGTCGTGATGTTCCTTGTTCCTCTTTGCCAACAGAGTGTTTGCAATCATGTTTGTCTCCGTTGCATTCTTTCTTTCAAGTTGTCCAACCTCTCAAGGTTCATGGTTTCACTCGTTTGTTGAAGAAGCAACTTTGTTTTACCTCTTCCTTTCCGTTTCTCTCCGGTGCCATCCTTAGATCTCGGGACGAGATCCTCTTGTAGTGGTGGAGTGTTGTAACGCCCCAAGACCAACGCTCCAGATGCCTTTCATGTTTTGCGTGTCAGCTCTGTTATTTATTTGTTTGTTGCATTCATCATCGCATCATCTGCATTGCATCCGCATGTTTTCATAAAACCCGTAGTCCTTCGCACTTGTTGCCTCTTCCTCGTCTTCGTTGACCTTTTTCAGGACCCTTTGCCTTTGTCGACCTCTCTCAGGCCCCTCTCGAGCGCGGCTGAAACTGTCCCGATCTCGAACCGCTCAGTCGTCACCGTTGCTTTCAGATCATCCCCTAACATCCCTAAAACTTATCTGTTTTCTTATTTGGACTTCCCAACCTAGTATTTCGGACCGTCCGATTTTGATCGGAGGGACCAAATCACACAACACCTAGTTCCCCATTCATCTTCGGTTTAGTTTTTGGACTCCTCTAGTCTATTCTTTCTCGACCGTCCGATCTTGATCGGGTGATCCAAATTCCCCTCATTTCCCCTATTTATATACCTATAATCTAGTCTAACCCTAAAACCTAGGAGGTTTGTCCCATCCCTCCCCTCTCGCGCCGCCACTGCACGAAATTCCCCTCGGGATCCCCTTCACACCAACCAGCCACCACAGAGACTTCCAAACCCATCGATCCCCACCTCTCCTCGATTCCAGCCACATCCTCGCTCGATCTCGTCGGGATCGAGGCCACCAGCATGCCCGGGCCAAGCCCCGCCGGATCTTCGCCGGAGCAGAAGCTCCCTAACCAGCGCCGCGCCCGAGCCCGCAGCCTCCTCCCGCGACCTCCCGTAGGCCCGTGCCTGTGCCCCCTGGCCTCCTCAAGCCGAAGCTCTCCAGCTGCATCGATCCGCCGGTAGCAACGACCAGCAGATGAGCGCCAATCCCCTGCTCCTTTCCCTCTCAGTCTTCCTTTCCTCCTCATGTATCTCTCTCTGTCCAGGAACCCAGGACCGCCATGACGCCGCCACGAACGGGAGCAACCTCCTGCCGTCGCCCGGATCCAGCGCCCCTTCGCCCGTCCATCCCCGGCCTCCTGTGCTCGCCTGCTTCCTCTGCATCGAGACCGAGCGCCCCATCTCGTTGACCAGATCGAGCGCGAGAGCTTGAGCACGACGCCCCAGCGCCTGCGCCTGGGCCACCTCTGCTTCGGTCCAGTGGCCCCCCTCCGTTGCACGAGGCCCAACGCTCTAGCTGGCCTCCTCTCCGTCGGCCTTTAGGACCAATGTGAGCAGCCCAGTTCCATCAGTTCTGGCCCAGTGTAGATTTTTTTCCCTGGACGAATTTGCTAAATATCCTGTGCATGCATAATTACAGAAAATGCCAACATATTAAAGTGTTAATAAGTAATTATCCATGCATCCAAATTAAACACGTCATATATGTAAAATGATTAGAATTGCATTTAGTTTCACAATATGCTGCTTCCATCCTTGTTTAATATGTTTAAAATGTTGTTTGTTTAAATTTGCTTAAATGTCGTGTTAAAATGATTTATTTCATAACTAAATAACCGTAGCTCGGTTTTTAATAAACCTTATATGTAAATGGGGTGGAAAAATGCATAGATTAACTTGGTGCACTTTGTTTTACTGTTTAACAACATTAAAATATGGTTTTAGGCAGAACAGTACCAAATCTAAAATATGCATATGAGGTTTTTCCGGAAGTGACGTTTGTTTTTCCGGCCTTATTTAAACTTACCTAAATAGTTAGTTAACTTATGCTTCAACTCTTGCCGTGTTAATCAACATTTAATATTGTTGGGTACATAAACGAGAGAGAACTAAATAATTGATGTGGTGTTTCGTCAATATGCAACTCGTTGCATATTGAGCTCCACTTAATTTGTAGTATTGTTTGTTGCACTTTGCCATGCCATGCTCATTAAATTGGACATGCATCATACTTGATTGTGCATCATGCCTTGTTCATGTGTGGTGTGTTTACCATGTTGTGTGCTTCTTCTTGATAGTTCCCAATTCGTTGCGATCGTGAGGATTCGTTCGTCTACGCTTGGTTTGTCTTCGTGGCTTCATCTTGTTCATGTACTCGTTCTTCTTCCTAGCGGGATTTCAGGTAAGATGACCGTCACCTTGGATCTCACTACTACCATTGCTATGCTAGTTGCATCGTTCTATCGCTATGCTGTGCTACCTATCACATGCTCTTCAAGCCTCCAAAATTGCCATGTCAGCCCCTAACCTTTTCACCCTTCCTAGCAAACCGTTGTTTGGCTATGTTACCGCTTTTGCTCAGCCCCTCTTGTAGCGTTGCTAGTTGCAGGTGAAGATGAAGTTCTTCCATGTTGGAACATGGATATCATGAACTTTGTTGGGATATCACAATATTCTCTTATTTAATTAATGCATTTATATACTTGGTAAAGGGTGGAAGGCTCGGCCTTATTCCTGGTGTTTTGTTCCACTCTTGCCGCCCTAGTTTCCGTCATATCGGTATTATGTTCCCGAATTTTGCGTCCCTAACGCGGTTGGGTGTTATGGGAACCCCTTGACAATTCGCCTTGAATAAAGCTCCTCCAGCAAGGCAAAACATTGGTTTTACCATTTTTCTAACAACCTATTACCTTTCCCTTGGGAGTAATTAACCCGAGGGCCATCTTTATTTTAGCCCCCCCGAGCCAATGCTTCTCTAAGTGTTGGTCCGAACTAGAGCACCGTGCGGGGTCATCCCTTGGCAACTTGGGTTACGTTGGTACCTGTACGCTTAGCTCATCCGGTTGTGGCCTGAGACGAGATACGCGTGGCTACTATCAGGGTGTCGGCACGCCGGGAGGTCTTGCTGGTCTTGTTTTACCATTGTCGAAATGTCTTGTAACCGGGATTCCGAGACTGATCGGGTCTTCCCGGGAGAAGGAATATCCTTCGTTGATCGTGAGAGCTTATCATGGGGTAAGTTGGGACACGCCTGCAGGGTTTAAAGTTTCGAGAGCCGTGCCCGAGGTTATGTGGCAGATGGGAATTTGTTAATATCCGGTTGTAGAGAACTTGACACTTGACTTAAGTAAAACGCATCAACCGCGTGTGTAGCCGTGATGGTCTCTTTTCGGCGGAGTCCGGGAAGTGAACACGGTTTTTGGGTTATGTTTGACGTAAGTAGGATTTCAGGATCACTTCTTGATCACTACTAGTTGACGACCGTTCCGTTGCTTCTCTTCTCGCTCTTATTTGCCTATGTTAGCCACCATATATGCTTAGTCGCTGCTGCAACCTCACCACTTTACCCCTTCCTTTCCCATTAAGCCTTGTTAGTCCTGATACCCATGGTAATGGGATTGCAGAGTCCTCGTGGCTCACAGATTACTACAAAAACAGTTGCAGGTGCCGATGATACCAGGGCAGGTGATGCTACCGAACTCAAGTGGGAGTTCGACGAGGACGTGATCGTTACTATGTTTTGTTTCCTGATGATCAGTAGTGGAGCCCAGTTGGGATGATCAGGGATATATTAGTTGGGTTATCTTCCTTTTCATTTGTTTGTCCGTAGTCGGACTATGTGTGTACTCTGAATGATGTATGTTTAATTCATGTATTGTGTGAAGTGGCGATTGTAAGCCAACTCTTTATCCCATTCTTGTTCATTACATGGGATTGTGTGAAGATGACCCTTCCTTCGACAAAACCACAATGCGGTTATGCCTCTAAGTCATGCCTCGACACGTGGGAGATATAGCCGCATCGTGGGTATTATATACACGTATGAGCGCATTTTTTTGAAGCTGGTACAACAAAATCACTCCACTATATATAAAAGTAGGAGCCTTAGCGATTGCTTTACTAGGGTTCCTCTCGTTCACTCTCTCATGCTCTCCAGATCTAAGCAACACATAGGTGGCCACACTCTCTCTCAGCTCACGGCTGGTCACAAATCCGGCCGGACAACCTCGACCGGGGCAGGGGTGTAGGTGCATCGTTCACGCTATCGTCGGTGGCGAGGGAGGAGACCAACGGCTGCCCGCGCGTCCCAATCGGCGGCCGTGTCGTTCTCTCCGAGAGAGCGCCGGCTCGGGAGGGCCTCTGACCCCTTCTTCCTCCCTGCGGTATTGTGGCCAAGATGCGGCCTCCCGACGCCGTCTTTGCCACATGCCGACGACCCTCTGGTATATATTCCTTCGAAACCTGCCTTGCTCTACTGCCCCAGCTCCCTTCGTGTGGATCCTTTTCTACTTCTGTCCGCTGTTCCAAAGCCACCTAGACTTCTACTATTATTAGAAGTAAAGCTAGTTCATACAGTCAACTCAAAGCGTTGGTTCAAACAGGGAAGAAAGTGGGAATGATGTAGCATGAATCTAGGACTTGGTTCTAAGAGTAAACAGGGGAAAGTACTAATATTTGTCACTGTTTAAATAACCGTATTTGTATTTGTGCAAACAGGGATGTCTGTCTCCATATCGTTTTGGGATGTCTGTCTGCGTATCGTTTCTATCCGCGAAATCAAAAGCACACACCTCAGTTTTAGTACAACTGCGCAAAATGAGATGGCTATACCTCGTTGCCGTCGTCTAATCTCCCATCTTCAAGGTATCCCTACATTGGTAGTAACTAAGGTAGAATGACCAATGCAATCTAAAAGAAGCTGATTCGTACGTTTTACTTCCTGATTGCAGTGCAGGGACGAGCAAAAACAACCGCATCCTAGTCCGGAATGCACTTTCTACCAGTTCATCCATCGACCGAGGACTAGCTGGCACGGCTGCACAGCGGTTTTTTGGACAGGTGCGCGGACAAGAGGCATTGTGGTCTGCTTATTTCTGCAAATAGCGGTGCTTAAATTTAGTGGAATGCACAAGCATTTCAGCTGGTCAGTACACTGCATGGTTCAATTCAGCATTCCAGCTGAGACCACAATTATAATTGGTTATTCTGGAATGAGAGAACCAAACCCTGGATGGTGGCAACAAGAAAAAACCAGAGTGAACTCCAGGAAATTTAAGCCTGCCGGGAGGCCCTTTGCTCAGAGAAGCCTTGCTTGTTTTTTCTTGATTTGTAAACCTTCTCACAACTTTGTCTTTTGTTGTGAACTAGTATATGTTTGTTATGTTCTATGAATCATTGAGATGTATAAAATTGCTTAACTTATGCTTTTCAAGTTTTTTATGAAGACGAGTTTAATGTGAGTGTTCCACATGAGCGCTGGACTAGCGTGTGAACGTTTGGAATTTATTACATTGTGGCCTCAATTAACTGCATGAACCACTGTAACAAGATACATAGTTGCTTATATGTCAGACATCAGATTGTTGATTGTTAGCTGGTCGATAGCCTAGTGTTGAAGCGAGCTGAGCCAATGTGCCGTGTTTTGCACAACTGCTTACAAGTTGGGTAGCACCAACAGTGTTTACAAGTACTTATGTATACGTCGGCGCACGGTTCTTGAACGAGTGCTCTATTTCATCAAAACACACACTGCTCGTATGATAAACCGTGACAACTTATGTCTTAGCATGCCATATTCATGAAAAAACTAGTTAGGACGCATCTGTTTCGGCAACAATTACGATGGTTCTCACATGATTCATGGGCACACAAAAGTAGCAGCAGTTCCCATAGACGGATTCAAACAGTGTAATAGCCCCAGAGGGGTCGATAACAGGCAAGGTTCGGATAATTAGACACAGTCGAAACTACTATTAAACACTAGCTGGGGCAATAGTTTCATGCCTCGATCTAATTTGGGCTGGACACAAGACGGACCATGCCATGAACATCATCGAGGACGTCCCGCAGCAGCTCAATCCTGTGAACCTTCATGAAGACAACACTACTGGAATCAGCTAATTTGCCATCTGCCAGCTCTTTGCCGTCTGCTAGCTGACGGCAAAGAAGCTCTTTGCCATCAGCTACGCAAAAGCAGACGGCAAAGAACAGGCAGACGGCAAAGAAGCTCTTTGCCATCTGCCAGCTCTTTGCCGTCCACCAGCGGACGGCAAAGAATCTTTGCCGTCCGCTGGCAGACGGCAAAGAGTGTGGTGGCCCCCACCCCCCGCTCGTTTGAAAAAATCTTAACGGCCCACCTCTTTGCCGTCCGCTAGCAGACGACAAAGAGGCAAAAAGGCGGACGGCAAAGGCTGGCGGACGGCAAAGAGGGCACTTAACTAACGGCAGGTACCCCCCCGCCCGTTACTCACTTCCTCCTTGCCCTTCTCCTCCCACCCCACCGCCGCCGCCGCCGCCCGCCGCGCGCCGCCGCCCCGCGCCCCACCGCCCCGGCTCCCCGCCGCCCCACCGCCCCGCCGCCCCACCGCCCCGTCGCCCCCCCCCCCCCGCCCCGGCCCCCCGCTGCCCCGCGCCCCACCGCCGCCCGGCCCCCCGCCGCTCCGCGCGCCCCGCCGCCCGGCCCCCCGCCGCCCCGCCTCCTCCACCGCCCCGCCCCGGCAAAGCAGCTGTTTAATGTAGCCTTCTTTGCCGGAGCCTTTTGCCGTCCGCGGCTGACGGCAAAGGTCTTTGCCGTCCGCCTTTCGAGCCTTTGCCGTCCGCCGTGGCAGACGGCAAAGTAGCTGTTTCCTGTAGTGCAACCTTGTGGCCTTGCCACTGATAAACTTGTTTGTGGAGGCATGCCATGTCATCTTCCTGCGTAAGCTTGACAAGAACAGTATGCCTCACAAACGAAGGAGTAGCTTTGAACTTGTTGTGCTTCAGTACACCCTGGACAACATGCCTGACAACAGTGAGGCTGGAATACAACTCTTCATTGGTATAACCGCAAATGGCTTCCAGGATCCAACAGCCTAAGAACTCTGTTTTCCCAGTGCGTATATTCAGGTCGTCCGCCTCATAGCGAGTGACATGTACAACCACACAATCCTTGTCTGCATCAGGGCTCTAATTGAAACAGAAACAAATTCTGAATTACTCTTCAGTATAAGAAACACAAGTTATTTAAACCACTATGTATAGCATGGCATCGAAGCTAATAAAATTTTGCATTATTAATCACCACATACTTCCTTTTCTAAAAAATCACCACATACTTAGATGAAAAACCACAATCGATATCGGCAAAGAAGGAAATCACCTTGGGCAGTTCAGCGCGGGGGGGGGACACATCCTTGAAGGGGGAAAACTGCTCCTGTAGTGCCACGGGGGTTGTAACCACAAACGGGGCGTTGACCATATCAGTAGTGGCCGTGAGCGTATCTGGGGTCGGCTCGGTGGTTGCCTCCATCTTCTTGGAGCTCTCTGTCTCATGGGGATCAACCTCCCGTGTCTGCTCCAATATTGGCAGATCTCTGCCTGGTTCACCTTGGTCCATCATGAAACTTACGAATACTAGGAGACCACTGAAAGGAAAACACAATCGCAATGACAATGAAACAAAAAAGAGAGTGAGGATCGGTTACTGCTTTGCAAAAGTTCTTTATTTTTTCTCTGAATGAAAATATACCAACATCACGGATCCGCTTACCTTCCCTTCGTTCGGAAAGAAGAACAGTGGCAGATGCGAGTGTTGCCTTTCTTGAAGACAGTGAGGGAGAAGGGGATTCAGCGAAGAGTGAAATGATGGTTGCTTCGTCCGTCAAACTTAGACTGCGGGGAGGTGAGGTTTTGTGATACGACGGCTCGTTACTACCGCGCTACGACCGGGGTGACTCTCCGACTGCATACTGCCTTCTAATTTGGTGGATGGCATTCGGGCCCGCGCGCTGCATGGCCCGCATGTCAGTGAACAAAAGTATAACGTCATTCAGTAGAGGGAGACATTTCAATGACCTAAGAGGAGCCAAAAGCGGTAGAGTGTCTCCACTGTACTAGTAGTAATTGTTTTTCTGGGTAGCTGTAGAGTGTCTCCACTGTACTAGTAGTAATTGTTTCTCTAGGCCCAAGACAAAAAACCCATCCACACTAGTAAATAGTAAAATCAATTCAAAAGCCCATATATTTACTGAATGAGAGGCGCTACCCACACCCAGCACACCGCCCCCCCCCAAAAAAACCTGGGTGCTCTTCTTCCTCCTCGCTCCCACCCACCTCACGTCAGCTCGCTCCACTCGTACCCCCAAATTCCTCACCTCACTCCTACAGAAAACCCCAGCTCCCCTTCTTCCTCACTCCTATAGAAAACCCCCAGCTCCCCTTCTTCTTCGCTCGCACTACAACTAGGCTCATCATTCATTACTCTGATCAAATCCGTGAGCGCGACGCGACGCCCTCGAGGAAAATGGAGTCGGCTGACCACAGTGCCAAGAAGATGAGGCTCCCGCCAGCGGCAACGCCTGTTGTAGATCCTGCACCCGGCAGCGTGGGGAGAAGGGGCAACCCCGCCCCAACCGGATCCCATCAACCCGTATAATCTCGGGTGGACCGCATCAGCGATCTCCCGGACGCCGTCCTTGGGGAGATCATCTCGCTTCTCCCCACCAAGGATTGCTGCCGCACCCAAGTCCTCTCAATTCGGTGGCGCCCTCTATGGCGTGCCGTGCCCCTTAATCTCGACTGTCGTCAGCTATCTCTCTTCAATGATTTTGAAATCCCCAGAGCCATCATCTCCTCCCACCAGGGCTCCGTTCAAAGCCTCAGCATCCCGTCATGCTACCTGAGCAAGCATACCATGCCCTGCACGCTGGACGCCTGGCTGAAATCCCCTGAATTCACAGAACTACAGCTGCTTGAGTTCTACTATTCCCCTGGAAATCACATACCACATACCGAACGCCATGAACTTGTGCACTCCGCACCGATGTCCATCTCGCGGTTTTCGTCCTCTCTCCACACCGCCACCTTTGCGCCGTGCTACCTACCAGACAATCTGGTATTAAACCTTCGACTCCCATTTCTCAAGAAACTTTCACTTGTGCGGGTTCGTATATCGGAGGCCTCATTGCACAGCATCATCCACTCCAGTTGCCCTGCGCTAGAGTGCTTGGTGCTTGTTTTCACAGTTAGAATCGGTTGTCTCCAAATAAAGTCGCCTAACCTTGTAAGAATTGGAATTTCTTCTGACGGAAGGCAGCTCATCATCCAAGATGTCCCTTCACTTCAAAGGTTGATCCTTGATTCTAGTTATTCACCGTTGCAAATAACCGTCCTCTCTGCGCCTAAACTGGAGACCTTGGGTGTAATACATGATCTCTGTGCTCATCTCAATATGGTGTTTGGCTCCACAGTTCTTCAGGTACTCTATATTATCATCTACAATTGTAACCATAAGCTGCATTTTAAATTTCTGCGCATAATTTATATATCATCTTGGAGTACACATTTTGTAACATTATGTTCTATGCTCAATGAAGAGTTTCTCCAGGGACGGCCTATCAATGGTGCTGGATTCTGTCAAGATCTTATATATCCAAATGAATAGTTTTGATCTGAACAAGATTATTGGCTTGCTGCAATGCTTTCCATGTCTGGAGAAGTTGTATATAAAGGTGATAATTTCACGCACATTGGAAGCTCGCATATAGTGTACTAGAATTAACCATTCAGCTGTTGCTTTTTCGACACTCTTCTTTTAGACCTTAACTGTTTTCAATCTTCATGTCTATTTAGGCAACAGGATGGGGTAAGAAAGTTATAACCAATCGGTGGATTCGTAAGCATCGGGATTTTCTCACTTCTCATGAGATTTGATTGAAGACAATAACGCTAGAACGATATGTAGCCAACCGTGCAAACACAAGAGTTGTCACATTCTTCCTGCTGAATGCGAGGTTACTATTGTCCATCATGCTTAAGTTTATCAGCAGCATGGTTTTGACAGATGGCTATGTTGAAGAGCAAAAAAGGAGTTTCAGGTGGGCAAAAGAGCTTCTGAACATGCCGGGCTTCTATTTACAACATATTGTGGTCATAATCCAGTAAATTTTATGACCCAGGATGTTCATTCTATGGACCTGACCGATCCATTTGACTGTGACTGCCGAAAACAGTGCTGGAGTTAGATGTTGTTGCCCTTTTCAATCTGGTTTTTTGTAAACCTGATGAACAATTAACCCTCATGCTTTTGTACAGTTTGTAAGCTGGAGTTAGATGTTCCTGCCCTTTTCAACTCGGCTGTGACTATCATATTTTCTTTGAAACAAGGCAAATGGCTTGCCATTCGTTTAATTTAGAGTGAAATATTGTAACAAATCCCAACCAAGGGAAATAACATCACTCTCGCCGGCTGCTTGAGCTCACTGTGCATTACAGAAGCCAAGTGATTAGCCCCCACCAGCACCCACAAACTTATTTCGAACTAGCACATAAAATGGGCTGTAAATTTTCATAGGAAAGGCTGCATGACCATGACAGATTTGGATTCTGACATTTGGGACCCGCGAGGAAATAGCCTATCCAAGGTGGTGTCGACTTACTAGCCAGTCAACAAACGATTCTGCCTACCAGCCGTTGGATTGACATCCAACATCTGTCGTGTATCTTCTATCTCTTGTCTTCTTCTTCCTCCAGCCGCCCAAACCAAACCACCCCATCGGCTCCACCTACTCCCGCCTCCCATGGCTGGCTGCGCCTCCGCCGCCCTACCATACGTACCCTAAAACGTTGGCCAGTCCCTCCCTCTATTCCCCCACACGTCCTGTTATTCTCCGGCGACGTCAGCCCCAACACGCACCCGCGCCCGAACCAGTCAACCCTCGTACTCCCCTCCGCCTACGACTGGACCGGCGCATCTTCAACGGCTCCTGTTCGTTCCGTCCGAGGCCTTGCCGTCGTCCTCCGCCTTGCGGCCTTGGTTCGCTCGCCGTGCGCGGTGCGCCGCCCTCTTGCGTTGTCAACGTCGTCAACAACCGAGAGGAACAAGGAGATGACTGTACGAGGAGAGGATGACAGTAGGGACCTACCAGCGTCATGGCAGTACGCAAGCAAGTGCCTCTATAGTACAAGCCCAAAAATATGGTTCCTCCTAATGGTTGGACATCTGGGGCTCACGCCATTGTCAATGTAGTCAATAAACAAGAGAATTACACTACGAGCGGCTAACACCAGGGACCCAGCAAGTCGCGCAGTTTTTTTTTGAGGAACAAGAAGTTGTTATTTATACTAGTTTTAGCGACGGATCAGGGTAACAACGGGGCTGTGCGAGGGCTGTGGCCCGTCTAGCCAGGGTTTTATTTATGTTTACCACATCATGAGCCCAGTTGTGTTTTTTTCTTGCTGAAAATGGCTAGCCCAGTTCTATTTTTTTAAAGAAATACCCAAACAAGGCCTACTTGCTTTATCGGCCCTGCTGGGCTGCAAATCTTTCAAGACGAGGAGAGTTTCATTCGGTTTGCCCAAAAATGGGCTGTACATTTTTAAAACACATCAAACCGGGAATTAGTTTCAATTTTTTTATTACAAGATCTTAAATTCCATTGATTTTTATGCATGGAAAATTATTTGGATTTTATATTTATATAAATTATTTTTCAAAATAGTTTGAATGTGAATCGATATTTCTGGATTAAAAATAGTTGACCGCACCGAAATATGCAAAATTTCATATACATTTTAACCATGGCCACAATATGGGTTGTAATGCTAACAAAAAGAAGATGGGCTCCAAAAAAATTCTTAAGAATTAGCAAATGGGCTGTACATTATAGAAATAATGGTAGATGGGCTGTATGCTGTTTTCCAGAGATTTGAGGCTAACTTGTGCACCTACTACAGGTTGACGCGTATGCTTTCATAAAAAAAAGGTTGACGCACACGCAACGCCCTATCAGCTTAGTAAACACATGAGAGAAGTGACTGTTGGATGTCCATCCAACGGCTGTCGTGCTTCTTCATTCTCTGCTCTTCATGCTCCAGCCGCTCAAACAAGCGCCGGCGGGACTGCCTGCTCCCTCCTCCCGCGGCCGGCTATGCTGCCGCACAGGCCTCACAGCCCCACCGTACTCCCATCGCTGGCCTAGCCATCCCTCTACTCACCCACACATGCTGTTATTCTCCGGTGATGGCAGACGAACCAGTAAACCCTCGTACTCCTCCGCGTGGGAAACAACTGCCGAGTATTCCCTGGCTACGCGTCGTTCCCTTCCTAGGCCTCGCCGTCGTCCACCACCCTGGTGCTCCCGGCGCGGCCTGGTCAACGTGGTCAATGAACGACATCCATCAGAAGTGGACTGTACGTGGAGAGGCTGACAGCTGGGTCCACGACCGCACGGAAGGAAATGCCTCCTTATTACTCGCAAAATAATGATTCCTCCACCTGACAGCTAGGACCCACAGGAAGGGCATCTGTATTTCGTGAAAAAAACGTTCCCCCCGCTGACAGGTCGGACCCACCAGCTATATCTTCGCACGCAAGGAAGTGCCTCCTTATTACGCCCAAAAAAATGAATACCCCCTGCTAGCTGGGACCCACCATATTGTTGGGCTGACTTGTGGGCCTACTAAGTTGACGGGGACGGAGGGCTTTGTCAACTTAGTCAATACTCCAGTGACCGTATGACTTCCATCCAACGGCCATAGTGCTTCTTCAACCTCTGGTCTTCTTGCTCCAGCCGCCCAAAGCAGCGCCGGTCATGCCGCCTGCTCCTGCCTCCCGTGGCCGGCTGTGCTACCGCGGAGGCCTCACCGCCCCCATACTACTCCCACCACTGGCCAAGCCATCCCTCCACTCACCCACACCCCCTGTTATTCTGCGGCGACGGCAACCTAACACCGCAGCCGAACCAGTGAACTCTTGTACTCCTCTCTATGTGGGCATCCACTGCCGCGTCTTGCCCGGCTCCGCGTCGTCCCCTTCCTAGGCCTCGCCGTCGTCCACCGCCGTGGTGCTCTCGGCGCGGCGTGGTCAATGTGGTAAACGACTGACTTCCATCGGAAGAGTACTGTACGTGGAGAGGCTGACAGCTGGGTCCACGGCAGCCGCAAGGAAGTGCCTCCTTATTACACGGAAAATAATTATTCCTCCACCTGATAGCGGGGACCCACCGGACGGGCCACCAGTATTTTGCGAAACAAATCGTTTCCCCCTGACTGCTGGGACCCACCGAACGGGCCACCGTATGTCGCGAAAAAAAGTTCAGGATTACGGGATTAAAAACAGTTCGGACCGCACCGAAATGTGCAAAATTTCGTATAATTTTTTAACCGTGGCCACAATATGGGCTGTAATGCTAACAAAAAGAATATGGGCCCCAAAAAAACCTTAAGAATTAGCAAATGGGCTGTAAATTATTAGAAATAATGGCAGATGGGTTGTATGCTGTTTTCCACAGATTTGAGGCTTTCCTAAAAAAAGGTTGACGCACAAGCACTGACTGTTGGATGTCCATCCAACGGCCGTCGTGCTTCGTCAATCTCTGCTCTTCCTCCTCCAGCCGCTCAAACAAGCGCTGGCGGGACTGCCTGCTCCCTCCACCCCGCGGCCGGCTGTGCTGCCGCGCAGGCCTCACCGCCCCACCGTACTCCCATCGCTGGCCTAGCCATCCCTCTAGACACCCACACCTGCTGTTATTCTCCGGCGACGGAAGACGAACTAGTAAAAGTCTTCCCTGCCTCCGTGTCGTCCCCTTCCTAGGCCTCACCGTCGTGGTGCTCTCGGCGCAGCGTGGTCAATGTGGTCAACGACCAACTTCCATTAGAAGAGTACTGTGCGTGGAGACGCTGACAGCTGGGTCCACGGCCGCAGCAAGGAAGTGCCTCCTTATTACGTGCAAAATAATTATTCCTCCACCTGATAGTGGGGACCCACCGGACGGGCCACCATATTTCGCGAAAAAAACGTTTCCCCCCGACTGCTAGGAACCACCAGCTACATCTTCGCACGCAAGGAAGTGTGTCCGGGCAAAAAAAAACAAAACGATTCGCCCCCCTGACTGCTGGGACACACCAGCTACATCTTCGCACGCAAGGAAGTTCCTGACAGTCGGGACCCACCTGGTCGAAGCGTACGTAGCATTGTCATTCTGGTCGCGAACATGTACGTACATATATACTAGTGGATGTAGAGGCGCGCACGTGTCGTAGTCGAGGCGCGCACGTAGCATGTACACGTACGTACAGCGGCCAGGGTGCAAGAAAGAAAATACGGCCACGTATGTGTACATACGGGCGGGGTCTCGAACGCCTACTCGCGCATACGTATGCCGAGGGCTCGTTGACATGGCTGGGTTGGAACCGAGAAACAACGTCGTCGTCGTGTTCATGGGGAGGCAACGAAATGCGTCGTGTTCATGGGGAGGAAATGGAATGCGTTGTGTTCATCAGGCGGCAACGGAACGCGTGGGAGCCAACCGGCTTGGTCGGAACGGAATGCGTGGTCGTGTTCATCGGGAGGGCTTGGACGGAACAGGCGATGGAAACGAGGCAAGGCGTACCGCAGAACGGAGGAAACGGCCTTGTGTTCGACTGACCACGTTCGAAATGGGATCATGTTCATCGGGAGGGGTCTGGCATACCGCAAAATGGACGGAACAGACCTCCTACGGTCGAAACGGGGGTCTTGTTGATCGGGAGGGGTGTGGCGTACCACAAAACGGATGAAACAGACCTCCTACGGTCGAAACGGGGGTCCTGTTGATCGGGAGGGGTGTGGCGTACCGCAAAACGGACGAAACGGACCTCCTACGGTCGAAACAGGGGTCCTGTTCGTCGGGAGGGGTGTGGCGTACCGCAAAACGGGACTCCACAGAATACTGTTCATCTCCACCGTCGACCTCCTCCAGCCTCCACGGGCTACCATCGACCACCTCCAGCCTCCACTGGCTCCTGTTCTCCAGCCTCCACCGCGCGCTACTCCACCGGCTACTGTTCAACCACCCCTCCACGGGCACCCCTCCACCGTCTACTGTTCACCCAGCCCTCCACACCACGGGGTCTTGTTCAACCACCCCTCCACGGGCACCCCTCCACCGTCTACTGTTCATCCAGCCCTCCACACCACGGGGTCCTGTTCATCCAGAGGCAACGCCACCGCTCACTGTTCATCCAACCCCCCCGCAACGCTCACTGTTCATCCCAGAGGCAGCATCGATCAGCTTCAGTTAGCAGCAGTAGCGAAGGAATCGCTCGATCGGGTTCAGTTAACAGCCATCGATCGATCGCTCGGGTTCAGTAACGCGTAGCCTGCAGTGCAATCGCTCGGGTTCAGTTAGAGCCCAACGCCTCGCTCAGGTTCAGTTAGAGCAAACGCCTCGCACACACGCGCGTACGTGTATGAGAGAAACGCACATCGCCCGGCCCCCGACCTCCCACCGTAACCGGGAACTCCCTGAAATTTTCCTCGCCCTCGCTTCTACCATGGTTTTTTCCGTCATGGACGGCCCAAAGAATGTCATGCAGCCGCGTCTCCGGCCCGCCCAGGACGAAAAGCCCATTTCCTGTCATGATTTTTTGTCATAGAAGTAGGATCCCACCACATCTATGATGATACCGGGTTTTTGTCACAATTATCGTCATAGAAGTGTCATATGTATGACAGAAAAAATTTCGTTCGGCCCAAAATGTCACGGATGTGTCTTTTTTTGTAGTGCATGGACACACTCTCCCCGCTTTTTGCTATGCTTCCCCAACACCTCCGGTATTCGGGAGTTGCATAATCTCATAGTCAGAGGAATATGTATAAGTCATGAAGAAAGCAATAGCAATAAAACTGAACGATCATAATGCTAAGCTAACGGATGGGTCTTGTCCATAACATCATTCTCTAATGATGTGATCCCGTTCATCAAATGACAACATATGTCTATGGTCAGGAAACTTAACCATCTTTGATTAACGAGCTAGTCAAGTAGTACTAGGGACACTCTGTTTTGTCTATGTATTCACACATGTACTAAGTTTCCGGTTAATACAATTCTAGCATGAATAATAAACATTTATCATGATATAAGGAAATATAAATAACAACTTTATTATTGCCTCTAGGGCATATTTCCTTCAGGTCTATGCGTAGATGATATGCACGAGTAGAACACAAAGAGTTGTGGGTGGTGATCGTCATACTGCTTACCACCAATGTCTTACTTTGATTCGGCGGTATTGTTGGATGAAGCGGCCCGGACCAACCTTACATGACCACGTTCATGAGACCGGTTCCACCGACAGGCATGCAACTAGTTTTTCATAAAGGTGGCTGGCGGGTGTCTGTTTCTTCAACTTTAGTTGAATCGAATTTGACTGCGGCCGGTCCTTGTTGAAGGTTAAAACAACAAACTTGGTAAATCACCGTTGTGGTTTTGATGCGTAGGTAAGAACGGTTCTTACTAGAAGCCCGTAGCAGCCACGTAAAACTTGCAAGAACAAAGTAGAGGACGTCTAACTTGTTTTTGCAGGGCATGTTGTGATGTGATATGGTCAAGACATGATATACGTTAATGTATGAGATGATCATGTTTTGTAAAAGTTATCGGCAACTGGCAGGAGCCTTATGGTTGTCGCTTAATTGTATGAAATGCAAACGCCATGTAATTGTTTACTTTATCACTATGCGTTAGCGATAGTTGTAGAAGCAATAGTTGGCGAGACGACCACGACGCTCTTATGGAGATCAAGGTGTCGAGCCGGTGACGATGGAGATCATGACGGTGCTTTGGAGATGGAGATCAGAGGCACACGATGATGATGGCCATATCATGTCACATATTTTGATTGCATGTGATGTTTATCTTTTATGCATCTTATTTTGCTTAGTACGGCGGTAACATTATAACATGACCCCTTAACTAGATTTCAAGGTAGAAGGGTTCTCCCTGAGTACGCACCGTTGCTACAGTTCTTTGTTTTGAGACACCACGTGATGATCGGGTGTGATAGACTCTACGTTCACATACAATGGGTGCAAGACAGTATTGCACATGCGGAATGCTCGGGTTAAACTTGACGAGCCTGGCATGTACAGACATGGCCTCGGAACACAGGAGACCGAAAGGTCGAACATGAATCATATAGTAGATATGATCAACATCGATATGTTCACCATTGTTTACTCCATCTCACGTGATGACCAGACATGGCTTAGTTGATTTGGATCACCTATCACTTAGATGACTTGAGGAATGTCTATCTAAGTGGGAGTTCTTAAGTAATATGATTAATTGAACTTAATTTATCATGAACTTAGTCCTCATAGTATTTCCATATCTATGTCGTAGATCAATAGCTCACGTTTTATGATATGTTCCTAGAGAAAACTAAGTTGAAAGATGATAGTAGCAATGATGCGGACTGGGTCCGTGATCTGAGGATTATTCTCATTGCTGCACAGAAGAATTATGTCCTTGTTGCACCACTAGGTGACGAACCTGTTGCAGGAGCAGATGCAGACGTTATGAACCTTTTGCAAGCTCGGTATGATACTACTTGATAGTTTAGTGCACCATGCTTTACGGCTTAGAACCGGGACTTCAAAAATGTTTTGAAACGCCACGGAGCATATGAGATGTTCCAAGAGTTGAAATTGGTATTTCAGAGTCATGCCCGTGTCGAGAGGTATGAGACCTCTGACAAGTACTTTGCCTACAAGATGGAGGAGAATAGCTCAGACAGTGAGCATGTACTCAGAATGTCTGGGTACTACAATCGCTTGAATCAAGTGGGAGTTAATCTTCCAGATAAGATAGTGATTGACAGAATTCTCTAGTCATTATCACGAAGCTACTAGAACTTTGTGATGAACTATAATTTGCAAGGGATGAAGAAAATGATCCCGAGCTCTTCGCGATGCTGAAATTAGCGAAGGTAGAAATCAAGAAAGAGCATCAAGTGTTTATGATTAACAAGACCACTAGTTTCAAGAAAAAGGGCAAGGGAAAGAAAGGGAACTTCAAGAAGAATGGCAAGCAAGTTGCCACTCCCATGAAGAAGCCCAAAGCTAGAGTCAAGCCTGAAACTGAGTGCTTCTACTGCAAAGGAAATGGTCACTGGAAGTGGAACTGCCCTAGATACTTGGCGGATAAGAAGGATGGCAAAGTGAACAAAGGTATATTTGATATACATGTTATTGATGTGTACTTTACTAGTGTTCATACTAACCCCTGGGTATTTGATACCGGTTCAGTTGCTAGATTAGTAACTCAAAACAGGAGTTGCAAAATGAACAGAGACTAGTTAAGGGCAAGGTGATGATGTGTGTTGGAAGTGATTCCAAGGTTGATAAGATCACCATCGCACACTCCCTATACCTTCGGGATTAGTGTTGAACCTAAATAAATGTTATTTGGTATTTGCGTTGAGCATAAATATGATTTGATCATGTTTATTGCAATACGGTTATTCATTTAAGTCACAGAATAATTGTTGTTCTATTTACATGAATAAAACCTTCTATGGTCATACACCCAATGTGAATGGCTTATTGAATCTCGATCATAATGATACACATATTCATAATATTGATGACAAAAGATGCAAAGTTGATAATGATAGTGCAACATATTTGTGGCACTGCCGTTTAGGTCATATTGGTGTAAAGCGCATGAAGAAACTCCATGTGGATGGACTTTTGGAATCACTTGATTATGAATAATTTGATGCTTCCAAACCATGCCTCATGGGCAAGATGACTAAGATTCCGTTCTCCGGAACAATGGAGCGAGCCAATGACTTATTGGGAATAATACATACAGATGTATGCGGTACGATGAGTGTTGAGGCTCGCGACGGGTATTGTTATTTTCTAAACCTTCACAGATGATTTAAGCAGATATGGGTATATCTACTTAATGAAACACAAGTCTGAAAAATTTGAAAAGTTCAAAGAATTTCAGAGTGAAGTGAAGAATCATCGTAACAAGAAAATAAAGTTTCTACGATCTGATCGCGGAGGCGAATATTTGAGTTACGAGTTTGGCCTTCATTTAAAACAATGTGGAATAGTTTCACAACTCACGCCACCTGGAACACCACAGCGTAATGGTGTGTCTGAACATCGTAACTGTACTTTATTAGATATGGTGCGATCTATGATGTCTCTTACCGATTTACCACTGTCGTTTTGGGGTTATGCATTAGAGACAACTGCATTCACGTTAAATAGGGCACCATCTAAATCCGTTGAGACGACACCGTTTGAACTATGGTTTGGCAAGAAACCTAAGCTGTCGTTTCATAAAGTTTGGGGTTGCGATGCTTATGTGAAAAAGCTTCAGCCTGATAAGTGTCGGTGTCAAAACCGGCACATCTCGGGTAGTGGGTCCCGAACTATGCGTCCGAGGATCAAAGGTAACAGGAAACAAGGACACAATGTTTACCGAGGTTCGGGCCCTCTTAATGGAGGTAATACCCTACTTCCTGATTATTGACTTTGATGAATATAGGGGTTACAAGAGTTGATCTACCTCGAGATCGTAATGGGTAAACCCTAGATGTCTAGCCCGTATGATTATGATTACCTCCACGGACTAAACCCTCCGATTTATATACACACCGGAGGGGCCTAGGGTTGTACAGAGTCGGTTTACAGAGAGGGGGGTCTTCATATCCGAACACCAAGCTTGCCATCCACGCAAAGGAGAGTCCCGTCCGGACACGGGGAAAGTCTTCTATCTTGTGTCTTCACGGCCCATCAGTCCGGCCCACGTCACATAGCCCGGACACCCGGGGACCCCCTAATCCAAGACTCCCTCAGTAGCCCCTGAACCAGGCTTAAATGATGATGTGTCCGGCGCGCAGATTGTCTTTGGTATTGCAAGGCGGGTTCCTCCTCCGAATACTCCAAAATAGTCTTCCGAACACAAGAACTGTATCCGGCTCTGTCGAACAGTTGCCACTCACAGCCACGAGGGCATAATACTTAATCAAAAAACATGACATGCCTTTACTGACTGTTTTACTGGCAAGACGTGATGTCTGGCTGCCTCATTATTTCGAATCGTTTTCGACCTCCCGCTTCGCATTTCGAGACACGGTTTTTATTGACACGTCTTGTCAAAGCAGAGATCGTGTCCCCTTATCGCGGGATTCTCATCAATACGGGTGTGGGTAATCCAATCGTGCCATCCGCATGACCCCTTGGGAATAGGCGAGTTTTAAGGCAAGCGGGGGGACGCTTGATATTCACTGCCTTTATAAGAGGATAAGGATCCACCTTTTTTACCCCACGCCTTCTTCCTCCTCTGCCCATCCGTTCTCGAGCTCCAGCGCCCAAGTTCCAATCCCCTCCGCCAACAAGCAGTCCAGCCATGTCCGAATCCGGAGCGTAGGGCAAGTGGATGGCTTCCTCCGTTACGGAGGGAAACATCAAGGAACTCCGGGAAGCAGGGTACCTGGCCAAGGAAATCGCCCACCGGCTTCCGGCCAAAAAGCAAATCATCCCTACTTCGGAGCCCAATGAGAGGGTAGTATTCATCCTCCATTTCCTTCGCGGATTAGGATTTCCCATCCATCCTTTCACCCGCGGTCTCATGTGTTTACTACGGTCTAGATTTCCATGATCTAGCCCCGAATTCCTTCCTCAACATTTCGGCGTTCATCGTCGTGTGTGAGGCATTTCTCCGCATCTCCCCCCCCCACTTCGGCCTATGGCTCAAGGTCTTCAATGTGAAGCCGAAAGTGGTTGATGGTCAACACGCGGAGTGCGGCGGCGCCATGGTGAGCAAGCTCCCCAACGTCACCTGGCCCAAGGGTACTTTTGTGGAGACTGTGAAGGGATGGCAACAGGAGTGGTTCTATATCACGGAACCCTGCAACGCCACATGGGCCGCCACTCCCGAGTTCAGATCAGGGCCTCCAATGGGGCTTGCATCATGGATTAACAAGGGCCTGGATTGGGCATCGTCTGACGAGGTGATGACGCTGCAGAAGCGCGTCAAGAGCATGATAGAGAAGAACACCAGTCTTGCCGACGTGATCCAGGTAATACTTTTCCGCCGGATTCTCCCCTGCCAACACCTGACTCTCCATATGTGGGAGTTCGATCCGGCTAGTCCTCGGACCCTGCAGTGATTCTTCGGCACGACACACGAAGACATGTGGAAGCTGCTCTTTAAGGCCCAAAAGTCGTGGCCGGAGACCACCGACGGCCTCGGCCTCGACTGTACTCATTCGGCCACTCCCGGAAGTTTTCTGATAACTTTGATTTGTGAATCCAAGGAGTATACTGAGCGCTCCATTCTTTCCATAGGGCTGGAAGAAGAAGGCGGAGCGGATCCGTTGTCCGACTCCGCTACCTGAAGACCCAGCCATCCCTCTGTTAACGAAGATGCTGGTTCCAGCGCTGTATCAGGCGCTGGAGAAGAAGGCCAAGAAGAAGGGTAAGGAGGCCAAAGGTGGCCTCCGCCATAAAGGTACGTCGGACGCTATGTCTGAAGATACGGAAGCTCCCTCCTCTCATGACGAGGACGAAGAGGAGGAGGAAGAGAACAATTCTCCCCCTAAGGGGAGGAAGAAGAATAAGAGGGCAGCCTCCGCGGATCCAGAAGCGGAGGCGTCCAAAAGGGGGAGAATATCCCTTACGGATGACTCGGATTCAGATACCGAAGTCATCCCCAAGCAGCGTCCTAGGGCAAAGCCCCTGGCGGAATCGTGAGTACTCAAGGGCACTATATATATCCGGCTTTTCAGCTTATGGTTTTAACACATTGAATCGCGTGCTACAGTCCGGCTCGTGACCTCCCCTAGCGATCCTTATCTTCTGGGAATTCGCTGGGTCCGAACATGATGGAGAGTGAGTCTCCTCCGCCGGCCTCCTCCCCCACTGCTACGGACAACACCGAAGTGTTGTCCCGAAGGACCCTTCCGGGTCAGGGAGAGGTGCGAGAAGTCGTCAAGGTGGCACCAGAGGGTGATACTTCTGCTGCCGGAAACATGGGGGAACCGACCCCCATGGAGACTGGCGACGGGGGCCAAGCCCAATTTGGCCCCCAACCGAATATTATTCCGGAGACCCATACGGCTCCGGAATCAGGTGAGCAGCCTCCTTTGAAAGAAGGGGGTGCGCCAACTCCACCGGCGTCCTCTGTCAATCCGGAGGCGCCAGATACTCTGGTGGAAGCGCTTCAGAGCGCTTCCATTGTGGAGGAACACCGTATCCTTATGGGTACGGTGGTTGAAAGGGTTCAGTCCGCTAAAAGCGGGTTGAACGAGGCCTGTACTAGCCTCCTGACAGGCTTTGAGGTATGTGATGTAATATTATTTAGCTATAGAAAAGGAACGCATGTGTATAGATAGTAGCCCCTGAGACTCTGTCCGACGTTCGCGAAGAAAGGCCGGACAGAGGATCGAATAGCTTTCGCAGGAGACTAACATATATGTCTATTTGAACAAACAGGCTTCGATGCTAGCGGTAACCTCCCATGCCGCCGAAGTATCCGAACTAAAGCGGAGGTTGGAGCGGGCCGATGAAGATCTCATCCGCGCCAACAAACAACTGGAGGAGAAGCAAGGTATGCAATACCTATTCATATCTGAAATGGTATGGGTTGTTGTGTTATCTTGCTGATCTTTTGTAATTATGCTCACAGGCGACGCGTCTGAGGTCGAGACCCTCAAGAACGCGCTGGCCGAAGCCCAGAAGAAGGCAGAAGAGGAACGAGCCGCCCGCCCGAAACATGAATCACGGGTGGAGGAAGTCCCGCAAGAGCTCAAGGACGCCATAAGTAAATGTGAGTCCTTGGAGCGCAAGATTTCGGAACGAGATTCCGAACTTGCTATGGCCCTCCAAAGCGCACAGGGGGCCCGGGTTGAGGCCAAGGCGCCCTCTGGGAGATCCAAGAGGCAAAACAGATCGCGGCAGGTAAGGCCTTTAATATGCAGAGCAAATTTGTGAGGAGAAGGTACATCTTACTGACCCGGGTTTGGAGTTCTCCAGGAGCGTTTCCGGATCTGCCCCGGAGTGTTGCTGATGCTGTGGAGTTCTTCCGAGCCGAAGAGGGGAGCTCAACGGAGAAGCTCTTCTGGTCGCAGTACCTTGCGCCAGAGCATCCAGTGCCCCTCAGCGATCAGCTGAAATAGTTGACCGAACTGCATAGGATGGCCGGATTGGCTATGAAGGATTTTATAATCCGCCTGTGGCCTGCCGAGCTAATACCCAGCAGTTACTTCGGGCTCGTGAAGCGGCTGATCAATGCTTGCCCCCGGCTTGATGCCGTAAAGCGGTCGGTCTATATCGAAGGTGCGCGGATGGCCTTCGCCCGTGTGAAGGTGCAGTGGGCGAAGATGAATGCCGTCAAGCTCGCAACCGAGGGACCGCCGGCAGGCAAAGAGCACCGCACACCGGAGCGGTATTTCAATGATGTCCTGGAAGGATCCCGAATTGTAGAGGGCCAGTGTTCGAAGGACATTATTTTTGAATGAATGTATCCGTGTTGCCCGAACTTGTATTATGAAACAAGGCTTATGTATGATATGTTGCTTGCTTTACCTTAAAATGTTTCCTCCTGTGCAGCCGTTTATGGTATCTGAGAGTTGGCCAGTCGTCAGCTTCAGCCCCCACGTAGGTAGTACGAGGGTGTTCGGGATAGCATCTAAACACACTTGACCCAACGGCTTGGTCCTTGAAGGAGGTGTTAGTGCGGCAAACCAGGCAATCGGACTATGTGGCTTTATCACTCTCACTTAGCCATAGGGGTTTGACAATGGGAGTGTACGCGCAGCCCCTAGTATTATTCAATTATCCGAACTTGGGTGCTGTAGATGCTTGACCGGGTGAAGGCCGGTCTGTCGCGTAATGCGGAAAAATCACAAAAGATTTATACTTAGTCACCGAATAGCTGACTAGCTCTCGCCGTACCATGATAGTCAGTTTTCTGCTTTCTCTACTGAGGTGTTTATCCGGATGAACCAGAAACACAATCGCAGTAGTTCTCCCTTTACTACCTTAGCCGAACAAGCGGAACGTAAGGCAGCAACCACAGGAGCCGGGCAACCCAACTATTGACCAAAGACATGATTCGGAGCCGATGCATATAATGCTACATTCAGGACGCCGAATTGTACTATAAAAGTGTTTGGACTTATTTTATGTTTAAGAAATGTATGTGGCTCAATAGAGCCCCTGGCGAAAGTCGTACCGAGGTGTGCATGACAATCGGAGGAAAAACTGGGAAATACAGATTAAGAAATAAGCCAGTACCGTATAGGTTGGGCTAGAAATTGTTTCCATTATGGTCTGATTGATACGTCAAAACGTATTTGTACAAATAATGCGATAAGCAACAAGGCTATTTTACATGCCGAGCACAAGGGAAAGCTGTGTACGGGTCCTGAAAATGGACGAGGTGGTCTTTAAAGACCCGTTAGATACTCTGCCACGCCTCTACGCTGCTTTTCTCCTTGGTGTATTATCCTTCGAAAGGAACAACGATCGGGTTTTCATGATGGGACCCGGAAAGGGCCCTTAGTACCGTCGAAAGGTGATGTGGGTTGTAAGGAACCTGGAAAAATAAAAATAAGGGAAAAAGGAAATACGAGTGTACGGATAGGGTCTAGCCGGATTGTGTACTTTATCTTTACTATGCCTCCATCTTTGCCCATGGTATCTTTAGTGCGTAGTTATGTACGCGTGGTACATATGCCGCCATTCGGTTGGGGCTGAGACGGAGGCCGAATTGCTAATCGAGCTCCTGACGAGCTGGACTGTCGTGCTAAGGGTAGTCCGGACTCGTTTGAGGCTTCTCGCAGTTGCCGTCGATGTAATATTTGGCTTGATAAGGCCGCCCTATACTTCCGCTGCGAGGGCCGTGGTGTGCTCCTTAGTACGGAGGGAGCGTTCCATGTTTCCATTAACTGTTATAACACCGCGTGGTCCGGGCATCTTGAGTTTGAGATAGGCATAGTGTGGGACCGCATTAAAGCGAGCGAACGCGGTTCGTCCGAGCAGTGCATGATAGCCACTGCGGAAAGGAACGATGTCGAAGATCAAGTCTTCGATGCGGAAGTTGTCCGGCGAACCGAAGATGACCTCCAATGTGATTGTGCCCGTGCCGCGGGCCTCTACACCAGGTATTACTCCTTTAAAGGTAGTTTTGGTGGGCTTGATTTTTGATGGATCAATACCCATGTTGCGGACTGTGTCCTGATAAAGCAAGTTAAGGCTGCTGCCACCGTCCATGAGGACTCGCGTAAGGTGGAATCCATCAATAATTGGGTCGAGGACCAGTGCGGCCGAACCTCCATGAAGGATACTGGTCGGATGGTCTCTGCGATCAAAAGTGATCGGACAGGCTGACCATGGATTGAATTTTGGGGCGGATGGCTCTATCGCATAGACGTCCCTTAGCGCGTGCTTGCGCTCTTGCTTGGGGATATGAGTAACGTATATCATATTCACCGTTTTGACTTCGGGGGGAATTTCTTCTGTCCCCCCGTGTTCGGTGGACGAGGCTCCTCGTCGTCGTCCTTGTTGGGTGACCCTTTCTCCTTTTGTTCGGTATTTAACTTACCGACCTGTTTAAAGACCCAACAGCTTCTGTTGGTATGGTTGGCAGGCTTGTCGGGGGTGCCGTGAATCTGGCACGGTCGATTGAGTATTCGATCCAAGCTGGATGAGCCGTCTCTATTTCTTTTGAATGGCTTCTTCCGCTGACCGGACTTGGAGCCACTGAATCCGGCGTTGACCGCCGTGTCTTCGGTATTGTCATTGTTGCTGCGACGCTTCTGTTTGTTGTGTCGGGGCATGCCCTTGTTGTTCCTGGCTTCGGAAGTGCCAGGGTCGCTTGTATTGTTACTGCTACGGGCTAGCCAGCTATCTTCGCCCGCGCAAAAGCGGGTCATGAGTGTTGTAAGGGCTGCCATGGACTTCGACTTCTCTTGGCCGAGGTGTCGGGTGAGCCATTCATCGTGAATGCCGTGTTTAAAGGCCGCTAGGGCTTTGGTGTCCGGACAGTCGACAATCTGGTTCTTTTTAATTAGGAACCTGTTCCAGAATTTTCTGGCTGACTCTCCTGGCTGCTGGACTATATGACTGAGGTCATCAGCGTTTGGAGGCCGGATATAAGTGCCTTGGAAGTTGTCTCTAAAGGCATCCTCCAAGTCTTCCCAGCTTCCAATAGAGTTTTCTGGGATACTGTTTAACCAGTGCCGAGCTGGTCCCTTAAGTTTTAAGGGAAGGTATTTGATGGCGTGTAGATCATCACCGCGAGCCATGTGAATGTGGAGAAGAAAATCTTTGATCCATACTGCGGGATTTGTTGTGCCGTCATACGATTCGATGTTCACGGGTTTAAACCCTTCTGGGAATTGGTGCTCCATTGCCTCATCGGTGAAGCATAGGGGGTGTGCGACGCCTCTGTATCGGGCCATGTCACGACGCAGTTCGGATGAAGTCCGTATGCGATTTTCGGCTCGGGTGTGGTTATGCTTATCGCGCCAGGCTTGATAGCCGTCTTCTCGCGCCGCGGCACGCCCCCGTGATCCATAGATTGATCTGGTTTGACCGGCTCTATTTTCCAGGTCCTGTCGTAGGTCATAGGTGTATCCCCGAGCTGATGTTTCTCTGCCTTTACGGCGAGGTGGTGCGGGCTGGTGTTTGGCTTGAGTTGCCGCTTTGTCCCGGCCACGTGGTGGCCGGTCAGGCCTGTCGCCAGCATCACGTGTTGGTAGTATGGGCTCCAGGGCCTCATCGTCAAATTGGGGTAGCAGCTTGCGCTTTGGGTAGCTCTTTGTTGGGCGTTCAAGGCCGTATTCTTCGGCTGCCAGAACTTTAGTCCATCTGTCGTTGAGCGTATCCTGTTCGGATTGGAGCTGTTGCTGCTTCTTTTTGAGGCTTCTCGCAGTTGCAATTAGCTGGCGCTTAAAGCGTTCTTGTTCGAGGGGTTCCTCTGGCATGATGAAATCTTCGTCGCCGAGGCTCACGTCGTCTTCGGAGAGTGGCAGATAGTTGCTATCCTCCGAGTCCTCGTTCCTTGTTAGCTCGTCAGGGTCAACTTGCCCGTCCTCCCGATCATCTTGTTCGGATGCTGGTTCGATGGGGGCTTCTTGGTCTTCGGTGTTCTCCGGAGTATTGTTGTCTCTGGTGCCGGTATTGCTATCTTTTCCGTGACGTGATTTAGAGCAGCGCCATTGACGTCGACGCTTAGGTGGTATCTCAGGAGGTTCATCCTCGACTGGATCCTTCTCATCATCGCCGTCGCCTTCTTTAGGCGTGTCCACCATGTACACGTCATATGAGGAAGTGGTCGTCCAGCGTCCGATGAACGGCGGGTTTTGGGCCTGCTCATCTCCGGCATCGTCGTCCATACCGTCTATGTCTTCAGAAGCATAATCGAGCATGTCGGTTAAATCCTCGACAGTGGCTATGAAGTGGGTGGTGGGTAGGACGTAAAATTCCCCGCACTCAGCCCCTGGTAGGGGCTGGGCGTAGTTCGGCAATGATTCTTCTGTGATGGCGAGAGATCGCATTAGGTCCAGGGCCTCGTTTAAGAGCGAGGTTTGGACGGGGAAGCGAGAGTCCGTGGATTTGGGCGGGACTGAAGTTCCCTGGCCGAGCTCACATGATGCGGACTTCGGGGGTTCAGAGCTAGTGTCCGGAGGAGAGTCTAGCTTCATGATGATAGAGGGAACCTGGCATAACTCCGGGCCTGCCGGTGATGCTATCCCCTCCGGTTCTCCGGTATTGAGTTCTATACCTGCAGAGAGTCCGGCGGGCTCTAAACTCCCGTCTTCGGACCTGGTGGTGTGCTCCGGAGCTAAGGCCAGAGCGGTGGTTGGAGCCGCGAACCCTTGGAAGATCAAGTCTCCTCGGATATCCGCGACATAGTTCAGATTTCCAAAACTGATCTGATGACCAGGGGCGTAGTTGTCGATCTGCTCCAGGTGGGCAATCGAATTGGCCCGCAGTGCGAAGCCGCCGAATACGAAAATTTGGCTGGGGAGAAAAGTCTCCTTCAAGGTGGCATCGTTGTAGATGATCGATGGAGCCATCGAGCCTTTCAACGATGGCACAGTGGAACTCTCAATGAAAGCACCAAAGTCGGTGTCAAAACCGGCAGATCTCGGGTAGGGGGTCCCGAACTGTGCGTATGAGGATCAAAGGTAACAAGAAACAGGGACACGATGTTTAACCAGGTTCAGGCCCTCTTAATGGAGGTAATACCCTACTTCCTGCTTGATTGACTTTGATGAATATAGGGGTTACAAGAGTTGATCTACCTCGAGATCATAATGGCTAAACCCTAGATGTCTAGCCTGTATGATTATGATTGCCTGATACGTCTCCAACGTATCTATAATTTTTTATTGTTCCATGCTATTATATTATCCATCTAGGATCTTTTATATGCATTTATATGCTATTTTATATGATTTTTGGGACTAACCTATTAACCTAGAGCCCAATGCCAGTTTCTGTTTTTTCCTTGTTTTTGAGTATCGCGGAAAAGGAATACCAAACGGAGTCCAATTCACGTGCCAATTTTTGATATTTTTATGGACCAAACGAAGCCCCCGAAGTAAAAGAGTTGGGCCAGCAGAGTCTCGGGCCGTCCACGAGGGTGGGGGCGCACCCTACCCCCTGGGCGCGTCCCCCTATCTCGTGGACGACTCGGAGACCCCCCTGACGTGAGACCTACGCCAAAAATTCCTATAAATACAGAAACCTCCAAAAAATAACCAAGATCAGGAGTTCCGCTACCGCAAGCCTCTGTAGCCACGAAAAACCAATCGGGAGCCTGTTCCGGCACCCTGCCGGAGGGGGGATCCCTCACCGGTGGCCATCTTCATCATCCCGACGCTCTCCATGATGAGGAGGGAGTAGTTCACCCTCAGGGCTGAGGGTATGTACCAGCAGCTATGTGTTTGATCTCTCTCTCTCTCTCGTGTTCTTGATGTGGCACGATCTTGATGTATCGCAAGCTTTGCTATTATAGTTGGATCTTATGATGTTTCTCCCCCTCTACTCTCTTGTAATGGATTGAGTTTTCCCTTTGAAGTTATCTTATCGGATTGAGTATTTAAGGATTTGAGAACACTTGATGTATGTCTTGCATGTGCTTATCTGTGGTGACAATGGGATATTCACGTGATGTACTTGATGTATGTTTTGGTGATCAACTTGCGGGTTCGGTGACCTTGTGAACTTATGCATAGCGGTTGGCACACGTTTTCGTCTTGACTCTCCGGTAGAAACTTTGGGGCACTCTTTGAAGTTCTTTGTGTTGGTTGAATAGATGAATCTGAGATTGTGTGATGCATATCGTATAATCATACCCACGGATACTTGAGGTGACATTGGAGTATCTAGGTGAAATTAGGGTTTTGGTTGATATGTGTCTTAAGGTGTCAGTCTAGTACAAAATCTAGGATAGATCGAATGGAAAGAATAGTTTTGTGTTATTTTACTACGGACTCTTGAATAGATTGATCAGAAAGGATAACTTTGAGGTGGTTTCGTACCCTACAATAATCTCTTCGTTTGTTCTCCGCTATTAGTGACTTTGGAGTGACTCTTTGTTGCATGTTGAGGGATTCTTATATGATCTAATTATGTTATCATTGTTGAGAGAACTTGCACTAGTGAAAGTATGAACCCTAGGCCTTGTTTCAATGCATTGCAATATCATCTGTGCTCACTTTTATCATTAGTTACCTTGCTGTTTTTATATTTTCAGATTACAAAAACCTATATCCACCTTCCATATTGCACTTGTATCACCATCTCTTCGCGAACTAGTGCACCTATACAATTTACCATTGTATTGGGTGTGTTAGGGACACAAGAGACTCTTTGTTATTTGGTTGCAGGGTTGCTTGAGAGAGACAATCTTCAACCTACGCCTCCCACGGATTGATAAACCTTAGGTCATCCACTTGAGTTAAATTTGCTACTGTCCTACAAACCTCTGCACTTGGAGGCCCAACAATGTCTACAAGAAGAAGGTTGCATAGTAGACAACAAGCAATTTCTGGCGCCGTTGCCGGGGAGGTGAGTGCTTGAAGGTATATCTTTAGATCTTGCAATTGAATCTTTTAGTTTCTTGTTTTATCACTAGTTTAGTTTATGAAAGAAAACTACAAAAAAATGGAATTGAGTGTGCCTCATATGCTTCATCTTTTTAATATCTTTCATGAAAATAAGGATTCCGATAATTGTGCCAAAATGTTAGAAGAAGAATGCATTAAAATGTTTGGCACTAAATCTCTGAATGACGCGCATGATTGCAATGTTGTTAGTATGAACTCTTTGAATATCCATAGTACTAATGATGATTGCACTAGTCATGATGAAAATGTCTCTTATAAGCATGTCAATTTTTGTGGAGTGCATAGAGTTTGCAAGTACACACCAAATAGGGAAGATAGATTTTGCAAGAGGCATAAGTATTTAGAAACCAAATGGTTGCAAGAAAGGCTAGATGTTTGTGCTGAAAATTAAAATTTTCTTAGTCGTTTAAATATCCAATGCAAATTGCTTCATGATCGCATCGTGTCCAAAAATTGTGATGACTTGATTTCCCTTGTGCATCATAATGAGCTTAGTTTGCTTGTGGGTTATGAAGAAATGAAACGTATAACTAAGGATATGCGAGAATTTGTCCTTGATAAAGTTCTTGATTTTGATCTAGAGGAAATTTATATGTATTGTACGGTGAATTGCATTGAAAATCCTTATATTGCCAATTACATAAAGACAAGAAAACAGACAGAAGATGAAGAGAATACTAATGAAAGGGAAGAGACTTCCCAATATCCTCCTATTATTTCTTATGATGAATCAGGTAACGAGGAGGAGCCTTCTATTCAACCAATCTCATTAATAAGGAGCTCCAAAAAGAGGATTAAACCCACACATAATGTGAAGAAGAAAAAGAAAAGACGGAGAAGCAAAGGTAAAAAGGTATCCCTCCCAAATGATGTTGCTCCTATTACTCATTGTGATGATGATAATTGCTATACTATTGGTGTTATCCATACTATTAATGATGAGAGTGATTATGCTTATGATATGAAAAGGACCAAGCTTGGGGATGCTACGTTTGATGAGAATGACATGTTTGAGAATTTATTTGCTGCAATTAATGTTTGTCCCAAGCTTGGGGATGCTATGTTTAATGAAGATGATATTTTTAGCCTCCCAAGTTTTGATGAGCAAATTTGTTATGATGATAGCATGCCTCCTATTTATGATGATTATTGTGTTGACACTTATACTATAAAAAGTAGTGATGATTATACTTATAAAACTTGTCATGATTATGATTACCCTTTTTCTGAACCTTACTCTTTTAATGTGGAAACAATTTATAGTATTCTAGTTTCTTATGATACTCCCACTATTCCGAATGAGAAGAATTTTGCTTATGTGGAGAGTAATAAAATTTCTATACTTGTAGATCATGAAATGAATGATTTATGTGATGGTTATATTGTTGAATTCATTCATGATGCTACTGAAAATTATTATGAGGGAGGAATATATGCTTGTAGGACAATAATATCAAGTTTCCTCTCTATGTGCTTAAAATCTTGAAGTTATGCTTGTTTTGCTTTCCTATGCTAGTTGATTCTTGTTCCCATAAATTGTTTGCTCACAAAATCCCTATGCATAGGAAGTGGGTTAGACTTAAATGTGCCAGTCATATTCTTCATGATGGTCTCTTTATGTTTCAATTCTTATCTTTTATGTGAGCATCGTTGAAATCATCATGCCTAGCTAGGGGCGTTAAACGTAAGCGCTTGTTGGGAGGCAACCCAATTTTATTTTTGTTCTTTGCCTTTTGCTCCTGATTAGTAATAAATTATATATCTAGCCTCTGGTTAGATGTGGTTTTATGTTTTAATTAGTGTTTGTGCCAAGTAGAACCTTTGGGAAGACTTGGGTGAAAGTTAATGCGATCTTGCTGTAAAAAACAGAAACTTTGCGCTCACGCGATTAGCTGTCATGTTTTACAGAAGAGCGCTTTTAAGTTGATTCTTTTTGCAGATGATTAATAGACAAATTCCTCACGTCCACCAATTTATTTCAGAATTTTTGGAGTTACATAAGTATTCTAATGATACAGATTACTACAGACTATTCTGTTTTGGACAGATTGTGTTTTCATTGTGTTGTTTGCTTATTTTGATGAATCTATGAGTAGTATCGGAGGGTATGAACCATAGAGAAGTTGTAATACAGTAGATATTACACCAATATGAATTTATAATGAGCCACAACAGTACCTAAGTGGTGATTATTTTCTTATACTAACGGAGCTTACGAGTTTTCTGTTAAGTTTTGTGTTGTGAAGTTTTCAAGTTTTGGGTAAAGATTTGATGGACTAGGGAATAAGGAGTGGCAAGAGCCTAAGCTTGGGGATGCCCAAGGCACCCCAAGGTAATATTCAAGGACAACCAAGAGCCTAAGCTTGGGGATGCCCCGGATGGCATCCCCTCTTTCGTCTTCGTTCATCGGTAACTTTACTTGGAGCTATATTTTTATTCACCACATGATATGTGTTTTGCTTGGAGCGTCATTTTATTTTATTTTGTTTTGCTTGCTCTTTGTATAATATACCAAGATCTGAAATTCTTAAATGTTAGAGAGTCTTCACATAGTTGCATAATTATTCAACTACTCGTTGATCTTCACTTATATCTTTCGAAGTAGTTTGTCGTTTGCTCTAGTGCTTCACTTATATCTTTTTAGAGCACGACGGTGGTTTTATTTTTAAGAAATAGATGATCACTCATGCTTCACTTACATTATTTTGAGAGTCTTTAGAACAGCATGGTAATTTGCTTTGGTTATAAATTTAGTCCTAATATGATAGGCATCCAAGAGGGATATAATAAAAACTTTCATATAAAGTGCATTGAATACTATGAGAAGTTTGATTCCTTATGATTGTTTTGAGATATGAAGATGGTGATATTAGAGTCATGCTAGTTGAGTATTTGTGAATTTGAGAGATACTTGTGTTAAAGTTTGTGATCCCGTAGCATGCACGTATGGTGAACCGTTATGTGATGAAGTCGGAGCATGATTTATTTTTTGATTGTCTTCCTTATGAGTGGCGGTCGGGGACGAGCGATGGTCTTTTCCTACCAATATATCCCCCTAGTAGCATGCGCGTAGTACTTCGTTTCGATAACTAGTAGATTTTTGTAATAAGTATGTGAGTTCTTTATGACTAATGTTGAGTCCATGGATTATACGCACTCTCACCCTTCCACCATTGCTAGCCTCTTTAGTATCGCGCAACTTCCACCGGTACCATACACCCACCATTACCTTCCTCAAAACAGCCACCATACCTACCTATTATGGCATTTCCATAGCCATTCCGAGATATATTGCCATGCAACTTTCAACCGTTCTGTTTATTATGACACACTCCATCATTGTCATATTGCTTTGCATGATCATGTAGTTGACATCGTATTTGTGGCAAAGCCACCTTCATAATTCTTTCATACATGTCACTCTTGATTCATTGCACATCCCGGTACACCGCCGGAGGCATTCATATAGAGTTATATTTTGTTCTAAGTATCGAGTTGTAATTCATGAGTTGTAAGTAAATAAAAGTGTGATGATCATCATTATTAGAGCATTGTCCCAGTGAGGAAAGGATGATGGAGACTATGATTCCCCCACAAGTCGGGATGAGACTCCGGACGAAAAATAAATAAATAAAGAGGCCAAAAAAAAAAAGAAGGCCCAAAAAAACAAAAAAATGAGAGAAAAAGAGAGAAGGTGCAATGCTACTATCCTTTTACCACACTTGTGCTTCAAAGTAGCACCATGATCTTCATGATAGAGAGTATCCTATGTTGTCACTTTCATATACTAGTGGGAATCTTTCATTATAGAACTTGGCTTGTATATTCCAATGACGGGCTTCCTCAAAATGCCCTAGGTCTTCGTGAGCAAGCGAGTTGGATGCACACCCACTGATACGTCTCTATCGTATCTATAATTTTTGATTGTTCCATGCCAATATTATACAACTTTCATATACTTTTGGCAACTTTTTATACTATTTTTGGGACTAACATATTGATCTAGTGCCCAGTGCCAGTTCCTGTCTGTTGCATGTTTTTTGTTTCGCAGAAAACCCATATCAAACGGAGTCCAAACGGGATAAAAACTGACGGAGATTTTTTTTGGAATATTTATGATTTTTGGGAAGAAGAATCAACGCGAGACGATGCCCGAGGGGGCCACGAGGCAGGGGGGCGTGCCCTAGGGGGTCAGGTGCGCCCTGGACCCTCGTGGCCACCCCTTAAGGCGGTTGGAGCCCTTCTTTCGCTGCAAGAAAGCTAATTTCCGGATAGAGATCGTGTACAAAATTCAGCCCCATCGGAGTTACGGATCTCCGATTATAAACGAAACGGTGAAGGGCCAGATCTGAGAACACAGAAACAGAGAGAGACAGAGAGACAGATCCAATCTCGGAGGGGCTCTCGCCCCTCCCATGCCATGGAGGCCAAGGACCAGAGGGGAAACCCTTCTCCCATATAGGGAGGAGGTCAAGGAAGAAGAAGAAGAAGAAGGGGACCCCTCTCGCCCTCTCTTCCGGTGGCGCCGGAACGCTGTCGTGGCCACCATCATCATCACCGCGATCTTCACCAACACCTCCGCCATCTTCACCAACATCTCCACCACCTTCCCCCCTCTATCTACAGCGGTCCACTCTCCCGCAACCCGCTGTACCCTCTACTTGAACATGGTGCTTTATGCTTCATATTATTATCCAATGATGTGTTGCCATCCTATGATGTCTAAGTAGATTTTCGTTGTCCTATCGGTGGTTGATGAATTGCTATGATTAATTTAATTTGCTTGTGGTTATGTTGCGGTCCTTTGGTGCCTATCATATGAGCGCGCGCGTGGATCACACCATAGGGTTAGTTGTATGTTGATAGGACTATGTATTGGAGGGCAAGAGTGGCAGAAGCTTCTACCTAGCATAGAAATTGATGCATACGGGATTGAAGGGGGGCCAATATAACTTAATGCTATGGTTGGGTTTTACCTTATTGAACGTTAGTAGTTGCGGATGCTTGCTAATAGTTCCAATCATAAGTGCATAGAATTCCAAGTCAGGGATGACATGCTAGCAGTGGCCTCTCCCACATAAAACTTGCTATCGGTCTAGTAAACTAGTCAATTGCTTAGGGAAAATTTCGCAACTCCTACCACCACTTTTCCACACTCACTATATTTACTTTATTTGTGTCTTTATCTAAACAGCCCCTACTATTTATTTACGTGATCTTTATTATCTTGCAAACCTATCCAAAAACACCTACAAAGTACTTCTAGTTTCATACTTGTTCTAGGTAAAGCGAACGTCAAGCGTGCGTAGAGTTGTATCGGTGGTCGATAGAACTTGAGGGAATATTTGTTCTACCTTTAGCTCCTCGTTGGGTTCGACACTCTTACTTATCAAAAGAGGCTACAATTGATCCCCTATACTTGTGGGTTATCAAGACCTTTTTCTGGCGCCGTTGCCGGGGAGCAATATCGTGGGGTGAATATTCTCGTGTGTGCTTGTTTGCTTTATCACTAAGTAATTTTTATTTGCTGTTCTTAGTTGTTTTCTATCCTTAGTTATGGGTAGGAAACGCAAAATACGAAAAAAATTAGTTGTACCCACTGAACCAATGGTTAAAGAACCACTCAAAATCTGTCACACTCCTGAAGCTTTTTACTTGGATCATCTTCGATCCCTATGTGCTCGTGCTGAAACCCCAACTAGCTTAGTTGAGGGAAAATCTTTAGATGAGCATGCTTGTTATGTGCGACACCGCATATCTCAAAAATGGAAACTTTTACTAGATCAAATTCATCGTTTGCAATGCTATGCTTGGAATTTATGTGAAATATATGATTTTACTTGTTGTTCTGAAGACCCTAAGAAACACCTTCCCTACCAATGTTTGTTTAGTGATAATGGAATCGTATCTTCGTATGCTAAGGGTGTTTATAATTACTATGATGTTCAACAAATTGAAGAATTTGTTGCTTTTCAGGGTGCTTATGAAATTGCTTCTTTGATTGAAAAGTATGATGCTACTCTTTACAAATCTGAAAATTTTGCCATACTTGAATATTGTTATGATAACTATGCTTCTAATGCCTATGTTAAACCATATATTGCGGACTCCTCCACTGTCCAAGAAGAGACTAATATTTTGCAGGATTCTATGGAAGAAGAAATTGATGAAACTGTGAGCTCATTGGATGAAAAAGATGATGAGGAGAGCGAAGAACAAAAGGAGGAAGAGCGGATTAGCTACCCGTGCCCACCTTCTAATGAGAGTAACTCTTCAACTCATACATTGTTTAATTTCCCTCCGTGCTTACCGAAGGATGATTGCTATGATGATTGTTATGATCCCGTTGATTCTTTTGAAATATCCCTTTTTGATGATGCTTGCTATGCTTGTGGCCAGGATGCCAATATGAATTATGCTTATGGAGATGAACTTGCTATAGTTCCTTGTGTTAAACATGAAATTGTTGCTATTGCGCCCACGCATGATAGTCCTATTATCTTTTTGAATTCTCCCGATTATACTATATCGGAGAAGTTTGCCCTTATTAAGGATTATATTGATGGGTTGCCTTTTACCGTTGCACATGATGATTTTGATAGACATAATATACATGTGCTTGCTGCTCCTACTTGCAATTATTATGAGAGAGGAACTATATCTCCACCTCTCTATGTTTCCAACATGGTAAAATTGCAAGAAACTGTTTATACTATGCATTGGCCTTTACTTTGTGTGCATAAATTGTTCTTTTATGACATGCCGATGCATAGGAAGAGAGTTAGGCTTCGTCATTGCTTGATATATGTTGCTTTTTCACTCACTACTAAATGCCAAATCATTGCTAATTAAAATTGGCTTTGATATACCTTGGGATCCGGCTGGATCCATTACTTCAGCACTATATGCCTAGCTTAATGGCTATAAAGAAAGCGCTGCCAGGAAGACAACCCGGAAGTTGTAGAGAGTCATTTATTTCTGTTGAGTGCTTTCATATAGTTTAAAAACAAAAAAAATAAAGAGGGGAACCTAAAACTTTTCAAAAGGGAAAGTAAAAGTGAGAGAGACAAGCATTGTTGAAGTGTGAGAGCTCCTTGAACTTTGTTCATGCTCACGGAAACTTTGTGAATCTTAATTACAGAAATTTTTTAATAAAAATAATTATCCCCTTGTACAATTCCATTGTATTATAAAAATAATGTGCCAAGATTTGCCTTTAGGATGTTTACAATGCTTGTTGGTTTGTGCGGTGCAGGACAGAAACTTTGGCTGTAGTGCGCGATTTTTAATTTTTTACTGGAACGTCAAATGGTTCTGAAAATTTTTGCACTGTATTTCTATACAAATTGTGTATTTTCACTAATTTTGGTAGAATTTTTGGAGTAACAGAGGTATGGTGAATGTTCAGATTATTACAGACTGTCCTGTTTAAGACAGATTCTGTTTTTTATGCATAGTTTGCTTGTTTTGATGAAACTATCGATTTCTATCAGTGGATTAAGCCACAGAAAAGTTATATTACAGTAGCTTCAATGCAAAAACAAAATATGAATTGGTTTGCAACAGTACTTAGAGTCGTGATTTGCTTTATTATACTAACGGATCTTACCGAGCTTTCTGTTGAGTTTCGTGTGGACGAAGTGTTCGAAGATCGAGGAGGTCTCCATATGAGGAGAAGGAGGAGAGACAATGTCGGCATTCTGGGAACGGGGGTCCCCAGACTTGCCTGCCTGCGGCCCACGGCGTGGCTAAGTCAGCGGGCCGTACGGCCCATCTTCATCAACAAGGCATCCAAGACCCTCGCGAGGGGCCAAGCCTCGCGAGGCGGACGACGCAAGACCTCCTCTGGAGTGGCCTAGCCAGGCAGGCTCATGAGGAGAGGAGATATCAAGGCAGGACAAACCTCACGAGGCTCTCAAGACGTGAGCCATGACGATCGAGACCAGGCGGGCGCCAGCGCGCGCAACGTCCTTGTTTCCTCTTTGGTGCTAAGGAGGCCAGCGCAGGCGAGGAGGACCGAGGCACCAGGCAAAGGTTGTCATATCGGTGCAATGAGACCAAGACTAGAAGGACGGCAGGATGGAGGTCATCATGGAGCCCAAGACGGCGTCACCACCAGAGCCTTTTGCAGGCGAAGACCACTTTTGTCAGGATAGCTTGTACTAGCTGTCCCCCTTCAAATTTGCCCGCCGTTGTTGGCTCCCTTCCCGCTCAATATTTGGGAAGAGGACCAGGGCCTATATAAGTAGAGCTAGCCACCACAGTAGGAAGAGAGGGTTCTGATCCGCCAGTTCACCCAGCACAAGAACACCTCAACCTCAGGAGGTTGTTCTTCCCCTTGTATTATTTATCATCAGCCCAAGAGGCAATCCACCACCACCACACTGGAGTAGGGTATTACACCACAACGGTGGCCCGAACCAGTATAAATCTCGTGTCTTCCTGTGTTGCGGGTTCGTCGAGTTCGTCCGCGAGATCTTAGCGAGCTAGGGCGTAGATCGGTAGGAGGGAAAGACTTCGGCGCACCCCAGAGTTCGAACCTTAAGGGTTTGCTGGAACCCCACATCCGACATTTGGCGCGCCAGGTAGGGGTGCGCCATAGCTTCCCTTCCATCAATTCATCGCTCCGTCGTCTCCACGGCGGACGCTCGCTGTGCCCGAGCTGAGCACCGGGCTGCCCTCACCGCCCGCGTTTCTCAGACAGCTCCCGTCGGCGGGCCACCTCGTCGTTCTCCGTCTCCCGCCGCCAACGCCACCACCGGCCCGGTGGGGAACGAGCAGCAAGCGTCCTCGCTGCATCCATCGGTCCGGCAGGACGGCCGCACCGCCACTCCGTCGCTGTCCCCGGCCGGTACTTCGTCTCACGCACGCCGCGCTCCCATGGAGGCGCGGGCCGCACTCCTCGCCACAAACGATCTCCTGCACTACCGCCCGATGGACGACCTCTACGAGGAGTGGCTCGACCGCGTCGCCGAGCTCGTCCGCGCCGCAGAGGGCTCCCCGACGCCGTCCCCCTCTCTGCCTCACCCTCCGCCAGCCACGGGCGACGTGGCTCATGGCGCGCCTCCACCACCTTTGCCCCAAGATTGCGCCTTGGTGCCAAGGCGCGTGGCCCCACAGCGTGATCCGCCATGTCCGGCGCCCGTGCGCGAAGAGAGAAGCTGCCAAGAAATCCCTCGACCGCGAGAAGCTGCACCTGCGCTCCCCGCACCGCCTTGTCAAGACCGCGCGCTGCCTGCAGGGGCGCCACGCGGACCTCATCAAGACCAAGCTCCACCTCCGAGGCGGGCCCCGGCAACCACGGCCGGCTGCCGCGCCTTCACCCCCGAGCTGCGTAGCGTCGCCTGGCCAGGCAAATTCAAGCCGGATCTGCCTCCTCGCTACGACGGCACCGCCGACCCCGCGGAGTTCTTGCAGCTCTACGAGCTGAGCATCGAGGCTGCCAACGGCGATGAGAAAGTCATGGCGAACTGGTTTCCCATGGCTCTCAAGGATGGATCCCGCTCCTGGCTCTTGAACCTGCAGCACGGCTCGATCTCCTCCTGGGACGAGATGCACGACCGCTTCGTCGCCAACTTCCAGGGCACTCGCAACCGCCCGCCGGCCGTGGGTGACATGTGCTGCATCAAGCAACAACCAGGAGAGACCCTCCAGAAGTACATCCAGCGCTTCAACAACACTCGCCTCAAGATCCCCAAGGTCACGGACAAGGCCATCATCTCCGCGTTCTCAGACGGCGTTCGTGACGTCAAGATGAAGGAAGAGCTCGCTATCCATGAAGAGCTGTGCACATCTCAGGAGCCGTTCAACCTGGCGACCAAGTGCGCAAGAGCTGAGGAGGGGCGCCTCTCCCTCCTCGAGCTGCCGGCCGTGGGCACAGAAGAGAAGAAGGCCAAGGCCAAGGACGTGAAGCGCAAGGAAGCGGCAGTACTAGCCGCGGAGCCCGACACCAAGCGGGGCAGAGATCAGCCCGAGTCGTCCAAGAACAGCCGACCGTTCTGCGCCTTCCACAATATGAACACGCACAACACCAGTGACTGTCAAGAGCTCAGAGCCATTCGCGAAGGACGTTTCGGTCGATGCCCCGAGCGCAGCGACCGGGGCTATGGCCGTGGAGGAGGACGTGGAGGCGAACGCTGGGACGACCGTGGCCCACGCCAAGAGTGGCGCGACAGGCCTCGTGAGGACCGCTGGCAGGATCATCCTCGCGAGGGTGCCTGGAGGGACCAGCCTCGTGAGGATCGCCCCCAGGGCAACACCGGTATTCCCCCGCTGCCACCACCAAGAAGGAACGACGATCACCATCAGGACGAGGGGGCTGGGGGCTTCCAGGAGCCGCGTGCAATCGCCTGCATCTTGGGCGGCGCCTAGGCCGTAGCCTCTCAGCGCATCTTCAAACAGTTCGCTCGCGAAGTGAACGCGGTGCTCCCCAAGCTCGAGGCCACGCGCCCGCTCAAGTGGTCCCAATGCGCCATCACTTTCAACTCGGCAGATCAGCTCAAGTGCGCAGCTACCGCTGGCGCCCTCCCGATGCTGTGCTCCCCAGTCATCAGCAATGTGCAGGTCATCAAGACCCTCATCGACGGCGGCGCAAGGCTCAACGTCCTGTCCGTCGACACGTTCGACAACCTCCAAGTGCCATATGAGCAGCTTCAGCCTACCAAGCCTTTCTCAGGAGTGACCGACGGTTCCACCACACCGATAGGGCAGGTCCGCCTGCCCGTCACCTTCGGAGAGCGCAAGAACTACTGCACCGAGCTCATCGACTTCGACGTCGCGCATACCCGCCTGCCGTATAATGCCATCCTCGGGTATCCAGCCCTGGCCAAGTTCATGGCAGTCACCCATCACGGCTACAACGTCCTCAAGATGCCTAGAAGCGGCGGGATCATCACGGTCCCATGTGAAGAAAGAGACGCGGTGTGCTCCCTCGAGCGCGCCTTCCAAGCTGCAGCAATCAACGACCCCGACAGCAGGAGTGAGGGCCCTCCAGAGGCCATCCCCAAGAAGAAGCAGCTACGCCGAGCAGGATCTCAGGAGGGCGGCGACACAGCTGGAGCCTCGTCAGGATCAGCGCCCACTCCAGGGGCGCCTCCCTCCATCACATAGGAAGGCGCGCCCAGCGCCCTCCTCGGGCAGGGCTCGGGGGCTCTCTTCTGAAGGGCCTCAGACCTTGCCAACCTCACGAGGGAGGCGCTTGGGCACCACTTGGAGGCGTGCTTCGCGGCACGTTTCCCTCAGGAGAACACAGGGCAAGGAGTGCCCACCACTCAGGAGTTCATCACCAAGACCACTCAGGAACTGCAAGACGCAAGAGCCATGCGCGGCGACAGCCGCTCACGAGGCGCAGCTCCCCTTCCAGGCGAGGATGCTGGGCTGCATGTCTGCATCGACGTCCCAGGGCTCAACAGGGCCGCATCTCAAGAGTGTTTCTGGCCTTCGCATGTGGGCCGTTGCAAGGGCCCGCCACACAGCTAGTTAGCATGCCCTTCGGCTTGTCGAGAGTGGCGTCAGCCTATCAGCGCAACATGCGGCGTGTCCTGGTGGCTCAGGAGGCCAGGTACAACGCCATCCTGGAAGAGATGGAGGCGGTCTTCAGGGAACCTCCCGAGCCCCCAGAGCCTCCCGAGGCTCAGGGCCCCGGTGGCTCGTGAAGAGTCATTCCTTCAACGCACGCCTTCAGCTGCACCAACTCTACTTCGTCTACAGAACCAGGTGACATTTTCCAAGCTCGTTTAGCTGGGAGCGCCCCTCGGGCTGCATTATTCCCAGGCCGCATGGGTCCGTCCCTGTGGCATGTATCCCTTTTGCTTATGTCTTTAGCTTACCTTGCTGGGGGCGCCCCTCGGGCTGCATCATCCCCAAGCCGCTCGGGCCGGACCCAGTGGCATGTATCTTCCTGCATTTACCCAAGCTGATTTGCCTTCCCTGCTTAACCTGCCTACGGTTATCACCTGCTCGATCGCCACCCGCCGCGGGTCCATTCACCCCGTGCAATTCGCTTGCGCGTTAAAAGGGGGGCTCCTGAGCATCGCGACTCAGGAGCTCTTACTGGCTCTCCAGCCCTCACCCCCTGGCCTTGACCACGGCATCGCGACCTGGCATACCAGCGGCGGCTGAGCTCGCTCGAGGGCCGGGACCTGAGGACGTAGAGTGCTTGCACCTAACCGCCTTGCAGGAACATACAGTCACCAAGACTCAAGACCAGGCGCAACCCGCCTTGAGGTAGGGCCTCGTGAGTCCCGCGCTGGCTCACGAGTGCCCAGATACACCTCGCAGCCCTGCCGTGCAAGCCACGTGTCAGGGCGGGGCTGTACACGCCCCGGGGGCTCCTCCCGGAGGGGGGCCCCCATCCCACGCACAAGTGGAAGCACCATGCTCCGCGCTGGCCGTCGACACTGCCGAGGAGCGGCTATGCCCGTGCACAAGCGGAAGCACTATGCTCCGCGCTGGTGATAAACAACTGAGGGCGGCCCCACGGTCGTACCAACCTCAGGGAGCCCAGAGCTCAGCGTCCAGCCTCACCGCAACGCCTCCCCTCGGGAGAGCCGCGCGAGGGGGCTGGGCACGGGGGCTGCGCTCGGGTCACGCCCAAGCGCACGCCACCCAACCAGGTCTCCCGGACCTGGGCGTCGCGCGCCCCTCCCGAGGCCTCGGCGAGGGCAGGTATGGAAATTGTTTGCACGTCAAGGGGAACTCCTGAGCATCGTGACTCAGGAGCCTAACTAGTGACGTAGCCCCTCACTCCTTGGTCCGTCCTGGTCTCCGGTCGGCCCAATGGCGGTTGAGGTATGCGCGGGGCCGGGCTCTGCCGACGTAGAACATTAATCTATCCTCGCGTACTCTCCCTATAAGCTGTTTGCGCGTCAAGGGGGACTCCTGAGCATCGTGACTCAGGAGCCTAACTGGTCACGTAGCCCCTCACTCCTTGGTCCGTCCTGGTCTCCGGTCGGCCCAATGGCGGTTGAGGTATGCGCGGGGCCGGGCTCTGCCGACGCAGAACACAAGCGGATAGGAAGAAAATCGCAAAATCTCGAAGCAAATATTACAAACATATTGTCCTCACAATATCAAATGAAAAGTCTAAACGCCTCCACGAGGCCTGATGCATGGTGCAGGAACAAAACAGGAAACTAGCTGCAGGTCACCCCTGGACACCACCGTCACCTGCAGAAGGTGCTCCATCCCGGGTAGCGACGCCTTCACCTGCACCACCAGCCGCAGGGTCGGCGGCATCGCCAGACAATGGTGAGGAGGCAAAGCCGCAGAACTTCCCCAGCAGGGCCTCCACTTGCCCTTGCACGGCTGCGGCGGCGGCTTCGCAGTCATCCTCAGCCACAGGCTCCAGCAGCTCCTCAAGGCAAGCGTTGGGGTCGCGAAGGTGCGAGTGGCTGAAAACGCGGGTCAATGCAGCTGAAGACAGGACGCGAACCTCTGCCTCCGCCATAGGACCGACGTCGTCAACGACTTCCTCGAGCGCCTTCACCAAGAGAGGAAGCAACCGGGCGGGGCCGTCCTCATCGGTGGCCAGCGACTTCTCCAGGCCATGCTCGTAAAGCGTCTTCAGTGCCTTGCGAGATCTCTTCTCGAGATCGGCAAAAGGCCGCGCGGTCTTCGGCCAGGACTCGCGCCTTGGCATCAAGATCGGCCCCCCTCGCCTCCACCTTCCGCTCCAACTCTTCCAACCGGTTGCGCTCGGCGGCCTGCGTCTTCCCAAACTCCGCCAGCTCAGCATCATAGTTCTTGAAGGCGTCCTCCCGGGCCTTCATCTCCTCCTCCTTCGCTTGGCAGCAGTGTGCTTCTTTGGCATGCTTGTCGCGCGGGCTCTTCAGCTCGTCCTCCAGCTCTCGGCAGCGGTCGCGGGCGGCCTTGGCGTCTTTCAGCGCCGTCTCACGATCGGCGGCAGCGTCGGCGTCACTTTGCTTCTCTTTCTCGGAAGCCGCAGCGGCCTGGCTCAGCGTCGCGCGAACCGCCAGGTCTGAGTGAAGCCAACCAGAGGCCAACTCCAGGCTCCCGGCCACCAGGCGTGGTCCTGCGCCCAGGAGATCTGCCTGCAACTGGGTCATTTTCGAAAGAGCACGTTCCAGAACAGCAGCAGGAGCAGAAGAACTAGGGAGTGGAGGTGCAGCAGTGGGAGGAGCCGACGTCGTCGCCAGGACCTGGGGGATAGCAGGTTCCGGAGCAACTGGGACCTCATCAACCGCGCCAGACGCCGGCACTTCTGGAGCCAACAGGGCCATGGGGGCTGATTCCACACGGCGATGTTCCTCTTGGCCTCGCGAGGACGACCGGGTTGGGGAGGTACGGGCGTTGCCGCCTCCTATCTCTGCGGAGGAAGGCACGGCCGCCGTACCCTCCTTCCTCTTCTTCGCTGAAGGCGCCGGCCTGATCGACCGAGGGCGAGCATCAGGAAATAACAAGTACAAATAGGGACAAGGCGAAGCTTAAGACACTTACCGATCCACCGCGACATACTTCCACTTGGGGAGTTTGAAGCCTGACAGCATTGGGACCTAAGGAACAGGCGTGCGGGCTCCGGCAGCGGCAGGCGGTGCGGAGGCAGGGCTGGAGCCAGCCCCAGGAGGTGTGGGGACGGAGGCGGCATCGCGAGGCACCAGCGACGACCTACCCCTCGTCGGGATGAGGGGCTGCTCCCTCTCCTCCTGACATGTGTCGGCCTCGGCATCGTCAGGAAGGGCGCGGAGGATCTCGGCCTTGCGAGGGGAAGTCTCCCCCACCTCTTCAAGAGTCTTCTCCGAGTCCACCTCGACTTCTTCCTCCCCACGGGACTCGTCAGAGGACACCTCCACCGGCTTCGGTGCCGCAGGGGCTCCTGGGAGCGCCGGCGGCACCAGCCCGCGCGCATCAAAGGTCGGCCTGGAGGCGACGAATTCCTCCCGGTCCCTGCGTTGGAACAGGGGAACGAAGGCGCTTGGCGGGTACTCCTGGTTGTCCCCAACTATGAGACGCAGGACAGCGGCCAATTCGTCGTCAGGCAGGGCCCCCGGCCTCAGGCGGGCCTTGTTTCCCTCTTCTTCAAGCTCCCACAGGGGGTGCGCGCGCGCCTGGAGTGGGGCAACTCGTAGCGTCAAGAACTCCCTCAGGAGCATGACCCCCGTCACCTTGGCCGCCTTTGCGTTGCCCGGCTTCAAGTCGGTCATCATCTGCCCCAACACTAACGATGCCCGCTCATCAGCAAGCTCCGCCTTGGGCCACCCCCCGTTGGAAGAGGGCACCGCCGTTGGCAACACCAGACGCGGATCGGCGCGCTTGGCGTCCATCTTGACCCATTTGGATCGAATATTGTCGGCCCTCTTCCCGGTGCTCGAGATCGAGTTGGCCTTGCCGGATGCAACGAAATTAGCGCATCCGGAGATGTGCCCCTCGCTGACACGGAGGAAGAATAAATGGCGCAGGAGCGCCACGGATGGCATCACGCCCAGGTATGCCTCACAGTAGTAGGCAAAGATGGACAGGAGGAGGACAGAATTGGGATAGAGATGCAACGCCTGCAGCCCGTAGTGGTCGAGGACTTCATAAAAGAAATCGGAGAAGGGAGGAACCAACCCGACGGCAACACTGCTCGAGAAGAAGGGGAAGAAGGTGCTTTCCTCAGGCTCCGGCACGTCGGAGGCAAGCCGGAGCTCGGTCTCCCCCCACTCATTGTTCTCACCCGCCGTTAGCAGGCGCACGGAGGCGAGGCTCTTCTCCGTGACGGTGGGTGCTTCAAGGGCCGGCTCATATCAAGCCGATGCTAAGGAAGTCCTAACTTTGCGCAGCGCCATGGATCGCAGATGCAGGATGAGATTGGAGCGGATCTGGAGGTAGCAGTGGCGAGGAGCGAGAAAGGGGATCTGGAGCGAGGCGAGGAAGAAGCAATGAAAGCAAGTACTGCCTGCACCAGCCTTTTGTCAGGTCAAGCAGTTGCCGAGGGAGCGTGGGGAAGTGGAGACGCCCACGTCCAATCAACCGCCACGCGTCAATCGAAGCCGCATGCTTTTGGGGCCCGCGGCGCTCCGTACTTGACCCTTGGCTTCGCCGCGAAGCCAAGCCCGAGCGCACCTTGGGCCCGAGGGCTACTATCGGCGTTCTGGGAACGGGGGTCCCCAGACTTGCCTGCCTGCGGCCCACGGCGTGGCTAAGTCATCGGGCCGTACGGCCCATCTTCATCAACAAGGCATCCAAGACCCTCGCGAGGGGCCAAGCCTCGCGAGGCGGACGATGCAAGACCTCCTATGGAGTGGCCTAGCCAGGCAGGCTCACAAGGAGCGGAGATATCAAGGCGGGACAAACCTCACGAGGCTCTCGTGACGTGAGCCATGACGATCGAGACCAGGCGGGCGCCAGCGCGTGCAGCGTCCTTGTTTCCTCTTTGGTGCTAAGGAGGCCAGCGCAGGCGAGGAGGACCGAGGCATCAGGCAAAGGTTGCCATATCGGTGCAACGATACCAAGACCAGAAGGACGGCAGGAAGAGGTCATCGTGGAGCCCAAGACGGCGTCACCACCAGAGCCTTTCGCAGGCGAAGACCACTTTTGTCAGGATAGCTTGTACTAGCTACCCCCCTTCAAATTTGCCCGCTGTTGTTGGCTCCCTTCCCGCTCAATATTTGGGAAGAGGACCAGGGCCTATATAAGTAGAGCTAGCCACCACAGTAGGAAGAGAGGGTTCTGATCCGCCAGTTCACCCAGCACAAGAACACCTCAACCTCAGGAGGCTGTTCTTCCCCATGTACTGTTCATCATCAGCCCAAGAGGCAATCCACCACCACCACACTGGAGTAGGGTATTACACCACAACGGTGGCCCGAACCAGTATAAATCTCGTGTCTTCCTGTGTTGCGGGTTCGTCGAGTTCGTCCGCGAGATCTTAGCGAGCTAGGGCGTAGATCGGTAGGAGGGAAAGACTTCGCGCGCACACCAGAGTTCGAACCTTAAGGGTTTGCCGGAACCCCACATCCGATAGACAAGAGCTCAAGCTTGGGGATGCCCAAGCGACCCCAAGTAAATATTCAAGGATACTCAAGCGTCTAAGCTTGGGGATGCCCCGGAAGGCATCCCATCTTTCTTCAATAAGTATCGGTATGTTTTCGGATTCGTTTCGTTCATGTGATATGTGCAAATCTTGGAGCGTCTTTTGCATTTAGTTTTCACTTTTATTTTATGCACCAAGCTGGTATGAGATAGTCCTTGGTTAATTTATAGAATGCTCTTTGCACTTCACTTATATCCTTTGAGTATGGCTTTATAGAATGCTTCATGTGCTTCGCTTATATCATTTGAAGTTTGGATTGCCTGTTCCTCTTCACATAGAAAACCGCCATTTGTAGAATGCTCTTTTGCTTCACTTATATTTGTTGGAGCGTGGGCATATCTTTTGTAGAAAGAATTAAACTCTCTTGCTTCACTTATATCTATTTAGAGAGTTGACAGGAACTGGTCATTCACATGGTTAGTCATAAAATCCTACATAAAACTTGTAGATCACTGAATATGATATGTTTGATTCCTTGCAATAGTTTTGCGATATAAAGATGGTGATATTAGAGTCATGCTAGTGGGTAGTTGTGGATTTTAGAAATACTTGTGTTGAGGTTTGTGATTCCCGTAGCATGCACGTATGGTGAACCGTTATGTAACGAAGTTGTAGCATGAGGTATTTATTGATTGTCTTCCTTATGAGTGGCGGTCGGGGACGAGCGATGGTCTTTTCCTACCAATCTATCCCCCTAGGAGCATGCGTAGTAGTATTTTGCTTCGAGGGCTAATAAACTTTTGCAATAAGTATATGAGTTCTTTATGACTAATGTGAGTCCATGGATTATACGCACTCTCACCCTTCCATCATTGCTAGCCTCTTCGGTACCGTGCATTGCCCTTTCTCACCTCGAGAGTTGGTGCAAACTTCGCCGGTACATCCAAACTCCGTGATACGGTACGCTCTATCACACATAAGCCTCATTATATCTTCCTCAAAACAACCACCATACCTACCAATCATGGCATTTCCATAGCCATTCCGAGATATATTGCCATGCAACTTCCATCATTATCATATACATGACTTGAGCATTTATTGTCATATTGCTTTGCATGATCGTAAGATAGCTAGCATAATGTTTTCATGGCTTGTCCATTTTTTGATGTCATTGCTACGCTAGATCATTGCGCATCTCGGTACACCGCCGGAGGCATTCATATAGAGTCATATCTTTGTTCTAGTATCGAGTTGTAATATTGAGTTGTAAGTAAATAAAAGTGTGATGATCATCATTATTAGAGCATTGCCCAAAAAAAGAGAGGCCAAAGAAGCCTAAATAAAAAAAAGGGGGGGCAAAGAAGCCCGCAAAGAAAAAAGAAAAAAAAGGGGCAATGTTACTATCCTTTTACCACACTTGTGCTTCAAAGTAGCACCATGTTCTTCATATAGAGAGTCTTTTGAGTTATCACTTTTATATACTAGTGGGAATTTTTGTTCTAGAACTTGGCTTGTATATTATGATGATGGGCTTCCTCAAATCCCGAGGTCTTCATGAGCAAGCAAGTTGGATGCACACCCACTTAGTTTCCAGTTTGAGCTTTCATACACTTATAGCTCTTAGTGCATCCGTTGCATGGCAATCCCTACTCCTCACATTGACATCAATTGATGGGCATCTCCATATCCCGTTGATTAGCCGCGTCGATGTGAGACTTTCTCCTTTTTTGTCTTCTCCACACAACCTCCATCATCATATTCTATTCCACCCATAGTGCTATGTCCATGGCTTGCGCTCATGTATTGCGTGAGGGTTGAAAAGGCTGAAGCGCGTTAAAAAGTATGAACCAATTCCTCGGCTTGTCATCGGGGATGTGCATGATGTGAATATTTTGTGTGGTGAAGATGGAGCATAGCCAGACCATATGATTTTGTAGGGATAACTTTCTTTGGCCATGTTATTTTGAAAAGACATGATTGCTTTATTAGTATGCTTGAAGTATTATTGTCTTAATGTCAAATGATAGACTATTGCTTTGAATCACTCGTGTCTTAATATTCATGCCATGATTAGATTATGTGATCAAGATTATGCTAGGTAGCATTCCACATAAAAAATTATCTTTATTATCATTTACCTACTCGAGGACGAGCAGGAATTAAGCTTGGGGATGCTGATACGTCTCCATCGTATCTATAATTTTTTATTGTTCCATGCCAATATTATACAACTTTCATATACTTTTGGCAACTTTTTATACTATTTTGGGACTAACATATTGATCTAGTACCCAGTGCCAGTTCTTGTCTGTTGCATGTTTTTTGTTTCGCAAAAAACCCATATCAAACGGAGTCCAAACGGGATAAAAACTGACAGAGATTTTTTTTGTAATATTTATGATTTTTGGGAAGAAGAATCAACGTGAGACGATGCCCGAGGGGGCCACGAGGCAGGGGGCCCGCCCCAGGGGGTCAGGCGCGCCCTGGACCCTCGTGGCCACCCCTTAAGGCGGTTGGAGCCCTTGTTTCGCCGCAACAAAGCTAATTCCCGGATAGAGATCATGTCCAAAATTCAGTCCAATCGGAGTTACGGATCTCCGGTTATAAAAGAAACGGTGAAGGGCCAGATCTAAGAGCGCAGAAACAGAGAGAGACAGAGAGACAGATCCAATCTCGGAGGGGCTCTCGCCCCTCCCATGCCATGGAGGCCAAGGACCAGAGGGGAAACCCTTCTCCCATCTAGGGAGGAGGTCAAGGAAGAAGAATAAGAAGGGGTCCCCTCTCCCCCTCTCTTCCGGTGGCGCCGGAACGCTGCCGTGGCCACCATCATCATCACCGCGGTCTTCACCAACACCTCCGCCATCTTCACAAACATCTCCATCACCTTCCCCCCTCTATCTATAGCGGTCCACTCTCCCGCAACCCACTGTACCCTCTACTTGAACATGGTGCTTTATGCATCATATTATTATCCAATGATGTGTTGCCATCCTATGATGTCTGAGTAGATTTTCGTTGTCCTATCGGTGGTTGGTGAATTGCTATGATTGATTTAATTTGCTTGTGGTTATGTTGCTGTCCTTTGGTGCCCATCATATGAGCGCGCGCGTGGATCACACCATAGGGTTAGTTGTATGTTGATAGGACTATGTATTGGAGGGCAAGAGTGACAGAAGCTTCTACCTAGCATAGAAATTGATGCATACGGGATTGAAGGGGGACCAATATAACTTAATGCTATGGTTGGGTTTTACCTTAATGAATGTTAGTAGTTGCGGATGCTTGCTAATAGTTCCAATCATAAGTGCATAGAATTCCAAGTCAGGGATGACATGCTAGCAGTGGCCTCTCCCACATAAAACTTGCTATCGGTCTAGTAAACTAGTCAATTGCTTAGGGACAATTTCGCAACTCCTACCACCACTTTTCCACACTCACTATATTTACTTTATTGTGTCTTTATCTAAACAGCCCCTACTTTTTATTTATGTGCTCTTTATTATCTTGCAAACCTATCCAAAAACACCTACAAAGTACTTCTAGTTTCATACTTGTTCTAGGTAAAGCGAACGTCAAGCGTGTGTAGAGTTGTATCTGTGGTCAATAGAACTTGAGGGAATATTTGTTCTACCTTTAGCTCCTCGTTGGGTTCGACACTCTTACTTATCGAAAGAGGCTACAACTGATCCCCTATACTTGTGGGTTATCACCCACTTAGTTTATTTTTTAGCTTTCATACACTTATAGCTCTAGTGCATCCGTTGCATGGCAATCCCTACTCACTCACATTGATATCTATTGATGGGCAACTTCATAGCCCGTTGATACGCCTAGTTGATGTGAGACTATCTTCTCCCTTTTTGTCTTCTCCATAACCACCATTCTATTCCACCTATAGTGCTATGTCCATGGCTCGCGCTCATATATTGCGTAAAAGTTGAAAAAGTTTGAGAATGCTAAAGTATGAAACAATTGCTTGGCTTGTCATCGGGGTGGTGCATGATGGGAGTATTTTGTGTGACGAAAATGGAGCATGGCCAAACTATATGATTTTGTAGGGATGAGCTTTCTTTGGCTATGTTATTTTGAGAAGACATAATTGCTTCGTTAGTATGCTTGAAGTATTATTATTTTTATGTCAATATTAAACTTTTGTCTTCAATCTTATGGATCTGAATATTCTTGCCACAATAAGGAAAATTACATTGAAAATTATGTTAGGTAGCATTCCACATCAAAAATTCTGTTTTTATCATTTACCTACTCGAGGACGAGCAAGAATTAAGCTTGGGGATGCTTGATACGTCTCCAACGTATCTATAATTTTTGATTGTTCCATGCTATTATATTATCCACCTAGGATATTTTATATGCATTTATATGCTATTTTATATGATTTTTGGGACTAACCTATTAACCTAGAGCCCAGTGCCAGTTTCTGTTTTTTCTTTGTTTTTGAGTATCGCAGAAAAGGAATACCAAACGGAGTCCAATTGACGTGCCAATTTTTGATGATTTTTTATGGACCAAAAGAAGCCCCCAGAGTAAAAGAGTTGGGCCAGAAGAGTCCCGGGCCGTCCACGAGGGTGGGGGGCGCACCCTACCCCCTAGGCGCGTCCACCTATCTCGTGGACGACTCGGAGACCCCCCTGACATGAGACCTACGCCAAAAATTCCTATAAATACAGAAACCTCCAGAAAATAACCTAGATCGGGAGTTCCGTCGCCGCAAGCCTCTGTAGCCACAAAAACCAATCGGGACCCTATTCCGGCACCCTGCCGGAGGGGGGATCCCTCACCGGTGGCCATCTTCATCATCCTGACGCTCTCCATGACGAGGAGGGAGTAGTTCACCCTCGGGACTGAGGGTATGTACCAGTAGCTATGTGTTTGATCTCTCTCTCTCTCTCGTGTTCTTGATGTGGCACGATCTTGATGTATCGCGAGCTTTGCTATTATAGTTGGATCCTATGATGTTTCTCCCTCTCTATTCTCTTGTAATGGATTGAGTTTTCCCTTTGAAGTTATCTTATCGGATCGAGTCTTTAAGGATTGGAGAACACTTGATGTATGTCTTGCATGTGCTTATCTGTGGTGACAATGGGATATTCACGTGATGTACTTGATGTATGTTTTGGTGATCAACTTGCGGGTTCAGTGAGCTTGTGAACTTATGCATAGGGGTTGGCACACGTTTTCGTCTTGACTCTCTGGTAGAAACTTTGGGGCACTCTTTGAAGTTCTTTGTGTTGGTTGAATAGATGAATCTGAGATTGTGTGATGCATATCGTATAATCATACCCACGGATACTTGAGGTGACATTGGAGTATCTAGGTGACATTAGGTTTTGGTTGATATGTGTCTTAAGGTGTTATTCTAGTACGAACTCTAGGATACATCGAACGGAAAGAATAGCTTCGTGTTATTTTACTACGGACTCTTGAATAGATTGATCAGAAAGGATAACTTTGAGGTGGTTTTGTACCCTACAATAATCTCTTCGTTTGTTCTCCGCTATTAGTGACTTTGGAGTGACTCTTTGTTGCATGTTGAGGGACTGTTATATGATCTAATTATGTTATCATTGTTGAGAGAACTTGCACTTAGTGAAAGTATGAACCCTAGGCCTTGTTTCAATGCATTGCAATATCATTTGTGCTCACTTTTATCATTAGTTACCTTCTGTTTTTATATTTTCAGATTACAAAAACCTATATCTACCATCCTTATTGCACTCGTATCACCATCTCTTCGCCGAACTAGTGCACCTATACAATTTACCATTGTATTGGGTGTGTTAGGGACACAAGAGACTCTTTGTTATTTGGTTGCAGGGTTGCTTGATAGAGACCATCTTCAACCTACGCCTCCCACGGATTGATAAACCTTAGGTCATCCACTTGAGGGAAATTTGCTACTGTCCTACAAACCTCTGCACTTGGAGGCCCAACAACGTCTACAAGAAGAAGGTTGCGTAGTAGACAACATTACCTCCACAGACTAAACCCTTTGGTTTATATAGACACTGGAGGAGCCTAGTGTTGTACAGAGTCGGTTTACAGAGAGGGGGATCTTCATATCCGAATGCCAAGCTTGCCATCCACGCAAAGGAGAGTCCCGTCCGGACACGGGGAAAGTCTTCTATCTTGTGTCTTCACGGCCCATCAGTCCGGCCCACGTCACATAGCCCGGACGCCCGGGGACCCCCTAATACAGGACTCCCTCAATAAGCTTGAACCCAGATTGGAGAAGTGCGTCTTCATAGGATACCCAAAAGAAATTGTTGGGTACACCTTCTATCACAGATCCGAAGGCAAGATCTTTGTTTCTAAGAATGGATCCTTTCTAGAGAAGGAGTTTCTCTTGAAAGAAGTGAGTGGGAGGAAAGTAGAACTTGATGAGGTAATTGTACCTTCTCTCGAATTGGAAAGTAGCTCATCACAGAAAACCATTCCCGTGATGCCTACACCAATAAGAGAGGAAGCTAATGATAATGATCAAGAAACTTCAGATCAAGTTACTACCAAACGTCGTAGGTCAACCAGAGCACGTTCCGCACCAGAGTGGTACGGTAATCCTCTTCTGGAAGTCATGTTACTAGACCATGATGAACCTACGAACTATGAGGAAGCGAAGATGAGCCCAGATTCCGCAAAATGGCTTGAGGCTGTGAAATCTGAGATAGGATCCATGTATGAGAACAAAGTATGGACTTTGGTTGACTTGCTCGATAATCGGCAAGCCATAGAGAATAAATGGATCTCAAGAGGAAGACGGACGCTGATAGTAGTGTTACTATCTACAAAGCTAGACTTGTCAAAAAAAGGTTTTTGACAAGTTCAAGGTGTTGACTACGATGAGATTTTGTCACTCGTAGCGATGCTTAAGTCTGTCCGAATCATGTTAGCAATTGCCACATTTTATGAAATCTAGCAAATGGATGTCAAAACTGCATTCCTTAATGGTTTTCTTAAAGAAGAGTTGTATATGATGCAACCAGAAGGTTTTGTCGATCCTAAAGGTGCTAACAAAGTGCGCAAACTCCAGCAATCCATCTATGGACTGGTGCAAGCATCTCGGAGTTGGAATATACGCTTTGATAAGGTGATCAAAGCATATGGTTTTATACAGACTTGTGGTGAAGCCTGTATTTACAAGAAAGTGAGTGGGAGCACTACCGCCTTTCTGATAAGTATATGTGAATGATATATTGTTGATCGGAAATGATGTAGAATTTTCTGGAAAGCATAAAGGAGTGTTTGAAAGGAGTTTTTCAAAGAAAGACCTCGGTGAAGCTGCTTACATATTGGGCATCAAGATCTATAGAGATAGATCAAGACGCTTGATAAGACATTTGATGAGTACATACCTTGATAAAATTTTGAAGGAGTTCAAAATGGATCAGTCAAAGAAGGATATCTTGCCTGAGTTGTAAGGTATGAAGTTGACTAAGACTCAAAACCCGACCCCAGCAGAAGATAGAGAGAGAATGAAAGTCATTCTCTATGCCTTAGCCATAGGTTCTATAAAGTATGCCACGCTGTATACCAGACCTATTGTGTACCTTGCCATGAGTTTGGCAAAGGGGTACAATAGTGATCCAGGAGTAGATCACTGGACAGCGGTCAAAATTATCCTTACAAGACTAAGGAGATACTTCTCGGTTATGGAGGTGATAAAGAGTTCGCCGTAAAGAGTTACGTCGATGCAAGCTTTGACACCGATCTGGATGACTCTGAGTCTCAATCTGGATACATATTGAAAGTGGGAGCAATTAGCTAGAGTAGCTCTGTGCAGAGCATTGTAGACATAGAAATTTGCAAAATACATACAGATCTGAATGTGGCAAAGCCGTTGACTAAACTTCTCTCACAAGCAAAACATGATCACACCTTAGTACTCTTTGGGTGTTTAATCACATAGCGATGTGAACTAGATCATTAACTCTAGTAAACCCTTTGGGTGTTGATCACATGGCGATGTGAACTATGGGTGTTAATCACATAAAGATGTGAACTATTAGTGTTAAATCACATGGCAATGTGAACTAGATTATTGACTCTAGTGCAAGTGGGAGACTGAAGGAAATATGCCCTAGAGGCAATAATAAAGTTGTTATTTTATATTTCCTTATATCATGATAAATGTTTATTATTCATGCTAGAATTGTATTAACCGGAAACTTGATACATGTGTGGATACAAAGACAAAACACAATGTCCCTAGTAAGTCTCTACTAGACTAGCTCGTTAATCAAAGATGGTTAAGTTTCCTCACCATAGACATGTGTTGTCATTTGATGAACGGGATCACATCATTAGGAGAATGATGTGATGGACAAGACCCATCCGTTAGCTTAGCATAATGATCGTTAAGTTTTATTGCTATTGCTTTCTTCATGACTTATACATATTCCTTTGACTATGAGATTATGCAACTCCCGGGTACAGGAGGGATACCTTGTGTGCTATCAAACGTCACAATGCAACTGGGTGATTATAAAGATGCTCTATAGGTATCTCCGAAGGTATTTGTTGGGTTGGCATAGATCGAGATTAGGATTTGTCACTCCGAGTATCGGAGAGGTATCTCTAGGCCCTCTCGGTAATGCACATCATAATAAGCCTTGCAAGCAATGTAACTAATGAGTTAGTTACGGGATGATGCATTACAGAACGAGTAAAGAGACTTGCCGGTAATGAGATTGAACTAGGTATGAAGATACCGACGATCGAATCTCGGGCAAGTAACATACCAATGACAAAGGGAATAACGTATGTTGTCATAACAGTTTGACCGATAAAGATCTTCGTACAATATGTGGAAAACAATATGAGCATCCAGGTTCCGCTATTGGTTATTGACCGGAGAGGTGTCTCGGTCATGTCTACGTAGTTCTCGAACCTGTAGGGTCCGCACGCTTAACGTTCGATGACGATTTGTATTATATGAGTTATGTGATTTGGTGACCGAATGTTGTTCGGAGTCCCGGATGAGATCATGGACATGACGAGGAGCTCGAAATGGTCGAGAGGTAAAGATTCATATATAGGACGATAGTATTCGGACACCGGAAGAGTTCTGGGGTTACCGGGTACATATCGGGTCACCGGAAGGGGTTCCGAGCTACCTCCGGCAAACTATATGGGCCTTATGGGCCAAGAGGGGAAACACACCAGCCACAAAAGGGGCTGGTGCGCCCCCCATATGGGCTGGCCAAATTGGAGAAGGAAAGGGGAAGGAGGAAAGGAAAAAGGAAATAGGATTCCCCCTTCCCCCTCTTCCCTTCCTACTCCGAATAGGAATAGGAAAGGGGGAGGCCGAATTGGGAGGTGCCCAAGTAGGATTCCTCCTACTTGGGGCGCTTCCTTGGCTGCCTCTCCTTCCCTCCAACCTGTATATATGAGGGGGCACCGATAGAACACACAACAAACATTGTTAGCCGTGTGCGGCGCCCCCCTCAATAGTTTTCCACCCAGAAGGTAATGGGTTACTCCTACAGCGCGTCCTTGTATAATGCTCAAGGCTCTAGGCTGAGTAGCAGGAGCAACTTTGAATTTGTTATGAGCCCAAACAATAGATTCAATGTGTTCTTGCCAATAACGATGGCCGTTGAATAAAAACATTAAACTGAAGGCCCGGAAGAAATGAGCACCTAAGAAAAAAAGACCCTATGCAGATAATGAAGAACCATAAGACTGAATGACTTGCGATGCCTGTGCCCACAAGAAATCTCGAAGCCACCCATTAATCGTAATGGAACTCTATGCAAAGTTTTCCCCTATAATATGAGTTACCACCCCTTGATCACCGCCTCCGGTCATATTCACGTAGTGCTTAGGCGAAGCCCTGCGCGGATCACTTCACCATCACCGTCACCATGCCATCGTGCTGAAGGAACTCTCCCTCGACACTTTGCTAGATCAAGAGTTCGAGGGACGTCATCGAGCTGAACGTGTGCAGAACTCGGAGGTGTCGTACGTTCGGTGCTTGATCGGTCAGAACGAGAAGAAGTTCGACTACATCAATCGCGTTGTCAAACGCTTCCGCTTTCAGTCTACGAGGATACGTGGACACACTCTCCCCCTCTTGTTGCTATGCATCTCCTAGATTGATCTTGCATGAGCGTAGGAATTTTTTCAAAATTGCATGCTACGTTCCCCAATAAACTCACCCTCAAACCTCCCGTGTACGTCTGGGCCGCAGTGTCCGGATCACTTTTGCCATCCAACGGGAGCACCTATATGTCCGTGGAGTAGTCCGAATGTACATACTTTGGTATCCTAACAACAAGGGGGGGGGGGGAGTGCGGGACCGAACATCCGGCTAACGAACAACAAAGCACCACGTATCCACACCCTCTCTCTCCAAAAAAATAATCCCGAACAAAGATGGCACACAGGAGCGTCGGCGCCACCACGAGGTCAGCTGCCATGGCCGTCGGCGAGCGCTCCATCCCCGTCGCCACCTCCTTCTATCTCTCCACTCCTCATCCCTCCCTCCACACTCCGTCTCTCGTCTTCCCCTGCTCGCCATGGATGGGCAACTCGAGCTCGAGCTCGCATTGGCGCCCATTGCCGCGCCCATAGTTGCGCCGATGGCTAGACACGCCCATGGCCGGCTGTGCCCGTGGTTGCGTGCACTGACATCGCATGGCAGGTGTTTGATCAAACGCCTGAGCGGATAGATAGGGAAAATTTAAGTTTAATTTTGGATGGCATATGCTCCCGTATCCTGTCTGCGGACACAGTCCGGACGTAAAAAAGGACATTTGCGATTTCCGTTTAGGGGCTAGTGTTGGAGATGCCCCTAGGTCACTCTCATGTAGTTGTGTGTGCAACCAGTATACTTGTTGATGCTATCAGGCCCGGGCGCGCTCAAACACAACAACTTTACCTTTAATCGGGTCCTTATTCGGGGACTATTCGAGCTATGGAGGAAGTGATTAGGATTTCCCTCCTTCGGTCGACGCCACCATCGGTCTGCCCCACCTCTGATGACCTTTGGGTCACGGAGCTGCAGAGGACCCCAACCCTTCTTGGGAGGGAGGGGCCCCGTTTTCATTCTTGTTTGGTCAACGTCTTTGTTGGGACTGTGTGGCAGCGGCAAGGTCCCTAATAGTAATTATGTCTCTGACGTTTGATCCCCGTCTCGGTGGTGCGTATAGCGTTGTCGGAGGGCGTGTGTCAGTGTGTCCGTCGAATCTCACATGATTCGATCGATGTTAGTCTTTGGTGAATCTTGTTTGGATCTAGTCTTTGTTTGTCTTCAACTGTGTGTAAGGGTGTGGTTACATTTCAGTTGACTGTGACTTAAGGGGCTTTTTGGATTGTGACTATGTTTGTCTTATGTTGCCACATTATTCTTGCCACACTTGCCTAACTTGAGTTGCTCAAATTGTTAGCCACATTTTGGCTTGCCTGAGGGAATCTTGCCACACTCTTTGTGTCTATGACATGTGGGGTTTAGTGCTCATAAAAAAATTCTTGCCTTCTGTGTGGTTAGAACCAAACACCCACCTAATTTGGTCAAATTTGCCTAAGGTAAGGTGTGGCAAAGTGTGACAATATGTAGCTGGAAACCAAACAGCCCATGTAAGAAAACTTTACACAGATCTCCATGTAAGATCTCATGAATGCAACGTTGACTGAGACTTTGTTAAGTCTTGGTCAACTGAGATTTAGCAACCCCGAAGGTTTAATCCTTCTGATCTCGTTTCTCTTTGTTGGCGATGATTTCTGTTCTGATGCGTTGGCCTTGCGGGGCCTTAGTGTAACGACTTTCCGATCGTCTTCTACAACCAGGTTTGCTCAGCTTCAACAAGTGAGGAGCGATGATGGTGGCGCACGGTCGGCTCACTCGATCGCTCCTATGCTTGTAGTCGGTTTTTGTTAATTTTGATGTTTTCTGTACATCAATGACAAATGATGAATAGATTAAAAGTTTCTTTCGAATAAAACAAGTCCAATCACGGTCGTTAATTAGCATCAAGATGTACGTCTACGCAAAAACAGGGGGACTCAAGCAGCCATTCTGATGGTGCATCCAGCATCGTCAGTGGGCATGTGGAGGCGTGTCTTTAACGGATCTGCCTTTGGTGGATTTGCTTCGATCTATCGTTCATTTACATTCTTGTGTCTTCAGGTTGGATCCTTTCAATCTAGGCTACTCTTCATCGGCGACGATTGTTGTTCTGGTTCGCTTGTCCTATGAGGCCTTAGCACGGCGACTTCGCGACTGTCTACTACAACAAGTATTTGTCCGGCTCCAGTGAGTGAGTAGGCGACTTCCCGACTATCTGCTACAATAAGTATTGTCCAGCTCCGATGAGTGAGGAGGCAACTTCCCGACTGTCTACTACAACAAGTATTGACGGCTCCGATGAGTGAGGAGCGATGACGATGACATGCCTTGGGCTTGTTACAGTGCTTGTAGTTGTCGTGAGGTGGTCTATATGAATTTGGATTTGATTTTTATTATTCTTAGTTTTCTTTGTATGTCGTGATTGAAATGGATAGATAGTAGGATGTTTTCACGAAGAAAATTAGCATCAGATGCTCCACTTTCTTTCGAGTATTGGTCGCTGCGGAACTAAGAGCATCTCCAGCCGCGCCCCCAATAGCCCCCCAGGCAATGTTTTCGCGTCGGCGCCCAAAAATCGGCCCAGTCGCGCCCCCAGGAGCCTGTTTTCACCGGTTTGGGCCGAAACTGGCGCCGGCGGACCCAGGCCGAACCCGGCGCGCTGGGGGGCGTCCGGGGGTGCCGGGGCAAGAGATTTTGGCGCGAATGAACTGCGGGCCCGCCGAGTCAGCGACACTCACCTCGTCGTCCTCACAACACCTCGGTTTCCCGCGGGGAATCAGTGCCAAGGCTGCTGCCGGACAGTCTTCCATTGATTCCTCACGGGCGGCGCGGCGACCCCCCCCTCCCGCCACGCGTACACATGGCGCCCGACCGCTATAAAAGCAACGCCTCCCCCTCGCCTCTGGCCACACCCGCCCACAGCCACCGTGCTCTGCCTCTCCAACGTGGTATGCCTCTCTCTCCCCGTACGCAGCCGCCGCCAACGTTCCTCCAGTCTCTCCCCAAGCCGAGCCGCGACTATGGACGAGCGATTCCCCGGCGATGGGGCGATGGCCAACGGCTTCGGCCGCCGCTCGCTGCACGAGTGGGAAGCGCACTTGCTGTTCGAGGCCAACATCCCTACGCCTCCCGACATGCGTGTAGGGCCGGGGGGTGGAGGCTCAGCGCCAGTGGCGTCCCCATCCCACAGCTGCCCGACGTCAACGCGCGCGCCGGCTCCTTCGCTGACGAGGTCGACCACGTGCGGGCGTCGCTGATGGAGGAGCAGCGGGCCCTCCCGCAGTACGCCGCCGACAACCATGAGGCGTGGGCGGCGTACTTTCAGCACCGGCAGGCGCAGCGGCTGGCCTCCACCAACGGGGCGCCGGTGGTGCGGGGCACCAAGAACAGCGAGGGGCGCCGCCTGTGGTGGGGCGCCCCCGGCCGCTCGCTTCACGCCGTTCTCCGGCACCTCGAGGGCGGCAACGACCCGCCGTTGACGTACCTTGCCGCCCAGACCCGGAGCGACGGCCAATGGATGCCGAGGAGGACGGCGTCCTCTTCTTCCTCCTCCTCCCGGTCCTCCTCCTCCGGGTCGCCGGCGCTGTTCAGCGTCAAGGCCGAGCCCGCGGAGACGCCGCTCGGCCGGCACACCCGCAACGCTGGCATCGTCATCAACAAAGGAGGGCGCGCCTCCTCCTCAGCTCCTCCCCGCTTCGTCAAGCCGAAGACGGAGCCCGGGCTCACCTGCATGAAGATAGAGGCAGGCCTCGCCGCCGTGAAGACGGAGTCCGGGCTCGCCTCCGTGAAGATAGAGGCAGGACACGCCGCCGTGAAGACGGAGCCGGGGCTCTCTGACGAGGTGGCCTTGAATTGGGCACGCGAAGACTGGGCGCGGAAGGAGCTAGAGCGCCAGTGTCGTGCCTTAGAGCAGTTCGCGGCTCGGCGCCGTGGCCGCGACGAGGGAGGCTTCGTCGTTCTCGATGACGACAGCGACGACGACGCGCCGCCACCGGTCCGCCAGGGTGACCCCGAGCAGGGGTCTAGCAGGGCGACCGCATCAAGGAGGAGAAGGACGACGAGGGCAACGGCGATGGCGACGACAGCGGCGACTTCGCCGCGCTCAGCGCGTTCTTCGACCTGTAGTTGCGGCCTTTTTTAAGTATTTCACTTTGCTGTGTAAGAAACTATTTAGGTCGCCTAAGTAATGTCATGTTCGCCAAATTTTAGCCGAATCTTTGTCCTGTTTGCCGAATTTTAGCCGAATTCCTTTCAAAAAAATTAGAACACCTTCTGGGGGCGACCCTGGGGCCGGCAACTGAAAACCCGAAAGCCCCCACGCCGATTTTTATGGTCGGTTCACCCTCAGGGTGCCGATTTTAGGCCAACTCCACCGCGCGGCCCCATTCTGTCCGGCCCCGTCCTTTTGGGGTAAAACGGACAAACGAGGCGGCCCAGCGCGCGACGGCCCAGACCCATCTTGTCCGTTTTGTGTCCGGGCCGACCCATTTCGAGCGCAAACTTGCGCCGGGTTTGGGTCACGACGGACACCAAACGGACGCATGCCTCGTCCGCGTCGAGGCCGCGTGGCAGGCGGCCACCTACCTCCCACCCGCCCACATCAATGCACACGAGCGGGCGGCCCCACCTGTCATCCGCACATCGAAAGGTCGCCATCCTTCTTTAAGTGGGAACCGTGGACCGATCGTCGTCCACACTGCCGCACGCCACCCCGCGGCCTCCTCGAAACCCGACAGCGCCGAACCCTAGCCCTCCCTTGTCCTCGAGCTCGCCGGCCGGCCACCACGAAGCCATGGGCTTCTGGAACCGCAAGGGGAAGCACGACCGTGAGGCCGGCTCCTCCTCGGGGCGCCGACGCGGCTCCGTGAAGAAGGAGGAGCCCGCGTCACCGCCGCGCTCCTCCCGTCAAGCCCCCGCGCCGGCCCCCTTCACCATCAACCCTAGGCCCGCCGGCGAGCGCGACCGGCAGTACCTCGCGGCGGACGTGTGCCGGCGGTACTGGGATACGAGGACGCCGGTCCCGTGGAGCGACGTCCACCTCCCCAACGGATGGCACCTCAGCACCGACCGGGTCCCGATCGCGCCGGCGCCGATGGGCGGCCGTGCGCGCCGCGATGAGATCGAGCGCGGCCACCTCCTCCTCCCCGACGACCTGTTCTACGACGACAGGTACGCCCCCGACTCGGTGCTCTGGGACACATGGCTCCAGGACGAGCACGACACGCGCCGCGCGTCCTACTTCGCCGGCACGCTGTCGGGGCCGCGGCGGCCAAGTCGAGAGGTGCGCGGGCGTACGCGGGTGCGTGGCCTCACGCCCACGCCGTCGCCTTCCCCGTCTCCGTCACCACCTGCACCTCCTCGCATGACAGCGGAGGAGGAGGCCCGGCTCATGCAGCGTGTCATGGGGGACTCCATGAACACGCACGACGAGCGCCAGTGGGATGGCTTGGAGGAGGCGCTGGCACTCTCTGCCGCCGGCGACGTCGCCTTCCCTGAGATGGAGATGGTGGCCGTCAAGGAGGAGAAGAGGGAGGAGGCTATGGAGGTGGAGCCGGTGGCCGCGTTCCACCCCGGCCTGGTGGGCCAGCAATGGAGCTGGTCGTGCACCGCGCCAGAGATGGCCGACGCCATGGGGGGCGTGAACTGGTGCCCCACGCCGCTGCGGTCATCGGAGCGGGAGGCGTCGCCACGGGAGGAGGTCGTGCAGGCACCTCCCGCCGTCCAGCCCGCCCCCGTCTACCACGCACTGCCGGCCCACCTCTGGACGCCGCCGGCCTACGTGGACCTCGTCAGCGACGACGACGACCCGGCGGCCACTGAAGACGGCGACGACGGCGACATCGACGGGCATGGGCAGAAGTGCTGGCGGCGGCCGTTTTTTATTTTCTTTTTTATATTTAATTATGTTAAGTTGGACGTGAAACTGGGCCGTTTTGTGGCTGTGGCGACCCTAACTAAGTTTTATGTTTATTAAACTGCACTTATTTACTTTTTTTATCATTTTATTTACGTTTTTCTTTCTTTTAATCATGTCCAACGCGGACGTGGTGGACGCACGCACGACCCAACGAACAAAACCAGACACGGGCGAACCCATCGGCGCCCCAAAGAAACAAAATCGGGACAAACCCGACGTTTGTTTGGGGTGGCGCGGTGGAGTTGGCTTCCGCGCCCCTTGGGCGAAGGCTGAGGATGCTCTAAGAAGATGGTCTCGGCGAGCTGGTCTTCGGCCGGACCAGTCTGCACCACGGACGGGTCCAGCGTCTGCGCCCCAGCATCTGACCGGTCGTTCAGCATGGCCCTCAGCCCCAGAACCCACTAGCCGGGGCCCCGCCCATACCCCCGCACCCAGGCGCGTCTCCCACCACAACAAATGAAAAACAACTCGCCTGCGGCATCAGACATGTCAGTGTGTCACTGCACAGACAGAGTAAACAGGGCAGCACGAACCCCCCTACGCATGCCATCCAACTTTGACGAGTCGGCAACACCGAGGCGTGGTCAAGGCCAAAATAAAAATTACTACTACAGCATAATCCTCGGAGATTTCCCGCTACAGATTAGCACAAACAAGCAAGCAAAACATCTGTAGCTAACTGAAGAAAATGCCGGCGTCAGGTCAGGTGGCACGGGCGGTGCCGTGGGCCAGGTACACGCCGGCGGGGGAGGAGAAGCCGAGGCGCTGCGGCGGCGCCGCGTGCGCGCTGGTGGCGCCCTGCGCGTCGGCGGCGTGCATCGCGCGGATCGGGATGGCTGATGTGGCCGCCGCGGCTTCCACAGGCTTTCTTGCACGGCCGCGGCCGCGGTGGACGTGGCGCTCGCAGTACTTGTGCCCCGGCACCACCCCGCGCGAGCACCGCCACTTCTTGCCGTCCGTGCGCCGGCACCGGTCCGGCTCCGGCTCCATGCTGCTCCTGTGGTCGTAGCACATGCTCCCCAGTCCCGCCACTGCACAACAGATTAAACGATCAACATCGGCGATAACCAGCCAATCAATCCAAAACAAACAGGCAGGAACGCCCGTGAGAAAGTAGTACGAGGAGAGTGCGCGGCACGTACGGGATGGGAACCTCTGCGGGGCGGAGGAGGAGGCGGCGACGCTCTTCCAGATGGGGAGGACGAGGTGCACCGGCACGGGAGCGTTGGCGGCGAAGTAGCGGTAGATGAGCACCTGGTGCTCCAGCTCCTGCCGCTGCATGAACGTCAGCGCCGACGGCCGCGTCGCCGCAGAGGCCTCCGCGTCGCCGCGTCCGCTGTCACTGCAGCTGCCGCCTACGCCGAGACCCAGCCCAAGAACCAGCGGCGACGGCGCCGCCATGGTCACCGTCCCTGCGCCTAATCCAAGCAACGCACGTCAAAGACTAATGAATGAATCATTTACTTGCCTGAGGCAGACGGGGAAAAGTACGGCACACCCTTCCCTACCATCATTGTCGTCGGCGTCGGCGTCGGGGCCGGAGAGGCGGGGGAGCTTGGACGGCGGCGAGTGCTCCTGCCTTCGCTCGGTCATCTCTCGAGTGCGCCTTTCTTCCTCCCTGGCTGGCTGGTGCGAGTGCGCGTCGTGTGTGCTGTTTGTGTTGGAATGAACACGCTGTGGATAGAGAGGCAAGGGTGGTACGTATGGAGCTCGCGCAGGTTCTTTGAGTAGAGAGAAGCGAAGGGACGCGACGCTGCCGTTTGACGTCGGCTGTCGGTGTCAGCTGGCTACATGTACGGGACACTCCACCGCTGACAGCACCGCTGGTGCTCCGGAACTTTGACGGGATGCAATTACTGGAGCTGTCAAACTGCTGGCAAGACCGACGACGCTTCGGCCATGGTTGCTTGCTGCAGGCTGCACCTTGGAGGTTTTCCTTAAATGCCTCCGTTCCGTTCCCTGGACATGGCAGGTGAGGCCGGGGAAGCACCGACGACGCGCTGCATCCCACGCTGGCCGCACCCACGGCGGCTTCAACGCCGTAGCCCGTAGCGAAAGCGCGCTTCACGTGCAGTGCGGTGTGCCACGGCGACGCCTCTTGGCTCGTCGGGCTCTACGCAGGGCACGCCCGAGACCGCGTCCATGCATGCCCAGCGCCGGGCCGGGCACGCTCTCACCGTACAAGGAATCCCGGCGCGCATGCCGGGTAGACGCTCGCACCGTACACGCGCGTATGGATGTGTCACGAGATTACGGTACGGGCAAGGCCAGATACCCAGATCTACGTCCGTGAGACGCATGGGGCTGTGCATGGGGCCTCGCCTGGTCAACATGGCTCGGCTCTGTGCGCTCTCTGCCATCGACCCCTGTCCCCTGGCTACCCGGCTAGCCTCCTTTCACGCGGTACGTGACCATCTAAAACATGACAGCGGTATATTTTCTTTTCTTTCAGAGGAAAATTAGAGATGTTGACCAAGTCAAATGCATTAAGCACGAAGCAGACCAACTTCTGGAGAACGACGAGAAGATTAAGTATAGATGACAGGAGTACTTCGACAAGCTGTTCAATGGCGAAATGATAGTTCTATCATTGAAGTCGACGACTCCTTTGATGATACCAGCAGGCTTTTTGTGCGGCGAATTCAGGAGTCTGAGATCAAGGAGGCTTTAGAAATGATGAAAGGAGGCAAAGTGATGATGCCCTGATTGTATCCTCATTGAGGTGTGGAAAGGCCTTGGGGACATACCGATAGTTTGGCTAACCAAACTTTTTAACCTCATTTTTCGGGCAAACAAGATGACAGAAGAATGGAGACGGTGTGTATTAGTATCAATCTTCAAGAACAAGGGGATGTTCAGTTGTATTAATTATCGTGGAATTAAGCTGTGGGAGAGTCATTGACACCACTTAAGAAGAATGAAGTTATGGGAGAGAGTCATTGACACCGCTTAAGAAGAATGGCAACAAGGAAGAATAGAGCACGGTAGGTTGCCATCGCTCGGGTCCCAAGATGGCCACCGCTCTCCCGTTGAAGCCAAGCTTGGTGGGCTCAACATCAACGGGTGATTAGCTGCTTGGCTGCGACCTGGAGGCGGACAACTTTACTTCTCGGGTCTCCGGAAGCGGAGGTTACGAAGGCGGAGCTGGAGAGTGCCGAGGTGAAACTGGAGAAGGTGAAGTTTCAGTTCTCGGGGCTCATGGTCGGACATGGGGAACGGGCATATGCGATCACAAATTAGGTGTATTAATTATACCTCCAGAGCCAGACGAGCACCGCTTATGTAAACGTAATGAAATCCATCATGTTTATATGAAATCTGTCATGTTTATATGAAATCCGGCCGTGTTTGAACGAATGGATGGGGCGCCAGAGTGGCCTTCTTATTCTTCTTCGCAGCGTCCTTGACGAGGGCCGGTGCTGCGGACATCGGTTATCTAGCCCTCTTGCCGCCGGCTAGAGCGGCGGGAGGACGGCCGACCATCGCTACAGAGGCAGTCACCACCCCAGTGACCTTTGGCGCGATTGGAGCCAGTGCTTGTGGCCAGTGGAGCTTTTTCAACCCCATCCTCTTTTTCGGCGTGAGGGTGGTCTTCGATGGCTACATGCCTATGGCGGTGGCCGGTGGGGGTGGCGGGAGGGTCTTGGCTATCCATTCCAGCGAGGGGGCGGTCATTGGTGGCGACGGCGGCGTGTGGGGCGGCGGCGGGAAGGATGTAGCCACGAGGGCGGGAGAAAGAGGTGCGTGACTTTTACTCGGCTGCGCAAGCGCCGAGTATATTTAGGCGGCTTGGAGGTGATTTTCGTCGAGGAAGGAAAAATTATACTCCCTTATAGATTTTTGGAGTTTGGCTAGGTGCGGCATAGAGGAGTAAAATCGAAATTTTACTCTTGTATAGACTTTGGAGATTGGCTAGAGATGGCCTTAGAAAGCAACATTGCACATAGTTTTATTACAACCAAATAAATCACGTAGTACAATAGTAATAAATACTCTAGAACCAAACACAAATTTCATAGTTTACAAACAAAATGAAATTTAAATTGTCACAAGAAATTGGTTGCCAAGATGAGTCCACATAGGCTCAAGCAAATTATTTTGGAGTTGCATGTGAGTTGCGCAATTACACATTTCATGATGAAATTGGGTGAAGTATGCAAATGTTGTCGGTACATGCTCAAGCAGAACATTTTCACCATGAAATTAAAACATTTGGTTGAAGATTTGGTCCCCACACTCATCCTCTACGATCAGTGATGCTTTGTCATACAAGCAGTCATCACCTCCCACATCTTCTTGACGCTTCAAGTTCTAGCAGGATACGAAACGATGGCCTATCGAGACTGAAGCACACCATAAGCACACTTTACATCCTTCCTAGCACTCTCTTGTACGTGAGCAAACCTAGCCCTCTTCTCTCCTACCGAATTGGAGGCTGTCTTCGCAAGTTGACCACCGAGGTTAGATACCACCGGCTAGATAGTATCCCTTGTTGTAGTGGTGACCATTGATCTCAAAGTTGACCTCTAGGCAATTTCCTTCTGCAAGCCTTCTGAACATTGAAGAGCGCTAAATCACGTTGATGCCATTGTGAGAACCAGCCATGCTGAAAAAAGAGTGCTAGATCCACAGATCTTGTGAAGCATAGCTTCAAGTATGATAGTGCGACCTTTGACAGGCCCCTATACTACCCCTGCTAAGAAGATGGACAGTTCTTCCAATTCCAGTGCATAGTATCTATGCTATCAAGCATCCCCGAAAAGCACCTATCTGCACTGATCGCCAGTAACCGGGTTGTATCCGTGACAATTGGCTCTCTCGGGTACTGTAAGTGCATCTAGTGCCACCCCTAGTTGGTTTTGGAGTATTGACGACAAACTTCGTTGAGGGACTAATGTGTTTGTGAGAATTGCAGGATAACACAGGTAGTAGTCCCTCATTGATTCGGTTTACCTACCGGAGATGACCCCTAAAAATGTGTGAAGACATTGAAGACAATGGTGGTATGTGAAGATATTCAGAACGAAGATTATGACTCGAGAAGACATTCACGTGAAGACTACGGAGTGCGAAGACATAGTTGTTTCGTAGTTTCCTTTTCTTCTTTGTTGAGTCATAGGAACCACAGCACTGTTAAGTGGGGTCCAAGTGAACAAAGTCAGAGTGACTGAAGTGATGCTCAACCAAATCCTATGTCTTCGAGCGAAGACAATGAGAGCAAATCTTATCCAGAGCTGGATGAGTCAGCTTTACTTGTAGCCCAAGTCAAGCTGTCGCGTGTGTTTGAAATTTGACCGCTGGACACGTGTCAGTTCCTTAGTGACCCAGGGTCATTTCGGACAAATCAGGTCGGGTTGCCTCCTGGCTATAAATAGCCCACCCCCTACACCATAAATTGGTGGCTGCTCAGAGTTGGTGCACGGCTTTTGTTGTTTGAGAGCAACCCACCTCCGAAGCATTTGAGAGAGAGATCCTTGCGAGGACAAAGCCCAAAACACCCAGAGCCAAAGAGTGTTAGGCATCACTGAAGTCTTTCTGTCTGCGTGATCTGAAGACTTATTACACTTGAGGATTGTGTATCCTCCAGCCGGTTAGGCGTCGCGTTCTGAGCATCCAAGAGTCATTGTGGATTGCCGGTGAACGAAGTCTGTGAAGGTTTGGAAGTCTACCTTGAAGACTTACCAGAGTGATTAGGCGAGGACTAAGTGTCCTTAGCTCAAGGGGAATAAGGTGAAAACGCGGTCTTCTGAGTTGAATCTCAGCCTCCCTAACCAGACATACAGTTGTCACAGCAACTGGTTCTATCTTCTCCCTCTCTTTACCTACAGTTTGTCTTCGTGAAGTCGTTGCCTGCCTGCTTGATCTGATTGACTTCACTGTGTGACGACTATTGTTGTTTGGCTTCATACTCTTCCATCTTGATCCATACTACCTAGCTGCTAATAGTCTTCGTGCTTTCACTTCATTGCTTACTTGACTATGGCTTGTCTAGTGTAGTCTACCTTCCGCTGCATATCAATAGGTTCATTTCTATTGTTTGTCTTCAAAGCCCCTGTGTTTTGAAGACTTTGATAAAAATCGCCTATTTACCCCCGCTCTAGTCGATAACTAGCACTTTCAATTGGTATCAGAGCAAGGTGCTCCCTTGTTCCGTGTGATTCGGTTTAACCACCTGGAATTTTAGCTATGTCGACTGCAGGGATAATCAAAGTCTCCGCTGCGTGCCCTGTCTTCGATGGCACTGATTACCCCTACTGGAAGAATAAGATGCGTATGCATCTTGAAGCCATTGATGTCGACCTCCGGTATGTCGTCAAGAACGGCGTTCCCAAGGCCAGTGAAGGTGTCACCCCTGCTGATGTCAAGAGGTTCATTCAACTGGATTCCACTGCCAAGAACATCATCTGTGGTCATCTGACCAAAGGACAGTATGGTCATGTGAGTGCTCTGCAAACTGCGAAGCTAGTCTAGGACTGGCTCTCCAAGGTCAATGAAGGCGTCTCAACCCAGAGAGACTCAAGGATCAGTGTTCTTCGCAACCTCTTCAACCGCTTCTAGAGAAATGACAATGAGAATGTCCAGCTCACATTTGATCGCCTCACTGATATCACAAATGAGCTTCATGCACTCGGCGCCACTGAGATCACCAAGCATGAAATCGTCAAGACACTCTTGAGATCGCTCGACAGCTCATTTGACACCCTGGCCCTGATGATTCAAGAACGCCCTGAATTCAAGACTCTCGATACGTCTGACATACTTGAGAGGCTCAACACACATGAGTTCCAGTTATCTGAGAAAAGATATATCTATGGTCCCAACCATGGCCGAACTCGCGCTTTGAAGGCAAAGGCTGTTTCCTCGTCTGAAGAAGAATCTGACTACAGTTCTGGGGATCCTGAAGACATTAGAAAGGAGCTTGCTATGCTTGTGAAGAAGTTCCAGAAATTCACTAAGAAGAAAGGCTTCAGAAAGTCTTCAAGATCCAGCTCGAGAAATGATGAAGCTTCTACTCATGACCACAAGAAGAGAACATGCCACAAGTGCAAGAAACCTAGTCACTACATTTCTGAGTGTCCACAGTGGGACAACGAGAACAAGAAGAAGAAGAAGAAGAAGAAGAAGAGCAAGGAATATTATTCTGATGACAACAACAAGAAGAAGAAATCCTCAAAGTCTTCTTCCAAGTCTTCGTCCAAGTCTTCATCATACAAGAAGAGCTCATCTCGCAAGGCTCGTGCATTTGTTGGCAAGGAGATGGATTCAGAAGAGGAGTCTGCTTCTGAGGAGGCGGTGGTGGAGTCTGAGGAGGAGTCCGATTCAGGCGTGGCAAGCCTGGCTCTAGCTACAGCCTATGTTCCCAAGTCCATCTTCAACACTGAAGACAATGGATCCGTCACCAATGCTGATGCTAATGACAAGGACGACTCTGCCCCCACCTACTACTTCATGGCACGCGGTGCCAAGGTAAACTCACGCGATACCTACTTTCAAACATCAAGTGAAGATGACTCTGATTGTGAATCCAAACCTAGCTACAAAACACTTGCTAAAATTGCAACTGAACAACTCAAAGCTATGGAACATATTCAAAAATTGCTAGACAAAAGCGATGACCTGTTGTAGAAATGACCCGATCTCAGTCCTTAATTGAAGACATTAAAAAATTTCATGTTAAGTACGAGGAACTTGAAAGTCGTCATGAAACGCTCTCAACAACTCATGAAAAGCTTTCCTACGATTATCTTCAAAGGAAGCAAGAACTTGAGAAATTGAGAGCGGCTCATGAAGATCTTCAAAAGGAGAACGAGTCACTTCGCGCTCAACAGATCATCCCGCTCAGGAAGGATTTGATCCACCATGTCTAAAATGCCTTGAGCGTGATAACGCTACCTCTGTTGCTAAATGTTCTACTGCTGCTACTGTTGCAATATCTTCAACTACTGATGTGGTAACTAACCCCCCAACTGAGGATACCACTACTATTGCTGATGAGAATGCCAGGTTGAAGACATTGCTTGAGACATGAATGTACAAAAGTCTCAAAGGGCATCAGACACTATGTGATGTCCTCAAAAAGCATATTCTGAACCGAAACCCTAGGAAAGAGGGTGTTGGGTTCGAGAGGAAAATGAATGTTGATGGTTCTTACTGGAAGCCTGAGCAGTACCCAAAAACCACATGGGTGGCTGCAAAGGGACCTTCAGTGGATCCATCCACCTTATCTGGCTTCACTTGTGCTAACCCGATTATCATTGACGAATCCTTTGATGCAAACTATAAACTGTTTAAGAATCAAAATGGTGAAGTGTTTGCCAGGTATATCGGTACTAACTGCAAGAATGGGCCACCTATTGAAAGTGTGTTATATCGACTAGAGGGGGGTGAATAGGCGATTTTTATGAATTCTTCACTGAGGAATTTGCCAGTGAGGAAATTCCTTAGTGAAGAACTACTTGCAGCGGAATAAGTACTCAAAAGTATGCATAGCAGAACACAAGCATGGTCATCATGATGAAATGAAGACAAGCACAGAGTACAAAAGCGTAAACACAGGATAGCACAGGATGAAGACAAACAGACTGAAGAAATTGAACTGAGGAAATTGAGAAAGTCTTCAGTCAAAGTCTTCAAACACAGATATGAACAAGTGCACAACACAGTTATGAGGAAATGAAAGAGTTGGGGAAATAGAACCAGTAGGCTTGGTGAAGACAATGATTTGGTAGACCAGTTCCAACTGCTGTCTCAGTTGTACGTCTGGTTGGAGCGGCTAGGTATTTAAACCTGAGGACACACAGTCCCGGACACACAGTCCTCACCATATTCTCCTTGAGCTAAGGTCACACAGACCTCGCCCAATCACTCGTGGTAAGTCTTCAGGTGACTTCCAAACCTTCACAGACTCGGTCACTCGGCGATCCACAATTTCCTATTGGATGCTCTAGACCATGACGCCAAACCGTCTGGAAGAAGCACGGCCTTCAAAGGTAACAAGCGTCGGATCCACGCAGGATCAATCTCTTAAGTGATGCTCAATCACTTGGGGTTGGTAGGTGTTTGGGTTTGGGTTTTCCTCACTTGATGATTTTCGCTCAAAGTCCTCGGAGGATGGGATGCTCTCAAATGACAAGTGTCTGTTTCTCTCGGAGCAGCCAATCAGCTAGTGGTTGTAGGGGCGGCTATTTATAGCCTAGGGAGCAGCCCAACATGATAAGACATAAATGCCCTTAAATGATATGACCGTTAGCTGGGTAGATATTTTGGGACAGCTGGCGCATAGCACAGCAACGGTCGGAAATTTGAGTATCAAATTCCTCAGGGCTATCATGTTCCTCACTGTGTAGGCAATCCGCACTGGCGAATTCCTAACTCCTGAGTCAGAACAAATTCCTCAGAGACCAGAAGAACTTCGTCTCTGTCACTGAAGAATATGACTGAACTGTATGAGATTTCCAATGTCTTCACTCGAAGGGATTGGTAGGTGTAGGATTTTGAGTTGAGCATCACATGGAAATTTTTCCTTAGTATTTCCTCGACCCCCTTTAACAGTACGGTGTTTCCTATGACTCAAGAAAGAGAAAATGAAACTACGAAAACAAAAGTCTTCACGCTTCATGTTCCTCAAATGAATACCAAGTCTTCAAGGTCACACCAATTTCTTCACTTTCAAAGTCTTCAGAAAGTCTTCAGAAATCCAAAGTCTTCAGTCAAAGAACTTCATTTGTAGGGGTCGACTTTCACTGTAAATATCAAACTCCTCATAGACTTATAGACCTGTGTACACTCATAAACACATTAGTCCCTTAACCTATAAGTCTTCAATACACCAAAATCACTAAGGGGCACTAGATGCACTTACAATCTCCCCCTTTTTGGTGATTGATGACAATATAGGTTAAGTTTTCAACGGGGATAAACATATGAAGTGTAAATACTGATATTGAGGAATTTGATTGCAAGATATAGAAGAACTCCCCCTGAAGATGTGCATAGTGAGGAATTTGCTTTTGAAGCAATGCACACTTGAAGAGTTGAATCATGGAGATCTCCCCCTATATCTTGTAATTCATACACGCATTTGACATAATATATGAAGAATTTGAAATGCATGATGAAATATGGTGACTGATGTAATTCAACATGTGTGCAATGACATTAACGAGGAATAAGCATGCAGAAGAAACAACAAAAGTATCAGGCCACCATAGAGTTTAAGTTTACAACTCGATCCAACAAAGTCATCAGAAGAACGAGAGTTGTAACTTAGGAAAAAAACGCCCATATAATAGACCCGCTTGAAGACTAACTCAAACTTCTCCCCCTTTGTCATCGAATGACCAAAAGGTTCAAAAATGAGGACTAACGCCCCTGAAGAATATCAAGTTGATGAAGGAGCGTCAGCGTTGTCGGGGTCATTTGTTGTAGTAGGGCCCGCCACAGTGTCGTCCAAGTCTTCATGTTCATCAGTGTCACGTGATGAAGAATAGGAGCTGGCCACCAAGGAAGGATCTTTGACCTTCTTGTACTTCTTCGGAGGAGGTGCAGCCCAGTCAAGATCTTCCTTGAGACCCATTTTCTTCAGATCTTCTTCACCATATATGTGCGACAGAACAGCCCAGGTGCGGTTGAGGGTTTCATGAAGGTAGTAGTGGTTTTTCTTCACTGCATTGTGGGTAGCAGTCATGTTGTGAAGAATTGAACCAAACTGACGTTTGACCCATTTATGATTGCGATCAACCTTCTCGTGAAGACTGAGGAGAAGCTCACGGTCAGTCATCACCCTGGGTGTTGTGCCTTGAGGATTTTGCTTGGGTGCGTTGGCGGCAGAGTCATGGGTGGCAGAGTCATCATTGGTGGAGTAGGATGCAGCCTTGCGAAATTGACCATCCAATGGACGAATGCCTTCATCAATTACAGCCGTAGCCTTGCCCTTTTCATTAGCTGAGGAAAATGTCCGTTTGAGGACTTCAATCGGGGGCAAGTAGCTGCAATGGTTCAGCGTATCAGCTTTGTAGTTGAGTGAAGACCTTGTTCTGATGAATCTCATAATCCACGGTGCATAAGGCTTCAACTCAAATGGGGACATTGCGACATTTGCTAGAGTCCTCATGAAGAAATCATGGAAGTTGACAGGAACGCCATGAATGATATTGAAAAGCAGATTCTTCATGATGCCAATGACTTCTTCTTCATTCGAGTCGTGGCCCTTGATAGGACTCAATGTCTTCGTCAGAATGCGATAGACAGTCTGAGGCACATACAGCAATTCCTTCACAAGGAATTTTGTTCTTGGGGCCTGACCTGGCTTCAAAGGCTTCATCAGCACTTGCATATAGTGATCGGTAAGCTCAGGTTCATTGTAGATGAAACAAGCACCTTCAAGGGGTGGACTGAGAGGCAAAGCACGAAGCAATTCAGTAGCTGGTGCTTTGTAGTGAGTGTTTTCAGACATCCAGTCCAGCACCCATGAATTCACGTCTTCAGAGTTGCCGGTGATGTGCAGAGTTGCATAAAATTGAAGAATTAGCTCTTCATTCCAATCACATATGTCAGTGCAGAAATTTAACAGTCCAGCGTCGCAGAGAACACTGAGGACTGGCCCGAAGCATGGCAGAGATTCCATATCCAAGTGAGGAATGTGCTCATGATCGAAGACTTTGTCTTTGTTGAACAACACTGAGGAATAGAAATTTGCCTGGCTGGCAGTCCAGAAACGCCTCTTCCTTATGCGAGCAGAGTCATAAGGGTTGTAATTAGTGAAGAATATGTGCTCGCTAAAGAAATCATTAGCTTTGAATTTTTGCTTCCTTGAGAATGGATCCTTTGGCTTGGGCAGAGGAGTGTCAGTCAGTTGGATGATGACCTCAGGAATCGCAATCTCAGGTTCTTCAGGCTGAGGAATTTCTGGTTCCTCTTCAGTGGCAGCCTGGTTATTCAAATCTTCATTTTCATTTTCTTCAGCACTAGCGGCTGGAATGTCTTTATGAGCTTCATCAGATCCCATTTGAACTGTAGTGGCTGGGGACTGAGGAATTTGCTGCAGTGGAGTGAAGAGTGGAGAATTGGGGTGCTGACTTTCCCAAAAGTCATCATTCATCACTGGTGTGGTACAGCCAATGTCCACATCTTCTTCTTCAATTTCTTCAACGCCAGCCTCTTCAGCAGTAAACTGAGGCATAGGCGAGGAAACTGTGGGGGTTGAAGGTATTTTATCCACTTCAATTTCTTCATCCATCTGCTCTGACGAAGCAGCAGAAGGATTTTCTTCATCAGATCCGCTAGGGATCACATACTCTTCATCAAAAGGGATGATTTCCTTTGATGGCATGGAGGAAACTGGAACAACATCAATTGGATTAGCAAATGAGCTTGTCAATTTCTTCATCTTCTTCGGTGCTGAAGAATCTGAAGGAGCTGATGCTTTCCTTTTCTTCACTGCTGCACGCTCTGCAGCCTTGGTCTTCTTCACATCTGATGCAGATGGAAGGATTGGAGTTGGAGTAGGCGCAGGAGGAGTAGAGGAATGTGGTTGATTTTCTTCAGGCACAACTGATGCAGTTGCCCTGACCTCTTCATTTTCTTCAGGCGCACCACTAGTGGGTGCCCTGGCAGTTTCATCAGCGGCTGGAATGCAGTCATCAGCCCTGGAACTCACATTTTCTTCAGCAGCCTGATTGTCATCAGCGGTGCTGGCATGTTCTTCAGTTGGATGAGCAGATGCTTCAGCCTGAGGAATTTCTTGTTGCGATGGGGCTGCAACATTTGAGGTGAACATCTTTGTCAGTTTGATAAACCTGACCTTGGCTCCTTTCCAATCAGCATAGTAAGCATTGAAATCATCGTTGAGGACTTTGATTTCAGACTGGATCTTCACAAGTTCATCAGTTGTCATAGAGACAACGTTGTTCTTCATGAATTTCTCCTTCCTGTACTGTGCTTTCTTGAGCTGCCTGGCCTTCTCAAATTTCCATTTCTCTTCTTGGATGAAGGCAGTCAGCATATGACTTTGACCAGGAGTCAGCTTGAAGTCAGGCATAGGAGTGTTTGGGTCCTTGTGCCAGAGATCAATGTAATCGAGAATCAACTTTGGATCCAAAAGCAGAGGCAAATTTGTGCCCTTGGCTCTAGCGGCCCTGACTTGCCTGTCTCTGATGATTTCAGCAAGTTCTTCATCATCAGCTTCGTCTTCTTCAGACGACACTTGGAAGGCGACCTGCTTCTTGTGAGGACTTGGGCGAGAGCCTCGTCCAGCAGTGGTCTTAGTCTTCAGCAGAGAGGGTCCTGTTGAAGAATTTGGTGCAGCTGAGGAACTAGCTGAAGCTCCTGAGGCAATAGAGATGCCTGTAGTCCTTTGGCACGTGGCAAGATGCACAGGTGCTGAGGATTTTGTCGGAGCAGCTGAGGACTTTGGAGGAGCAGGAGCGGCGTGAGGAATTGGCCGTGAGGGCTTAGCTGAGGAAATTGGCCATGAGGGCATTGAAGAAGAGGCACTTGGCTTGTGCGCAGGCTTCTTTGCCATGGATTTCTTCAGCCTTACAGAGGCCTCAGCAGCAGCAGCAGTGGAATCTTCATTGAATTTCTTCACTGCATCTTTTGCCTGTTTGGCCAGCTTGGCCCATTCTTCAGGAAACTCCTCACCGCGTTTGATGCTAGTGGGATCTGCTTCTTGGCCAGGTGCCAATGGTGGTCTTGAGCATGGAGGAGTAACAGCGAATTTCTTCATGTACTTTGGAGTCACATATCTGTACTCCCTCCACTCTCTTGCCCATCTCCTCTCAATCTTTTGAATGCGCACTTTGCGCTGATTTTTATCTTCCTCAGGGGGTGTGCAGTACCCAACACAGATGTCCTCAGGGATTTCAAATGCAGTGTTGACCTCAGGCCTCTTTCCTCCTTTCTGTGGCTTCTTACCGCCAGCCATTTTCTTCAGATGAGGAATTTGAACAATGGAATTCTCTGAAGAAGTATGCAACTTTTCTTCGAGGAACGCTGCAAATGAGTTAAGTTGATGAGAACCTAGTGATTCAACAGCGGACATGAGTACCTGTGAACAGAGTATAGTTGCGAGGAATTTGGAGAGGTCATATGCGTTCTCAGAAGGTTTTTCAAAAAGAACAAGTTTGAGGAATTTGACCAGATGAGTCTTGAAGAATTTCACTAAGCGTTCTTAGTCTTAGGTTCTAGAGTTGTACAGATCAGAAATCCGCACAATTGAGGAATCTTGAAGAAAAATTATTGCTTAGAGAAATGAATCAAGAACAGATGACATGTGAGGTGTTTAGTGTGTGAAGAATTTGAAGAATAAACACCTTTTGAAGATTTTGCAGAAATCATTTGAATCAAAGAGGGCAGTAAAAGTAACTTTTAATTACCCTGAATGAAGAACACGACGAACAGTGAGGTGGAGAAGTGAAGTTCGTCTGTGCAGATCTTCCACGCCCTAACTCGGCAGAGGAAGACGGCTACGGTGGCGGCGGAGTGAAGATTTCCGCGGCCGGCGCGAGTACGACGGCGACGAGGTCGAGGCAGTGAAGCTCTTCCTCACCGGCGACGATGAAGTAGCGGCAGCACTAGGGTTTGAGAAGCTTGAGCTGGAGAGAGGTCGAGCGAAGTAAAGGAAGTGAGGAAGGGGAGAGGGGGTATTTATAGCCACGGTGAAAAACGGTTCGCCCGAAGAAATTGGACGAACGTGCCCCTGACCCTTCTCATTCGCTTGACATGTGTCACCCACGTACTGAGAAGTGGAGATCGTGTTAGATCGTGGGTGAATAGATAAGTATTTCGTGGGATGCGGAACGGTTTGAGCGGCAAAGCCGAAAATTTGGATAAGATAAGCTAAAAGTTCCATTCGCAAATTCTTCAGCTGATAAGGACACAGTGAAGATTTTGAACGAGTTTCAAATAGAACGCACATGAAGAATTTGTGAATAGATTGGGTTGAGTATAGCATAGAGGGGGAAGGGTCCGATCACATTCACTTAGCAGAAATAGCAACTTGAAGAAATAGCAATAAGTGAATGCTGTAGAGGACATAAACTCATATATATATATAGCCAATGAAGAAAAACGACGGAAACAGTGAAGATTTGCAAAGGTGAAGATTTTGAACAACTGAGGAATTTCAAAAACTAAGGAAAAACTCAAATTGAAGATTTTCAACTTTTGGTGGTGGCGTGACCCACCGTATAAGAATGATGATTTCAGACACCGCGTACAATTGTCGTAGGGCTCTAAGAATCAAATTCTTCGTTAATTTCTTCACACTTAGAGTGTTATTCTTCATTGATTGAAGAAAAACGTTTCTTCATGTGTTGCACATCTAAGTCATCAATTTTGCATAAGTGTTAGGACGAGTGTCCTTTTCAAAGAACATTCGAAGATTCTAGGATATTTAGCTCACACCACAACTTGCTAAATCTCTTCTCATCCAAGGGCTTAGTGAAGATATCGGCTAGCTGTTCTTCAGTCTTCACATGCTCAATAGAAATGTCGCCCTTCAACACATGATCGCGAAGAAAATGATGACGAATCTGAATGTGCTTTGTCTTCGAGTGCTGAACTGGGTTGTGAGCAATCTTGATGGCACTCTCATTGTCACAGAAGAGAGGCACATTCTTCACGTTGACGCCGTAGTCCTTGAGAGTTTGCTTCATCCACAGCAATTGAGCACAGCAAGAACCAGCAGCAATGTACTCAGCTTCAGCAGTAGACAGTGATACGCAGTTCTGTTTCTTCGAGGACCAACAGACCAAAGATCGTCCGAGGAAATGACATGTACCAGATGTTGACTTGCGGTCCACACGATCACCAGCATAGTCAGAGTCAGAATATCCAATGAGATCAAAAGCCGAGCCCTTGGGGTACCATAATCCAAGTGTTGGTGTGTGAGCTAGATATCGAAGAATATGTTTCACAGCCTTATGGTGTGATTCCTTCGGTGTAGCTTGAAATCGGGCACACATGCAAACACTAAGCATAATATCTGGCCTAGATGCACATAAATACAATAAAGAACCAATCATGGAGCGGTATACCTTTTGATCGAAGTCAATACCATTTTCATCAGTGCACAGATGGCCATTTGTGGGCATCGGAATTTTGACGCCTTTGCAATCTTGCATGCCGAATTTCCTCAGTACATCCTTGAGGTATTTCTCCTGAGATGAATATGCCATTGCGCTGTTGACGAATTTGAAGACCTAAGAAGAATTTCAACTCTCCCATCATAGACATTTGATATTCTTCACTCATCATATAGGCAAATTCATCACTATAACGTTGATCAGTACAGCCAAAGATGATATCATCAACATATATTTGGCACACAAGCAATTCATCATCATATGATTTAGTGAAAAGTGTAGGGTCGAGTGAACCGGGTTTGAAGCCTTTCTTCATGAGGAATTCCTTCAAAGTATCATACCACGCCCGAGGGGCCTGCTTGAGGCCATAGAGGGCCTTATTCAGTCTGAAGACTTTGTCAGGATGCTTAGGATCTTCAAAACCTGGGGGTTGAGCAACATATACTTCTTCCTCAAGCTTACCATTGGGGAATGCACTTTTCACATCCATTTGATATAAAGTGATATCATGATGGTTAGCATAAGCGAGTAATATGCGAATAGCTTCAAGTCTAGCAACAGGTGCAAGAGTTCCATCGAAATCAATTCCTTCAACCTGTGTGTAGCCTTGAGCTACTAACCGTGCCTTATTCCTCACCACAAGGCCATTTTCATCTTGCTTGGTGCGGTAGATCCACTTTGTGCCAATGATATTGTGTTTGCGAGGATCTGGACGATTGACCAGTTCCCAGACGTTGTTGAGCTCGAACTGATGTAATTCTTCTTACATGGCCTGAATCCACTCAGGCTCCGGAAATGCTTCATCTACCTTAGTGGGCTTTGTGATAGAGACAAAAGCATAGTGCCCACAAAAGTTAGATAAATGTGAAGCTTTTGAGCGTGTAAGAGGACCTGGTGCTTCAATGTCATCGATGATCTTTTCAACTTGCACTTCTTTTGCAACGCGAGGATGAGTTGGTTGTCGTCGAGGAATTTGATCAGCATTTTCTTCAGCACCATTTTCTTCAGATTTTCTTCAGGTGCATTAGCTCGACGTTCTTCACGTTCTGGAATGAATTCTTCAGCAGATTCTTCGGTAGGAATGACATCCTCAGTAGCCTTGAACTTGATAGATTCCTCAGGTGCTGGTTCATCTATCACAGAAGGTAGGTGCTCTCTTTGCGAGCCATTAGTTTCATCGAACCGCACATCTACAGTTTCAACAACCTTGTGAAGAACGTTGTTGAAGACTCTGTAGGTGTGCGAGTCCTTTCCGTAACCAAGCATAAAACCTTCATGTGCTTTCGGTGCAAATTTAGCATTGTGATGAGGATCTCTAATCCAACATTTAGCACCGAAGACTTTGAAATAACTCACATTGGGTTTCTTGTCAGTGAGGAGTTCATAGGCAGTCTTCTTGAAGAATTTGTGAAGATATACCCTGTTGATGATGTGGCACGCAGTATAAATTGCCTCAATCCAGAAGTGACGAGGCGTCTTGTACTCATCAAGCATAGTGCGAGCCATCTCAACAAGAGTTCTGTTCTTGCGCTCCACGACGCCATTTTGCTGAGGAGTGTAAGGAGCAGATAACTCATGAGTAATACCAAGTTCATCAAGATAGTCATCAAGACCAGAATTCTTGAACTCAGTTCCATTGTCACTTCTGATGTGCTTGATCTTCACACCAAAGTTGGTTGAAGCCCTCGAGGAAAATCGTTTGAAGACTTCCTGCACTTCATGTTTGTAAGTGACAATATGTACCCATGTGTAACGAGAGTAATCATCAACAATAACAAAGCCATAGAGAGATGCATCATTTGTGACTGCTGAGTAATGGTTAGGACCGAAGAGATCCATATGAAGCAATTCAAATGGTCGAGTAGTGGTCATGATAGTCTTCGCTGGATGCTTAGCCTTGGTCATCTTTCCAGCTTCACAAGCTCCACACAAGTGATCCTTGAGGAATTTGACATTCTCAATGCCAATGACATGCTTCTTCTTCGCAAGCGTGTGCAAATTCCTCATGCCTGCATGACCAAGTCGTCGATGCCATAGCCAGCCTTCTGAAGCTTTTGCAAGTAGGCACACGGCTGGTTGCGGTCCTGTAGAGAAATCAACAATATACAAGTCTCCTCTCCTAAAGCCTTCGAAGACTTTGGAATTGTCAGCTTCCATAACCACAACACAACGATACTTGCCAAAGACAACAACCATATCAAGATCACAAAGCATTGAGACAGACATGAGGTTGTATCCTAAGGACTCGACAAGCATGACTTTGTCCATGTGTCGATCCTTTGTGATCGCAACCTTACCTAGACCCAATACCTGACTTTTGCCTTTGTCAGCGAAGATGATATGCTTCAGATGCGATGGTGATAAGGGAGCATCCATCAATAGATTCTTGTCACCAGTCATATGATTTGTACATCCACTATCGAGGACCCACTCAGTGGCTTTGGGTTGATCATCCTGCAGATGAATTAGTGCAGCTTACGAACTTCATATACTTCATCAATGAAGAATATGACATCACAATTCATCAGACCAATTTCATCAAGCAATGCAATAGTTAAAGCAGTATGAGGACGTGAGAAATGAAAGTTCATTTCTTCATGATTAGCCTGCGTCCTTTCAGGCACTTTTCAGGTCTCCAGCAAATTCTTCAGACGTTTAAGTACGTCTGGAGACCTGACCCTGCATAAAAGATTAGTTCTTTTTCTTCACCACCCACATCTGAAGGGGTGGCAAAGAGTTCATCACTCTGCGAGCTCCATAAGAGAAGTGGCATAGAAGCCAATCCATTTCGTTTCACACAAGAGGAGTTAGGGTAAGCATATGAATAAGCAGAGAAATTCTTCGAGGACTTATGAACATAATGATTAGAAGAATAATGCTCATATTCATAGCCCTTGGCTCTTCCCTGCGAAACAGAGTTGTTAGCACAATGATGTTCATATGAGGACTTTGATCCTTTTGAGGAATTTGATCCATGTGAGGAATTTGGTCCGTATGAGGACTTGGATCCATATGAAGAATTTGGTCCATATGAAGAATTTGATCTGGGGTTCCTATTCTTCACAGGTGGTGTCATGAGGACATTCACCTGAAGACTTTCAAGGCACCTTTTGGGAACCCAGATTTTCTTCATAGGAGAACCGTTCCTGCAGTTAGTGCCAACATATCTAGCAAATACTTCACCATTCTGATTTTTGAACAGTTGATAGTTGGAGTCAAATGACTCATCAGAAGAATGAGAAGATTCACATGTAAAGCCAGATAAATTAGATGGATCAACTGGAGGTCCCTTTGCAGCAACCCATGAGGTTTTGGGGTACTGCTCAGGCTTCCAATATGTACCATCAGCATTGAGTTTCCTCTCAAAGGCAATACCCTCTTTCCTAGGGTTCCTGTTGAGGATCTGCTTTTTAAGCACATCACAAAGAGTCTGATGCCCTTTGAGGCTTTTGTACATGCCTGTCATGTACAATTCCTTCAGCCCTGCATCGTCAGTGATACTAGCAATGTCCTCAGATGAGGAATTAGTGATAGCAGAGACAGTTGAAGAATTTGTAGCATTAGAAGCATTTGAACATTCAGGTGAAGAATTAGCAGATTCACGTTCAATGCATTTCAAACATGGAGGAACAAATTCTTCCTGAGCAGCGCTGATTTGTTGAGCAAGTAATGAATCGCGCTCCTTCTGAAGATCTTCATAACTCACTCTTAGCTTCTCAAGATCTTGCTTTCTTTGAAGAAATTCATAAGAAAGCTTCTCATGATCAGACAAGAGAGTGTTATGATGACCTTGAAGGTTGTCAAACCTAGTCTGAAGTCTCTGAAGATTTTCAGTCAGGGTTTTAGTGCGATCCATTTCTTCACCCAACATATCATCACTTTTGTCTAGCATGTTTTGAACCTTTTCAAGGGCCCTTTGTTGTTTCACAGCAATCTTAGCAAGTTTAGAATAGCTGGGCTTAAGGTTTTCATCAGATTCATTTTCACTTGATTCAGAGGAGGTATATTTGAGTACCTTGGCACCCTTTGCCATGAAGCAATAGGTGGGAGCGTAGTCATCATTGCCTTCATCAGCCTTGTTGGTGAGGTCATTTTCTTCAGTGTTGAAGATAGACTTGCTGACGAATGCAGTAGCGAGGGCTAGGCTCGCCACACCAGATTCGGAATCCTCAGATGCCTCCTCTTCCTCATTTTCTTCAGATTCAGCCTCAGAGTCCATTTCCTTGCCAATGAATGCCCGAGCCTTCTTGGAGCTGCTCTTCTTGTGAGATGAAGACTTTGAGGATTTTGATGATGAAGATTTTGAGGATTTCTTCTTTTTCTTCGCATCATCAGAACTATAATCCTTGTATTTCTTCTTCTTTGATTCCTTTTCCCACTGAGGACAATCTTGAATGTAGTGTCCGGGTTTCTTGCATTTGTGACAAAGCCTCTTCTTGTAGTCACTGGGTGAGGAATCATTGCTCCTTGAGGGTCTTCCAAAGCGGCCACGTCTTGAGAACTTCTGGAATTTCTTCACGAGCAGTGCTAGATCATGGCTCAGTTCTTCAGGATCACCAAGGCTGCTGTCAGAGTCTTCATCTTCAGACTCAGAAACTGCCTTGGCCTTCAGTGCACGTGATCTGCCATAGCTCGAACCATAAAGATCTCTCTTTTCAGCAAGCTGGAACTCATGAGTATTTAGCCTCTCGAGGATATCAGCGGGATCAAGTGACTTGTAATCAGCACGTTCTTGTATCATCAATGCCAGAGTATCAAATGAGGAATCAAGCGATCTCAACAATTTCTTCACCACCTCATGGTCGGTGATGTCAGTGGCACCAAGCGCTTGAAGCTCATTTGAGATGTCAGTGAGGCGATCGAAGGTTTGTTGAACATTTTCATTGTCGAGTCTTTTGAAGCGGTTGAAGAGATTGCGAAGAACATCAACTCGAGAGTCACGCTGAGTTGAGACTCCTTCATTTACTTTGGACAGCCTATCCCAGATAAGCTTAGCAGTTTCCAAAGCACTCACTCTTCCATACTGTCCTTTGCTCAGATGGCCACAAATGATATTCTTCGCTTGAGAATCGAGTTGCTTGAATCTCTTCACATCGGTAGCATTCAGTGAGGGTGAGACAGAGGGAACACCATTTTCCACAACATATGAGAGATCGTTATCAATTGCCTCAAGATGCATTCGCATCTTATTCTTCCAGTAGGGGTAGTCCGTCCCATCGAAGGTAGGACACCCAGCTGAGACCTTGATCATACCTGCGGTCGACATAACTAAAACTCCAGGTGGTTAAACCAAAATCACACAGAACAAGGGAGTACCTTGCTCTGATACCAATTGAAAGTGCGTTATATCGACTAGAGGGGGGTGAATAGGCGATTTTTATGAATTCTTCACTGAGGAATTTGCCAGTGAGGAAATTCCTTAGTGAAGAACTACTTGCAGCGGAATAAGTACTCAAAAGTATGCATAGCAGAACACAAGCATGGTCATCATGATGAAATGAAGACAAGCACAGAGTACAGAAGCGTAAACACAGGATAGCACAGGATGAAGACAAACAGACTGAAGAAATTGAACTGAGGAAATTGAGAAAGTCTTCAGTCAAAGTCTTCAAACACAGATATGAACAAGTGCACAACACAGTTATGAGGAAATGAAAGAGTTGAGGAAATAGAACCAGTAGGCTTGGTGAAGACAATGATTTGGTAGACCAGTTCCAACTGCTGTCTCAGTTGTACGTCTGGTTGGAGCGGCTAGGTATTTAAACCTGAGGACACACAGTCCCGGACACACAGTCCTCACCGTATTCTCCTTGAGCTAAGGTCACACAGACCTCGCCCAATCACTCGTGGTAAGTCTTCAGGTGACTTCCAAACCTTCACAGACTCGGTCACTCGGCGATCCACAATTTCCTCTTGGATGCTCTAGACCATGACGCCTAACCGTCTGGAAGAAGCACAGTCTTCAAAGGTAACAAGCGTCGGATCCACGCAGGATCAATCTCTTCAGTGATGCTCAATCACTTTGGGTTTGTAGGTGTTTGGGTTTGGGTTTTCCTCACTTGATGATTTTCGCTCAAAGTCCTCGGAGGATGGGATGCTCTCAAATGACAAGTGTCAGTTTCTCTCGGAGCAGCCAACCAGCTAGTGGTTGTAGGGGGCGGCTATTTATAGCCTAGGGAGCAGCCCGGCATGATAAGACATAAATGCCCTTAAATGATATGACCGTTAGGTGGGTAGATATTTTGGGACAGCTGGCGCATAGCACAGCAACGGTCGGAAATTTGAGTATCAAATTCCTCAGGGCTATCATGTTCCTCACTGTGTAGGCAATCCGCACTGGCGAATTCCTAACTCCTCAGTCAGAACAAATTCCTCAGAGACCAGAAGAACTTCGTCTCTGTCACTGAAGAATATGACTGAACTGTATGAGATTTCCAATGTCTTCACTCGAAGGGATTGGTAGGTGTAGGATTTTGAGTTGAGCATCACATGGAAATTTTTCCTTAGTATTTCCTCGACCCCCTTTAACAGTACGGTGTTTCCTATGACTCAAGAAAGAGAAAATGAAACTACGAAAACAAAAGTCTTCACGCTTCATGTTCCTCAAATGAATACCAAGTCTTCAAGGTCACACCAATTTCTTCACTTTCAAAGTCTTCAGAAAGTCTTCAGAAATCCAAAGTCTTCAGTCGAAGAACTTCATTTTTAGGGGTCGACTTTCACTGTAATATCAAACTCCTCATAGACTTATAGACCTGTGTACACTCATAAACACATTAGTCCCTTAACCTACAAGTCTTCAATACACCAAAATCACTAAGGGGCACTAGATGCACTTACACCTATGAAGAAGATATGGGTGCCCAAAAGTTGTCTTGAGAATCTTCTTGTGAATGTCATCATGACACCACCAGGGAAGAAGATAAACCCCATACCAAAGGCTTCATATGGTCCAAAGGCTTCATACAGACAAAGGACTCACCAGAGTCACCCTAAAGCTAATGTTTTGCAGGGAAATCATACCCAGACTTCTGAATATGAGCGTGTTTCTTCAAACCGCTATGTTCACAAAACTAAGAACTTTTCTGATTATTCATATGAGTATTATTCACCTCCTGCAAGGCTATTTGCTAGGGCTCCAAAGCCGAAGTTCTCAGATGCTGCACTTAGACTCATTGCTTCGAAGCCACCCCTGAAAATGTGGGTGGTTAATAAAACTTAACTCTCTTTTGCAGGGAAAGGTCTCCAGCCGGAAATCAAAGGCGTCTGATGCTATTGCCGGGGACCTAAAACAACTTGTAGGGCGCAAGATAAAATGCCCAAATGGTCTTACTATGTATTTTGTTCCTGAATCACTTGTCAATCATCCTATCAGTCCTAACCTAGATCTGAGCTTTGATAATCCGCTTGTTCATCAAATGTGTATGCTTCACAATACCCTTGGTGAAGCCTATCCCCCTAACTGCACTGTAGGGTATGACACCACATGCTTCAGAATGGATTATGGACAGTGGATGCACTAATCACATGACTGGTGATCGAAGTCTTCTCATGGACCCAACCTTACGTCCATCTGACAAGAGTCAGATCACATTTGCTTACACTGGTAAAAGCAAGGTATTGGGTCTAGGTAGAGTTGCGATCTCAAGGGATCAGCACATGGACAAAGTGATGCTTGTTGAATCCCTTGGTTTCAACTTAATGTCCGTCTCAATGCTTTGTGACTTAAACATGGTTGTGATATTTGGAAAACATCGTTGCCTTGTTCTAATGGAATCTGAAAAATCTCTAGTCTTTGAAGGGTATCGAAAAGATGATCTGTATATGGTAGATTTCTCAGCAGGACCACAGTTGGCCGTATGTCTTCTAGCAAAAGCTTCAGAGTGCTGGCTCTGCATCGGAGGTTAGGGCATGCTGGCATGAGGAACTTGTACACACTCGCGAAGAAGAAACATGTCGTAGGCATCGAGGGCGTCAAGTTCAAGAAGGATCATCTGTGTGGTGCCTGCAAAGCTGGGAAGATGACTAGGGCCAAGCATCCCTCGAAGACAATCATGACGACATCTCAATCCTTCGAGCTGCTTCACATGGACCTATTTGGCCCTACTCATTAATCTACTCTTACTACCACTGCTTGTCTCTATGGCTTCGTCATTGTTGATGATTATTCAAGATATACATGGGTGCATATAATTCTCTACAAGAATGAAGTGCAGGATGTCTTCAGACGATTTGCCAATCGTGCCATGACGAAATATGGCATCAAGATCAAGCACATCAGAAGTGACAACGGCACAGAGTTCAAGAACACCGGCCTCGACATTTATCTTGATACATTGGGTATCACTCATGAGTTCTCTGCTCCATACACACCTCAGCAAAATGGCATCGTGGAGCGCAAGAACAAAACACTCATTGAGATGGCATGGACTATGCTTGATGAGTACAAGACTCCAAGGAAGTTCTGGCCTGAAGCCATTGATACTGCATGCCACGTCATCAACTGTGTTTATCTTCACAAGCTTCTAAAGAAGACATCCTATGAGCTTCTAACTGGTAAGAAGCCAAACGTCAGTTACTTCAGAGTATTTGGTGCTAGGTGCTGGATCAAGGATCCATATCACACTTCAAAATTTGCACCGAAAGCACATGAAGGTTTTATGCTTGGTTACGGAATGGATTCGCACTCCTACAGAGTCTTCAACCTCTTTCACTATAAAGTGGTCGAAACTGTGGATGTGCGGTTCTATGAAACTAACGGCTCACAAAGAGAGCACCTGCCAAATGTGCTAGATGAAGTCCCACCTAGTGAATCGATCAAGCTTATGGGTACTGGAGAAATCATACTGTAAGTGCATCTAGTGCCACCCCTAGTTGGTTTGGAGTATTGACGACAAACCTGGTTGAGGGACTAATGTGTTTGTGAGAATTGCAGGATAACACAGGTAGTAGTCCCTCATTGATTCGGTTTACCTACCGGAGATGACCCTTAAAAATGTGTGAAGACATTGAAGACAATGGTGGTATGTGAAGATATTCACAACAAAGATTATGACTCGAGAAGACATTCACGTGAAGACTATGGAGTGTGAAGACATAGTTGTTTCATAGTTTCCTTTTTTTCTTTGTTGAGTCATAGGAACCACCGTACTGTTAAGTGGGGTCCAAGTGAACAAAGTCAGAGTGACTGAAGTGATGCTCAACCAAATCCTAAGTGTTCGAGCGAAGACAATGAGAGCAAATCTTATCCAGAGCTGGATGAGTCAGCATTAATTGTAGCCCAAGTCAAGCTGCCGCGTGTGTTTGAAATCTGACCGTTGGAACACGTGTCAGTTCCTTAGTGACCCATGGTCATTTCGGACAAATCAGGTCGGGTTGCCTAGTGGCTATAAATAGCCTACCCCCTACACCATAAATTGGTGGCTGCTCAGAGTTAGTGCACGGTTTTTTTTGTTTGAGAGCAACCCACCTCCGAAGCATTTGAGAGAGAAATCCTTGCAAGGACAAAGCCAAAAATACCCAGAGCCAAAGAGTGTTAGGCATCACTGAAGTCTTTCTGTCCGTGTGATCTGAAGACTTGTTACACTTGAGGACTGTGAATCCTCCAGCCGGTTAGGCATTGCGTTCTGAGCATCCAAGAGTCATTGTGGATTGCCGGTGAACGATGTCTGTGAAGGTTTGGAAGTCTACCTTGAAGACTTACCAGAGTGATTGGGCGAGGACTAAGTGTCCTTGGCTCAAGGGGAATAAGGTGAAGACCCGGTCTTCTGAGTTGAATCTCAGCCTCCCCAACCAGACGTACAGTTGTCACAGCAACTGGAACTGGTCCAACAAATCCTTGTCCTCACCAAGCAACTAGTTCTATCTTCTCCCTCTCTTTACCTACAGTTTGTTTTCGTGAAGTCATTGCCTGCTTGCATTTTCTGTTTGACTTCACTGTGTGACGACTATTGTTGTTTGGCTTCATACTGTCTTCCTTCCTGATCCATACTACCTAGCTGCTGTTAGTCTTCGTGCTTTCACTTCATTGAATACTTGACTATGGCTTGCCTAGTGTAGTCCACCTTCCGCTGCATGTCAATAGGTTCATTTCTATTGTTTGTCTTTGAAACTCCCATGTTTTGAAGTCGCCTATTCACCCCCCCTCTAGTCGATTACTAGCACTTTCAATTGGTATCAGAGCAAGGTACTCCCTTGTTCTATGTGATTCGGTTTAACCACCTGGAGTTTTAGCTATGTCGACTACAGGGATAATCAAAGTCTCCACTGCGTGCCATGTCTTCGATGGAACTAATTACCCCTACTGGAAGAATAAGATGCGCATGCATCTTGAAGCCACTGATGTTGATCTATGGTATGTCGTCAAGAATGGCATACCCAAGACTGGTGAAGGTGTCAGCCCTGCTGATGTCAAGAAGTTCGCTCAACTGGATTCTACTGCCAAGAACATCATTTGTGGTCATCTGACCAAAGGACAGTATGGCCGTGTGAGTGCTCTGGAAACATCGAAGCTAGTCTGGGACTGGCTCTCCAAGGTCAACGAAGGCGTCTCAACCCAGAGAGATCAAAGGATTGGTGTCCTTCGCAACCTCTTCAACCGCTTCAAGAGAAATGACAATGAGAATGTCCAGCTCGCGTTTGATCGCCTCACTGATATCACAAATGAGCTTCGCGCTCTCGGCGCCACTGAAATCACCAAGCATGAAATCGTCAAGACACTCCTGAGATCACTTGATAGCTCGTTTGACACCCTAGCCCTGATGATTCAAGAACGCCCTGACTTCAAGACACTCAATCCGTCTGACATACTTGAGAGGCTCAACACACATGAGTTTCAGCTATCTGAGAGAAGAGACATCTATGGTCCCAACTATGGCCAAACTCGCGCTTTGAAGGCAAAGGTTGTTTCCTAATCTGAAGAAGAATCTGGCTGCAGTTCTGGTGATCCTGAAGACATTGGAAAGGAGCTTGCTATGCTTGTGAAGAAGTTCCAGAAATTCACTAAGAAGAAGGGCTTCAGAAAGTCTTCACGATCTAGCTCAAGAAATGATGAAGCTTCCACTCATGACCACAAGAAGAGAACATGCCACAAGTGCAAGAAACCTGGTCACTACATCTCTGAGTGTCCACATTGGGACAATGAGAACAAGAAAAAGAAGAAGAGCAAGGAATATGATTTTGATGACAAGAAGAAGAAGAAATCCTCAAAGTCTTCTTCCAAGTCTTCGTCCAAGTCTTCATCACACAAGAAGAGCTCATCCGGCAAGGCTCGTGCTTTTGTTGGCAAAGAGATGGATTTAGAGGAGGAGTCTGCTTCTGAGGAGGCGGAGGTGGAGTCTGAGGAGGAGTCTGACTCTGGCGTTGCAAGTCTGGCTCTAGCTACAGCCTACGTTGCCAAGTCCATCTTCAACACTGAAGACAATGGCTCCGTCACCAACGCTGATGCTAATGACAAGGACGACTCCGCTCCCACCTACTACTTCATGGCACGTGGTGCCAAGGTAAACTCACGCGATGCTTACTTTCAAACAAGTGAAGATGACTCTGATTCTGAATCCAAACCCAGCTACAAAACACTTGCTAAAATTGCAACTGAACAACAGAAAGCTATGGAACATATTCAAAAACTGTTAGACAAAAGCGATGACCTGTTGGACGCGGAAATGACCCGATCTTAGTTCTTAATTGAAGACATAAAAAATCTTCATGTTAAGTACGAGGAACGTGAAAGTCGTCATGAAACGCTCTCAACAACTCATGAAAAGCTTTCCTATGATTATCTTCAAAGGAAGCAAGAACTCGAGAAATTGAGAGCAGTTCATGAAGATCTTCAAAAAGAGAACGAGTCACTTCGCGCTCAACAGATCAGTCCAGCTCAGGAAGGCTTTGAACCACCATGTCTAAAATGCCTTGAGCGTGATAACGCTACTTCTGTTGCTGAGTGTTCTACTGCTGCTACTGTTGCAATATCTTCGACTGCTGATGTGGTAACTAACCCCTCTGCTGAGGATACCACTACTATTGCTGATGAGAATGCTAGGTTGAAGACATTGCTTGAGACAGGAATGTACAAAAGTCTCAAAGGGCATCAGACACTGTGCGATGTCCTCAAAAAGCAGATTTTGAACCGAAACCCTAGGAAAGAGGGTGTTGGGTTCGAGAGGAAAATGAATGTTGATGGATCATACTGGAAGCCTGAGCAGTACCCCAAAACCACATGGGTTGCTGCAAAGGGACCTTCAGTGGATCCATCCACCTTATCTGGCTTCACTTGTGCTAACCCCATTATCATTGATGAATCCTTTGATGCAAACTAGGAACTGTTTAAGAATCAGAATGGTGAAGTGTTTGCCAGGTACATTGGTACTAACTACAGGAATGGGCCACCTATGAAGAAGATCTGGGTGCCCAAAAGGCGTCTTGAGAATCTTCCTGTGAATTTCATCATGACACCACAAAAGAAGTAGACAATCACCAGACCAAAGGCTTCATATGGTCCAAAGGCTTCATACAGACAGAGGACTCACCTGAGTCACCCTAACGTTTGGCAGGGAAATCATACTCAGACTTATGAATATGAGCGTGTTTCTTCAAACCGCTATGTTCATAAAACTTAGAACTTTTCTACCTATTCATATGAGTATTATTCACCTCCTGCAAGGCTATTTGCTAGGGCTCCAAAGCCAAAGTTCTCAGATGCTGCACTTAGACTCATTGCTTCGAAGCCACCCCTAAAAATGTGGGTGGTTAAGAAAACTTAACTCTCTTTTGCAGGGAAAGGTCTCCAGCCGAAAATCAAAGGCGTCCGATGCTATTGCTGGGGACCTAAAACATCTTGTGGGGTGCAAGATAAAATGCCCAAATGGTCTTATTATGTATTTTGTTCCTGAATCGCTTGCCAGTCATCCTATCAGTCCTAACCTGGATCTAAGCTTTGATAATCCGCTTGTTCGTCAAATGTTTATGCTTCAAAATACCCTTGGTGAAGCCTATCCCCCTAACTGCACAGTAGGGTATGACACCAAAGTCTTCAGAATGGATTATGGACAGTGGATGCACTAACCACATGACTGGTCACCGAAGTCTTCTGATGGATTCAACACTACTTCCATCGGACAAGAGTCACATCACGTTTGCTGACACTGGTAAATGCAAGATTTCTCAGCAGGACCACAGCTGGCCATATGTCTTCTAGCAAAAGCTTCGGAGTGCTGGCTCTGGCATCAGAGGCTAGGGCATGCGGGCATGAGGAACTTGTACACACTCGCGAAGAAGAAACACGTCGTTGGCATCGAAGGCGTCAACTTCGAGAAGGATCATCTGTGCGGTGCCTGCGAAGCTGGAAAGATGACAAGGGCCAAGCATCCCTCGAAGACAATCATGACTACATCTCAACCCTTCGAGCTGCTTCACATGGATCTCTTTGGCCCTACTCACTACTCTACTCTCACTGCCACTGCTTGCCTCTATGGCTTCGTCATAGTTGATGATTACTCAAGATATACATGGGTGCATATAATCCTTTACAAGAATGAAGTGCAGGATGTCTTCAGACGCTTCGCCAATCGTGCCATGACGAACTATGGCATCAAGATCAAGCACATCAGAAGTGATAACGGCACAGAGTTCAAGAACACCGGCCTAGACCTTTACCTGGATACATTAGGCATCACCCATGAGTTCTTTGCTCCATATACACCTCAGCAGAATGGCATCGTGGAGCGCAAGAATAGGACACTCATTGAGATGGCTCGGACGATGCTTGATGAGTACAAGACTCCAAGGAAGTTCTGGCCTGAAGCCATTGATACTGCATGCCACGTCATCAACCGTGTTTATCTTCACAAGCTTCTGAAGAAAACATCCTATGAGCTCCTGACTGGTAAGAAGCCAAATGTAAGTTACTTCAGAGTATTTGATGCTAGGTGCTGGATCAAGGATCCACATCACACTTCAAAATTTGCACCGAAAGCACATGAAGGTTTTATGCTTGGTTACGGAAAGGATTCACACTCCTACAGAGTCTTCAACCTCTTTCACTATAAAGTGGTTGAAACTGTGGATGTGCGGTTCGATGAGACTAACGGCTCGCAAAGAGAGCACCTACCAAATGTGCTAGATGAAGTCCCTCCTAGTGAATCAATCAAGCTTATGGGTACTGGAGAGATCATACCTTCTGAGGCACAGGCTGAAGAGGAACTTATCATTTCTGCGCGCCTACTCAACCTGAAGACAATACTCAGCGTGAAGCCAATGCCCAAAATGAATAAAATGATCAGTATGAGCAAAATCTTCGTCCGGCTCATCCTCGTGTTGCAAATGAAGTCCAGATTGAGAAGATAATTGATAGCATCAATGCACCAGGTCCACTCACTCGTTCAAGAGCAACACAGCTAGCAAATTTCTGTGGGCACTTTGCATTTGTCTCAATATCTGAACCCAAGAAAGTTGCTGAAGCCTTCATGGAACCTGAATGGATTCAAGATATGCAAGAAGAGCTTCAACAGTTCGAGCTGAACAATGTGTGGGAATTGGTCAAGCGTCCTGATCCTCGCAAGCACAACATCATAGGCACCAAATGCATATATCGCAACAAGCAAGATGAGCATGGTCAAGTTGTCAGAAACAAGGCTCGTCTTGTTGCTCAAGGATACACTCAAGTTGAAGGGATTGACTTCGATGAAACATTTGCTCCGGTGGCTAGGCTTGAAGCCATTCGCATACTGCTAGCCTATGCCAACCATCACAACATCCTTATGTATCAAATGGATGTGAAGAGTGCCTTTCTCAATGGCAAGATTGAAGAAGAAGTGTATGTTGCACAACCACCTGGCTTTGAAGATCCAAAACATCCTGATATGTTATACAAGCTCAACAAGGCACTGTATGGCCTCAAATAAGCCCCTCGTGCTTGGTATGACACACTCAAAGACTTCCTGAAGAGCAAAGGTTTCAAACCTGGTTCTCTAGATCCTACACTCTTCACGAAGACATATGATGGAGAACTATTTGTGTGCCAAATCTATGTGGATGACATTATCTTCGGCTGCACTGACAAGAGGTACAGTGATGAGTTTGGACACATGATGCAAGAGCAATATCAGATGTCCATGATGGGTGAGCTGAAGTTCTTCCTAGGTCTTCAAATTCGTCAGCACAGCAACGACATTTTCATGTCTCAAGAGAAATACCTCAAAGATTTCCTAAAGAAGTTTGGAATGCAAGACTGCAAGGGATACATGACGCCAATGCCAACCAAGATTCATCTGAGTCCCGACGCCAATGGTAAAGAGTTCGATCAAAAGGTATACCACTCCATGATTGGTTCTTTACTTTATTTATGTGCATCTAGGCCAGATATCATGCTTAGTGTTTGCATGTGTGCCCGATTCCAAGCGGCACCAAAGGAATCGCATCACTTAGCTGTGAAGCGAATTCTTCGATATTTGGCTTACACCCAACACTAGGATTATGGTATCCAAAAGGCTCAGAGTTTGATCTGGTTGGATTCTTAGATGCTGATTATGCTGGTGACAAGGTTGATCGCAAGTCCACATTAGGCACATGTCACTTTCTGGGACGATCACTTGTCTGTTGGTCTTCAAAGAAGCAGAACTGTGTATCTCTCTCCACTGCTGAATCTGAATACATTGCTGCTGGATCTTGCTGTGCTCAGCTTCTCTGGATGAAGCAAACTCTCAAGGACTATGGTGTCCATCTGAAACATGTGCCACTCTACTGCGACAATGAAAGCGACATCAAGATTGCCAACAACCCAGTTCAGCACTCGAAGACAAAGCACATTGAAATTCGTCATCGCTTTCTCAGAGATCATGTTATGAAGGAAGATATTGATATCATTCACGTCAACACTGAAGAGCAATTGGCAGATATCTTCACAAAGCCCTTGGATGAGAAAAGGTTTTGCAAGTTGCGGTGTGAGCTAAATATCTTGGAATCCTCAAATGTCCTATGATCGGACACACATCCTAACACTTATGCATATTGATGACTTAGATGTGCAACACACAAAGTAACATATATCTTCAATCAATGAAGACTTACACTCTGAGTGTGAATACATTAATGCGGAATTCGACTTCGGAGCGCCACGATAATTGTGCGCCGTGTCTGGGTCTAATACTTCCTATACGGTGGGTAACGCCACCACCAAACTTTTGTTTGGAGTGTTTCATTTGGTGTTACATTTGCTAAGTATTTGCATTTGATTTGTCTTCAACATTGATTTGAGTTCATGTTTATCTTCACAATGTTAATTTGGCCTTACTAAGATATATACATAAAATGTGTTTTGTCCTCTACAGCATTCACTTATAGCTATGTCTTCTTGCTTGAATCTTTTGATCTAAGTGAATGTGATCGGACCCTAACCTCTTCTATGCTTCTACCTCAAAATTCTATCTATCCAAATCATATGCATTCTATTGAAACTGTCAAATGTCTTCTCTGCGTCCTTGTCAGCAGAAGATACAGAGACAAAAGTTGAATCTGTTTTAATTGCTATATCCTTATTGCCTGAAACCCGGAGAAGCCAGAATGACCACCCGACAGTTCAGGCATCCGTGGGAACATGGAACGACTTCCAATGTGTTGCATGTTTGCCACGTGGCCTTCAGATGTGAACCGCCAGGGGCACCTGCGTAATTGCGCTGTGATGTCCCTTTCCTTATAAATACACATCACATCGCGGTCAAAATCCTTCTGAAAGTGCAACTATCCCTGGGTGGTTTTGGTAATTCCTAACAACATATAGCTCATTGCGCTAATGCTATTCCAAGATAGATATTTCAGGAAAGCTCAATGATTGGCATGGCATGGATTGGAAAGTGGACCCTTCAAAATGCTAAGGAAAAAAGATTGGCTCAAGCTCAAAGCACAAGACTCTACATTTTCTATTTTAGTGATCCAAGATCGCATTGAGTCTATAGGAAAAGCCAATACTATTAAGAAGGGACGAGGTGTTGCTTAATGAGGTGCTTGCTGAAAATGCTTAGTGATATGCTCCAAAACCCTCCACTACTTTCTCATACCCACATATGTACCAAACCAAAAGTCCAACTCGGATCCACCGATTCTTTCTATCTGGCGCCACCGAGTTCACTTGACATAGCCACTGCCAGAAACCGTAGTCTTTTCGGTCTCACCGATAGGGATCTCGGTCTCACCGAGATGGGATTGTAATCTCTCTATTTCCCTTCGTAACGTTTCGGTCAAACCGAGATGAGCGATCGGTCCCACCGAGATTGCAATGCAAACTCTCTGTTTCCCTTTCATAACGTTTCGGTCTAACCGAGACGAGCGAATCGGTCCCACCGAGTTTGCCTGACCAACTCTCTATTTGTCTATTACCAAAATCGGTCTCACCGAGTTTGTGTAATCGGTCTCACCAAGATTACGTTATGCCCTAACCCTAACGAAATCGGTCTCAGCGAATTGACGTGTCGGTCCCACCAAAACACCTAACGGTCACATTATGAACTAAATCGGTCTGACCGAGTTTAACGATTCGGTCCCACCGAGTTTGGTGATTTGTGTGTAACGGTTAGATTTTGTGTGGAGGCTATATATACCCCTTCACTCACTCTTCATTCGTGGAGAGAGCCATCAGAACATGCCTACACTTCCGATACATATTTTCTTAGAGAGAACCACCTACACTTGTGTTGAGGTCAAGATATTCCATTCCAACCACATAAATCTTGATCTCTAGCCTTCCCCAAGTTGCTTTCCACTCAAATCTTCTTTCCACCAAATCCAATCCTATGAGAGAGAGTTGAGTGTTGGGGAGACTATCATTTGAAGCACAAGAGCAAGGAGTTCATCATCAACACACCATTTGTTACTTCTTGGAGAGTGGTGTCTCCTAGATTGGCTAGGTGTCACTTGGGAGCCTCCGACAAGATTGTGGAGTTGAACCAAGGAGTTTGTAAGGGCAAGGAGATCACCTACTTCATGAAGATCTACCCTAGTGAGGCAAGTCCTTCGTGGTCGACGGCCATGGTGGGATAGACAAGGTTGCTTCTTCGTGGACCCTTTGTGGGTGGAGCCCTCCGTGGACTCGCGCAATCGTTACCCTTCGTGGGTTGAAGTCTCCATCAACGTGGATGTACGATAGCACCACCTATCGGAACCACGGATAAAAATCTTCGTGTCAACATTGCGTTTGCTCCCTCAAACTCCTCCCTTTACCTTCATATGCAATCGTTTTACATTCTGCTGCTATACTCTTAGAATTGCATGTGTAGGTTGATTGCTTGACTTGTGCTAAGTTGTTAAAATCTGCCAAGAACTAAAATTGGGAAAAGGCTAGATTTTTATTTGGTCAAGTAGTCTAATCACCCCCTCTAGACATACTTTCAATCCTACAAGTGGTATCAGAGCTTTGGTCTCCATTTGCTTTGATTTCCATAGCTTTTGGTGGTCATAGCCTTGGTTTCACAACCTAGGAGAGTATGGCGTCTAGCGAGGGAAATTACCACCGTAGAGGTCCTTACTTTGATGGTACAAATTTTGCTAGTTGGAAGCATAAGATGAAAATGCATATTCTTGGACATAACCCCGCCGTTTGGGCTATTGTGTGTATTGGCTTGCAAGGTGAATTCTTTGATGGGAGAGAACCAAACCGTGAAGCTACCGCGGAAGAGTTGAAGATGCTACAATACAATGCTCAAGCTTGTGATATTCTCTTCAATGGATTGTGCCCCAAAGAATTCAACAAAATCAGCCGTCTTGAGAATGCAAAGGAAATTTGGGATACTTGGATTGATATGCACGAAGGTACCGACTCCGTCAAGGAATCCAAATTGGATGTGCTTCAAAGTCAACTTGACAAGTTAAAAATGAAGGATGGTGAAGGTGTCGCCGAAATGTACTCTAGGCTTGCTCTCATCACAAATGAGATTGCCGGCTTAGGAAGTGAAGAGATGACCGACAAATTCATCATCAAGAAGATCCTAAGAGCCTTGGATGGAAAATATGATACCGTGTGCACATTGATCCAAATGATGCCCAATTACAAAGATCTCAAGCCAACGGAAGTCATTGGAAGAATTATTGCTCATGAGATGTCACTCAAGGATAAGGAAGAGCTTCACAACAAGTCTAGTGGTGCTTACAAAGGTTCGTGCGATGCTCCCACATCATCAAGTGAGAAGCAAACCTTCAATGAAGAATTGAGCCTAATGGTGAAGAACTTCAACAAGTTCTACAAGAGTAGAAGCAAAGAAAGAAGTTCCAAGTCAAGGTCCTACAATGACAAAAGATCTTCTAGTCGTGAGCGCAATTGCTACAATTGTGGAAGACCCGGACACTACTCCAATGAGTGTACGGCACCCTACAAAAGAAGAGAAGATTCTCCCAAAAGAAGAGGTAGAAGAGAAGAATCACCACCAAGAGAAAGGAGGAGTAGAGATGATTGTTATGAACGAAGACCCTCTCGGAGAAGCAAGGACTCGGAAAGGAAGGAAAAGTCATCAAGGAGCTACACAAAAAGAAGACATCAAGCTCATGTTGGTGAATGGGTATCCGGCTCCGACTCCGACAATCACTCCGAAAGAAGTTATCACTCCGACTCCGAATATACTCAAGATGAAGGTGTTGCCGGTCTAGCACTTGTGTCAACCAACTCCTACGACATATTTGACTCACCAAATGAAGGAATTGGAATATGCTTCATGGCCAAAGGTCCAAAGGTAACACATCCCGAGTATGTTGATTTCAATAGTGATGAAGATGATTTGCTAGGTGATGATGATTTACTTGTTGACAACTCTAGTGATGAAGACTATGATGAAACGTCAATAAATCATGCTAATCAAGATAAAACGAATGATGATGATAAGAAGGAGATTGAGCATCTAACTAAAGAACTAAACACTCTTAAGTTAGCTCATGAAACTATCTTGGAAAATCATCGAGAACTTTTAAAGACTCATGATAAGCTACGCTATGAAAAGCTCAACCTTGAGCAAGAACATGAGTTTTTAAAGGCAATCAACGATGATCTTCGCAAGAAAAGTTCTTCTTACATTGCCAAGCGTTTACTCTTGTCTACTTACATGCCACAAGTTAAATCTAGCAACAAGAACAAGAAAGAGGCTTCATCTAGTAGTAACAACAATCATGCTAAATCCAATATTGTTGCTTCTAGTAATTCTCTTGATTCCACTAATGATTCTCTTAGCCAAGTTACACTTGAGCAAGAAAATAGCTTATTGAATGGAATTATAGAGAAAGGTGTTTACAAGAGCCTTGCCGGAAGTAAGCAATTTGAGGAAATTGTGCGCAAGTAAGGAAGACACCGGAAGAATCAAGGTGTTGGTTTTGAATGAAAGTTCAATGCCAATGGAGTTGAGTGGGAAGAAGATCAATACCCCAAGACGAAGTTTGTTCCTCAACAAGAGAAGTATGATCCTACTTCTTTCAAAGGGACACAAGCTCAAGATGATCTTCCACCACAAGACCACAAGGAAAAAGGCAAGGACAAGCTTCAAGAGGAAATTCATGCATTTGAAGAAGCACCTAAGGCCTTGGTCAAGTGGGTTCCCAAGACTACATCAAGTTCTACTTCATCAAGTACAACTACAAATCCAAGGATTCCCATCAAGATGGTGTGGATCCAGAAGAAGAAGAACTAGAGAGTTCTTGAGGGTGACTCCGCCAACATACTTCACTCTTATTATTTTGGCAAGAACAAGTGCAAACAACTTCCATATCTTGCACTAGTTCAAGGAGTCACAAAACCTCTTGTTGGTAAGACAAGGGACAAGGTAACCTAATGCTTTCATGGACATCATATTGTGTATGCATCACTCTATGTCTATGGATATCCTTGTTTGTTCCTTGTGGGACTAACCCGTGTAGGTATTGAAAGTGCAACTCACTCCAAAGGATTGCTCCAAATGATCTACATCAACATTGAACATCTACATCTTCAACACCTACATGAAGTCATCATCGACAAAACCCAAGGTTAGTTCATCCCTCTAAGGGGGGATATCACATCTAGGGGGAGCTTTACTCTAATCAATTGAGTCAAAGCAACTCTAATGGTGTGAACACATCAATGCTTTATGTAAAAGTGGTAACCCCACTTGAGCTTAAACGATGAGTATGACCTATGATCAAATGTTCTCATTTGACTCCTAAGTCAATATACTCATATATAGATGACCCAGTCATCGCCAAAATTGCTTGATAGATGCTAGAGTGTTTGTGCATGCTTTGTCACATATTTCATTTGCCATTTTATTGTGTGAGCATGTTGGTTGCATATTTCACTCATTCGAGGACATCCATTTGTTGTTTTGATTGTTTGGCTCTTTCTCTTTTGCCAAATGGATGGACAAGAATGCCTAAGAACTCCCTCTAGCTATCTATGCTTTTCTCGTCTCAAACTCTATTCATGCTACATCACAAAGTTTGATCAAGTCAGATTCGAACCACTCTATGTGAGGAGCACTCGGAGTTCCCGATTGGTCATAGACTTAAACCTCCAAAACCTCTTTGTGCATCTCGGTCTGACCGATTCATTATTTTCGGTCCTACCGAGTCACTAAGTTGATCTAGGGTTTTCAATCTCGGTGCAACCGAATAGAACTTTTCGGTCACACCGAGTTGCAGTAACCGCTTGCAGTTTTGCATCTCGGTGCCACCGAGTCGTTCCACTCGGTCACACCGACAGGGTCAGGTTATATATACCGACGGGCCAAATTTTGGAAATTTTTCCGAACCCTCTCGCCCGCGCATAACCTGCTCTGCCTCTTCGGGTCTCCGGATCGTCCTCTCGTCGCCAGCGATCTCCCACCGTTAGTCTCCGCCGCCGTCAACGGAAATCCTCACCGCCGTTGCCGCCGTAGCAAGTTCGTCGCCGAACTAGGGTACGAACTTGACCTTTGTGCTAATCCCTAACTCCGATTCTTAGCACATTGCTTTGCCATGATCTTTGCACGATTGAAATCATCCTGTCCAGCGAAAACGTCCCATAGATTAGTTTTGATTTGAAACTTTAGGGTTAGGTCTCCGCCGAATTCATCTCAGACCGACCGAGTTGTAGAAATCGGTCTCACCAATTTTGGCCTAGGCCAAAGCACACGCGTTTTCGGTCTGACCGAAAACTGCAAATCAGTGTGACCGAGTTTGATTCTTTGTGAAACCCTAGCAGTCTCGGTACCACCGAACTGTTACTCGGTCTGACCGACTTCACTAGTTTAGGTTCCAAAAGCTGCTTCGGTATCACCGAGTTTACAAATCGGTAGATCCGAAATGCTTTCTGTGAAGAACTAAAACTAAGTTTTTAAGTCATCCTTTTTGCAAAACTCCTGTACTTTGTGATGCTCATCCACTCTACCTCATCTATAACCTATTCACAAGGTCTGCTGTTAGAGTATTTGCAGAGATGTCAGACCAAAGTGACAGCCAGAACAAGTCAGAAGAGCAGGTTCAGTTGAGTGAGGGCACTAGTCCCTCTAGCAGCTATGATGAGGGCAGCAGGAGCACACCAAGCAATCTGCCAAAGGCTGCCACAAGGACAAGGAAGAAGAGAAACTCTGACTCTGAGGATGAAGATTATGTGGCTATTGAGGATGAAGCCACTTCGAAGAAGAAAGTGCTGAAGAAGGAGTATGGCACAGCTACTGCAACAAAGCCAGGTCTGAAAACAAAGGCTCCAGCAAGAAGAGTTCCAATGTCAAAAGCCAGAGCCTCCACAAGAGAAACAATGGAGTTCACTCTTGAACCCAAGGAAACTGGAGATGGCAAGAAGAGAAAAGAAAGGGTCAAGAAGACCATTGCCAGAGTTATTGGGAAGCCACCAATGATGAGAGATTCTGAAGAAGAGGAAGAGGAAGAGGATGCTGCACCAGCACCCAAAGCACAAAAGCTTATGGGAGATGCAATTAAATCAGGGCTGCTCCATCAAAGCCCAAAGCTGCTGCTCCAGCTCCAAAGCCAAAACCCAAGAGAAGCACTAGGAACATACCTGCTGAAGAGAAGAACAAGGCCCCAGTGCCTCAAGCTGCTGAAGAAGAAGAAGATGATTCTATTGTGCTGAGGAAGCTAAAGCCCAAGATCCCTAACCACACTGATGCACACCCAGTTGCAGAGAATATGAAAATCAGGAAGGATGCAGGATTGAGACTATGGAGAGAGTCTGATCCCTATGCTATCAGGAGAAGGACTGCTGTGGACTAAAAATTCCACACTAAGGAATAGCAGGACTTCTATGAGACTATTCTGCTTGACAAGAAGCCCATTGTGTGTGACATGAGATGGGTTGACTGGGATTTCATCAAGGAGAATGAAGATCACTTCCCTGGTGTGCTTGATAGCTTCAAGGCATGTGGAGTGGACACTTTTGTTGCCCAGAAGCTCACCAAGTGGAATGATGAGCTCATCATGTAGTTTTACTCCACTGCCCACTTCTATCCAGATGGAAGAATAGTGTGGATGTCAGAGGGTACTAGGTACCAATCTACAGTTGATGAGTGGGACAAGCTCATAAATGCTCCTGAAGAACATGAGGATGACTTGGACATTTATGCAGAGAAGAAGAAAGGCCACAACAGTATGGCCAATATGTACAAGGAGATCCCAGATGCTGCTTTGGATACACACAAGTTTGGATCTGTACACTATCTGTTGTCTGGTCTGCCAACTATTAACTAGATCTTAAGGCACACACTGCTACCCAAGTCAGGTGATCACAAGATGATCAGAGGACATGCCATCAACTTGCTGCACATATTTGATGTCCCACGAAAGTTCAAAGTCATGAGCCTGATTGTTGAAACAATCAAGAGGACTGCAGCTGGTCAGAAGAGAAGTTGTGGGTATGCCCCACACATTCAGGAGCTTATCAACTCAATGATGGGCAAAGGTAAGTACATCTTGGATAAGGAGCACCTGCCCATCTATCCTGAATTTGAAGATAACACTGTTGTGATGAATGAAAATGAACCGTCTTCAGCTTGAGCACATGAAAAGAGAGAAGGCTAAGGCAGAGATGGCTGCAAAGATGCCATCTGTGGAAGAGGCATCTCAGGTATTCTTGAAGAGGAAGCAAGACCAACTTGGATATCTGATCCAATCCACCCTGAGGATTGAGAAGGGCTTGGCCACCCTGACCAAGAACCAGGAGAGCTTGGAAAGGATTATTGAGACAAAATTCTATGACCTTGATGTCAAGGTAACAGAAATCCAAACTGCAATTGAGCAACTTCAGGAGGAAGCAGAGGAGAAGAAGGGCAAGTCTACCACAGATGCTTTTGCCAGAGTGCCCAGAGGACAGAGATCTGCTGCAGTGCCAGTGACACACACTAGAGCCACAGCATCAGCACCAGCAGCTACAACTCCAGTTCCACCTCCAGCAGCTACTCCACCAGCTCCAGCTACTTCATCAGAAGCCCTCGTCCTTGGAGTTCTCTCAACACCTCCTACCGAAGATCAAGCCTGAGAGTCGTTTAGCACTATGCATTTTTGAACTTTTTGGTAACTTGTTGCCAAAGGGGGAGAAAAATGTATAGATCATAGGCTTCGACAGAGAGAGTGTTGGTTTTTATCTCTCTTTGCACTTATTTGGTTTGGTTTGAAACTTTATTGTGTGCTTGTGATGCTACTTTATGTTCTTGTGAGATACTTGTTGATCATGTGTTTGATCATATGCTACCCTTAATGCTTGCTGGATGATATTATCTTTATATCCTCTTATGATCATTCATTTTGCTTGGTGATGAGTGCATGTGTATTAACTTCTACCATTTTGAGCGCTCCACCAAGATGTATGTGACATGGAAGAGTAACCCATGATCCTAATCGATTGTGCATTTGCATTCAAAGGCAAATTTTAAATAATGCACATATTTAGGGGGAGCTCTTGCTTATCACATACTTCTCAAAGCGACGATGTTTTTCAATACTTTTTATCATTTGTCGAAGCTTTGATCTATATGTTGTCATCAATTACCAAAAAGGGGGAGATTGAAAGTGCAACTATCCCTGGGTGGTTTTGGTAATTCCTACCAACATATAGCTCATTGAGCTAATGCTATTCCAAGATAGATATTTCAGGAAATCTCAATGATTGGCATGGCATGGATTGGAAAGTGGACCCTTCAAAATGCTAAGGACAAAATATTGGCTCAAGCTCAAAGCACAAGACTCTACATTTTCTATTTTAGTGATCCAAGATCGCATTGAGTCTATAGGAAAAGCCAATACTATTAAGAAGGGATGAGGTGTTGCTTAATGAGGTGCTTGCTCAAAATGCTTAGTGATATGCTCCAAAACCCTCTACTACTTTCTCATATCCACATATGTCCCAAACCAAAAGTCCAACTCGGACCCACCGATTCTTTCTATCCGGCGCCACCGAGTTCACTTGACATAGCCACTGCCAGAAACCCTAGTCTTTTCGGTCTCACCGATAGGGATCTCGGTCTCACCGAGTTGGGATTGTAATCTCTCTGTTTCCCTTTGTAACGTTTCGTTCAAACCGAGATGAGCGATCGGTCCCACCGAGATTGCAATGCAAACTCTCTGTTTCCCTTTCGTAACGTTTCGGTCTAACCGAGATGAGCGAATCGGTCCCACCGAGTTTGCCTGACCAACTCTCTATTTGTCTATTACCAAAATCGGTCTCACCGAGTTTGTGTAATCGGTCTCACCGAGATTATGTTATGCCCTAACCCTAACGAAATCGGTCTCACCGAATTGACGTGTCGGTCCCACCGAAACACCTAACGGTCACATTATGAACTAAATCAGTCTGACCGAGTTTAACGATTCGGTCCCACCGAGTTTGGTGATTTGTGTGTAACGGTTAGATTTTGTGTGGAGGCTATATATACCCCTCCACCCACTCTTCATTCGTGGAGAGAGCCATCAGAACATGCCTACACTTCCAATACATATTTTCTTAGAGAGAACCACCTAAACTTGTGTTGAGGTCAAGATATTCCATTCCAACCACATAAACTTGATCTCTAGCCTTCCCCAAGTTGCTTTCCACTCAAATCTTCTTTCCACCAAATCCAATCCTATGAGAGAGTTGAGTGTTGGGGAGACTATCATTTGAAGCACAAGAGCAAGGAGTTCATCATCAACACACCATTTGTTACTTCTTGGAGAGTGGTGTCTCCTAGATTGGCTAGGTGTCACTTGGGAGCCTCCGACAAGATTGTGGAGTTGAACCAAGGAGTTTGTAAGGGCAAGGAGATCGCCTACTTCATGAAGATCTACCCTAGTGAGGTAAGTCCTTCGTGGGCGACGGCCATGGTGGGATAGACAAGGTTGCTTCTTCGTGGACCCTTCGTGGGTGGAGCCCTCCGTGGACTCGCGCAACTGTTACCCTTCGTGGGTTGAAGTCTCCATCAACGTGGATGTACGATAGCACCACCTATCGGAACCACGGATAAAAATCTTCGTGTCAACATTGCGTTTGCTCCCTCAAACTCCTCCCTTTACCTTCATATGCAATCGTTTTACATTCTGCTGCTATACTCTTAGAATTGCATGTGTAGGTTGATTGCTTGACTTGTGTTAAGTTGTTAAAATCTGCCAAGAACTAAAATTGGGAAAAGGCTAGATTTTTATTTGGTCAAGTAGTCTAATCACCCCCCTCTAGACATACTTTCGATCCTACACCTTCTCCCACCTCGCCACCTCACTCAAACCCTAGCGCCACCGCTAGCTCTCGACGACGCTCGCGACGAAGCGCTTAGCTGCCGCGACCTCACCGACGTCGTCCTCACGCCGGCCGCGGACCTCGCCTCCTCCGCCGCCGCCATAGGTGTCTTCCGTCACCAAGCTAGGGCACGGGAGATTGAACTGCTCGGCCTCCCACTCCGCTTCGTCTAGCAGTTCTTCGTGTGGTAATTAAAACTTACTTTCTACTGCCTTTTTGATCCGATAGATTCATCCTTCTCCACCAAAAGTGGTTTCTATGCCTACAAAATTGAATCTATCCTGTTCTGCATCTCATATCATGCCTAGTATATTCACTTATGCTTCACAACAAGTTAGATTCCTCACTTGTACCTATTCTTGTATTCGTACAAATCTGGAACCAACTCTCACCAAATATGTGAATGTCTTCGCGCCATGAGGTCAATGTCTTCAAACTGATTTATCTTCAAAATCTTCCGAGAATGCATATGACCTCTTCCCCTTCCCTCGCACCTCTAATGGTGTCACAGGTACAATTCCGTGGGAGAATCCCTTGGTTCTCATAGTCTGTATTCATTTACAGAATTCTTACAGCGTCACATCGATTCTCCCGAAGCCAGTTCTTGTCTGACCAGCAGACGGAAGCCTTTGCAAGCTTTGAAGCCATCCAGTTTGAACTTCATGGCCACAGAAAAGTCAGCAAGAAAGGGCGCCAGACAGCGCCGTGGGAATACATCCAAAGATTTGCCACCTAATCTGTATGAAATGTACAAGACAGACCTTGAAGAAACCTATGTTGAACACAAGACTCGAATCCAATGGAGATATTGGGCTAAGGAATGATTCAAGTACAAATTTGTCACTGCTGAGTATGCTGAGAAGAATGCCATCAAGCGACCTTGGGGAGATATCTTATACAAAAATCTTCAACCCAAGTCCAAGTTCGAAGCCATTGCTCAAGGGTTCTATCCTTGCATGGTCCGAGGACCACAGCCTGAAAATGCCGACCCATCTGAGGGAGTCCTGGATTAGGGGGTCCTCGGACAGCCGGACTATATCCTTTGGCCGGACTGTTGGACTATGAAGATACAAGATTGAAGACTTCGTCCCGTGTCCGGATGGGACTCTCCTTGGTGTGGAAGGCAAGCTTGGAAATACGGATATGTAGATCTCCTCCCTTGTAACCGACTCTGTGTAACCCTAGCCCCCTCCGGTGTCTATATAAACCGGAGGGTTTAGTTCGTAGGACAACAACAATCATACCATAGGCTAGCTTCTAGGGTTTAGCCTCTACGATCTCGTGGTAGATCAACTCTTGTAATACTCATATCATCAAGATCAATCAAGCAGGAAGTAGGGTATTACCTCCATCGAGAGGGCCCGAACCTGGGTAAACATCGTGTCCCCCGCCTCCTGTTACCATCCGCCTTAGACGCACAGTTCGGGACCCCCTACCCGAGATCCGCCGGTTTGACACCGACATTGGTGCTTTCATTGAGAGTTCCACTGTGCCGTCGCGATAAAGGCTTGATGGATCCTTCGATCATCGCCAACGATGCGATCCAGGGTGAGGTTTTCCTCCCCGGACAGATCTTCGTATTCGGCGGCTTCGCACTGCGGGCCAACTCGCTTGGCCATCTGGAGCAGGTCGAGAGCTACGCCCCTGGCCGTCAGGTCAGGTTTGGAAATTTAAACTACACTGCCGACATCCGCGGAGACTTGATCTTTGACGGATTCGAGCCCATGTCAGGTGCGCCACACAGTCACGACGAGCACGACTTAGCCCTGCCGCCGGACGGTGTTGGGGAGATCACACCTATGCCCACTCCGGCCCTAGATCCGGAGTCGATCGCGCCGTCCGAGGACGGGTAGATGGACCCCGCCTCGGAGGCCACACACTCAGTGGCGATAGAGCCGAATACTGACTTCACCTCCTATGAGACCTGTGTCGCCGGATCCTCGGATTCATCCCCGGCCACAGGCCCCGAACCGCCTGCGTCCATGCCTATCAAATCTGATTGGGCGCCGATCATGGAGTTTACCTCCGCGGATATCTTTCAGCACTCGCCTTTTGGCGATGTGCTAAACTCATTAAGGTCTCTCTCCCTGTTAGGAGGCCCTTGGCCGAACTATGTCTGGCCCGAACGGGAAGCGGACGACGAAGAAATTCGTTCCCCATCCACCACCCACTTAATAGCCACTGTCGACGATTTAACCGACATGCTCAATTTCGACTCCGAAGACATCGACGGTATGGACGACGATGCAGGAGAGGAACAGGAACCACCGCCCAACAGGGCGCTGGACAGCCACTTCATCACACGATATATATATGGTGGATACACCCAAAGAAAACAATGATGAGGAACGGAAGGATGCAGCGAAGGATAGCTCCCTCGAGAAGCAACCAAAGCGACGGCGTAGGCGCCGCTCCAAATCCCTCCTCGGCAAAAACATCGATAACAGCGCAAGAAAAAATAATACCCCGGTTGACCCCAGAAACGATGACCACATGGACCCAGTGACAGAGCAGGATGAACCAGCGAACGGCGAACATAGTACGGAGCCGCTGTCTGATCACAGCGACGCCGAGGATAAAGCTCATCAACCTCTCTCCGGAGAGGAAAACAGTCCGGACGGCGATGCACACATCATCCCAGAAAGGCACTTGGAACAAGAGACCTCCGTAGAAGGCTTATTGCCACCGCGTGGAGTCTGAAGAAGCAGAAGCAAAGGCTTGAGGCCGCGCAGAATACGCTCAACAGTACATGGAACAAAGTGCTCGACACTGAAGAAAAGTACGGTGGCAGTCACCACACAAAGAGCTATCCAAAGCGCAAGCTGTTGCCTGAATTCGATGATGAGGCCTTAGAGCCTACACAGCCAAAAAATAAAACGGCCGACCGGTCGGACCGACCACCTCGTGGCTGCGATAGGGCGGCTAACGAGGCCGCGCATAAGTCAGCACACGATTCACGCGAGGACTTGCATCAAAAAGCCGGCGTGACCAGATCCATCTACGGATCTAGGAAGCGCGCTCCAGCACAGAATCAAAACCGAACACTACAACCGTTAGAACGCCATGACACATCCAAATACAGGGGTGCAGCGCACCCCCTATGTTTCACCGATGAGGTGCTGGATCACAAATTTCCAGAGGGATTCAAACCCGTGAACATAGAGGCGTACGACGGAACGACAGACCCTGGGGTCTGGATTGAGGACTTCATCCTGCATATCCATACGGCTCGCGGAGACGATCTCCACGCCATCAAGTACTTGCCCCTCAAGATGAAAGGACCAGCTCGACACTGGCTGAAGAGCCTCCCCGAAAACTCAATTGGAAGTTGGGAAGAGCTTGAGGGTGCTTTTAGGGCTAATTTTCAAGGGACCTATGTCCGACCTCCGGATGCAGACGATTTAAGTCATATAATCCAACAACCCGGAGAGTCAGCCCGAAAGCTTTGGAACAGATTCCTCACTAAGAAGAATCAAATCGTCGATTGCCCGGACGCCGAAGCTTTAGCAGCTTTTAAGCACAGTGTCCGGGACGAATGGGTCGCCCGACACCTTGGCCAAGAAAAATCGAGGACAATGGCAGCCCTAACAAGCCTTATGACCCGCTTTTGCGCGGGCGAAGATAGCTGGCTGGCCCATAGTAGCACCAGCGACCCAGGCACACCTGAAGTTAAAGATGGCAATGGAAAACCATGATGCAGTAAAAGCAAGCGTCGAAATAACGAAGACAACCCAGACAACACGGCGGTAAATGCCGGATTTAGGGGCTCTCGACCCGGTCAACAAAAAAGCCTTTCAAAGGCAGCAAAGATGGACCGTCCAGCCTAAACAAGATTCTAGACAAATTATGTCAGATTCACGGTACCTCCGATAAACCTGCAAATCACACCCACAGAGAATGCTGGGTCTTCAAGCAGGTCGGTAAGCTAAACGCTGAACACAAGGGGAGGGAGACACCAAGCGAAGACGAGGATGAGCCTCGCCAGCAAAACACTGGGGGCAGAAAAAGTTCCCACCAGAGGTCAAAACAGTGAACATGATTCACGTGACGAAGAGGAGGAGCAAACACACACTCCGAGACGTATGCGCCGTAGAGCCCGTCACCTCCAAGTTCAACCCTTGGTCCACCTGCCCGATCACTTTTGATCGCAGAGATCACCCGACTAGTATGCGGCACGGAGGATTGGCTGCCTTGGTGCTAGACCCAATAATCGACGGATACCATCTCACCCAAGTCCTCATGGACGGCGGCAGTAGTCTTAATCTGATATATCAGGACACAGTCCGCAAAATGGGGATAGACCCGAAAAGAATCAGCCAAAGCAATACTACCTTTAAAGGAGTAATACCAGGCCCAGAGGCCCGCTGTACGGGCTCTTTAGTACTAGAGGTTGTATTCGGTTCTCCCGAAAACTTCCGAAGTGAAAAGTTAACCTTCGACATCGCTCCATTCCGAAGCGGCTATCAAGCACTACTCGGAAGAACAGCCTTCGCTCGTTTTAATGCAGTACCGCATTACGCTTCTCTTAAGCTTAAGATGCCCGGTCCACGTGGCATCATCATAGTTAGCGGAAACACGGAGCATTCCTTACGCGCAGAAGAACATGTGGTGGCTTTGGCAGCCGAACACTAAACGACCTCTCCAACCAGAATAAATGGTCGGTCGTCAAGACCGCGGACACGGCTAGACGAGTCCGGCGCACCACTAGCTGTAACAGCTTAGATAAACCTGAGATTGGGTTGATGAATATACCCCCGTAGACGGTGCTAGGGGCTTCCCGCATGTAAAAAAACAAGTCTACAGTTCGGCTCGACCTTATTTTGAATTTTAATGGTTTCTTAAGAATAACCAATTTTTTGCACGACAAATTTCATCTAATTTCTTCTCTTTTAACAGATGATAATCGTGCTACACCCTTCCAGGATACGGCACAACGGAGACACAGGCGCAGACGTGCAACAAGGCCTCGCTCAAAGGTTTCTTTTTAGATTAAGACCCTGTGTAAACCTTTCTTACTGTCTCTTGTTGCTTCGCACCCTCCGATACTCAACATAACCGAGAGGGATGCTGGCGTTATTGGCATTTCGCCACGTTAGACTAATGCACGTACCTGGAACTTCAGGGTTCAAGGGCGTTACTCAGCCCGGTATATGTTGTAAAGACCGAATACCTTAGGGAGTGTTCGGCGTCGCGAGTTTGGACTTATATGCATCAGCTTCGAATCATGTCTTTGGTCAAATGTTGGGTTTGCCTGGCTCCCGTGTTTTGCTACCTTATGTTCCGCTCTATCGGCTAAGGTGGCACCGGGAGAACTACTGCGATTGTGCCCTGGTTCATCTGGACGAGCACCTCAGTAGAGAAAGCCAAAAACTGACTGTCATGATAAAGCGCGAGACTGGTCAACCACTCGATGACTCATCGGAATCTTCGGGATTCCTCCGCATTAATGAAGGACCGGTTTTCCCGGTCATGTACGTACGCGCACCGTATTCGGATAGACACGGAAGTACCAGGGGCTATATAGTAGCCCCACTGTCAAACTCCTATGGTTAAGTGAAAGTGTTAAAGCAATATAGTCCGATTGCCTCGTTCGCCGCACTACCACCTCCTTAATGGACCAAGACGTTGGATCAAGTGTGAACATGCGCTTTTGCGAACACCCCCGCATTATGTGCGTGGGGGCTGAAGCCGACGACTGCAAACTTTCAGGTTATATATATACATAAACGACCGCACAGGAGGCATAATAATACTTTCGGGCAAAAGTATAAACACAGCCTTTATAATTCAAATAGCATTATTCTTACAATTGGGATACATGTCACTAGAACATGATACTCTTCGAGCACTGAGCCTCTATTAAACGAGCGCCTTCTAGGACTTCTTCAAAATAGTGCTCGGCCGATACTCAGCCTACGGCCGAACTCTGGGTTGCAATAGCGGTGGCCTCCATCTCTGCCCAGTATGTCTTGACACGGGCAAGAGCCATCCGCGCACCCTCTATGCACGCTGACCTCTTCACAGCGTCGATATGCGGCACAGCACCAAGGAATCGTTGCACTAAGCCAAAATAACTATTCGGCCTTGGTCCTTCCGGCCAAAGATGATCCACAACAGACCTCATGGCAAGCCCGGACAACCTATGGAGCTCGGCCCAATCGGCCATTTGCTCATTTAACAGCAGCGGACGCACTGGAACATTGAACTGCGACCAGAACAGCTTTTCCACTTCGTGATCTTTTTTATCTTTGAAAAACTCGGTCGCATCAGCAGCACTCGCTGCCAAATCCAAGTACGTGTCTACAGAACTCCATAATTGATCCAGATGGGCATACTTTGGATCTCCGAACTTCGTCCGCAACAAAAAGGGCTTCCCAGCCGCGATATCTCCGGCTCGACGTAGCTCCTCCTTCGCTGCTCTGATTTTAGAGCGGGCTTCCTTGGCTGCTACCATGGCTTTCTCCAGGTCCGCCATCTTCGTTTGGCTTTCCTTTTCAAGAAGCTCATAACGGTCGGCGGCATCTTTCAACTCAACAACCATCTTGGCTATTTTCTCTTTGCTCTGGCAATGCGCAGCCTGTTCGGCTCTTACCTCTTCGACCGCCTTTAGGGCGGCCGCATCACTCTTCCTGGCTTGTTCCTTGGCTCGGGCAAGTTCCGCCCGAAGGGTCTCCATGAAGGCAGCTCCATCTGCAGTCACAGCATATTATAGATACTAGCATCACGCTCCTCTTAATATATGTTGATCACCGGAGAATACATACCATGTGCCTCGTCAAGCCGCTTGTTTACAAGCACGATGTCGGCATCTGCCGCATCAAGTTGCCGCTTCAGTTCGGCAAATTCACCAGTCCGGCTAGCCACCGGACCCTCAGCCTGCACATGAAAGCAGCACAGTTATTACCTCGGACTATGATCCTCTGTTTGCCGCCTTTTTCGACAGCAACCAGAGTCTCAGGGGCTACTATCTGCATAGGACACACCTAGCGTGTGCGGTACCGTCAAAAAATATATATTACTTTGCGTACCTCAAAGCCTCTCAGGAGGCTCATAAAAGCTTCATGCAACCCGCTTTCGGCAGATGAAATCCTCTCAACCACCGTACCCATTAGCGTACGATGCGCTTCTGAGATAGCCGCTTGCTCCAGAAGATTCATCAGTGCGTCTGGTCGCGCACCGGACAGTCCCGGGCTCTTTTTGTTACTCTCCTTAGGAGCCGAATACTCCGGACTTCGGGTGGCCGAAGGGTTACCTTCTGGCCTTGGCGGATCAGGAGAAATCCTCTGTGACGACACCTCAGGGTCGTCCGCTTCATGAGGCGGGGAGGCACGAGGAGGCGTTTCGCTCTCCATCATCTTCGGAAGAAGATCCCCCGAAGACGAACTCTGTCGAGAAGGGCTACGATCCGAACTACAAGACATACGTCTCGGTTATTGTTCTCAGAAATGAAGCAGGGTATATTTACTATAAAGTACTTTTTTTACTTACAGCTCGGTGGAGGGCTGGTCCCCTTGCGGGTACTGCGCGGTAAGGATGCCCTCCGGGGTAGGGCCCCCTGACAAAGGTTTCTTCCCTTGTTTGAAAACCATTGTTTCCAAGTCTTCAGAGGCGGCCCTCTTCCTTCCTTGGGGAGAGGGAATTTTAGATTCTTCTCCCCGGTTATCCTCCTTCACGGAGGCACTAATTCCCCCGGTTTGGATGAATAATGAGTGAGGCTCGCTTTAGGCTTCTTTATTCCTCCCTTTATCTTCCCCTGATGGCTCTTGATAAGGCGCAAGCTCAAGCATCCTGGCTAGTATAGGATCCGGCGAGCCTTCGGGAAGGGGGGCCGAACACCTGATCATCTTCGCCTTTTTTATCCAGTCCTGGTCAAAGACCGACTTTTTAGAATGATGTTGTGATAAATAAAGAGAAAGCATGTTCGGCCGAAGGGTTACTTACTTGGGTGTTTGGACGGTTGCAGTTTAGGCCCGCATCCTCGGTGGTGTCCGGACACTTTATTCGTGATCCGAAGAACAATCTGTATATCTCTTCGAGCGTCACATCGAAGAATTGCTGAATGGTTCGCGGTCCTTCCGGGTTGAACTCCCACATGCGGAGAGATCGACGTTGGCATGGCAGGACCCGATGAACTAGCATGACTTGCATTACCCTGACAAGGCTGACATCTTTCTTGAGGAGATCCCGGATGCGACTCTGCAATGTCGGCACGTCATTAGCCGGCCCCAGTCTAGCCCCTTGTTAACCCATGACGCCAGTTGTGGCGGGGGGGCCGAACGGAAGGCAGGGGCAGCTACCCACTTAGTACTTCGGGGAGCCGTGATGTAAAACCACTCCCGCTGCCATAAGTTGGACATCTCGGGGAAGGATCCCTTTGGCCATGGAGCATCAACGCCTTTGCTTATTACGGCGCCTCCGCACTCTGCGTGTTGCCCATCGATCAACTTCGGCTTCACATTGAAGGTCTTGAGCCATAAGCCAAAGTGTGGGGCGATGCGGAGGAAGGCCTCACACATGACAATAAACGACGAGATGTGAAGGATGGAATCCGGAGCTAGATCATGGAAATCGAGCCCGTAATAGAACATAAGCCCTCTAACAAAGGGATCAAGACTAAAGCCCAGCCCTCGGAGGAAGTGGGAAACAAATACGATGCTCTCGTTAGGTTCGGGAGTGGGGATGACCTACCCTTGAGCAGGCAGCCTGTGCGAGATTTCAGCGGTCAGATACCTGGCTTCTCTTAGCCTCTTGATGTCCTCGTCTGTGACAGAGGAGGCCGCCCACCGGCCTTGAAGGTTGGATCCGGACATGATTGAAGGTTTGAAGCGCTTGGCCTCCGCCTTGGGTGCTGGGATTTGAGGTGGGAGAAGGGAAAGATCGAGCGCAAGAAGAAAAGGACAGGCCTTGACCCCTTTATAAAGAGGGTAAATATCAAGCGCCCTCCGCACGACCGTCTGGAACTTGCCTAAAATCAAAGAGTCATACCAGCGGGCACGGTTGGGTTACCCACACCCGTATTGATGAGAATCCCATGAAAAGAGGGACACAATCTCTGCTTCGACAGGACGTGCCAATAAAACCACCTCGCAACACATGTAGTGGCAGGCTCGGAAAAACGGTTCGTCATGACCAGACCACGGCAGAACGTCACGTTATGAAAAGCTGTCAGCAGATTAGATTTGTGGAAATATTATTCTCTCTACGGTGGTATGTGGAATTTGTTTTGCAGAGCCGGACACTATCCTCGTGTTCAAAATCTTCTATGGAATATTCGGAGGAGGAACCCGCCTTGCAATGCCGAAGACAATCTGCGCGCCGGACTCATCGTCATTGAAGCCTGGTTCAGGGGCTACTGAGGGAGTCCTGGATTAGGGGGTCCTTGGACAGCCGGACTATATCCTTTGGCCGAACTGTTGGACTATGAAGATACAAGATTGAAGACTTTGTCCCATGTCCGGATGGGACTCTCCTTGGCATGGAAGGCAAGCTTGGCAATACGGATATGTAGATCTCCTCCCTTGTAACCGACTTTGTGTAACCCTAGCCCCCTCCGGTGTCTATATAAACCGGAGGGTTTAGTCCATAGGACAACAACAATGATACCATAGGCTAGCTTCTAGGGTTTAGCCTCTACGATCTCGTGGTAGATCAACTCTTGTAATACTCATATCATCAAGATCAATCAAGCAGTAAGTAGGGTATTACCTCCAACGAGAGGGCCCGAACCTGGGTAAACATCGTGTCCCCCGCCTCCTGTTACCATCCGCCTTAGACGCACAGTTCGGGACCCCCTACCCGAGATCCGCCGGTTTTGACACCAACACCATCATCTCTGTTATGGTGTCGTGACAACAATTTGTTCAAGCGCAACTACAAGTTTGCCAAGGATTCTGAAGTGAAGAACAAGAAGAGTCTCAGATGCAACTTCAATCCAGGTCCTACTGCTCCTAGGGCTGATGGCACACGTGATGCCAATCCCAATGTCATCGGCCCCTTCGACAACTTTGATGGTTTCCTCTTGTATATCGCCGCTCAAAGGGCCACTGTGGATCAATCTGCGGATGACGCTGATTCTGATGAAGCGCCTGCTCCACCCAAGCCACAGAAGCAGAAGAAAACTAAGGCTTCAAGGCCTGGTGCTGCACCAAGCGCTTCGCGTGCGAAGCCATTGGCAACTGATCCTCCTGCATCTAGTATGCAATCTGAAGATCTTTCTCGTGTCTCCAAGAAGACAGAGAAGCCCAAGAAGATGCCCATCCATAGTCCTGGGCAAGCACTGACTCCAGCTGCCGTTCTGAGGAACGACAATGAAGCCATTGATCTGTCAAGTGACGAAGATCTTGGTGATGATGCTCTTGAGCTACTGATAAAGAGCAAGCAAGAGGCGGAGATCTTCAATGATCTGCCCCTCTTCGATGTGGACATCTTGAATAACTTCATTGATGAGTGGTTTGAAAATCCAAGCCTCAGCATCGATGATCTTCAGCTTCCAATTGGCATTAGTGTCTCCTTCCATGGAGCCATTTCTCATGAGCTGGCTCTGGCTCAGAAGATTGTCGAACAGAAGAACAAAATCGACTATGAGAAGGCTCAGTTCAAAAAGCACATGGCCAAGCTCAGCGTGACTGATGTTCAGAACTTCAAGCAGATGCTGCATGACCTCAAGGAAGAGTTTCACAAGAAACGCGAAGAAGCAAAAGGTTCAAGAGAACGGATGAAACTCTCCGCCCAGAAATGTGTTCAAGTTCATAATGAAGCTGAAAAGTGCAAGGCACTTGGGCGTCCAGGCATCGACCCCAAGTTGGATGCCAAGAAGAAGCCTGCCGTGGCCCAAGCTGAAGCATCAGGGCGGGAAGCACCTAGCATTGTCTTCCCTGCCAGCATAATAGGCACGAAGCCTAAGGCCCCCAGAGCTGCTTCCGAACTGAAGAAGACAAGGGCAGCTGAGGCCGAAGCCAGAAAGCGCAAGAACAAGAACGCCACTGATGATGCACCACAGACCAAGAAACGGAAGACAAAGTCTTCAAAGAAAGATCGGGCTGCTCCCATAGAGCCCCTTGTTCTCGAGCCCATATCTGTTGCTCGCCCTGCATCCGAACACCAAGAGCGTCAGATTGTGATCCACGAGCCTGCTTTCACAGAGGCTCCTGAAGCTGAAGTTCCATCTATTGACCCCACCACAGCTGAAGACATTGGTCCCCAAGACAATGTAAATGATGATGAAGTCCTTCCTCAAATCGAGCATCAAATGGTATCATCGCCCGTTCTCACGAACAGTGAACTCATCAGCATTGGTCATCCCCTAACGCCAATTGCTCAGGATGATTCATGGGCAGATAGCCCTCAAGACTCCCCCCGTCAAGAAGAATCGCCAAGTACTCCACCACCTCAAGTCACCACTCCGGTGCTTGACGACGATGACTATGTGGTACAGCCAACTCCCTCTCCAAAAGCGTCGCCCGCATTCCGCAGGCTTCGCAAAGGACCAAGGCCACAAGTTGCTCTGTCGAGCGTTCCAGAAGGAGAAGTGCACAACAACTCAGTGGCACGACAAGTGTTTCCTGAAGCCACTCCAACTATGAACGTCTCTGAGTCTGAAACCAAAGCTGCTGAAGACATACCGGCTGCAACAGCCGAAGAACATCAAGAACCCCGTAAAGAAGTAGAGCGCGCTGCAACACCCCCTTCCAACCAAGAAGTTGTTCTCGAGGAGAACGAGTCTATGCCCGACCCTCCAGCTACTCAAGTGGAGGTTGAAAATACAGAGGTGGCCACCAACACCAATACTGAAGCCAATGACGTTGTCATGGCTGAAGCTAATGTGGCGCCTGAAGTGAATGCTGTGCCAGAAGCCAATGTTGCACCTGAAGTCACCATAGCACCTGAAACCATTGTGCAGCTTGAAGCCCATGTCAATGCCGATGCTCCTGTACCACCTCCAAGACCTCACACTGTTGAGCTGGCATTTGATCGCGGCCAACCTGTCATGGTTCGATGGCCTATTCTGGTTCCTCCTCCTGCTCCCGGACCATAATTTGACTAACATGTGGAGCACAGGCCTCAGGTCCAGAAGCCTAAACCAAGGTTGCCAAGGTTTCCAGGTACTGCATCTTCGCCCGGATCGTTCAATGTTAATGGCTTTAAGGCACACAACACCTTCTTTGACAGTGCTAAGAACCCATACACCAAGCCAAGAATTTCATCTGATCGGTTCTGGAGCTATCAGCAGCGCAGTTACTATTCTTGTGTCCTATACAATCAAGGGCGCATCTTTCCCCACATGCATCTAGACTGCGAAGCCATTGCTGGCCTGCCCTGTTTGGAAGAAGCCCTTGACTGCTTCAGAGATGCTGGCCTTCTACATTTTGTGACCGACAAAGAAAATTGGAATGAAGAGCTTCTGTTACAATTCTATGCAACTCTTCACATTCGTGGCTACAATAGGGATCCGAAGACTTGGGTCCTTGAGTGGATGACAGGCAATGTACACCACAAAGCCAAAGCTCTTGATATTCTTGAGCTTACTGCATTGCGCACTCCTGGTGAACTCTATGAACCTGGTTGCCAGCTTCACCGCAATGCATTGGAGAGCATATTCTAGAAGCCTGAGCCGAATATGAGCCAAATGCTGAGTATGATGAAACCACTGCCTAGAGATGCTGAATATCCAACGGAATTCTTTGTTGAAGACCTAGAGTATCTGCCCCGCACCATCTATCATATCATCAGGCGAACTCTATGGCCTGTCAAAGGACATTCTCTAGCAGCGAAGCTTGAAGGAGCAATGAAGACATTGGTTTTCTATATCCTCAATGGCATCAGCTTCAATGCTCAGGATTTCTTCATCAGGCAACTTGCAGCATCCGGCTCTGATCTATTTGGTATGAAGTTTTATGCTCCATGGGTAATGCGCCTCATCAAGCTTCACTCTGCTATCAACTATCAGCCCTCTACGCGCAACCATATTATCTTCTTGCCAGAGGTTGATATGTCTGTCGAAGCCATATACCCAGAGCCTGCCAAGGAGCCAATTTATCTTCACAATGTCGATCGTCAAAGCTTCACGCAACCCATTGAAGGAGTTCTTGCTGCAACTCGGTTTATGCTTTGGCTGGAAATACACGTGCACCTCATCGTGCCCATACTGGAGCCACTGAGAGTACCATTGCTCAAAGGCCTCGGAAGCGATCTCGTGTTCTTAATGACCGAGAGCTTCTCGTCGCTCTGCATCAGAAACAGGATAAACATCATGACTGGCTGAAGCATCAGATGCAAAGCCTCTTGGAGGATGTTAATCGCATTCGCAACCTTGCCACCAAGAATGCATTTGTCACTCATGAAACCTGTCGGCGGTCGTGGAAGAGTCTGGCATTGATGAGCTCTGAAGATGATCTTCAACAAGCACTACAAAAAAATACACTTCCGTGATGATACGTGTTTGTCACAGTAGGTCGCGTTTTTTGTCATGCATGTACATCCATGACGATTTTATGACAGAATCAAGATATTCATACCTGTGCTGTCGTAGAAGTGTTCCATGACATTACCAAAATTATCATCAAGGAAGTGTCCACTTCCATGACGATAAAGCGCGCGTCACAGAAGTGCTTTCGTCAAGGATGACCGACACGTGGCATCCACCGTAACGGAACGCCGTTAAGCTATCGGGTCGGGTTTTGGATCCGATAACCCGTTAACAGCCCCGACCAATGGGAAATTTCCACATGTAAAATTCTTATTGGCCGGACAAAACACGTGTCAGCTCGTCAGTGGGTCAGATAGACGCCATGATATGTCGACACGTGCCACGGCCCACCACTGGCCCATTTAGCTTACAAAGCCGGCCCGTTTGACTTGGTCAAAAGTTAACGGGCTGGCCCATGAAAAGCATGTTAACGGTCTCTTCGCAAATAGCCCATTTTACGGCCCGTTAACTCATGGCCCGTTAGGCCCTAAAGGAAATCAGCCCAACAACGTCATGTGGGCCGTCGAATATAACACCAGCCCATTTCACTTTCGACCCATGTATGGCCCACGACGTCTTTCGGCCCATATGAGGCCTTCGTATCTTTCGGCCCTTTACAGGCCCACGGTGACTCTAGCCCATAATGAACAGTAATTTTCTTTATACCCGTTAACGGCCCGTGATTTACATGGGCCATTTCCAGCCCGTGTTAGCTTTCGGCCAATTGACGGCCCATACGTTCTTGGGCTCCTTTTCGGCCCTCGATTACTTCCGGCCCGTTACTGGCCTGTTCCCCTAATGGGCCAAATTCGGCCCATGGCAAGAGTCGGCCCGTTACTGGCATGTTCCCCTAATGGGCCAAATTCGGCCCATCGCAAGAGTCGGCCCGTTACTGGCCTGTTACCCTAATGGGCCAAATTCGGCCCATGGCAAGAGTCAGCCCGTTTCTGGCCTGTTAACCCGTTGCGCCATTTCCAGCCCATCCTATATTCTGGCCCATTAACGACCCGTTATGCCTGTGACAGAATTAAGCCTTTGCTGTCCTACGGCCTGTTAACGGCCTGTTACCGTGCTGGGCCGATACCAATTACGCCCGATTACGGCCCATGTAGACCCATTTATCCGATGGCCTGAGGCCCACCGATTACAGGCCCAATTATCAACAGCCCGTAGGAGACCCATGGATCCTACGGTCCGTATATGGCTCATGGTAGTTGCAGCCACTAGCAAAGCAAGGAAAAAGAAGACTAGGAAATAAATAAGGCCGAAACTAACGCTAGGCTATTAAGGCGATTGCACAGATTACATCCACTCGGCATCAAAGATCGCCACCAGTGCAAATATAGGGAACACCCTACACTATACAAAAATGGCTTGCTATTTTCTTCAGCCGGTGGCTGCACGTTAAGAATAAATTTTGTATCGCACCAAAACAAATTACAACTATATAACAAAAGGAAGGTTGGCATAAAACTTAACAGTCTAGCAGATAAATGCACCACCAGAAGTTCAGAAGCTCAGTTCATTTGACCTGACTGTTACGTTTTCATGCGGTATTGTCCGATGGAGCACCATAACTCTCGCCTTCATTTCCCCTAGGCTCCTGAACAACATAGCAAATGTGTGATAGTATGGTTTCAAAACCATGCATATCTTGACGACATTGAGCAATGTTTCTCCTTGTTTCACAAAGGGTCTCTGTTAGGGAATGGACTTGTGTCTGGAGCGCAGATACAACATTGCTTTGAGCTTGCATATCTTGATCATGAGGCAGTTTGGACGATATTGCCTTAACAACCAACCCAGTATTACGCAGGAACGTGCTTTTGGCACTGTTAGTGGACAGGTACTGACCCACTGCAGCAAGAGCTGACATTGCGGTTATAGTTGCCTCGCCACCTTCAGAAGGTGGCGGTTCCACCATTTTTTCCATAGCTCGCTGAAAAGTTGAGGTTTTACATTAGTAGTACCAGAACAAAAGATATTAAGGAGGCGGCAAAACCAAACAAAATAGCTTTGGTCTATATACAGAACTTATTCTGGTGAACCCATGTAAAATATTAGTTGTATTTTATAGCAAAGTACATAATAAAACCAGGTTCCAAACATATGACCATGTACCATCGCTAATGTATTGTCTATTTCTTCACATTGTATTGAGGGCTAAGGATAAAGAGACGAAGTTTATAATACGATAAGCATAGTATGACATCATTCATATCACAAAACAACTGAGAACAGACAAACAGGCAATTGTAACGTTGTGTGGGCAAGTCCAGCACGGAACTAGATTACGGGTCAAGATCAAAGGAACATCACTCCTCTCTTTTAAACCTTGTAAGGTGCAATGATACGCTAAGACAATTGTGTATAAAATTGAAAAGAGTAATAGACATTGGCTGCAAACCATGCAGTTCAAGGCACAAGTCAGAGTAAGTAGTAGTTAAAAGGCATGAGGATTAAGGACTTACAACAGCGGCTTTGACTGGTGTAGTCATGCCCTTCTTCTTGCTGGTCTAACAGTCCATGAAGATTTCCACAGCATTTGGTTCAGGTACTTTTTGGTCCTTGCGGGCTTTCCTCTGCATTTCAAACAAGTCAATATAGATCTGATAATATGGTACATCAAAAAGAGTGAAACAGCAGCTAATTACAAGAGCCTCGCAGTGTGCAATATAGCTACGAGATCCTGTCGTCTGTTGGAATTTCACTTTCGTACGGTTGGCCTTGTTCTTTGAACATTTCACCTACAAGAAGATAGATTTGTGTGGCACATGCGTAAATAGGACTTCAACATGTGATCTTATCACATATATATAGTGTACCTAATACTTCGGATCAGACCAGTGTTTAACAAGGCCCCTCCAGTCTTCATCCGATATATTTTCCACTGGAGATGTTTGGGAAAGTTCACTGTTAGCCTTGCCTTCAAAGTGAGTTTTCCTCAAGTTATACGGATACTGTCGCAGAGCAGACTTGAAAACATGGGTGCAAGCTTGTCTGGTTGCATCATCTTGGCTATCCAACTTGAACCTCATCTGCTGAAAATTATGGGAGTCTCATTATCAGCAACCTAGAAAGTATGGGATAGAGCAAGACGATATTACTAGTTTCCATACATAACCATACTTACAGATAAATGGTCGAGGAAGGTGTTGAACTGGGTTTCGTCTTTGTCATTCCTGTACTGAATCCATGTTGGGAGGATACGTACATGACACCTAACGGCAACCGCTGCCTCTGATACTAACTTGGCTGACTCTGTAGCATCACGTGGCCTTTTTAAACCTGCCTCAAAATGGATCTCCATTCTTCCTCCTCTAGATTTAGTTAACCTATCGAGCATTATCCCTGATGTTTGTTTCCTCTTGCGCCTAGGTGCTAGTCCAACAACGAACATAGGAAGTGTTAGTGTACATCAAACTGTGAGACTACATATAAAGAAGCATGCAACTGTAACTTGACTCCAGCAACTACCTTCTTGTTGTTGAAGCTCACAAGGTTCATCTGATATTGCCAACTCGTCTTGTGTCAAGAGTGCTTGGGAAGTAGTGTCAGGTGGCAAGGGAGCTTGGGAACGTGCTGCTAGCTTAGTTGACGCACGAGTAAGTCGTGCAGCTGGTAGTACTGTCGTAGGTGTTGCAAGGACTAGGGTTGTCTTTGCTTGTTTGGTGGCAGTAGACTTTGACCTTCTATTGCACCATCAGTACCGGCAGAATCTGCAGGATTCATCCCCTTCTCATTCCCTGCCATTCTGTGTTTCTTCCTCTTTCTCTGTGCCATGTTAAGTCAAGCCGACAAGAAAAACGAATAACAATTTAGTTCTTCAGAAAATTGATGCGTGATGCAGACGAACTAAACTTTGATGTTAGACAACCACATGATAGGAGGATGTAATATGTATGAAAAACAGGACGGAAGAGATAACCAGAACTATGATGTGTAAACTAAGAAGAAGACATTTCACCAAATTAGAAGCAATGCAATGGAAGGTAGACACCATATGAAAGATGCTACAAATATCGCTCTGCCAAGTTAACAGTGTCTCATCATAAATGGCATTTAAACAAATGTGAAGCAGTACAAGAAATAAATCATATGCAAGATGCAAACAACATCACACTACCATGTTAGAGGTCTCTCGTCATTAGTGCCATTGCATATTCACAGCATTGCATATTCACAGCTTATGATGTGTAAACTAAGGAGAAGGCATTTCAACAAATTAGAAGCAATGAAAGCTATACACCATATGAAAGATGCAACGAATATCACTCTACCAAGTTAAAACTGTCTCGTCATAAGTGCCATTTCAACAAATTAGTAGTACAAGCTAGAAAAGAATGTGAGATGTAACCTATATCACACTCCGAAGTCAAATGTGTCTTATGATAAGTGATTGTTGCAGGTTACACAACAGTAGTAATTTGATGCAAGAACATGGTGTGATAGACAGATATTGTATGTTCTAGAAACAGGAACACGTGTCTTATTCAAGTATAATGTGTAAACTAAGCAGATGGAATTCAACAAAATTAGAAGCAATACAAGCTAGACATCACACATAACATGCAACCACATATAACAGTGCCAAGTTAGAGGGAGCACCGGTGATGCTGCACTAGGGGAGACGTGCTCATCATAAACACAGCTTTGTTGAGTGTCTATGCATGTGTTGTCTTGGAAATCATCTTGGGGGTGTGGAGGAGTAGAAACTATAGAGGCCCTCCGTTCGGAAGGAGCACCTTTATCCGCTGCCTTTCTAACTTCCTTTCGCTTTATTGATTTTGAATTGTCAAGTAAAACCGACAAGAAAAAGCAATAAAATTCTCTCTTCAGAACTCATTCATGCATGATACTGACAATCACTACTTTGATGTAAGGCAAACACATGATACCAGGATGGAATATGTACGAAAAACAGGACGGCATGGCATGTTCACAACTGTTTGTGTAAACTAAGCAGAAACCATTCGAGCAAATAAGAAGCAATGCAAGCTAGACACCACATGAAAGATGCAACCAATATGACTCTGCCAAGTTAAAAGCGTCCCATCATAAATGGAATTTCAACAAATTAGAAGCAGCGCATGCTATAAATCATATGAAAGATGCAACTAATATCGCACTGCATATACTAAAGGTGTCTCGTCATGTTGATTGATGCGGGATACAAAAAAAATAATAGTTTTATGTAAGGACATGCTTAATAGACAGATGTACTATGTACTAAATACAGGAAGGCATGTCACATTAACAGGTATAATGTATAAGCTAAGCAGACTAGCACATGGAGTTTAACCAGATTGGAAGAATTACAATCTAGACACCATATGCAACATGCAACCACATATCATGCTGCAAAGTTAGAGCAAGCACCTGCGATGCTAGTGTAGGGGAAATGCTGTAATCAACTACAGAGCTACGTTCACTCTCTTCATCTAGCATTTCTGTTTCTTGAGAATCATGTCAGGAGGCTGACGCTGCATTCTTTAAATGAGGAGTAGTCCCCTTGCCTGCCTGCCTCGTCATAAGTGATTGATGAGGGATACACAAGAACATTAGTTTAATGTAAGAACATGGTTAATACACAGATGTACTAGTATGTACCAAAAACAGAAAGGTATGTCATATTCAAAGGTATAATGTGTAAGCTAAGGAGATGCAATTTAACCAAATTGGAAGCAATACAAGCTAGACATCCGGCTGGAGTGGTGAGCATGATCATCTAGGACCTGAGAGCCTGGTGGGAGGCGGGCTGCTTCGCCACCATCGCAGCTTTTTAGTTGGCTTCCAGGTGATGCCTATCTTTGCTGGGCTTGTCACTGGCTCGGCCAGTGCCCTGACTAGCTATTTGTCTTCTGGTGCTCACGGGATGGTAGTTCAGGTAAAAAAATATCTTTCCTTATCTTACCGACTTCGGCCTTTCGAATACAAGCTAGACACCATATGGAACATCCAACCACATATGACACCGCGAAGTTAAAGCAAGCACCTGGGATGGTGGTTCATTGCGAGCGAGGTCATCAACTCCAGAGCAACGTTTACCGTCTCCATCTGCTGACACTGCACCCTTTATAGCGCTGTAACGTGACTTGCCTACCCGCATACGAAGCTGGAGCGACTTCTCTCTTTTCTTTTTGGCTTCTCTCATGGCAGCAGAGTCTGAAATACCCTTGCATAAAAACACAATAGTGAGAGTAAGGGTGAAGTGTGTGCAGAACTAGTGCACTGTAAAAGTAGCAGATAGCAGGTGGCTGAAAAATAAATGACAGGAGACATATGATAGCTCTACAACATTGCATGGCAAACAAAATTAGATTCTACTCCGTATGATTTTGTAATATATGAGCACAGGAAATGCAGGTACTCCTCCAGCACACCACCACATGTGGTCATATCTAAGATAACAGTCGACTGAAAATAAATAGGTCAGTCGATTTTTTAATGAACCGTCCGATCTATAAGGAACAGGCAGATGGCCTTTGTCTACCTCCCGCCAGTCACTGTTGACGATCTTTCTCGAACCGCCAGCGACCACCGGCCCAGACCCCTGCCTCCACCGCCCCGCCCTCCCATCGACCTCACACCACCGCCGTGCTTGGCAGTGCCCCCAGGCCATCCCTTTAATCCCGGCCGACCTCCAGATCGGGCGCCAGTAGCTCTAGGCCGCACACGCCCCTAAGATAAACACCAAGGCGCTGCTTCCCCGGCGTAATAGGCGTACTAGCGCCTGTTACGCCGGGGAATGCTTCCGTTAATTGGGAATCAACTGGCCAGAAATTGAAATTCAGGGGGGCGACGAACCTCTAGCTAAGGTGAAATAGTATATGAGGAGAAACCTTGTGCATCGCGAGTTACTAGGAACATCTAGTATCAAGAAGAAGCGGTCAACTAGTGTCTTCTGTGGGATGAATACCGTGCAAGCAGAGACGTAAGATTTGCACGAATAAGGGAAGAGGAGTACCTTTTTCGGTTGCCGGTGTGGTCACCTCCACATGTCGCACCGATCTTCTTCTTTTTACCGGGGAAACCAATGTTCTGGAGGGTGCAGGCTTGGACGAAACCATGGCCAAATTGTTGACGGAGGGGAAGCAGATCCGAGGCGGCGAAGGACGGCGTAGCAGGAACATCTCTGGTGCGGTGGAGGGTGGCGAAGTTGGAGCGGCAGCGGTGAGGCGCAGGACGGCGTGGTTGAACTGGCTCGGGTACGGACGGCTCAGCCTCGGCTTCAACTACTAGCCGTGGAGGGCGTTGCGGTTGAGGTTGCGGTGGACGACGACGTTGGGGTACCGGCTCCGGCGTGATGGAGGAGGGCGGCGGTTGATGGGTGGGATGGGGTGGCGGACGGAGGACGCCGGGGTTTCGCGGCTGGTGGAGAGGTAGTTTTGGCGCCCACGGAGTATGAATGGGGAATCGGACGGGTGGGGGGGAACCATGTTTCGGTCTGGGACGCGCTTGTTTTTGGCTTTTTTGAACAGAAGATGGGACACACTTGTTTGAAATTTGGGGAAAGTACAAACTTTGCCCCTCTCTTAAATTTCAGACCTACTGCGGGTCGGGGTAGGATGGTAATCCCAGGTGTCCCAAATAGTGGGCGGGAGCGATTTCGGCCGCGCGCATGTGTGCTTAGGCGGCCATTGTGTATGAATGTTTTTCGGATGCGGTTGTGTGGCGTCTAGATGAAGCTACAAACCTACCCCGGTTTAGACCTTTGGACGTCGGGCCGGTAGGTTTCACGGGTCGGAGTTATTAGAAAAGTAATTTCCTTGTACTACCAAACATTGGTCGCACGCGGTTTCGGGCGAGTAGAGGCTCTTTTGGCGCTTCGTTTGAAATTTTGAAGCACAAGCATTCATGTTTAGAGTACTCTTGAACTATGAGGATTGACCTAAATAGACAACGTTATATTTGACCTTGTATGTTTGAAAACCTCATTAAATTATCTGCTTCTTTTTGAAATTTTGACACTTGAAAATCCTATAACTACGATTATTTTGGAATGGAGGAGCTAAATTTGAATCTATTTTGTACACGACTACATATGCTATTATGTACAAAATCAGAGCAAAGATTGGTGCCCCCATAATTTAGGTATGGTTTACAAATGTCATGATATCAAATTCAAATAATTGAATGGACTTCATGTTGAATTCGATTTTTTTAAACCACCTTAAGTTGAATTCAAATGTATGCTAGTTCATAGGTAGCTATTTATAATGTCCATTGTGTAACTTTCGTATGTATAATGTGCTTTACACACACAACATGAACTATACTCACGTTTATATTCGATTGCTAAAGCGATGCATTGTCTGGAGTTCAAAATACTAACTATGTGGATCAATTGTGTCGAATAATAACATAGACATGCTCAAATTCGATAGAATCTAGATGTCTGATGGATCAATGACCGCTCCTTACGCGAATTGCAAATATCATGATCCCATCCTAATATTTGGATACAATTTATATCTTTAATCAATGTGTAGAGCAGTCTTTTACGTGTAGTTTCACTCTCCATCGGTGGTCTCTCACACATGCTCACACACTCTCTCCCGAGGTGTCTTTCTCGCACACATGCTCTAGATATAACCCTCCCTCCCTCTCGTAACCATTTACAACTGTTTTCACTAACCTTTATCACAAGCACTCTTCCTCTCGCAAACATACACACGCACAATCCTCATCGACCCTTTCTATATACATGGACCTGCCTACGTGTCTCATGTACGCACATTATCTTTACGCCTGTCTCTCACGCATTGTCTCACACCTCTCTTCCTAATCGACGAGTACGATTCTAGCAGAGCATTCTGTAGGATGCCCCTTAAAGTTAGGTTGGATGAATAGTAATATCAGAGATAAAGGGGTTACCTTAGTCCGAGAACCTAGGGTTACAAATCCTAGCCGGCTTTGTCAGTGGACACAGAGTCCTTCACAATTCTGCTATCTTTGTCTTGTACGACTAGTCATCCATGGGTCTTCCTAAATGCGTCACGGGCCGACCAATGTGGCGCAGGACGGAACCGAACGAAGGGCCTCACCTCGACCCACCGGACCTCACGCGGTGACACACCCTCTGCCCCCACGTCTCATTATCTTCTCACACCCACACATACCAACACAAACACCACACACACAGAAAATTTCTCCTGGTGCCTCTATTCCCTCCCCCTTGCATATACACACTCAAGGGAATGGAATCTCTTGTCGTGACGTCATATTCGTCTCTCTCTCTCTAGACCACTCTCATTTCTCGTGCTATCTCTCCCACGCCCCCCCCCCGTCGGCCCCTCTATCCATGCCTCTCTCGAATACGTAATACACACACATACCTCTCTAGGCCCCGCCAAATGCATCAACTACACATTCACACATGTTACATCACGTACCCCATTGATCTAAAAAGCCCTCTCTTCACGTTTATTTCGCATACAACATTCCTTTTGAATAAAGTGTGGCCAAAAAATTATTTTAGAGTTTCTACATATATACAACATTACAAAGTTATATGGAGGAGTACGAACGCTAATTTGCATTGCATGGTGCCCACAATGATATTTATTCCGCACTGTGAATTTGTATATTTTTATACTATATACAAAGTTAGTCATAATAAAGAGAAACGAAGAGCATCTCTCTCTCCATCGCATACCCCCCCTGTACGCCCCTTTCACGTATGCACACAAAACTATCTCCAGGTCCTCTAAAAGTAAGCCCCCAGAAAATTCACGCATGTTTCATCTTTCTCTCGCGATATATGCAATGACGATCATTGTATTTGAAGCGAAAGCACGATACGTACATTGGACTTCAGAATCCACTCATTACGGTCACCATTTACGTTTAGTGGTTATTATACAGTCACGGGCTCACCGTACAACTCTGTATTTGCTCATGACATGACTAGTTGACCAGTTAAACGCTCCACGTGGCACCTCTAGTGTTGCATCACATTATCTCACTACCATCGTGCCCACCTGTCGACTTGTATCTACTCTACATCTACACTCTTATAAAATACATAAAATACACTCTTATAAAAAACAGAGTTGGTGATGATGGTGTGCCTGCCATCCTGCAATATAGGCCGTCCGATTTATATCTGACGGATAGGAAAGAAACTATGGCAATTTTGCAAAAAGGTACCCACACACCTCTCCACATTTGCAAATAAGGCCTTCCCTCGTTCATCCTTTTCTCTCACAAGATAAACAAGTCATACAAATGCATCTTGATGTTACGTGCAACGCACGGGCATCTTGCTAGTAAGAATGAAAACAAACGACAAAAAAATATTTGGACGGTGGTTCGAAGTCATGACCGCGGGCACAGCGGACAAGGTGGCCTTGTATTGGTATGCTGAGCCGTCTGTTTTAACACACAGGAGCTGGTGTGGTGATTATACACACACGCACGCATGCACACGAACTGCATCCACGCAACACTCACACAAACACATGCACCCACGCACGCACGCAACACTCACACGTACACACGCAGCCACGCACGCACGCAACACTCACACGCACACACGCACGCATGCATGCACACACCAGTACACCACACGACCAACACACACTCTCACGCTCAAGTGCTCAACCTACACGTGCATGCGCACACATCAGGCCCTGACAGACACATACACAACCAGGTGATTCCCGCGCACGGGTTGGAGCCTTGTCGCGCCTGCGTAAATTTGTGTTTATCTGACCTTTTGCCTATGCGAACTGACAGGTGGGACCCACAAGGAACGTGGTCAATTTAACTAGTCAACATGGCGCCACGCAGACTATTTGGCCGGTCAACAGAGTGCAATCCGATGCTGAACTGTGAGCAAGTGACCGTATAATCACCGCAAAACGTATATAGTGACCGTAATCAGCTTATTCTGAAGTTCGGTGACCGTATTACGCTTTTCTCTCTGTAGGCCCTCCAAAACTACATCTCTACACGTTCTCGCATGTTACATCTAACAACTATGCAATACAGCACTACTACTACACTCTAACACAATAAATCATATGTGTTTTTAGTTTTACTAGATATCATATTGTTACTTATAATTATTCAGTTTGCATACATTAAAATTGCCTTTGAAATGTATGGCCAGTATCATCTACCGCGCGGGAAAAATCCCGCCCTTTCCTGTTTAATCGGGTTTGTATCGATGGATCGTGCGAAACAGCAAAACTATAGTACTATACAGTACTACAAGTGACAGTTCACTGGGCCGTCGTGTCGTCTACTCCTCCGTCGTAAGAGTGGAGCGCTCGCTTTCATAAATCTTCTAGTCCCTTTCGCCGACATGTGGGACATCAAGCTACCGGGTCCACGTGCCATACCGGAATACAGTGCAGAGCAGCCGGGGTGAAGCACCCCAGTCATGGCGCCGGCGTAGTAATGAGCAATGAGGCGTCAAATCACAAAGCTGCACCTTTCCCGCAGTTAAGTTGGAGGGACGAAGCAACCATCACATCATTTCACTCGTTGCTGAATCCGCTTCTCCCTCATCTTCTTCAACTTAACCACGTGTTGCTTCTGCCGTTGTTCTGCCTCATGTGGGACGCGGATCGGCTTGGTAAAGCACTGACACGTGGGACCGCATGTTAGCAAACCGCCAGGACAACGTCCTCCGAAAATAAGAAGCCTAATCCTAGACTTACAAAGGGCTACGTAGCTGCTACGTATACTTTCCATCTAATCTATATATGCCCCCCTGATTTTCAGGTGGGGTGGGCCTAATCCTCTCCTTTAATCCAATCAAATAGTCCCACATCACATCAGTTCGTAACTTTACGTAAACCATTACGTGGATGTAGCATTGCTCAAATAAGAAACCTCCCCCGCCATCCGCGCGGCAAAATCACCTCCTTTTTACTAATCTTGATTCTATAATTTTTTAGATCAATATAATTGAGATTTGTATAGATAGCACACAGGAGCAAAACCAAGTGGTACGGTTAAGGGCATCCACAATGTGTAGCCAAATGTGAAAATAGCTTTTGGCATCGTGGGAACCATTGTGGACGGTGTTGCCAAAGCCAAAAAGATGGAACCGAAGCTCCCTGATTGATTGATTGAAGGAATAGAAAAATGCAACGTCTCTCCTCTTTCTCCCATGCTTGGACGCATGTAGTACAGTATAGAGCACAGAGTCTACTCCCCTGTCCCTTCTATCACAAATCACAAAGCAGTGAGGCGTCAAATCACAAAAGCACGGACGAAGCAACCATCATTTCACTCTTCGCTGACTCCGCTTCTCCATCGTCTTCTTCGAGAAACCATCTCACCGCACTAGTACTCCTAGTAGTACTAGTAAAGGACTTCCTGGATGCAAATAAGGCGGTTGTCTCGGCTTGCAGGCGGCACTTGCGAACGACTTACCGTGGTCTCCCTCAATGGTGTTCTCCGTCGAACGCACTTCGCCAAACCACCAAAAAAAGATATCGTCGACGTCACCGCAATGGGGAAGGAAGTCAAATATAGTTACTACCTCCATTTTTTTGTACACAAGGCCAGTATATCAAAATTACAATTTGCAAAGGGCCACTAACACTAATCGAGGCAAAATTGATGGGGTTAGCAACCAAGGACATTAATATCCCCTGCATGCATGCGGAAGTGAGAAGGTTGGTTTGCATGGCGCTGCATTAATCAAGCGATGAGGAGTGAGATGGTTAGCTCTTTGGTCTTTGGAGAAAAAATACGCATTAATTGACACGTGAAACGAGGATTTGTATCGATTAAATCCCGCGAAGGAAAACCCCGCCTTTCTTTTTTAACACTAGTACTCCTAGTACGTACGTACTTATCCTGTTTGGGTCTAGGCCTTGCATTGCCAAACTTCGCCACACATTTTTGCCAAGCTTGCCTAAAGTTTTCAAAATGAGAAGGAGGTACACTTGCGCACGGCTGTCGCGGTCGCACCGCACCCTCACACGGTCGCTCCTGCACGCCGCGGTCGCACCGCACCCTCACACAGTCGCTCCTGCACGCCGCAAACCCAACCAAGGGAACGCACCCTCACTGACACGTGCTGTCGCATGTGAACAAACCAAACTCAGCCATCCTATCGCTGACACATAATTTTCGTTCATAGAGTATGTTTATCCAACCGCATGTTGGGGAGTATCCGTACGGCCCGTGCGGTGGTCTGTTGGGGAAGAAGAAGAGGTGAGGAAGAAGGAAAGAAGGGTTAGGAGACGTAGGATATTCATCCAACCGCCTGAAATGGTAGACTGACCCAAGTCAGGCGACTTGCATAACAAATATATGTTTTTACACAGCAAAAGATCCATAAAAACAACAACATAAAGAAAAACTATCACTGCTCGCGGAAAGAGACGGCCTCGTCGTCTTTGGCTGCCGGCGCGAACCAGCCGTCGCTGCCGACGTGTGTCTCCGCACCGTGGTTGTCCTCGGCCTCCAGCTACTCGTTCAAGCGGAGCGTGCGGGCGCTCTGCACGGACGAGAGCACAGCCCGGTTCAAGTCGAGGACGTCCGGTTCCGCCTGCAGGAGGGCCTCGATGGCAGCGGCATCCGCGCGCTCCGCGTCGAGTCGAGCCTCCGCCGCCCGGTTCAAGTCCAGGACGTCCGGTTCCGCCTGCAGGAGGGCGTCGATGAGAGCGGCATCCGCGCGCTCTGCGTCGAGTCGAGCCTCTGCCGCCCGGTTCAAGTCCAGGACGTCCGGTTCCGCCTGCAGGAGGGCCTCGATGGCAGCGGCATCCGCGCGCTCCGCCTCAAGTTGAGCCTCCGCCGCCCGGTTCACATCCACGACATCCGGTTCCGCCTGCAGGAGAGCCTCGATGGCAGCGGCATGCGCGCGCTCCGCGTCGAGTTGAGCCTCTGCCTCCCGGTCCTCCTTTAGTATCGCCATGTTGAACCGCTGGTCCGCCTGCACCATGGGGGACTCGGACGCCGGCACGAAGTCGACGTCCATCGTCTCATACCCATCGGGGGCCTTCTGCGCCGCGACCTCCGCCATGAACATTGGATCGGCTTCCTCCTCCTCGTAGCTTGGCTCCAGAGAACTCGGGGATTGGCCCGCCGCAAAGCGAGCTTGGGAACGGAGGTCTGTGGCGCCGACCGCCGCCGCGATTTCTGCGCGGCGCTCCGGCGTCAGCATCTTGTAGTAAGTGATCTTGCGGCGCACCATGGCTTTCCGGCGAACTAGGGGACGCTTGATGCGGGCTAGGGGATCGAAAGGTGGGGGAATGGGCTGGAGATTTGGTGTGGTTTTAGGGCAGTGGCTGGCGTAGGCCGAGCAGCGAAGGTTCTGGTGTGAATAGTGGTTCCGGTGACGACCGGTCAATCGGTTTTGACTGTACATCGCTCTTGTCGCGTTCGCGTTGCAGCCCGGCACGCTGGACCCTCCACGTCGCTCACCGAATGGAACGCGCTTCGTCTTGCGTTTTCGCTCGCTTGTGGGACCGCAGTTGAGAGCAAACCGACGTCCCTCCCCCTCCCCCGCCCGCGTCATTTATTATACCACCACTCCCTCCGTTTTATGCGGAGTAAATAAAAACAGAGGGAGTATACTACGGATGAGGATCCCCTGACGTGGCCGAACCCATTGAGTAACTGACATGCGGGGCCTAGCAAGCATGGGGTCCGCCAGTAAGTGACCGAAAGGGAGGGTAAGGCAGGGATACCTACGTCAGAGGATCCACTTCCACTATACTACTTTGACCAAATGTTAGAGTAATAATATATGACATGCAACTTACACAAATGTTAGAGTAATAATATATGACATGCAACTTACACAAAGCATACAGGGTCTAATGCGTTTTTCGAGGCTAACTTTGACCAAATGTTAGAGTAATAATATATGACATGCAACTTACACAAAGCATACGGTCAAATTCGTATGTGAAAGGAGTTTCCAATGATATAATTTTCACATTATACATCTCATGTACTATTAATCTTGTCAATAGTCAAATTGGAAACCATCTCGAGTACAAATCTAGGAGTACGTACGAATCTAACAATATTGATTGGGCGTTGTTGAATGTTGATACCTTTTTGATCAAAGTAGAGATACTTTGACTACACATAAAACTTATATGTAAACTAGAAAGGATAGGGGGAGTATATTGTACGTTCAAAAACGAAACGAACATTGAATACCCTTTATATATGATTTGCGGATGCTATGATCACCGGTTCAAAATTTTGAATCCGCCTTAGGTATCACGTGCCCCCACTCGTTCCCTCTCGATTTCATCTCGGGGTCCGGAGATCTATTGAAAGAGGACTAGGGTGGGTACATGCGAATGATACTCGGCGGAATGTTCAAATGAGGCATGCGGGAGGATGGACTCGACTGGAGGGCGACATGATCGATGGAGAAGAGGGTTGGAGAGGAATGAGAAATAAGCAAACGCCACATGATTATACTTGAACGGCTCAAATAAACAATAAGTTGTCTCGCTTGGCCTACATAGTGAAAGGCCTAATGCGCAACGCGGAGCACTGACGCTCGAATATGGCCGGGAAAACAGGGAAACCGACATGTGGGGCACACCCGTCGGGACGACGTAGCGCAGACTAGTCCAATGGAGGAGCTGGCCCACGACCTCCTCGCCACCGACAACCGTTCATGTGGGTCGTTGGGGCCAACAACGGGGCGCAGCTCCAGCACCGCCTCTGGACACGGCGACCGCGGTGAGCGACACGCTCATATCGTCGCTAGACACGGTCGGTTTCAGTGTGCCGAGGGTGGCGTTAGTGCTGTGGCACGACCAACGGTATGTTTGGTTTGTGCCCAAGGTTGCCCCATCAAAGCATTGGGTAGCCAAAATTTTGGTTGAGGTATTGGTTGCCCATGATTTGGCCGACATTGGCAAGAAAAATGAACTAGAGTTGGCTAGAGTTCATTGGCATGCCAAAGAAATGGCAACCATCCAAACAAAGACCAATCTTTGGGTCATGACCAAAATTTTGGTTGAGGTATTGGTTGCCCATGATTTGGCCGACATTGGCAAGAAAAATGAACTAGAGTTGGCTAGAGTTCATTGGCATGCCAAAAAAATGGCAACCATCCAAACAAAGACCAATCTTTGGGTCATGACCAAAATTTTGGTAAGGTGCACTTTGGCCACAATCCAAACACACCCCAACACCCGGCTCGTCGAGGATGCACGGGGCGCCGCGACGCGTCCGCGGAGTGGTGTAGCGCGGCCAACTGCATCCTCTGGACCTGAGACCATGCCGGGTCGTCTTGCTTTTTCAATGACATGCGGGGATCGCATGTGAGCAAAGGGCATCTCCAACGTTGCCACGACCGCAGCTGACTACCCTGGCACACCAAAACCCTCGTCCCTCGCGCCGTCGCGCGGTGCGTTCCCAGCCGGCGCCAGCTGCCCGCATTCATGCCGTCCGTTCGTATGTCGTCGTTAAGAGGCTCGGTGCCCGAGGAACCAACTCCGGCGACTTAATGACGCACCCGGACGCTTGGCCTCACCGGAATGCGCTACTTAAAGCGGCAACGCCCAGCTAACCTCCACACCATAGCGCATCGTCCTCCTACCTGGCACCACATCCGCCATGACCGCAAGTGCGAACGCTCTGCGGGAGAGCTTGTCTTCGGGGATGAAGCTCGAGGTCGCCGCCCTCGCTCAAGTCGCCTCTCGCGACGCAATAGCGGCGTAGCCGGACGCGGACGCGACCGCACAAGCGGTGGCCACGCTGGCGGCCGACGACGGGAGCACCGTCAGCCACGCGTCCTACTTGCCGCCGTCCAACGTCCGGCACCGCCGAGGTCGGGGACTCCTCCGAGGATGAGTAGGGCATGGGAGGCGGCAGGGCATGGTGTGCCAACTGGCCGGTCCGTATCCCGTGTTCTACTCTTCCTCGCCGGAGACCGCACCTTCACTTCACGGGTCTTGAACCCCGCCCCCGTACATAGAGATCGCAGATGGAGGACGTCGGTCGCCGCCGTAGAATAGGTTTAGGGTCGGGTTTCTTTTATTTTTCTGTCCTATAAAAGTTCGAAATGTAATGAAAATCTGCCGTGTTTGCATTAATCTCGGCCGGTGTATATGAACTTTCACAATAATATACATATTGTAGGAGTACTAGCAAGATGCCCGTGCGTTGCACGGAAGATCAAGATCTTGTGGGAGAAAAGGATGAACGAGGGAAAGCCTTATCTGCAAATGTGGAGAGGAGTGCGGGTAAATTGTCATAGTTTCCTTCCTATCCGTTAGATATAGATCGGACGGCCTATATTGCAGGATGACAGGCACACCATCATCACCAACTCTGCTTTTTATTGAACCGAGACAAATCTAACATGCGAAGTAAAATAAACACATAGGGTCTATACATACACAAATTATCTTAGGCACTCCAATAGTACGTCCACTACACATTCACGCATTTCACATCTTTCTACATCTACGGGAACCTACGAAAGGGTTAACGTAAATTGCCTCTCTCTCTCCTCCCCTGATTTTCATGGTGGTGGGCCCCTCCCTCCCCCCAATCTACAATCAACAGCTCACACGTTTCACATTACGTTAATTACGTAACTGGGATTACGTAGGTGTAGCATTACTCGTCCTAAAAAACCCAACTAAGCCAACCTCCCAGCATATCGCGCGGGAAAAGACCCGGCCGCGCCGTTTTAGTCGGGATTACCGGATTACTAGTAGTAGTATCGATGGATCGCGCGAAGCAACAATTTTTTTTGAGGGGGCGAAGCACCTAGTTTAAAAGGAAAAAAGGCGGTACACTCACAGCACTCCTGTCGCGGTCGCATTGCACCCCACACACGTTCGGTCCTGCACACGGCTCACGCAAACGGAACGCGCTTCGGCTTGCCTCTTCACTGACACGTGGGACTGCACTTGGAGAAACCGACCATGCGCCAAACTCCCCCCGCCCACCGCGCGAAAATCCTCCCCCCCCCACACCCAAAAATTCCCCCCAAATCCGATTCAACCGCCCTTCGGCCAACTAGCCAATAATATTCCCCAAACCCCCCTCCCCCTGTCCCCCTCCACTCCATTCGCTCCGCCAAAGCCGCCCTCCCCGCCGCGCCGATACGTCGGCGCCGCGGTTCGGCGATCCTCTCGCTCCCACAGTACGCTCTCGTAGACTGCCGTCCTCTAGCCGCGCCGCCACCTCTGGCTACGTTCTTGTGGAGGCGCACGGCGGTCAGCGCCGCCACCGCTGGCGACGTTCGTGTGGAGACGCACGGCGGTCAGCTTCTCCCACGGTACGCGCATTCTAGACTGAGGCCCCGTTCATGTCGGTGTAGCGCTGAATGTTAGCTGATAGACGCTGTTAATCTCACTGTTTGCCGAAGTAGTTTACTGTCAATATGCTCTGCTTAAGAAGCTTCCTTGCCCTGTTCTGCACTCAATCTGCTTAGCTGAGATGGCATGCCAAGGCCGATTAGTTGCTAAAATATCCTGCCATATATTTATTGTGACGTAGATTGCCATGGTCTAGTAGCCAATCTGTTAGGTGAAATAGCTCTACACCGTTTTATACTCGATCTTTGTTGCTGCGATGGCCTTCGATAGTTCGATGGCTGTGTGCTCGGCCTCATTGACTGCTGAAACAGCCTGCCATAATTTGGCACTCAAATCTGTTTGCTGAATTAGCTTTACATATATTTCGTTACTTAGATCTGCTCGTCCAAATATCTTGCCATAGCTTTAGACATCGACCTAGGTATTTTTTTCTGGACTTCATAAAAAAGCATATATGTTTTTCCTGTAATATCTAGTAGAAGAACTAATTTGTATGTCTAACAGATGGACAGGACTTGGATAACTTCTGCTCGAAGATTCTCCGCTGCATATGTCGAGGGGGTTGAAAACTTCATGAACTTTATCAGAGCTGAGTACGGTGGTCCGAAATCAGATGTGCTCTGCCCGTGTAGCAGTTGTATGAATTCAGTTACAAGACCCCAGTCAACTGTGCAAAATCATCTACACTTGTATGGGATGTCGGTCACATATACTAGGTGGGTTCATCATGGTGAAGCTGTGAACGTCAATGTTATTGACTACGTGGAAGCAGCAGATCACCATCTTGATCTGCCTGATGCTCAGGTGGAAGAGGAGGAGGAGGTGGTGGTGGCGGAGCCAGTGAGTTTGACCAACATTGAAACAATGCTACGAAATGCTCGTGCATTCCGTGAACTTTCACCTGCAGAAGAAAAACGGTGGGCCCGCATGTTGGAACAATGCAACGTTGCTGTCACCCCAGGAAATAAGCTGTCAGTATTCTCAGCTATGGTCACCTTTCTTCAGGTGAAGACATCTGAGCGGATGACCAACAAATCATTCGATGCGATGTTGGCTGCTTTCCGCAAATCTTTCCCAGATGCGTCTGAGCTGCCACACACCTACAGTAAAATGAAGAATTTCCTTCGTGCAGTTGGAATTGGATATGATATGATCCATGTTTGTAAGAATAATTGTGTTCTGTTCCGGAAGGATTATGCCAACTTAAGTGAATGCCCGAAATGCAAATCATCAAGATGGAAAGATGGCGATGTTGTGAAGAGGATTCCTCATAATGTTCTGAGACATTTTCCAATTACACCAAGATTGCAGAGGTTGTTTCATGATGCTGAAACAAGAGAGGATGTACTGTGGCATTCTAGGAACCAGGAGTACAGAGATCAGAATGTAATGAGCCATCCATCTCATGGTAGTGAGTGGAAAAGCTTCAATGATAAACACAAAGAGTTTGCTGCTGACCCGAGAAACATTAGACTTGGCTTAGCTTCAGATGGATTTAACCCATTTGGCCACCAGAGCGCCACATATAGCATGTGGCCAGTGCTTGTTATCCCTTACAACATGCCTACAAATGTCTGCACCAAAGAATCAAACTACATGTTGGCCTTGCTCATCCCAGGTCCAAAAAGTCCTGGAAAGGATTTTGATTTGTTCATGGAGCCTCTTGTGGAGGAACTTCAACAGCTATGGAAGGGTGTTCTCACTCGAGACCTATATAGCAGCCCACCAGCTGATTTCTTTCTGCGTGCTGTTATAATTTGGTGCATCCATGATTATCCGGCTTTGGGCACTATGTTAGGGCGAATGACACATGGTTACAATGCATGTGTTCGCTGTGACAGGAATCCGCTGTCATACGCAATACTTAGCAAGATCTGTTACACTGGACATCGCCGTTTCCTTGCCAAGGACAAGCCGCATCCTAGAAAATACCGAAGACATGTGTTCAATGCAAAGCATGAAACCGTGATGCGCAAAGAGGCTCACCGCCGATGAGTTGCAAGTGGAATTAGAGAAGGTCAGGCATATTACACCAGGAAACCATCCTGGTAATGGTAGCAGGAAAAGGAAGCGTGGCAGGGTAGAAGAGAGATTATTGTTTACCCGCAGGTCCACTTTGTGGGACTTGGAGTATTGGAAAGATTTGGATCTGCGGCATAATCTTGATGTGATGCACATCGAGAAAAATATATGTGATACATTATCGGCACACTTCTTAATATTAAAGGCAAGACGAAAGATACCTTAAAATCTAGGATTGATTTGACACACCTGGGTATCAGAAAGGATTTGCAGGTGCAAGATGAAGGTAAACCACGGGATATGGCACCAGCTGTGTACGTCTTGAACAAGGTAAAAAGAAAAGAATTCTGCGAGGTCCTGTCACGTGTGAGATTCCCACATGGATTTGCTTCCAACCCTTGAAAGGAGAGTCAGTGCAGATGGAAACAAGGTACAAGGGTTGAAAACTCATGACTGCCACATCCTACTTCAAAGGGTTTTACCTGTTATCCTTAGAGGATTGGGCCACCCTGACTTATACAGAGCAGTTGCAGAGTTGGGACAATTCTTCAGGGAACTCTGCAGTAGGAATATCAGGATAGATACTTTGGAGCGTCTTAGAGACAAGATACCAACTATCCTATGCGACCTTGAGAAGATATATCCTCCAGCCTTCTTTGATGTGATGGTGCATTTGGCTGTTCATCCACCTGATGAGGCACTACTTAGAGGTCCAGTACAGTATGGCTGGATGTACCCTATTGAAAGGCGGCTAGGCACTTTCAAGGGCTATGTTAGGAATAGAGCTAGACCTGAGGGTTCCATTGCAGAGGCCTACATTGCTACAGAAGCGTTGACATTCTGCTCAAAATACATTGAAACAGCTGATCAGCTTAGCAAAGAGGTGGGTGAAGACAATCCCGGGCTCAATTTTTTCGATTATTCTGTTCGAGTTACAGGGAAGAGTCGACAAGAGGACAAACCTAAAGATTTGGACAAAATGGTTTGGTATGTGTTGAATAACTGTCCTGAGATACTACCTTATATCAAGTAAGTGCAGTACTGCAGCTTATACATCGTAATCTATTAAACTTGCAGCACATTCCTATATATTTAGATGTTTGACGCGATCACTATGTTGTGCAACATCTACAAAGAGGAGTTACTGCCGCAAAATCCAAGAAACATTGACAAACTGGTTATGGCAGGATTTGCGAAATGGTTCAAGAACCATGTAAGCTTTTGAAGTGCACTGTCAGTTTTTTTAATATATTGAGTACATAAGATGATCAGCTTGTCTATTTTCTAACCATAGGTTAAGAAGATGCGGGAGGATGGGCAGGCAGTTGATGATGCCCTTTACTCACTAGCAATGGGTCCTGATACTCGGGTAAGACATTATGAATCTTGCGTTGTTGGAGATGTGCGCTACAACACCCTTGCACCAGACGAAGGCAGGAAGACACAAAACAGTGCCATCACGAGCACGGATACGTATGACAAAGAGACAACTGAAATGTATGCTAACATAACAGACATTGTTCAGTTGCAGTATATCTCCAGTTTCGAGGATCATCGGTGTGTGGTTCTGTTGTGCTATCGTTGGTATAACCTGTTTTCCAGGATCGCAAAACCCAGAGCTGATGATTATTTCAAATCCATCAATGTCAAGGCGGCGTACCAGACCAACGAGCCTTTTATTTTGGCAAATCAAGCAACACAGATATTTTTCTTGGAAGACACATTTGCACGTAGCGATGACTGGAGAGTATTGCAAAGGTTTGAACAGAGGAATTCGTTTAATGAAGTTGCACAACAAGATGATGCTTACACTGCTCCTGATGTACAAGATAACACAGATGTTCCTAATATCTTTGAGAACCATCACGTCAATGACGCTGGCAAAAAGATTGCCTGTCGTGTTGTGGACATACAAGAGTTGATCAAGAAGAAGCCAACGTTCGAGGACGTTGAGGACGATGAAGAAGATGACACCGTGGGGAATTACGATTCAGACTGATACATATGGCAAAGATGTTGACGCTGCTGCTGTGGATGATGATTACATTGCTTTTGTCATATTTGCCTGTCAGAAGACGTTTTTTTATCTAATATGTGAAATTGTGTTTGCTATGACAACTGAAACCTGATGAACATGTTGTTTAGTATTTTGCTGTGAGAACATCACTTGTTATGTATGCTGATTTGTGTTTGGTGATTGTATGACAACTAAAACATGATGACATTGTTGTTTAGTTTTACTCATATTTGGCTGTGAAACTTGAATTTGATGACATAGTTTGCTGTTGGACTGCAACTTGCTCGACGTCTTCGAATGAGAACAAAGCTGACCCGACAGGGCCTCTGCTATTCATTTATTTATATGAGCAAAAGGGGATACCCCCTGATTTCTGTTAATAGAAATCATTAGATGTTCACAACACTACACCCATCCTGCTACACAGGTTTCATTCATTACTAGTTTCAGCAAAGTGCTCATGTCGTAGCCACTGAATACATCACGAGTGCTACATACACTGCAAATAAAGAGACAATCATCCTACAGAGCACATCGATTTTGCCCATTATCTTCACAAGCTCTTTCATCTCCTCATTGCTGTCAAGGCCGTTCAGCAGCTGTTGCTTGGCCATGATCAGAGGAACTGCATCTTTAACCTTCTGCTCTGCATCTTCCTCTTCTGTCGTTCCTTCAGTTACTTGTCCAACACCCCAACCTGCTGGTATTGGGATTCCTCGGCTAACCAAATAATCAGCGTAGTTGCATTCCCCCACATCAGCAACTTCCCAGAATACAAATCACACGAATCTTCCCTTTTCTGCACGAATGAAATTGGAAGATCATCAACCAAACTATTAAAAAAATCAGCAATTGAAAGCAGCAGAACAACACTTAAACATATTATTACCCCATGATTCGGGCATTTGTAGAAGACTCGGCCAGGGTTGCGGATTGTGGTTGAGACGCGACGGATGACTCTGCGTGATTTGCAGCAGTGGCACCACACCAACGGCAGCGGGTTGCGATGAGCAATCGGCTGAGGTGTGCGTGCCGGTGGGGGTGTGATGAGACCCACAGGCGATGGCACGGGTGGCGACTTGGCGCATATCTGGTTGTTGCCTGCTGAAGAGCAGGTGGACAAGCAGCCAGCGGACATGGTTGTTGCGGCCAGAGCTTTTGATGCTAGGCAGAGTAAGTAGAGAAGAGGAGAAGCGAACGTTGGATATGTCAGTTTCATTACTTGCAGAGTAGCATAGCACCATATATAGTCATAGTCTAGGTTTGGATTCGAACCAGCTACAGGAGCACGTCTTTCTTTTTTCTAAAACTCGGCAACGTCTCTTTACTGGTACACTAGCTTGTTCTGTACGCCTTCCCAAGTCTTTGATTTTCTTTCCCTTTTCTTTGCGAGGAAGGAAGGAGGACAAAATTGAGAGTTCCTGGGACTCGAACCCAAGACCTCTCGGTTGAAAACCAAGGGTGCTAGTCACTTATGTGGCGAACGTTCCCTGTGAGGAGGACGGTAGACGAACGCATTTTCCTCGCAGTTTTCTTCCTATATATAAAAAGTATGCTACTTGGTGTCCGCTTAGTCAACAAACGATTGTTCCAACCTTGACCGTTGGATTGACATTCAACGTCTGTCGCGTTTCTTCAGTCTCTTCTTCCTCGAGCCGCCAAAGCCAAACCAGCGCCGGCGGGACCGCCTGCTCCCGCCTCCCACGGCCGGCTGTGATCTTCCCCGGCTCTTGTTCGTTCCCGTCCAAGGCCTCACCATCGTCCTCCGCCTTGGTTCGCTCGCCGCGGCGCCGCCCTCCGGTGTTGTCAACATGGTCAACAACCGAGAGGAATAAGGAGATGACTGTACATGGTGAGGATGACAGTAGGGACCCAGCAGCGCGCGCAGTAATTTTGTTTTTTCGGGACGGAGAAGGGTATCAACTGGGTTGTGCGGGACCCGTGGCCCATCTAGCCCAGGCTTTTATTTCATATGTTTAGCACATGACCAGCCTAGTTTGTTTTTTTCCTTTCTGAAAATGGCTAGCCAGCTATTTTGTTTTTTGCAGAATAACCAACATAGGCCTACTTGCTTTTCTACGCCCTGCTGGGCCGGAAATCTTTCAAGACGAGGAGGGATGCATTTTGCCCAGAAAATGGGCTATAAGTAATAAGAAATGGGTTATAAGTAATAATAAATGGGCTGTAAAATGAAAAAATACAGCAAACAGGCAATTAGTTCCAATATACTGTTTTCTTTCGGATTTTGATATTCTAAATTTCATTGTTTTTGTGCGGGTAAAATTTCATTGAATTTAAATTAAGGTATATTTAGATTTAAAATTAATTTGAATCTGGCTAGAAATTTCGGGCTGTATGCTGTTTGGGACAGATTTGGAGGCTGACTTGTGGGTCTACTAGGTTGACGTGTACTTTGGCTTTGTCAACTTAGTCCACAAACGGTTCTAGCAGCAGTGACCGTTGGATGTTAATCCAACGGCCGTGCTGCTTCTTCAATATCTGATCTTCTTGCTCCAGCCGCCCAAACCAGCTCCGGTGGGACTGCCTGCTCCCGCCTCCCGTGGCCGGCTGTGCTGCCGCACAGGCCGCACCGCCCCACCCTACTTCATTGTTGGAGAGGCCATTCCTCTACTCACCCACACCTCCTGTTATTTTCCGGTGATGGCAGCCGGACCAGTAAACCCTCGTACTCCCCACCGCGTGGGCAACCATTGCCGAGTCTTCCCCGGCTCCGTGTCGTTCCCTTCCTAGGCCTCGCCGTCGTCCACCGCCATGGTGCTCTCGGCGCGGCCTGGTCAACGTGGTCAACGAACGACATCCATCGGCCGTGGACTGTACGCGCAAAATAATGATTCCTCCACCTGACAGCTGGGACCCACCGGAAGGGCCTTTGTATTTCACGAAAAAACGTTCCCCCCGCTGACATGTCGGACCCACCAGCTATATCTTCGCATGCAAGGAAGTGCCTCCTTATTACGCACAAAAAAATGAATACCCCCTGCTAGCTGGGACCCACCATAGTGGGAGGATGACTTGTGGGCCAACTAAGTTTACGGGGACGGAGGGCTTTGTCAACTTAGTCAATATAAACGATTCTAGCTCCAGTGACCGTACGATGTCCATCCAACGGCCGTAGTGCTTCTTCAACCTCTGGTCTTCTTGCTCCAGCCGCCCAAAGCAGCGCCGGTCGTGCCGCATGCTCCTGCCTCCCGTGGCCGGCTGTGCTGCTGCGGAGGCCTCACCGCCCCCTACTATTCCCACCGCTGGCCAGGCCCTGCGGTGATGGTAGCCTCACACCGCAGCCGAACCAGTGAACCCTCGTACTCCTCTCCACGCGGGCTTCCACTGTCGCGTCTTCCCCGACTCCGCGTCGTCCCCTTCCTAGGCCTCGCCGTCGTCCACTGCCGTGGTGCTCTCGGCGCGGCCTGGTCAACGTGGTCAAGGAACGACTTCCATCGGACGTGGATTGTACGTGGAGAGGCTGACAGCTGGGTCCACAGCCGCAGCAAGGAAGTGCCTCCTTATTACGCGGAAAATAATGATTCCTCCACCTGACAGCTGGGACCCACCGGACGGGCCACTGTATTTCGTGGAAAAAACGTTTCCCCCTAACTGCTGGGACCCACCAGCTTCATCTTCGCACGCAAGGAAGTGCGTCCGGGCAAAAAAAATGATTTGCCCCCTGACTGCTGGGACCCACCAGCTACACCTTCGCACGCAAGGAAGTGCGTCCGGGCAAAAAAAATGATTCGCCCCCCTGACTGCTGGGAGCCACCGGCTACATCTTCGCACGCAAGGAAGTGCGTCCGGGCAAAAAAAACAATTCGCCCCCCTGACAGCTGGGACCCACCAGCTACATCTTCGCAGGCAAGGAAGTGCCTGATAGTCGGGACCCACCTGGTCGAAGCGTACGTAGCGTTGTCATTCTGGTCGCGAACGTGTACGTACATACTGGTCGATGTAGAGGCGCGCACGTGTCGTAGTAGAGGCGCGCACGTGTCGTAGTAGAGGCGCGCACGTGTCATAGTAGAGGCGCGCACGTAGCATGTACACGTACGTACAGCGGCCAGGGTGCAAGAAAGAAAATACGGCCACGTATGTGTACATACGGGCGGGGTCTCGAACGCCTACTCGCGCATACGTACGGCCAGGGCTCGTGTACATGGCTGGGTCGGAACGGAGAAACAGCGTCGTCGTCGTGTTCATGGGGAGGCAACGGAATGCGTCGTGTTCATGGGGAGGCAACGGAATGCGTCGTGTTCATGGGGAGGCAACGGAATGCGTCGTGTTCATCGGGAGGCAACGGAACGCGTGGGAGCCAAC